>NC_058368.1:13152500-14365500 GCF_018350175.1 Felis catus | reverse complement strand
ATGCTTGGATATCTAGCAGGACACTTGAATTCTTAACCTCAGAAAAGTTTACAGACTGCAGGGTAACATAAAAGTTAAAACAACAATCACATTGATTTGAAAAGAAAGTGCAGAGGTGTAGAGCTGTCCCAACATCAGGTTTTAAAATCTACACAATAAGATATACTAAATAAATATTTATGCATTTCAAATTGTCCAAATATGTATCTTCTGGCATTACACCCACAGAAGAACGCAAACTTTAAACATCTGATTGCTAGTATATATGACCTACACACTTGAAATCGATGCTTCTTAGAGAATTAGTTTCTCCTGCTCTTAAATTCACATGTAAAGCGCATTCTTATTTCAGGAGATGAAAAATGGATGTAATAATGGAGATGAATTTATATTTAAATGCCACCTCGCTCCCCCCCCCCCCGTTTCCTTATAACCTTTTAATGAATAATAATTCACATTTCAATGTACACGTCTGGAAATTAAAAGTGATCTTAAGGTATTCCAGAAAAACCTTCCCAGTCTTCCCAAAGAGCTTGGGATGCTGTACCCCAGAGACTTTGAACAATTGGCTTAACTATCAAATCTACCCAAGTGCAGACAAAGGCTCTCATGTAGAAAGTATTAAAATGAGCATGCTCTGGTAACACGGGATTTAAAATCATTAATATATTCTTCAGTCCCATAAAATAGAGCATGTGTTATTTCATTCATTTTATTTCCTATGACAAAGATGGAAACATGCTCCCCTCCCCCACTGTCATTTAAAACCAAGCAAAATTGAAAACCACTTCCTGCCACAAAGCCACCAGGACTGTTTACAGAATCACTCTAACTCACTTTCGTGTCGATCTTCTTGAAGGCAGGATCATCCTCATCTACCTCGAAGTAGATTTCTGTCGTGGTGATGGAGAGAGTCCCCTTGGCCACCACCACAGGAGCGATGAGCTGGGCTGGGGTACTGAGAACCACTGGGCCTGAAAGACAAGGGCACCGGAGTCAGGCTGAATCCCTGTGGCCCTCTCCCGCTCCCTCCCGAAGGGTGCCGCAGGTCTTTATTTTTAAAGATGTACTAAGAAAATGGTGCCTGTGGTCATGCGGCTAGCTCCTCTCGTGTGAGATAAGGTCTGCTTAGCTTTTGCACATTATCTTATAACGAGAGTAGAGATACAGAATCCTATAAAGCCCCAAGAGGTCAGAATACCGAGTAAGTGACCCTTAGCAAGAGAGTTGGTAACCTCCGCCTAGAAATCCCACAAATGCCCCGATTCTCCGTGGGGCACCACCGGCTTTGGGAGACCCTAGGCAGTCAGCACTGCCCCCAAAGGCCAGCCATCCGGGAAAGCCCGGTCCATTGGGCAGCGGAGTTCCCCAAGGATGGGCGGGAGGGTGTGAAGGCGTAGAGGATCTGGATGTATGAATTCCACTGTACTAACTTACGGGTTTGCAACTTGCATGAAGATTCACATCGGCGTCCTAAACCGCGCCACATACGCACGTACACACACACACACACAAGGATATTAAGTACGTTTCTTATGTAGAAAAGAACAAAAATCGTAGCAGTGATTTTCACAGAGAATCAGTCAAAAGTGATGAAATTGTAAGACGCTCGAACAAGGCGATTCTCAGAAAAGCGTGCCAGAAGTGCTATTTCTCAACTTTTGAAACTAGAGAAACTAATCTTCAGGAAAAGATGTTTCAGAAAGTGTGCCTACTTCGAATTCCCTCAATCTGAGTTAATGTTGAAAATTACGTATTAGAATATTAATTCAAAGGGGATCACTTAACTGCCCCTTTAAGATTCCCCGAAAGGGGAGGCACTCTTTGCTATCCTGTACTGAAAACACAGACATGGAACACAGAAATTATTCTTTTTTTTTATTGTTCTTCTCTCTCTCTCTCTCTTTTTTTTTTTTTTTTTTGTAGCAAGGGCGCCTTAAGTTCCCCTCCATTCCTCCCCCCCCTCCATCTCCCCCCACGCCCTGAAATGCACATAGTCAAACGAGTCACAGTCACAGTAGGATAAAGGCAATAAAAAGGCAGGTCCCCTGCGGCCGCTCGGGCTCGGGCCCCTCGGCGGCGGCTCCTCGCGGTGAGACCGGCTCGCGCCGCCACCGCCGAGGCCACCGCTGGCAGGCCCGACCCGGCGGGGCCCGGGGACTGCGGGGAAGTTCACGTTCCCAGGGAGGCGTGCGCCCCGAGGCCGCTACCGTCCTGCACAAAGCCGGGCCGTTTCTGCCGCGGGAGGCACGGAGAGGGCTCTCGGCCGGCTTCGGTCGCGCCTAACCGGGTGGACAGGAAGCCAACTGCGTCAGTGTCAGCCTTCACCCCCGAGCTGACCGCCTGGGTCACACTAACGCGAAGCCCTTTCGGTTAGTTTATTGCCCTCGGTACCCCCCGAGCCCGCACCGGGGGGCCCGGCCCCGGGGCGCGCGCACTCCCGGCCTGGGTCCCGGGCCGCCAGTTCCCGCCGCGTAGCCAAGCGGAGTCGGGGTCCATCTCGGCTGCACAAGGTTTTTCTTTCCAAAGGGCGAGGCGGTCGATCTGAAGCGCCACTTTAAAGGCTCATCAATCTTAATCTAGGTTGCTCAAGTAATTATGCCCGAATCTCTTGTACGATTACAAGTGGATTTGGGTTTCTATTCCCCAGGCCCTCCTTTGTGTTTATTGGAGGGTCTGTGCGCGCGCTCCGCGGCGCCTCCTGCCTCCCGCGTCCTCCTCGGAATCCCCCAACGCTCGGGCCGGTTCGAACCGCTCCCTTAACCCTTGAGCCACCAGGACGCTCCAGTGGATGCCACTTTTCCTATTTCCTTTCTGGAGAGATCTTGACTGGAGGCTTACTCTCGACTGGGGCGAGGTGAGAAAGAAGGTGATGTGACTGACATTGAAAACAGTGCCTTCTTATACATCGTTGGGCCTTGCTAAAACCTTACAAAAGTCGTCATGCTATATATACAGCGAAGGCTAGTGACTTCTGGTTTAATAGAGGTTTCTGGCATTTGGAGACGAAGAATGGTCAAAAACATTTAAAATGGCGAACTATTCCTTTTTCTTAAAGAGTAATTTAACATATTCAAGCAATTAAATTGGGAGAAATTGAAAAAAAATCACGAAACACATTATCAAAACCATATACAGTGATTTACTGAAATATATTACGGATTCTAAGTACACGTCTCCGTGAACTTTTCACAGGGAACACATTCTCTCTACTGGATTCTCTGCGTTTCTGAAAGGACACTGCGCTTGCCTCTGCTTTTACTCCAATCTGATTCTATTGAACTGAGATTTTTCTGGGGGCTTATAAAAGGACTTCGAACTGGTTCTTCTTTCAGAAAGAGGCGTCATGAAACATTCAGCCTTAATAGTGTGTCATTTTTACCCCTGTCCTTTGGAAATCTCCAATTACAACTTCCAATTCCATAGCATGTTTAAGGAGCACCGAGTCTTTTTGTTGCAGCCTTCAGGGAGCAAACCAGCCGCAGAGAGAATACAGTTAATCCACTACAGCAATAGAGAGAGGGGATTATGTTTTAATCCCTTTTGGGGGAGCCTCTGGATTTTAGGGATCTGATATTAAAATGTTTACATAAGGCACCATCACAAACCAGATCTTCCATGTGGGAGATTTTCCATGTGAAAACCTGGGATCCCTTTTCAAATAAAAACAGTTTAAAGAGGGCAGCATCTGTGGATCCCAGAAAGATGGCGATCTTGCAGACTCTGTCCTGGAAGATGACTGGGTACAAATTCAACCTCCCAACTTTGCTTGGTGTGGTGAGTTCCGGACTGAATGTAGGTATATCCATTCCAACCACTATTATGGCAATAAAGGATATGTCACAATAATGTTCTTAGCACCTACTGAAGTCTAGTGATGGCCATTAAACAGATGGGTGGGGGGTCAGAACCTCCTCCCCCATACTGATGTGTAGAACACAGCAGTTTAAAACGCCACCATCTGAAGTCCTGACGAAAGCAACAATAAGTGTTATTTGCTTTTAGAGTTGGCAGGTAATGTTTAAGAAATATTGATCCATCACTGTTTCTGAAAGGATAGGGATACTACTTGACATTCATTTCAATGCTAATTTAAAATCTGAACTAGAACAAAGATCACCCAAGCATAATGAAAAGAATCTTTAAATGAATGAACTTCTCTTGAGAGTTACACCATCTTTAATCAGTTGAGATGGTGAACCTAGAGTAGAAAATACACATGTTTTATATTTGGAAAGGGAACTATTCATCAAATATATTTAAAAAGTAGAATGTTAAAAAATACTTGTGGGTTTGGATGATTCCACTGAAAACAAAATTCCAAGTCTGGAAATCTTAATAATACATCAACTTTCTAATAAAGCTTTACAGTGTACAAGGTTCTTTTACATCATTTTTACTTAACTACTAGTTCAATATTGACAGTTTTGGGGGCTATGGATGTGTCAATACCCTCTTGTCAAAGACCGCCAGGAACACATGTGTAGCTGAAGAAGTCGGGTTTACTGCTCAGTGCAATGAGGGAGAAACGGGCAACTTCATAAGGGACTTTGTAGGATATGGGCTTTGGTTAAGTGATTCTGAGAAGAGTTCAAGGAGCTTGGCTTTGCTCTGAGTTGGGCTCTGTCGGGAAGCAGGGATAATTCTGTGATTATGGGTCTTAATAAATCTTATCTAGAGGGATGGAGGGCAAGATCTAGGCTAAAGCTATAATTAGCAAAGAAGCAGCAGTCCCCCATATAAACCAGGAGATGGGCGGGGGAATGTTTGGTATTTAGGTGGTATGCAGAGTGACCTTGCTTTTGTCAATGCTTGCACAAAATTATAAAGTTATTTTTTGCCTCACATCATCATCATGAGTTCTTGTCTGATGCTGGTGTTCTGTGAGATTGTTTATGACCAATAAGAAAACACCAGGGCCTAGCTATGAGCTCCATACTAGCTCCTGACAATACTGGGCTTCCTCATGAGGGTCAGGCAAGTTTCCAGAGGTCAAGGGCTGCTTTTCTTTTTCTCACATACAGGAATTAGTCATTTTTAGGGGTGTCAGTAACATACTAACAGGCATTAACAGGCAACTATGGCAATTAATTTTTCAAACAAGGCTAAGATTCCTTACAAGTTTCAATATAAAGTACAACGAAGACTATATAGGGACAAAGAGCTGAAGTTGAATGAAAATTGGCATCATTATAATTATTTGATGAATTTCAACTGGCCAAACCTATATTTAGTGTACATGAAGTTACAATGAATTTTAGTATCACTTGAATACTTTCTAAACTTAGTTTAATATTAATAAAAGTTTTATTAACTAGATAGATTTTCTTCAACCTCAATTACTTTAAAACTACATATTCAGTTTGCTCTAGGAGCATGCAGAAGATAATTATTTGAGGGATAATAAACATTGACTAATCTTTATAAAATCATTAAACTTAAAATCCTGACATTACTTAGAAGAAAAAGAACTAATCTGAAATCCTTTGTTTAGTGGAAGAAGGTATCATTCCAAAAACAATTAAGATAA
This sequence comes from Felis catus, assembly GCF_018350175.1. Lineage (NCBI taxonomy): Eukaryota > Metazoa > Chordata > Mammalia > Carnivora > Felidae > Felis > Felis catus. Next base: position 14,359,970 of record NC_058368.1, on the reverse strand, counting down.
AATTTTAATATGGAAGTAATCTTTACAATTTCTTCTATAATATGATACAATTTGTAGGAAAAACTCCTAGAGTGAGTAGCTGAACACATGTAAAGTATCTACCTGCAATGGACTTCTATTACTTTAAGTATGGCAATATCAATTTAAAGAAAACATTTCCCCCATAGAATTCAAAGAATAACATGCTTTAATCTCAAAACAACTTAAAAGGAACTAATGAAGAATATAAGAGAGCTGGGACTTTGTTTTGAAATCTTAGGAAAGCTTTAGGCATAAAGAAAATGGAGGTGTTTGTGTATGTGCCTGGGGGAGAGGGAGTTAAGAGGAAATGTTAAGATCTGAGATTTCTATTAGCCAGGATAGTTCCCTGATTTCTAGCATTTGAAATTCCCCAAGAAAAAAGATAGGATAGTAACAAAGTCTCTAGACAGTGACTCTTTTCTTTATGTACAGAAAATATTGATAGTGGTCCAAATATAATTTCAGAATAATAATCCTCTGAAGCTTTCAAAAACTTCTTGCAGGAAAATAGTTATAAAATGTTTATGCTTGAATCAAAAAAAAATATAATGTGAACAACTAATGGAATACACATCGCAAGAGTTATGAATTTAACTTCCAGCATTATTCTCTCCCTCCTTCCCTCCCAAACACGCGCGCACACACACACACACACACACACACACACACACACACACACACACTATTGATTACAAACACTCTATAAACCTGAATTTTTTACAAAGCTCACTGTGTCCAAGAAGTAGCTTCTTAAGCTCTTTGGTGACTTCTTGAACATAATCTGCCTTTATTTATACATATTTTTAAGTTTATTTATTTGAGAAAGGGAGGGAGAGAGAGAGAGAGAGAGAGAGAGAGAGAGAGAGAGAGAGAGACAGAGAGCACACATAGACACATGAGTAGAGGAGGGTCAGAGAAAGAGGGACAGAGAAAATCCCAAGCAGACTCCATGCTGATAGCACAGAGCTTTAAGAAGGGATCTACTGAACCAATAGTGAGATCATGACCTGAGCTGAAATCTGGAGTTGGATGCTCAACCAACTGAGCCACCCTGGTGCCCCAAATGTAATCTATTTTTATTAAAAAAAATTTTTTTTAACATTTATTTATTTTTGAGAGACAGAGAGACACAGAGCGTGAGTGGGGAGGGGCAGAGAGAGAGAGAGGCAGACACAGAATCCGATGCAGGCTCCAGGCTCTGAACTGACAGCACAGAGCCCGACATGGGGCTCGAACTCACGGACTATGGGATCATGACCTGAGCCGAAGTCAGATACTTAACCAACTGAGCCACCCAGGTGCCCCAAACGTAATCTATTTTTAGATTGAGATGGACAATAACCAACCATCCCCATAATACACTGGTTTCCTTAGATTATTATTGTACAAAATTATACACGTGTTTAAGAACCACTTCAGGGTCTTCAGATCTGAGTAAAGTTACCTGTGGTAAAACTCAACACAGTCTGAAATGGAAACAGAAAGAATGGAGCGCTCTATATAAGAGCAATAGAAAACTGCATTTTAACAAAATATTTGTTCATCATGGTAGAACACCTATTCCTGCACTAATATTATCTAGCATCATCATATTTAGCATGTTTATAATAAATAATTTTTAAATGTACCAAGAGATAATCTGACAGGCTCTAATTTTAACCTACCATTTAGGTTTTCCAATATATTTGTAGAACAGATAATTTTTTCTATAAAAAATAAGTCAACAAAAACCCGTGCATTTTCCACAAAGGCAATGAGTAATTTTATAGGAAAAAAAACTTATAAAGCATATATATGCTAAGTAAATTTTAACTGAGTTATTTTTAGCACAAAAATTTACTAAGAAACAGTGATCGTTTTAATGTTCATTGTGCTCATTTGTTCTGTCTTTTGATTCACTAGGTGATCCAGATGAGATTTGTGTTTCTAGTTATATCACATTTAGTTCAACATATGGAATACATTTTTTACTTTCTGGAAGCGTAGTGACTCTTTTATGGCACGAGGATATCATTTAATGATTGAGAAGAGTAAATTCCTACTGGACTAGATGAGTGAATAAACCAGAGGAGATGATTTAAATCTATTGGACCAGGAGGACCAAGTCTTTGTACCCTTGGGTGGAGTAAGGGCCTAGCCTTCATGGGTGCACGTTTACTGCAGCCTTATAATATATTTCATATATGTGTTTAAACGTCTATCCTCCCATTTGGCATAAGCTACTTAAAGAAAAGGGTGTTACCTTCTTCCTCTAACACAGTGGCTGTTGCATGGTATGCAATATATCTTTATGGAATTGAAAACAGAAAAAGAAATGCACCATTATTGCATGTGGATGTACTAGTAAAAAGACACTTACATTAACAGATCACACCCTTTACATTTTTCTGGAATTCATTTCAAGTTGTGCTTTAAAAATATGAAAGACACTGCATTTTAGAGAAAACATAAGTAAAAGATATGCTGAAAACCAACAAGGGTTATAATGTAATTGGTCATTGTAGCTATGTCACATGTATACTATTATTTTTTTTAAATGGCATAATGTTATAACTGCCATAGTTTTCCTACTAAGTTGTTCCCTCCTTATAATTTAAATGCTTAGAGAAACATACTTAACTCAGCATCCATTCATTCATTCATGTGGTCAACAAAAATTATTCACTGTTTTGGGTACTAAGAGAGCACAGACTAAAGTATGAGAAATGAATTTTACTCGAGAGCTTATAGTACATCGTAGAGGTAAGGAATATATACACGCGGTAATGACATAAAGGAGAAAAGCTATCTAAGCATTGTTAAAGCACTTTACATGAACTGATCTCATTCGTTCCTCATAACAACAAACCTATGATATACAGGAACTGCTATTGTGTCCATTTCACAGATAGAAAATGAGACGAAGTGGTGAAGTAATTTAGGGAAGGTCATACAACTAGTAAATGGTAGAGACAAGATTCTGCCCTGGTTATCTGACTTCAAAGTCAGGGCTGTTATGTATACATGCCTCCCAACAAGGAAGGGACAGAAAAAAAAAATTCCATAGACATTCACTGAACCGTGATGGTTTCCACCCAGCCTTTTTTGGGGGATAGCTGTAATTGGGACAGGATGATGACAATGGTATTTGAAGTGAGCTGTAATGGATGGGTAGGATGTGGACAGATGGATACGAGGGGGAAGAGCATTGTAAGCAGAGCAGAAGAGTTTGAACAAACACACAGCTGCAGTATGTGTACAGGAGAAGTAAGACTGGCCAGTGATTAGGACGTGTGAAGGGGGAGGGACAGTATGATGTGAAACTGAAAACACATACCAAGTTGTGAATGTGAGATGTTTCAGGTTAAGGAATCAATGATTAAAGCTCAAATATTACAGTGTGGCACGGTGGTGTTTATCCTTTTTTTGTGGTCACACATCTTGTTGAGAAGATGATTAGATATATGGCTCCTTCCTAGAAAATTCACTATGAACATCTGTCCATCCTGCTTTGGTAATAAATGAAGTATTCATATTTTGGAGAAAAATGAAAATTTGTCATTTATCTTGATGCCTTCCTCCATCTGAGACTTTTCTGCCTCTGCATTTGTCATTATCTTTCTCTCTCTCTTTTTACCCCCAGTTTCAGAAAACGTATCTTTCATCCTGTTCAAACCAGTTACTCACTCTACCTGGGGTTTGGTCCTACCCTCCCTGCCCCCTCTAGCATCTGTCTTATCTTTGTCCCTGCCCTCCTTTGTTAAGTTTCTACACATCAGCTTCTCCCTCTTAGTTCTCCATCCCTGTTCACTCCTTTTGCCTGCACTTTTATCCTCTACTTAGGCCACAGTGGCAGAGGAGCACATGTGAATTCATGTGTTAAAAGCTCAGAAAATCTATCCATCAGTCCAAAAAAACCCTGCATAACATTGTATATTTAAACCCAGTGTTTTCCAAACACATTTAGCGATACTCCCCCCTCATTAGCATATTTCAAAATACTTGTGTCCTAAGGAATATCAGTGTGAAAAATGTTGAACAAGAGGAGAGTTCTTTGACTTCTAGAGCATACTGTTCTTTATTGTTCTCTTAGTGCCTGACTTCCTTGTTAGTATCCTTGGTGGGTTCTGACTTTGGCCCGCTGCTCTTCTCCATATGTATTCTCACTTTCCTTGGGCGATTTCAGTGTTTTAATTATAAACTCTATGTCCAACACTGGCTCTCAAATTCCAAACCTTGACAACCGTTTGAAAATGTCAGATAGCCATCTGACCAAGCTAAACCAATCATCGTCATTCTCCTCTCCCCTAAAACCTTGCATCTTCGCATTCCCAAAAACATTTAATAATTCCTAGATCATTCCCTCTCCTAGGCCAGGTGCCCCTCGTTCTTACTCCTCACAACCAGCCCATTATCGCAGTCCCTGACATATTACCTTCTAAGTGTTTTTTTTAAGTGTCCCCTTCCCTTTTCTGCCACTACCAGTTTAAACTCGGTTCAGGCTCTCACTGCCTCTACTTCGAACAACAGCCCTTTACCTCAAGTTTCGGCATCCTAAAACCATAAGCTACCCAGTGGCCTGAGTGATTTCTTTCAAATTTTTTAAATTGGATCTTATCATTTCCATGCTTAAAATCCTTCACTGTCTCATTGTGGCCTTCAGGATAACAATCCAGGGTCCTCATGGCACATAACGTTCCCCCAGGAGCTTGTTAGTCTCAACTTCACAAACTCCCTGCCTCATACATTTACCTGAATAATTTAGAACTACTGTAGTTTCACAGGGAGGGTGATATTTTAGTATATAATTGTTTCCACTGTCTGCAATAACAACGCTTTAAATCTTTTGAAATCCTTTACTTACGTTTCTGGACTCAATACAGGAAACACCTATTCTAGGAAGGCCTTCCAGAATCTGCGTGGTAGTCAAGGGTCCTGTTTTGTGTTATTGTTGTTCCCTTTGTATATCTAGGTTGCTGCTGTTTTTCATTGTGTATGTTTCCTCTAGACTATAACCTCCTTGGAAGCAGAAACTTTAATCGTATGTGTCTTTTTACTCCAAGCACCCACCATAATATCATGCATATAGTAGATATTCAATATTGATAATTGTCTTGCTTGGATAACCACATCCAACCTCAATCAAGTTGGGATCTGGCATCAGAGAATAAGGACCCAGCAAGTCCTTCCAGTTCTTATCTTTACTATGTGTGATGAATTTTGAAGTTTGGTATTTGAATTTATTATTTTCTCTTTTATTTTATTTTATTTACAAATAATGTGGGTAATAATCCACATAGTTGATTTGCTTACCCACAATGGGTTACAACTTAGAATTAAAAACCAAGCAAACACTGGTTTATATATAATGGAATAGTGAAATGAACAAGGGCTTTAACAGAGGAAGAAAAATGGGTTTAAATCTCACCTTATCTCTTTGCTTGTAATGTGATCATGAGTAAATACCCCAATGTCTGAACCCCTAATGTCTACACCCTAAAATGAACTATGCTACCTAATTCAGAATTGAAAGTTACTGCCTATGGTATTTTTTTTCTTTCAATAAATTTTAACTATGTCTCCCAGCTTCATGTGCTCATCCACACATACCTCTTTACTACCTATCAAGCTCATTTTTCTCCCCAGAAAACTGGTTGGTGAATTGAGACTCCTTCTAGCTCAACCTCAGATAGAAGATTTTTTAAGAAAGTTTTTGTGATACCTGGTTCTTAACAATCCTGTTTTGTATACAATTGAACTGTAATAAGGCTACAACTAAGCAGTTTTGTTTGTTAGTGACCTAAATGAAGGAAAAATTCAACAGAACTTTTGAATTAAAAAAGCATAAAACATTGCAATCAGTCATCTTCTGATCAAGTAAATGCCTAAACATTTTAACTGGAAAAAGATACAATACAAAAAACAATATTTAGACAGGCAACTCAGTCTGACTTTCCCTTCCTTTTTGCTGGAAAAGTTCTACACTTGTATTTATTGGGCTGATGATGTGAACTGATGGAGCAGCTTCTACTGTGATAACAACTTACAAATTGACCGCCATGTAAATACTTGTCCTTAAGTACCTTCTGCAGGATATTCCTCTGGCTCTATAACACCAAGCCATGGAAATAAAATAATCAAATAAATAAAATATTTTCGCTCTGCAGAAAAACTTACTTGTCCTTTTGTATATTACGGCTTTAAATGCAGTGGCAAGATCAGTTTTTATATAATGTTTGTATTAGTGCTAAATTCTTTTGGAGAGACCACCGGAGTCCTCACTGGTGTGGCAATATGCGATGATGAATACTCATCTCTTCTTCTGCAAGTTGCTGACATCCACAGTTTGGCAGTAGGAACTTTTTTTGTTTGTTTGTTTATTCCTCCAAGTGTGACAGACAAGATGACCCATATATTTCCAGTAGGTGATTAACATACTCATTCACGTACTTTTTAAAAAACACAGCATAGGAGAGTTTAGTCCCCTACATGTAGGAGAGATCTGGTCTACTGATAAGTTAGTTCAGTTCTTTGTCACCTCTGCTTTTCAGGTTGGGAATAAATATAATTATAAGTCTGTAGAGGAATTACTTTATGGGAAAGTCTCTGTACAGAGAAATAAGTAAAAAAATAAAAATAGGTTTCAACTAGAACTGTATTAGGAAGAATAGGCATTGTTGTGGTTTGTGGAACACTTGCAGCATAACAAAGGATGGTTTCTTAAGAAAAGATGGAAAAATGCTATATACTATTTGAATCATGGCTGGTGAACTACTAAATAACAGTTGAATTTGTCTTTTTATTATATTTTAAATTGACATAGTTGGGCTAGCAGGTTGTGTTATAATTAAGAGTACCTTAAAAGCATTTTTATAGACTACATGCTGGAAGGAGACATACATTTTTGGAAACAACAAAATATGGATTATAGCAAAATGTTGTAGACTCTAAAATGGCCCTGTAGACATTGCAAAAATAATGAGGAGAGAGTAGAAAGGCTAGGTAGTCAAGGTAAAGCTTTTATTTATTTTTACAATTCTTTAACCGAATCAAAAAATTGAGTTAGGAGTTTAAATATTTTAGCTTTTGTAGGCAATGGGCATGTGTTAATGTTGTGTCCAAGAGCTCTGTGAATTCTGTGTTTGAAGCTGAATGTGAACCCTTTGGGTATACTATTTATGACTAGCAAAGCAACTTCCTAATTCAAAGAGAGAGAAAAAAGACTTATAAAGACTCATAAGGCTTTTTCAACATCAAATGCTTTTACTAAACAATATTTTGATGAGTTAAGTGTGAGTGAGTCAGGGACATATGGATTAAATTTCCCTTGAAATACACATGGGCTTAAAAATTAAGGGGAAAATACTGAGCAAAATGCATCTTAGAGAATCCAGAATGTTTCCAAGGCATTTTCCCCCTAAATACAAGTATCAGATCGATTCAATTCTAGTTTGACTCTGTAACTAAAACTACATAAAATAAATATGGAGAAATCTTGCAAAAAATACTAGTTTTGTTAGGGAAATACTGTGCATTAACCATATTTGAACTGGATTGCATGGAGTAGTTAGGCTTAAGCAGATATGGCATGAGTTTATCTGTTTAACACTGAACCTGTTCCTTCTGTAGTATGTATTCTCTTATTCCATTAAACAATTATAATAAAACTTTTCTGTGTTTAGGTTCAAACTTTTTTCTTTTTAAATAACATTTCTCTGAAAAACTCTTAGCTTTTCAAGTTCCTGTTGTTCCTGTATTTTTATTATATTTTTCTATAATCTTGAGTTTGTCCTCCTTGTATGTTGTATATTTTGCTTTATCCACCTTTCTTAGCTCAGTTTTTAGGTAACGTTCAATGTATATATAAACAACTTTTGCCTCTGGTATCTGGACATTCCAAGTTAGAACACTGGAAGGTCTACAGTATCTATCTGATCATCTTAAAAAAATGTTTATTTTGAGAGAGAGAGGGAGAGAGAGAATCTCCAGCAGGCTCCAAGCTGTCAACCCAGAGGCTGATGTGGAGCTCAAACTCACGAACCATGAGATCATGACCTGAGCCTAAATCAAGAGTCAGATGTTTAACCAACTGAGCCACTCAGGCGCCCCACTTATCTGATCATCGGAATTGTCTACTTTCACTTATTAGGGTAGACATATTTTATGAAGTAACTTTCTGGTTACTGAAGTTACTGAGAGGTAGTGGTAGCAGTGCTAATCCTTCTGATGATTTTTTTTCTATCAGTCTCTGAGTCCCAGAGTTCTATCTCCTAAATATTTAATAGATGTTAATGAGTAAGCAAATCAGTTGGTGTGTGAATGTAAGAAAACAGAGACTTAGGGAGGTAGGAATGGTCAACCTTAAAACAAAGTCTAAGCAAGCTCCCCTCCAATTATTTGATATCTGCATTCACCATGAATTAATAAAGATAACAGAAAACAGACCAAAAATTTGACCCATTAACAACCAGAAAAATAGTCTAAAAAGGTACTGCCCTCTAAACATCAGTGAAAGCATACTTGGGAACTGTCTAGGGCATTAAAGGGGGGTGTCCTGCAGGGAAGCTGACTGTCATTTAGGAGAACCTCTTACTGATTACATCCTGTTTCTTTTAGTAGATGTTCTCCTCATTTCTATATCTTTTTCATTCTTAAATTTACATAATGCATTTTTTTCTGAGTTATGGATTCTGGACTTTGGTGTGTGGTATGTGGGGTGATTGTGTGTGTGTGTAAAGGATAATAAAATCTATCACTTTGAAAAAGCCATATAAAAATATCCAACTTTCATATTCTAACACTTTTTTCCCACGTTGCCAGTTTTCTATACTAGTTAATTCTTTTTAAGTATTCAAAATAACAATATAATCCTTTGGTTATAGAATATCTTTTCTGTGCGATAGAGAAAAAAAAATTTTTGATTAAGAGTCACAGTGGTATCTTGACTTTAAAAATGGGAGTCTTAAGAGACATTTAGTTAAAATGATACAATTAGCAAAAACTGGAACGGAAGAAAGATTAGTTTAGTCATAATACCCTGAAAAAGTCAACTGATGAGTTGAGTAATTTGAATGATTCAATTAGTATGAACAGATGATCTGAATAATTTAAGCCCCAAACACTTAATTCTAATAGCTCAATTGTTTTTTTGGTTTTGGTATAAATTAACTAGATAATAACCTATAGTTATTAAACTAGCTCTCTAGCTTATTTCAACCTACATGAACTTTTTCTTTTCTTTAATTTTTTAATGTTTATTTATTTTTGAGATAGAGACAGAGCATGAGTGGGGGAGGGGCAGAGAGTGAGGGAGACATAGAATCTGAAGCAGGCTCCAGGCTCCAAGCTATCAGCACAGAGCCCTACGCGGGGCTCAAACTCACAGGCCATGAGATCATGACCTGAGCCAAAGTCAGACGCTCAATGGACTGAGCCACCCAGGCGCCCCCTACATAAACTTTTTTCAATGGGAACATTTTTAGTGCAAGTAATTGTGTTAGATTTCTTCCCGGTTCAAAGATATATGGGATATGGTCACTATATTTAAGGAATTTGCAATCTAAAAGGAAAAAGAAAACATATACAAAAACATCTTGTATTGTATCAGTATCTTAAGAGTGATATAATCAAAATTTCAAGGAGTGGCTATAATAAAAAAGACAGATAATAATGAGCAGTAAAGATGTGGAGAAATCTGATCCCCACACACTGGTGATAGGAATGTAAAATGATGCAGCCACTTTGGAAAAGAGTCTAACAGGTCGTCAAAAAGTCAAAGATAGAGTTATTATTTGACCTAGAAATTTCATGCCTAGGTATATACTCAAGAGAAATGAAAACACATGTTGGCATAAAATGTTGTATGTGAATGTTCATACTGTTAATCACAGTAGCCAAAAAGTGGAAACACACCAAATGTCCAACAATTAATGAATGGATAAACAAAATGTGAAATATCCATTCAACGAAATATTATTCACCATAAAAAGGACATGCATGCTATTACATGGATGAGTCTTGAAAACATAATGGTATGTAAAATAAACTAATCACAAAAGACTACATATTATACAATTATGTTTATACGAGATGTCCAGAATAGTCAAATCTATGGAGACAGAAAGTAGATTACTGGTCCTCTAGGCCGGTAGAGGGGGCATGGGAAATTGGGTGGAATAGCCAAAGAGTGTGGAGGTTTCTTTTTGTGTGATGGAGTGTTCTAAGATTGTGATGATGGCTGCATGACTCTGTGAATATACTAAAAATCATTAAATTGTGCCGTTTGAATGGGTCAGTTGTATGGCACGTGAATTATGTCTCAATAAAATTGCTACCACACAAAGGTTATGGGGTGACAAAACTGGCCAGTGAATACTTCATGAAGTGTTTAAAATACGTATAAAAAATGGGTAGAGATTTTGATAAGTGATACAAGGGAAGGTGTAGAATGGAAAAATGTGAAGGATATTTCTGGTTAAGAAGTTTGGATATTGGTGTAGGAATGGATGGGTGGATTATTGGTAAAAAGAGCTTACACAGTTAAGAAGTTTGGATATTGGTGTAGGAATGGATGGGTGGATTATTGGTAAAAAGAGCTTACACAGATAAAACATTTTTTTGATAATTTGCAGAACTGATGGAACCATAAGTGACCATCATCAACATGAACCCAGAATTCCCTAACTTTGCAAAATGACTAATATTTGTAAGTAACAATAAAGAAATCTGTACAAATTCCAAATCTGTTATGGAAAATATTTGTACTTTCACTCAGTGTATGTGACAGAACTACCATCCTAAAAAAAGGAGGTACGTTTTATCAGTGGTACACAATTCTATCAGTTGAAGTAAATCATTCACTTGTCAATTCATATAAATTTGAGTTAATCTTAAATTTCAGTTACTTAATAATTATTTGAAGAAATAACTTGGCAAAGTAAGTTTCAAATTAAAATGTATATCGGGGTTTTAGATTAAAATCAGTTAAATTATATTAATTACAATGTTTTAAGTAACAATATAATTAGTAAATTGAAATTTTTAGTTATGTATGGAATCTTAGGTGCTAATTCACTTTGGTGAATCACTACAAACTAAAAAAAGCAATTAAAATAAAGTTAGGTGTTATTAATATAATAATTACTTAACTGATTTGCATACTTCTATATTATAATTATATTAGCCACTTGCTACAATGAATAATAAATTGAGTAATTAATAATCACACACATTTAACTTGCCTCTTGAGATGAACAGCTTGGGAAGAAAGGGAACTAAAAAGTGAAACAGAAAATTGTATGACATTTAAAGCTGTAAAATTTGTGGACCATTTTATCTTTATTAAAACTAGAAAACTCCAAAGAAAATGGGGAAAAAAAGGAGTCAAAATGCAAATAAAATTGTGCTAAAAAATACTCTACCAAATTTTCTTAACTTACCGGAATGATTTTAGAGAACTGATATATAAAACCAAAATTAATTATTGGGCATATTCAAAGACTTCTAAATATAGTATAATGGACCAATGTAAAAATGGAGGTATAAGCTGAGGATCTTGTTTTGACATTATTTTAGGAGGGTCTTTAAGTATATACACATGCATATTTAAATATAGTATTTGGTATATTTCAATTCAAACCATAAACTATGTATTTAAGAGGAAATACATTATTTTATTTACTTTTTAATCTTACACAAGCAAATTAATCTGTCTTGGCCTCTAAAGCCTCATTTGTAAAATTAGGGTAATAATAGTATCTAGGTCATAGGGTTAGTGTGAACATGAAATAGGTTACTGCATATAAAGCTCTTTGAACACCGCCTGGTTCTTAGGAAGCCATGCTAGCTATTCTTTTCTTCTTTTTTTTTCTTTTTATAAACAAAAACTGAACCTGTCTTGTAAGCCACAAAATAGAATTAATCTTAACCAAATTAGTACTTTCCTTAGTTTTCTATTCTAATTAGTGTATTTTTTTTCTTGGAATTTAACTTGACTCATAAGAAATATTGCATATTGACAAATTATAATGCATGGCCTCCTCATTTGTGTGCCTATCAGCAAAACAGGGCTTTGTAAGAACAAGAAAATGAATTAGGCTAATCGGCAGGCTTAGGTTTACCATTATTATTATAAAAATGGTGCCTTCATTCAACGAAACTCTAAAATGTAAGAACTTTTAAGTACTTGTATACTTTTGAAGGTACATTTCTTACATTACTGATATGCAAGTCCTATCACTAAATCATGAAAAGATCAACCTGTAATTTTTAATCCCAGAAATGGAAAATGGGCATTTGTTATCTTACATAATATTTCCAGACAACAGTATCAGATTATACTAATTTTAGGATGTCCTGGATTTTAATGAGTGTACATCTCCTGTGATACAGAAGCACTCTTTATAAAGGCAGCTTAGCACTATTTGGATATATAGAACTTTAAGTTATATACAAGAAAGCCACTATTATTGAATAAATTTTAGTTTTTGAGACAAAGACAACCAAAAAGTTACATATTTAGGTGGTCCACAATTTTATTAACCTCTTAAATCTAAGAATAGTGGTTTGTAATTAGCTTCTAAAAATGATTTCTCTGTGACACTGTAACTATCCCGCCAGTCTAGATAATAAACAGGCTTCAGCATTTACAAGATGAACCTATATACCTATATATTATGCAGACTATTTCTGTTACCTTTACTTCTCCCTTCACAAAACATCCATCCCCTCCTTCTTTTCTACTGCATTCAAAGCTCAGTGTCACATTCATGGATTGCTGTTTTAAAGATGAACATTACTGACCAGATCAGGGATCAATATTTTAGGACAGTTTGTAAGATTTATCGGACACAGGCATTCTGCAAAAATAGTATGAATTAGAACCAGGTGGAAATAGATAGGAGTGGATCTGCTCAAAGAAAAATCTGTTTAAAAGACTGAAGTTAGAAGAGTCTTGACAGTGAGTTGGTCAAGAGCCACATAATTAGGTTTTTAACTAATTTACTGCAAGCATACTTTCATTGTCCTGTAGGTATTTTAACTTAATGTTATTTTGGGAATTTTGTTTAAAGTATTAATTAATAGGGGCGCCTGGGTGGCTCAGGTCGTGATCTCATGGTTCATGGGCTTGAGTCCCACGTCAGGCTCTGTGCTGATGGCTCGGAGCCTGGAGCCTGCTTCAGATGTTGTGTCTCCCTCTCTCTCTGTCCCTTCCCTGTTTGTTCTCTGTCTCTCTCTGTCTCTCAAAAATAAATACAAGTAAAAAAAACTGTTAATTAATATTAATAATTACTCTAGCTACCATTAAAGGAGAGAAACATAAAGAAGTTATGAGTCTTTATTGGATTTTGCCTCTGGTAGTACAGGGAAAATCTTTTTATAATAAACTTCAGAGTACCAGCCAAATTTGTATCAACTAATTAATTACTTTTATAATGGAGAGTATAAACTAAATTGTATAATTATTGAACATATTTATTACCATATGTGAATGAGGAAAGACAACACATTATCTAAAAAGGTAACAAAACATGTTTATAAATTTTCTCTACGTCTTTAGGATCAAGAATAAGACCGGGAAAAGAGAAAACAAATCTTTGGGAAAAAGAAATCACAGACTTCATTTGCTTAAACTTCCAAATGGCCTCAGAGTAAATCTTTGAACTAGTAAAACAAACCACAAAAACAACAAAACCAAAACTTCAACACTTACCTAGGAATTCAAGGCAAACATTTGTACATAGACTTAGGATGAGTTCCAAATGGAACACATAATTTTCATGATACAGAAACGTCAGTGACTAGACTAGGTATATGCAGGAGCTGGCATTAGAATAACCTTATTAAACATTTTATAGAAGAGGGAGAATAATGTGCCACCTCTAGTTTACAATTAATAAGAACACCTCTGGGAAAAAGAGAAATCTCTAACTGGTAGAAACCATCACCAGGGGCTTTCTTTTTTCTTTTTAATTAAAGCTTATTTATTTATTTTGAGAGAGAGAGAGAGAGAGAGAGAGAGAGAGAGAGAGAGAGAGAGAGAGAATGAATCCCCAAATCCCCAGCAGGTTCTGTGCTGGTGGTGCAGGGCCCGATGTGGGGCTCCATCCCATGAGCCCTGAGATCATGACCTGAGCCAAAATCAAGAGTCAGATGCTTAACTGACTGAACCACCCAGGTGGCCCTCACTGGAGGTTTTCATAAAGCATGCCAGATCATTTTCAGCACATTTCTGGAAACAGAAGTGCTATTTTGTAAACAGAATGATGAATACAAGTCCACTTCTCTACTGGCACCTGCCTCCCCACCGTGGTATGGACTGAAAATACAGAATTGAGGGAAGACTCAGCCACTTTTTGACTCTAAAGCAGGAGTTTTTCACTTGAGATCCAGGATATGATTCTATGGACTGGTTTCCAGGGGTCAGTGAACCCCCTGAAATTGTGTACAAAATTATATGTGCACCTTCGTGAAGCAACCTGTTTTCATCAGAGTCTCAAAGATGGTTTAAAACCCAAACAAGGGTATAGGCCAACACTCTGAGATATCCATATCCCACATGGTCATGGCAGGTACTGCTCTGAACTGACCTTAGACCAGCATAGGACAAGATGGAAACTGAGGGCAGACAGGTGAAAGAATGTGGGGGTTAGTAGTGTGGGGATAGAGAAAAAAAAAAACAGGAGTGGGGAGGGACAGTCCCAAAAGTGACAGCAGGGAAAAAAATGGCAAATTCGATGGTCTCGGGGCTGAGGTGGCTGTTCTTCACAGCCGTTAGCATGTTGGAGTCACATGTATGTTGATGAGTCTAGCATTCTGTCCCCCCTTCCAATTATTCAGGCAGTTAGAGAGGACAATTTATGCTATACACTATCTCACATTAAAATGTTGCTCCTCATTACAAAGAGAGTAGGTACAGTATTTAATTATTAGTAGTAAAATACATAATTCTTTGGTATGTACTTTCTTCTCTCCAATACAAGAAACGATATAAAGTAAATGATTAATGTTCACGAGATTCAGCCTCGTTCCAACCACTGGTACAAACTCATTCACCAGGAGACAGATCTCCAGTTCAGGAATTTTGTGTCTATTTATCACTCATAACAAATAGAAGAAAAATATTTACACATTTACCTGCAAGATTGTCGATTTCTTTCTCCTGCAGCAAACTGACTGCATCATCATCCCCTTCCAGCATAAGTTCTGTCTCTGCGTTCTGATTCACTATTGCTTGACTTCTGAAGGTTTTCTTGGACTTGACCACATCTTCTTCAGTGCCTAATCACAACCAAAATAATATGGGTGATCATGATTGCTTGGCTTTTTGTATAAAAAACAACCTATTACTTTCTTATAATTTTATGCTGCACTTACATATGACTTCACAATTACAGAATTAGAGAACATTTTCCCCTTCATCTGGTTTGCTTTCAGAATAGCTTTGAGAAAGGTGGGGGGTGTAATCACCTACCCTCATCTCATGGATGAGGAAGCAGGCCGAGAAAGTTCATGTCTCGTGGAGACCTAGGAGTTGGCCTAGGAGAAAGGACTCTACAGACCCATGTCTCAGGGCTCTAAGATCACCACTTTCTATAAAAAATCTGCACCTCCCCACAAACTTGGCTTTCTGATACATAAAAGTACACAATTCTACACAATTGTACTTTTGTGTGAATTGGATAATCATTAGACGAGATCATTTTTTAAAATTTTAAAGTTTCTTTATTTTGAGAGAGAGGGAGAGAGTGTGCAAGTGAGGAAGGGGCAGAGAGAGAAGTCCAAGCAGGCTCGGTAGTCCAATGTGGGGCTTGAACTCCTGAACCGTGAGATCATGACCCGAGCTAAAAGTCACTTGCTTAACTGACTGAGCCACCCAGGCATCCCAATCAGATCATTTTTGAAAGTACAGAAGTATGAAGAAAACAAGAACGCATCCACATCTGAAGAGAGAAGTGGTTGTCACTGGGAAGCTACAAACAGGTGGAGTTAGGACTAGTATAGACATAAAATGTGCTGCACAATTGCTATTAACAGTTAGTGAAATCAATAGTTTTTCTAAACTGATAGCCTTATTTTGTTATATAAAATAGTATAGAAGGCCAAATATATAAAAACAAAGTAAGTCAGAAAAATTGAAATACAGCCAAAGCTGACCTAGCATTAACATGGCAATCAGTTAAGGTTACAAATTACAACGCATTTGAATCTCTCATGGATCTGACTGCGTAATGGATATAATTCAGTAAATTTCTACATTATATTAAAATACCTTAAGAACAGCCACTTCAGCCACCCGCTTTGGCAGGTGATGATGACTCAAATGATCTGAAGAGCAAGTAAACTTATATATATACATACACACACATACACACACATATATATATGTGTGTATGTATATATATGTAAACATACATATATTTTAGCTATCTATGTATATTTTAGCTATCTATGTATATAGATAGCTAAAAAATACCTCTATTTCATATCACTTGAAGGAGGAATTTCTTCTGGAAGAAAATGTAATTTAATGTGTTCTAGCTGTAGTATTAGCATATAGGCTTCAAGGAAGCAGCATTTCCTGGGAAAATACCTACACGTCATTAGGCATGGTGGAAATATTCCTGAAAATGGGAGCCTAATACATCACTGCTGCATGGTGGTGTCACATCAGAGTTCTAGGGGCTGTTATGATGTTTGTGTACATGTGCAATAACTCTCCAAACCTATCACACCTTTAGCCAAAATTCTCTACAGTGAACAATTAGCAATACTTTTGGTCCATTCTCCCAGCCTCAATATAGGACTTTGCATATTAATAGTCCATTAATGTCTGTGATATCTGCTCGACCATTTCCTCAGAAGTACATCTAGCCGCTGTAAAACTTGCATGGGAAAAGAGCTAGCCTTTCATTGCAACTTACACACTTGTTTCTGTCAGCGACACAGAGCAAATTCTGTTTGCTTAAGACGTTAATAAGTTGGCTCAAAAGTAGCACGTGGAGGAATAAAAAACATACGGGGAACACGGTCATATCATAATAGCACTGTAGAATGTCACTGTCAGAGAGGTACGGTCTGTTATCCTAGCTCTTACTGGATAATGGCAATTAGAACAGCATAAAGTAATAGATTTGTTAAAACATATTTTGATAAATACTTCAGAAACAAACAATATTATTACAAATTAATGCTATGTGGGAGGTGAGAGGAATTAAACAGGTTATATGTATATTCTTTCACAGGCCCACAGATGATTCTTACTTCTGGAATAAAAGCAGGACTGATTACTGAATGCTCCAGAATCTTATCTTAATTTTATTTGGTTTCTTGGTGATATAAAGCCAGTAAAACAGAACTCTTCTGGGGGTAGCTATCTTTATAACTTGTTTGCTTCTTGGGTAGTAACTTAATTTGAGCAACTCAGAGCTTGCATCATCTGAGAACAAAAGACGCAAATCCAATGATTAATAACCGAGAAGCCATATCTCTATTAGACATCTGCAGTTGGATATTCCTAATTCCACATTTCCCTAACTGAATGAATCATCTCTGGCTTCTCCACCTCTCCCTGTTTTGATACACCCACTTACTTAAGCCACAAACCTTGGGGGTCATCCTGGAAGGTGACTGCCATGGCCCCAGCTCAGGCTCCTGTTGTTTTAGACTGGAGGTCTTCAAAAGCTCCCTTATTCACTCTATCCCCATGTTTTTGTCAGAGTGATTATTACAAAGCAAAAATAAATTGATATTTTCCTGCTGAATATTGTTTACTAACTCCTCCCAATCAACAACATTCAATGCAAGTCTTACATGATAGGAGTCAAAATCTAAACTCTTTGGGGCGCCTGGGTGGCTCAGTCGGTTAAACGTCCGACTTCAGCCAGGTCACGATCTCGCGGTCGGTGAGTTCGAGCCCCGCGTCAGGCTCTGGGCTTATGGTTCTGAGCCTGGAGCCTGCTTCCGATTCTGTGTCTCCCTCTCTCTCTGCCCCTCCCCCGTTCATGCTCTGTCTCTCTCTGTCTCAAAAATAAATAAACGTTAAAAAAATAAAAAAATAAACTCCTTAGCACAGCTGGTCTAGGCCTTTTTTCCTCATTACCAGTTTTGCATTATATTTTCTTACTCCCCTATCACCATTACTGAACCAGTTACAGCTTCCAAAATACGTGCTCGGACCTTTTCACCCAGGGCTAATATTATTCCCTCTGTATGGTGTGTTCCTTCATTCCTCCTTTGTTGGGCTAATTCCTATTTGATCTTTCAAATTACCTCCTTTAGGTGCCTTTCTTAGCCAACCACTCTGTGCTTTCACAGCTTACATAGAACTCAGCTACACTGTACAGGTGTTAATCTGTTATGTGTTTGTCCTTTCCATTAGATTATGGCCTTGTTTCTGCAGCCTCTGCGCCTGGTACCCAGGGGACATGTAACAAACATTCGCTGAATGAGTTCAAGTCTACCCACTCTGTGTTCACTTCTCTGATTTCTCTTATTGAAGAAAAAAATTATTTATTCATTTTTGAGAGAGACAGAGACAGTGCAAGTAGGGGAGAGGCAGAGAGAGAGGGAGAGAGATAGAGAGAGAATCCCAAGCAGGCTCTGAACTGTCAGTGCAGAGCCTGATGCTTGGGCTCAAACTCATGAAATGATGAGATCATGACCTGAGCTGAAACCAAGACTCTGATGTTTAACCAACTGAGCCACCCAAGCGCCCTTCTGATTTCTGATTTATTTATTTATTTGTTTGCTTTTTTAGAGAGACAGCAAGTAAGAGCAGGGGAGGGGCAGAGAGAGAGGGAGAGAGAATCCCAAGCAGGCTCTGCACTGTCAGCACAGAGCTTGATGCTGGGCTCTAACTCACAAGACCATGAAATCATGACCTGAGCTGAAATCAAGAGTTGGGACACTTAACCAACTGAGCCATCCAGGCACCCCTCTGATTTCTCTTATTTTTTTCTTTATTATTTATGGGGGGGGGGCAGGAGAGGGGCACAGAGAGAGGGAGAGAGCAGGCTCCAGGCCCAGGGCAAAGCCCAAGGCCAGGACTCGATCTCACTCCCATGAGATCATGACCTGAGGGAAACCAAGAGTCAGACGCTTAACTGACCGAGCTATCCAGGCACCCCTCTTCGCAGATTTCTTAAGCTAAGTTTGTGTGCTTTTTCCCTTATGCTTCCCCCACCCTTGCAAATCCTACTACTGGAGTTACAGGTATTGGAATTGGCTGTTGGCTTGTTGTCTCCACACAGCCCGAAAGCTCCTTGATCACTGGCAACATGTTTCTGTCTTTGTCTTCTCAGTTCTTAGCACACTGCCTGACACAGAGTGAGCCCTCCTAAACGCTAAACAAATGGATGAACTGAGACATAAACGTCACCTCTGGATATTTCTTAATCTGAAGATCCTAAGATTTCTCAGAGATTCTGGTTGATCTGCCTCCAATTTGGGGGCAAACTGGAGAATCTGTGTATTTACACAAAAGGGAACTTGGTTCTTTACATGAAATAATCAGTTAAACCCTTTAAGTGTGAGTCAGCCTGATAAAACATGTTTTACCTTGTACACAATCATGTTTAATCTGCTTTGTCATTAAGAAAAATGCTTTACATTACTCTTGTGTTATTAAAATCTACAAATAAAATAAATGTAGTCAAAGGAAGGTAAACTCTGAAATGCATATTAAGCTTTCAATTTTATCATCTCTGGTTTTAAAGTAGTAAAACAATCATGCCTTTAAAAGATAGATAGTAAACTAATCTGTACCAACACACTGAACTGTTGGAAGTGTTATCAGTCTGTAGCTCAGTAAACTTCCTGATTTTGTGGTATCGCACCAAACATTTATCTAAATTAAAGTGTACAAGATCCAAAGGTGCTTTTCAATCACAATACCTTTTATGAATTAGAGATTCATTCATCAAAATTACAGGCAAAAAGAGGTAAGGTCTCAAAGGGCTGTCTCATTACAAGGCTTATAAACACTGTCCTTGGAAAGAATTGGTTGAACACCCAACAAATCAAAATCTGATTGGGAAGAGAATTTATTTGAGATCATCTGTCTTCAGAAGACATGTTGGACTGAGTGCACTTCTTGGCCTCTTTAACCATTCATCAAGAAATTAACAAGCAAATACTACAGACCATAAGAACTCCCTACTTAGATTTGAAAATGTTAATTGTGTGTAAAATTGGATAGTATACACATATATACTTATTTTCTAAGAAAACATCAAAATGCCATAAGTTGGGAAGGTTCAGAAACAAAAAAAATGCCACCAAATTATAGATTAATCCAAATCCAAAGTTACTCTTACATTATTTTCCACATTGTGTTACAAACAACAACTACAGGAAGACATTCTATACTCATTAGATTTCTTAGTAAATATATGTTTGAAGCGCTGTATGTGAAAATGTTATCTAATGTAGAATAATCTGTTATATGAACCTAAATAAAGCTCCTCTTTCATTAAATTTATTAAAATTTTTTTAACATTTATTCATTTTTTGAGAGACAGAGACACAGCATGAGTGGGGGAGGGGCAGAGAGAGAGGGAGACACAGAATCCGAAGCAGGCCCCAGACTCTGAGCTGTTGGCACAGAGCCCAACGTGGGGCTCGAACTCACGAACCGTGAGATCACAACCTGAGCGGAAGTTGGATGCTTAACCGACTAAGCCACTGAGGGACCCCTCATTAAATTTATTAATAAACAAGATCCATGTGAAACACAGTATATTCTAAAACCGAAGTAACAAGAGAACTAAAATGTTTCTAGAATTGTTTCTATACTTTAATATTACTACTATAATGTATTATCATTAAATATGTTAAATATAGAAATGACAAGTTGAAGACATTCACTTATCTTTTTTTTTTCCCTGTTTTTATTTATTTTTGGGACAGAGAGAGACAGAGCATGAACGGGGGAGGGGCAGAGAGAGAGGGAGACACAGAATCGGAAACAGGCTCCAGGCTCCGAGCCATCAGCCCAGAGCCTGACGCGGGGCTCGAACTCACTGACCGTGAGATCGTGACCTGGCTGAAGTCGGACGCTTAACCGACTGCGCCACCCAGGCGCCCCGACATTCACTTATCTTAATAATACTCAGAGAATATGTCCATCTGGAGAGTCAGGACAATCTAGGCAAAAGAAGTTATTTCATTTACCCATCACGTCCTCTTTTAAATTATTATTGATAACTATTAACAGTTAATATAAAGAAAAAGAGCACATTGTAGTTTATTTGTTTCAGAAATTATTTGATGAATATTCTATACAGCTCTGAAACATCTATACTAACAAAGATAAAAAGTAATTTACAATTGTGGTTTCTACACACAATGGAGTACTACGTGGCAATGAGAAAGAATGAAATATGGTCCTTTGTAGCAACGTGGATGGAACTGGAGGGTGTGATGCTAAGTGAAATAAGCCATACAGAGAAAGACAGATACCATATGTTTTCACTCTTATATGGATCCTGAGAAACTTAACAGAAACCCATGGGGGAGGGGAAGGAAAAAAAAAAAAAGAAAGGTTAGAGAGGGAGAGAGCCAAAGCATAAGAGACTCTTAAAAACTGAGAACAAACTGAGGGTTGATGGGGGGTGGGAGGGAGGGGAGGGTGGGTGATGGGTATTGAGGAGGGCACCTTTTGGGATGAGCACTGGGTGTTGTATGGAAACCAATTTGACAATAAATTTCATATATTGAAAAAAAAAGTAATTTACAGCCATAAGTAAGCTATAAATTATATATATGTGACTAACACACAGAGAAAAGATATAAACCCGTAATAAGCCAATTTTAGCACAGCATCAGCTTCTTACCAGTTTTACGCTATTATTTATTTTTCACTGAGTACAGAAATATGGCTTTAATTTGTTATTTATTAAAAATGATATATGCATGTGTTTATGCATCTATTTACCTATCTAATGTAAATCTACTATTTAAGAATACAATTTCAGTATTAATCGACCTGCACAATTAAATACATGATCTATGACTCATGGTCTGCCCCCTACTTATTTAACCTCACTATTTCATTGGTTTGGTATCTTCACATCTCATATCCCCCAAGAATTGGATGTGTCTGGTCCCAAACATGCAATACTTTTTCAAGCTTTTAAATCTGACATATGTAATTTCTTTCACAGGGAATTCTCTTATCTGCCTTGTCCTTCAAGATTCAGTTTAGTTGATTACTCCCTTTTCTGTATAAGCTTTGTATCTAACAAATTAGTCAAAATATATTACGATTTTTTGGTATTTTCTGGATTCTTTCATTTAGGTGTTATCCTGATAAGACTTTAATTAGATATGTGCCAAATACCAAACAAAGTGGAAATCAACAAACATTTGTTGAATGAGCACATGAAAATATAAGCATAATTCAAATAGTAATCATTTTTTTATATGCACAATACAGAAGTCACTTGACTCTTTATGTCCTTTATAGCTTCCTCAAAAATGAAGAACCTGGGCTATGAGGTGTGCAATTCTTACTTTATTTTTCCCCTCTAACATCTATTAAGAGCATATTTTGAAAACATATTTAGACCAATCTCTTAACTTCAGTTTCTCAAACTGTGAAGGAGGAATAGGTATCTATCAACCAAACTCCTATAGTATTATTGCAATGTTAAAATGAGACAGTGGATATTAAAATACTTTAAAGTGTGTGAAGCTTATTTATATAATAAGGTTTCAAAAATGTTTGTTAAAATTATGGTAAAATAAAAAATTAACCAGAGAGTATTAAAAGAGTTTACTAAGCATATAACTTAAAATTGAAAAAGAATACAGCCAGTATTTTATTGTGTATAATAATGCTTTTAAGATTTATGTAAAGGAGGGGGAAAAAAAAAACTAGGCTGATGTGAGGATTAAAATTTAAAAAAAAAACCAAAACACCTCAAGATAATTCATGCATGTAAGGTCTTAGCAGAATGCCTAACAAACAACAGGTATTCAACAAATAAATGTTTTCTTTCCTTCGGTTGGGATTAATCTTCCCTCTGCCATGCTGTCATTTCTCTGTTTATATTCACTAAAACACAGTATGAGCCTTCAACTCCTCCATTGATTAGATGCTCCCTGAAGACAGGAAGGAGGGCCTGGAGACAGGTGCCATGAAGTGTTTGTGAAACTCAATGGAATGTAAACAGCTTACATTAAAAACTGTTTTTCCCCAATAACCGTAATATTCATTTAAAGACATCATTAAATAAAACTACATAAGCATCAATGTATTTGGCATGCATTTGTGATTTTGTATATTGGTATCTTTAGAATGTAAGTATTATTAATATCTTAGACATTCGAATGAAAAGAACAGCTTTCTCAACAAAGTTAGCATCAGAATTTGCTTTAGAGTATTATGTTTAGATAATGCACGTAATATATACTTCTCCATCACTGGAAGAGAATGGGCAGAATGGAAATTTAGTATCATTTCAATTTCGGCTAAATGTAACATCAGGGAAAATTCTAATGTTTCTAAACATCTGGAAGTCGATTTCGCAAGATAACATTCTTTTGTGAAAGAGAAATTCTTTCCAATATACACCACTTTACAATATTTCTGGGTTGTAAAATGTGTTTTGACAAAATCTTCTCTTATGTAAATAAGATAAAATGCTTCAATTCGGGAGCGTCTGGGTGGCTCAGTGAGTTAAACATCTGACCCTTGATTTCAGCTCGGGTCATGATCTGAGATTGAGCCCCACATCGGGCTCAGCACTAGGCATGGAGCCTGCTTACTATTCTCTCTTTCTCTCCCTCTCTGTCTGTCTTTCCCCTCTCCTCCAAAAAAAAAAAAAAAAGTTTCAATTCGATGTCAGTTATACCTCAGTAATAAAAATGTGCTGCAATTCATTTTCAAACCTAAATGCTTTTAGAAATATTAATGAGGTATTAATTTCTTGGCATCTTGTAAAACAAAGATTACATTTCCTCATTAAAGCTGAAATCAGAGCAACAAATACTATTATAGAACAGTGCTTTTAGTAACTTTAAGTTTAATTTTTACTAAAAGGAAAAGATTTTAAGGTAAATATACCTCTCACCTAATATTATTAGATAGTGACATGTTACCATGCAATAATATATATGAACCAATCTATTAATGAGAACATTATAATTTTGAACATTTCAAATAAGATGAAATTTTTTCTATATTGAGAAACATAGGACTCAAAAACATTTTAGGCCGATCTTAATATAATATAAATGCAGTAGATACATATATACAATACACTTTACTGTAATATAATTTAAAAAGTGTTTAAAGTAAATATTTTTCTTTGTAAATACTTTAAATTCAAAATTAAATTTTGTGTTTGACTCTACATCACAGACATAGTATTTCTTTCCTTAAGAAAGAAGGAAATATTTTCATAAGAAATACTGCTGACATAAGGACGAAAAAAATCATGGTTTATGTAGAACAAATTTTAAAAAATCCAAGACTTTACAGTAGAAATATCCTAATGATGAAAACTGTTAGTGATACTGAATAAAAACACTACTAGGGGCGCCTGGGTGGCGCAGTCGGTTAAGCATCCGACTTCAGCCAGGTCACGATCTCGCGGTCCGTGAGTTCGAGCCCCGCGTCGGGCTCTGGGCTGATGGCTCAGAGCCTGGAGCCTGTTTCCGATTCTGTGTCTCTCTCTCTCTCTGCCCCTCCCCCGTTCATGCTCTGTCTCTCTCTGTCCCAAAAATAAATAAAAATTTGAAAAAAAAATTAAAAAAAAAACACTACTAAAAAGAATGACTAAAAATTTCAAAATTTTCTCTCTTCTATACCTGGTGCTGAGTCAGGAGACTCCCTTCATTAACACAAAATCATCTTATGAAAACAACACACTTTAAGTAAAAATCTAAGTGGTCACTGACTCAATAAACATGCAATAAATGGATACATAAATGCATTCTGAATGCATTAGATTTAATTGTGGCTTCCACTTCATTTTTGTTGTCTGAGAATACACTGAATAATCCAAAATAGATATTATCTCAACTACCATAAAACTAAAAACGCAAGATCCCGGCTTCAAATTTACACTGAGCCTGATTCAGAAGTGGTAATCCTTGCCTGAATCAATAATTATGTTACTTATGGTTCATCTTCAGCACATCATTGCATCACATAAAATTAGAGTGCCACATCCCTTGTGGGTTTTTTTTTACCAATGAAAAACTTGCACAGACTTTGTTTCAAACCGGACAAATGTTATATCTGCAGGTAGGCTGTTCTCTGGAAAGCTGCAGGAAAATATTCAGTGGTAGAGTGAAATACAGAATTAGCAATAGGGGCATTAATTAAGATAGAGTGTTCACAGAAATTATTCTGAGCAGCAAATTCTTATTTAGATTAGCTATGCTTGTAAATGATTTACTGGACTGTATGAACTAAAATAAGAAAATGGCTACCTAACATCAACAGTTATTGCTTAGTGGAAAAGGACATCAAGGACACTTGCAAGTAAAAGAATTGGATCAATATTAACGTGATTTTCATTTCATGCTTCCCCAACTCCAGTAAGCTGACAATATACTCTGATTATGTGAACTGCCTCAGAGTAACACAGAAAAGGTTATTAGAGCAAGAGGTGGAAATGGAAGGCACTTTTTATATTGACAGGCCTGCTAATAGAGTATACTGATTTTCCAAGACATGCAATGCATTTTTACAATTTGGTTCTGACAGCAAAAATGGAAATTCATTTATTCCTAATTCAAAATATTCATATGTAAGCAATATTTCTTAGAGCAGACCAACAAAGGGGATATTCTCAAACAGCATTTTTAAACTGAAAAAAAAATGCAATTAAAAAGGTGCAAGAAAATCTTATTGAATTTAAGTGCAGCACTATAGAAGTATAAAATGCTAACTCAATAAGCTTCTTAATGGAGTGAATGTAGAAAAATGCATTCTGTGCTTTTTAAAGGAAATCTGATAAGCCATATTTTAAGAATATACATGATAGTAAATGTAGAATCCCTGTGCATTTTAGACTGGATATTACTCGGTTGGGTTTTGATTAGCCATGAAGTTAGGGTAATTGTGAAATATTCAAACTAGGACTTTATTACATTAAAAGTCACATGGCACACTTTACTTATGGAAAAAAATGCTAAAACATATAGAAAACTTGGGGCAGTTTGGAACCCTGTCAGTATCATAAAGAGCAGAGACGATGCATTATTCATCTTTGCGATTATTTGATACAGAGCATAGTGTTTGGGTCCTATGCTGAAGTTTGCTTAGAAAAAGACTAGCAAGAAATAAAGCCATCAAAACCGGCAGATAGCTGCTTTACATGGGTGTCAGTGAGAGATTTTTTTCCCCATTTTGTACTTTTCTGGCCTTTTCTAGATTTTCTACAATGAGCATATTTCTTTTTAGGAAGGAAGGAAGGAAGGAAGGAAGGAAGGAAGGAAGGAAGGAAGGAAGGAAGGAAGGAAGGAAGGAAGGGAGGGAGGGAGGGAGGGAGGACTAAAACCTTGCATGGTGAGTCAAGAGGAGTAAATGGCAGATAGGAGCAGAATGGAAGGAAGAAAGTTTTGACAACTCTAGGAATGAAAGATGCATCGGGCAACTGAACCAAGGGCTGAGAGATGGGCACACTTCCTATGGCAGTGGGGGGCATCAACCTAGGGAATGATGCTTGGTTTTGCTTCTGAAAGCCTGTCACAGAAGTCAGTGGGGAAAATTTACTTTAAGATCCTGGGAACGGGGAGTAGGAGATATTTTGGCTACATAAGTAAGTGGCTCAAATATGGGAGAAAAAAACTGATAAAAATTTCTCCTTGATCATTAAAAAACATGGAATAGCTAAGAGATGGTGTTGATATAGGTTATTTAAAGCACTTTTAAAACACTCAGAACATTTTATTTTTTTAAGTTTATTTATTTTTGAGAGAGCGAGAGAGCGAGTGCACACATGAGCAGGGGAGGGGCAGAAAGACAGGGAGAAAGAGAATTCCAAACAGGCTCTGCACTGTCAGCCTGGAGCCAGATGCGGAGCTCGAACTCACAATCCGTGAGATCATGACCTGAGTTGCAATCAAAGAGTCGGTTGCTTAGCTGACTGACCACCCAGGAGCCCCACGGAACATTAAAAATCTTTTTAAAATTTTTATTTATTTTTGAGAGGCAGAGAGAGGGAGAGGAAGAGGGAGAGGGAGAGGGAGAGGGAGAGGGGGAGGGGGGAGAGGGAGACAGAGAAAGAGAGAGAGAGAGAGAGAGAGAGAGAGAGAGAGAGAGAGAGAACAAAGAAGAGATCACAGAACTGTCAGCACGCATGGGCCTGGAGATCATGACCTGAGCTGAAGTCAGATGCTTAACCCACTGAGCCACCCAGGTGCCCTGCCCCTCAGAACATTTCAAAATACGTCTTGTACATGACACCTGAAGCGCATGCTGTGAACGACACTAAGTTCATCTGTAGGCTACAGGAGTAACCAAAATTTAACAGGTAAACTTCAAAGCAGGAAAGTGTTCAATAATGCTCTTTGCAGTCAGAATTCCAAGTGTACCTAAGGCAACATACTATATAGTAAGAGAATGGTATTTTGGTTGCATTTTTGTTCTCTCTACCACTTACTAGCATGCCATCTAACTTCTTTGGTCTGTCATTCTCTCAAATAAAAATCCTTTAATGGCTCTGTCTATTGACAAATCCTTTCACAATGTGGCTTCAAACAGGCTTTTCAGCCTCATTTTGTACAGTTGTCCCCACTATCCTGTGTTCCGTCACATAGCACCATTTTGCATCCCCTGGACACATTATGTTGTACTGTGTGGCCCCTTTCTCACATTGCCACCGTTTCACTTACTGGCTTGTGAAGATCTCCATTCATCCTTTCAAGTCTAGCTAAAATGTATTTCTTCAGTTAGGCAACTCCCTTCACTGAGCTCAGATAGCATTTTAACACACGTTGACAAAAATATTTATCATGGTGCACTGTAATTACTTACAAATGCAATTGTGTATACACTTTATGAAAAATTAGTCTGAAAGAACATAAATAACATTATGGATAGTTCTATGCCACTCAGCAGTAATATAATTTTGTCAGCTCCCTATCTTAAACAGCCTTTGATGTTCTAAGTGGAAAGAAAATGTAGGCATAAAAAATACATTTCAGAATTTGAAAATACCATACTTGTAGACCTATTCCATAAAAATCCTATTTTTCAATACTACTACTTTAAATGATGAAAATACTGTATGTATACCTTGAAATTAATCGATTATCAATTCAATAAAAAACAGCAACTAACTACATAGAATTGAGTTAATTCTACGCTCTAAATGGAACAGAAGATATCATTTTTTGTTTTCAAATCGTTTTTATCTCAGAATATGATACACCTAAAGTCAAACATTTTCTGAAATTTTTACACAGGGGCCTATCACAAAATGCAAAACATTGAGGCCATTCAAAGGAATAAGTTATGCCTTCATATCTTGGTAATTTCTGATACTACCTCTGCCATTCCTGGCTCACCTGGTAAATTCCTAATCTTCTCTCAAGACGGTTCCTAAGTAATTACTTCTATGAAGCCTACTCCAACCCATCAGACTCACAGTTAGTCACTCTGTCCCCTGCGCTCCTTTATGAACTACTACCTCTCTTTATGATAACTGTTTCTCACCAGTAGACCAGGGTTTTTCCACCTTGTGGCATTCTGGCATTCCACTAGTGGCATTTAGAGCTGGAGTTTTGTTTTTGTCATCATTCTAGGGAAGCTGCCTGTGCATGACAGGATATTCTAGCAGCAGTCTCTATTCAGTAGATGCTGGGAACACACCCCCACCTCCACCCTGTTATAAAGCACTAAACTATATGCTCTTAGAGGGTAGAAACTGTCTCAAACTTCAAAGCCAGCATGTAGCAAATGCTTGGAATATAGAAGATATTCAATAAATGCTTCTAAATTAATACAGTGATTTGATTCTTCTGAATCTGTTTAAAGCTACAATCTGCATCTTCAAAACAAAGACAGGGGAGTTGTAATTAGAACATTTGTTGGTACAAAAATGCTATATAAAGTCTGTAAAATGCATCTGATAAGCATATTTTGTAACAGTATTTATGTAATCTGTTTCAATTATTTTAAGAGAATATAAAAATGAGAAGTGAAGACAATGCTCTGATATTAAAATGTGACACTGGCGTAAAAAAGAGCTGAAAGATGATTCCTTGTATGTCTTTTTCTTCTTCTTTTAAAAGAGTTTACATCATTAACTTTCAGTAAATTATTTTAACCATAATCAGATCACCTCATTTATTCAAGATATGGAGATTCGATTAATAACACACCAATTAAAATGGAGTTATCGATGAACAGTAATAAGATGTTTGCGAGTGCTTCTACATAATACAAACGATAGATTATTACGTAAAAAAATCAAATCGTATTTCTCAAATATGATAATAACTGTAAACTCTTAAAAAGAAGTCAATTAGCTTCTTTCTCAATTTTTATAGTTGCATTAGTATTTTTTAGTCTCAAGTGCTTTTCTTATTTCTGCAAGCAGCACATTACAGTAGCCATGCATATACCATCAAAACTAATTTAATTCCAGATTCATTACAGAGCTGCTTTTTATTCATCAAGGTCATATCTTGATGGCTTCACAAGCTTAGATAAATCAGGTGTTAAGCAGACACATCTCTGAGGAACCTAAGGATGTTCTCATTTGCAGTTCTCAGCATATCTTATTATTTATTGCCAAAGAAATGACTGATTAACTTTGTCATCTTTGCTCTATGTTTTTTTTCTTCCAGCTGAAGCAGCCTGCCCTCTTTTGCGATGCCTGATCAGACCTATTTAAGATGATGTCTTTGATCACAGACATGGGGAGCTTGCGATCCTAGGCTTTGATGAAACATTGTTCCACTATAATTTTATGGAAGGGAAACAGAGTCTTAAATGATAATTGACAGTCAACAAAGACAACCAAACTTATTAAGATTTTGTACTCTTCTTTGACAGCATAATCTTTAAGCACCAGAAAGGCACCAGAAGTTGACTAGTCTAGGTTTTATTTAAACACATAAACAATACACAAAACCCTTCCTTTTCAATCATTTCCCCATTGGCTAATTTGCCCTGAAGAAGAAAATCCTGCAGGTCAGAAGATGAATTTTGAGTTTAAAATATTTTCCTTATATTCTTCCTTATGGTCTGTAAAATTCCTACTAATCAATTAAATTTGCACTTTTAAGAAATTTTACTATTAGAAAATACCTAAATAACATATTTCATACAAAGTTAGAACATTGAACATCAGGAAAAAATTACATGCCTCTAGGTTTTATTAATCACATTCCAACACCAAGGCTGAAAGTATATCAAATCACACCAAATCTTTTGCGCATGACAACCTCATAAATTATTCAACTCATTAGTATTACTAAGAAGCATGAAAAACTCCATCAGTATTAAGAATGTTTTCCAACAGAAAAAGGTCAACCAAAAGTTTTAGTAATGAAATGGGAAGGAAAGCTTTCAAAGTCAGTATGAAACAAAATTGTTGTCCTTTCTATCTTCTTGAAAATATACCCAGTTTTGATTATTTGCTCATATAAAAGAAAGCACTGTTAATATATTTGATTTGTGGCTCCACACAGATTATCTGAAAAGAATGTTCAAATTATGGCTAAGTGTTCCCACCCATCACATGAAAGTTTAACTCCAGTTTAATCTAAATGACTGAATTTAGGGAAAAGTCAAGTGATTCAAAACATTTTAAATAAAATATTAAGTCTGCTAATTCAGTTTCAGTTCTGTTACATTAGTATAGGCTCACCTTCTTGAAACTTACTGTACTATAGGAATGAACAGATAGACCTTACCAGTGTTCAAATCCCAGGGACTGCTTTGATGGCCATGTAAGTATTCTCTATTTATGTACAACTTGTTTAATAGTCTGGAAACATTGATCACTGATTCAAACACTTATATCCATACTGAAAGTTCCATTCACAAAATATTCTTCTGCTCTTAAAAGAATTTTGCTGCCACAATGTAGATGAATATAGTTTGTTGGACCAAAGATTATAGCAGAGTTTCTGTGCATTTAATGCTTAATTTTCAAGACACAATGTACAGGGAAATTGAAATACTCTAATTATTTAACATTGAGGAAGAAACAAATTGAATTTCAATTTGTCCTAGAAGCCCTCTCAAAATGTGAAGCCTTTTACAAAAATGTACAATAAATGTACCTTTCCTAGGTCTACACAAACCAAAATATTTAATAATTTAGATGTTAAGTCTATATGCTGCTAGACTTGAAGGTACTTAAAACACATTTAAAAGTTTAATGGCAGGCAGAGTGGCCAGATGATGGGCTGAAATTTTACTTTTATATGAATGTTCTAGCAATATGTGAATAAAAAGCTTTATTTAAAATATTTTTAATTAAGGTGTTCAACATTTATTTTTATTGGATGAAGTGCTTTGTAATAATAACTTACATTTACTCTCTATTTCTTCTGAAGAAATAACTTTACATATAGGTTAGGAGGCATGTTGAGAGTTTGGAAGATGATACAATGCTACCTTTTTCTCTTGGCAGTTTTTTTAAATTTTTTTTTCAACGTTTTTATTAATTTTTGGGACAGAGAGGGACAGAGCATGAACGAGGGAGGGGCAGAGAGAGAGGGAGACACAGAATCGGAAACAGGCTCCAGGCTCTGAGCCATCAGCCCAGAGCCTGACGCGGGGCTCGAACTCACGGACCGCGAGATCGTGACCTGGCTGAAGTCGGACGCTTAACCGACTGCGCCACCCAGGCGCCCCTCTCTTGGCAGTTTTTAATACTTCTTTCTATTTCTGTGTACAGCTCACACCAGGGGGCACTTTCCCTCTCATCTCTTCACATCCTCCATATTTTACTCCCTACTCTCTACACAATTGCAAAGGCCCACCGATAGAAACTGTGCTGAAGGTTGAAGAGGTATGCTCTAGAGCTGGTTTTGGAGGTAGAATTGTTTCAGTTCTCTTTTGTTTTCCATTACACAATCTTAATCTTGAGAATGATGTGACAATAACTCTGGCATGGGTACCATATAGCTTTCCTGAATATTTTATGGCATACACGTGGTCTTTGTTCTAGTTATGTATAAAAAAACATACCCTCTTGCCTTCTATCAATGAACTCAACTCAAGAGAGATAATTAGTTCTGAATACCGCTCATTCCAAATTTCAAATTCATAAATTGCTCCATACTTTAAAATACTCTTACACTAATGGCTCAAATTAAAATATAAGAAAAACAGGTGTTGCTGTGGATGTAGAGAAAAAGGAACCCTTGTGCACTGTTGGTGGAAATGCAGACTGGTGCAGCCACTCTGGAAAACAGTATGGAGGTTCCTCAAAAAGTTAAAAATAGAACTACCCTGTGATCCAGCAATTGCACTGCTGGATATTTACCCCTAAGGTACAAAAACATGAATTCAGAGG
Organism: Felis catus; assembly: GCF_018350175.1. Classification (NCBI taxonomy): domain Eukaryota; kingdom Metazoa; phylum Chordata; class Mammalia; order Carnivora; family Felidae; genus Felis; species Felis catus. The sequence goes on along the minus strand of NC_058368.1, from coordinate 14,327,478 downwards.
GATACACGTACCCCGATGTTTACAGCAACATTATTTACAATAGCCAAATTGTGGAAGCAGCCCAAGTGTCCATTGATAGATGAATGGATAAAGAAGTGGTATATATATACATAATGGAATATTATTCAGCCATAAAAAATGAAATCTTGCCATTTGCCCCAACACGGATGGAGCATAACGCTAAGCAAAATAAGTCAGTCAGTGAAAAGCAAATACTATACGATTTCACTCATATGTGGAATTTAAGAACAAAACAAAGCAAAAAAGGAGAGAGTGACAAACCAAGAAACAGACTCTTAAGCATAGAGGACAAACTGATGGTTACCAGAGAGGAGCTGGGTGGGGGGGATGGGTGAAATAGGTGATGGAGAGTAAGGAGTGCACTTGTGATGGGCACTGGCTGATGTATGGAATCGTTGAATTACTATATTGTACACCTGAAACTAAAAGGAACACTGTATGTTAACTATATTGGAATCAAAAAACTTAATAACAAAAGGGTTTATTTATGTGTAGACAAAAAATAAAATAAAATACTCTTACACTACACTCAGAAGATGTTTAGTATTACCTACATCTTTCATCTATTTCAAAATTAAACTGCTATTTTCAGTTTAGGTTCAGTAACAGTAGTTACTATGGCATCAAAAGCTGACTATCAGATGTCTTAAAAGATTTTAAAGTAAAGGTTTTAAAATTTGTTTCTGATAGGCTTTAACAATGGTTTAATAATACAGATATTTTACAAATTAAACATACAAAGTATCTGCTTTTACAGAGAATGGCATTTTTTTCTAACAGGCTCCTTTTTTTTGTTTTGTTTTTTGTTTTTGTTTTTTAAACTAACAGACTCTTTAAAAGCAACCTATAGAATGCTGAATACAGTATAATGTGGATCTTGTATAAATAAACCTTTGTCAACTCAGTATCACTACTAATATCAATTTAGCCTAACTCTGTTACAAACTGTCTCTATATGTTTCTATTTTCAAATGGGATGAATTCAAATAGGATGGGTTGGTGAAAAAGTCTAAAGTGTATGAAGTGAAGTTTTAATAATTTCAAGTTCAAATTATAAAGCATGACATTTTAGGTATTTCTAAAAATCTCTTCTATTAGAGTGTAAAGACAATGTGTCATTTAAAAAAATTTAATGTTTGCTTATTTTTGAGAGAGTGAGACACAGCACAAGTGGGGGAGGGGCAGAGAGAGGGAGACCCAGACTCCAAAGCAGGCTCCAGGCTCCAAGCTGTCAGCATAGAGCCCAACCAGGGGCTCGAACCCACGGACTGCGAGATCATGACCTTGCGAAGTCAGCGCTTAACTGACTGAGCCACCCAGGCGCCCAAGACAATATCTTATTTTAAGCATAAAGATAACACAACAAGTTAAGTTTAAATCCTTAGGCACTAAAATCCTTAGGTGATCTCTCTTGTTCATTAAAGAAATCCCCTATAGTACCAGTGAACTATAATTTTTTTCTAGCATGTTCTTTCCTATAGTTACTTTTATTGTATAAAGTTATGTTGAAACTTTTATCTTAGGCATAATACTTTAATATGAAATCCTCATCTATTTATTTAATATGTTTGAGTCTTACTAAGTTATATCAATTCCTGGACTACCTGTACAACAAGTTTTAAAAGCTTTGCACATTTTATTTTTATCAGGATTAAGTATTTTCTCTGTCTAATCCATCAAGAACATGAATAGTATTAAATGTTATAAACTATGGTAAATTTTAAAACAGATGGCTCACTTATTATACTCAAGTAAATGAAAATTATCATAATAAAAACACAAGTAATTGTAAGAACAAAAGTGGTTAATAACAAAAATATATAGATAGGGGTTCATTAATGGTATTTTCTGAGTGTATATAGTTTATTCAATTCTGAGTTGATCAATTACACTTCAATTTGTTGGAGCACTTAAAAATGGTACAAAATAGTCCTATTTATATTTCTTGGTAGACAGCAAACTAAAATAGTAGCATTTTTTATTAAATTATAAAAATATTTTGATATTTTCTATTTAATATAGATTTTTTAATGGAAAAATTACGGTACAGTTCTACTGTAGTGTAATAGTTGATGATACATTTAATGTGAGATGGTTTTTTTTTAAACTTTATTTGCAACCCATTGGAGGACTGGTAATTTCAATTCACCTATTGTAGCAGTATTTATTTTTTTGTTTTGTTTTAGACTGAAGAGAATAAAACAGTAAAAAAATTGAGAATGTCATATGATGAGATTATTAATAAGACATTTGTTTCTGTTAAATACACAAATATGTGCATGTATATATATACAAACAGTATACATATGTGTATATATATATCATGCATATATGTATATTTATATAGCATATATGAGTGTATGTACACATACACAAATTGTACATAAAAATATATAAGTCTGAGTACACAGTTACAATCGTGTGTTTTGCCACCTTGTATCTTGGTCACCAAAATTTTGAAAGACTTTGAAACTGATAAAGAAACTGATTTTACTCTTGTTTCAGGCTGTGTAAGATTGATGTTGAGTAATAATCCTTCGTATAGAGTCTTTTTTTTTTTAATGTTTATTCAGTTTTGAGAGCGAGGGCGCCAGCAGGGTAGGGGTAGAGAAGAGGGGCAGAGGATCTGAAGCAGGCTCCGCGGTGGCAGCAGCTAGCCTGACATGGGGCTCGAACTCACGAACTGTGAGATCATGAGCTGAGCTGAAGTCAGGTGCTCGACCGACTGAACCACCCAGATGCCCCTAGAGTCTTTTAATCTATTAAAAAGAAGTTTAAGGGTCTAAAATATATCAAGTGGGTGAAATATTGGGTTGAGTAAGTGTCACCTACATGACACTGAAGGATAAAGCAGAACATAGTATTTTTGACTTACGACATGCTGAATTTTATTTATTTATTTACTTACTTACTTATTTATTTATTTTTAAGTTTATTTGTTTTGAGAGAGAGAGAATGACCAGGGAAGGGGCAGAGAGAGAGGGAGAGAGAGAATCCCAAGCAGGCTCCACACCGTCAGTGCAGAGCCCGATGTGGGGCTCAAACCCATGAGCCTTGAGATCATGACCTGAGCCTTAAACAAGAGTCGGCCACTCAACCAACTGAGCCACCCAGGTACCCCGACATGCTGAATTTTAAATGCTAGTGAAAAAAAAAGAATTTTCGACCACAAAGAGTCCCATCGTATCCAGGGAAGTGCTGTGTAAGAGGTATTGGTACTGACCATATTCTACTGCAGCTTTGAGCAGTGCTTCAGCATGAGTGGAGCCAAACGCATTACGAACAAATCGTCTCCTTCGACGAAGATCATCTTCCCAGTAATCCAAACGCCAGAAATCATGCAATTGGCTAGGAATGAGGAAATAAACAGTAGGCACTATTAACAACAATGCATAACTGGAAATATATTTTTTTACATAACATTAAGGCTTTATTTCTTTAGTCTCAATGGAAAATTAAGATGATTTTTGAGATATTTATGTTTTACGATTGTGTTTACATACGTATTTCCTGTCCAAATGACCAAAACTTGAAAGAGTAACATTCTCATATTTTAAGCATTGTAATACTCAGCTCTGTTTTCTCTACAATGTTCTTCTTTCTACTGAAAACATTAATCATGGGGAGTTCAGTAACAAATGCAGCATCAAATTACAAGTATTAATGGCACAGTTTTCCTTCTTTTACACTGTCTTTAACAAGGCTTGTAAATCACAGGATAGACCTCACTACAAATAGTTTGCAATTTAATGACCATGGTTTCTTAGTAGACTGAATTAAGAACCATAAAATATTGCCTGCTTGGATTTGGTGGAACAATGATTAAAATAATGTGCTGAAATATTCATTGAAATAATTCCCTGCTGCCCACAGCAACCTGAGAAAAGTGCAATTTTATCCATTATTAATAATACTGAATTAGAGCTGCAAAAAATTCCAGTATGTGGTAATTGTCTTGGTAAATTATTATTCTAACACTAACAGAGTCCTTGGATGATTTTACTGCTTTCAGCTAATATAAACCATTAACAATTACGGCCTTCACTGGGTAACACTGTCTAAACCATGTTATGCTCTAAACTAATATTAAAAATCCATGAGATATTTCAGAAACTACTGAAATCTGTTCATTGTATATCAATGGAATGTTTCACAATATAATTTTTGTTTTCAATTCAATTTCAATAACCATTGGTGATAAAAGCCACTGTCTGAGAAGTCTGTTTTTCTCTCTCTCTAGTATTTGGAGTAATATACTCAAGAGATAATATTCTAATGTTCTTGAACAGCACTATTCATAAAAACACATAAAATGCTTTCATAGAAGATTTGATTTCATTTTTATTTTGCTATTTTATTGTAAAAGAATACCGCATTTTATTAAAGCAGGAACTGTATATGTTTTGCTCATCATTATATCTCTAGTACAATATCTAGGACATACTACGTTTTTGAATAGTCAATGAATTTATTATGCCAATTCTTCACCTTGAAAACCTATAGACATGTAGTCATTGAGAATAGTAATACACTTTTGAAAAACTTTTTGGATTTTGCGGCCGGCTATCCAATTTTGTTTTCCACAACTTAATTGTTATAGAATATAACAAGGTAAGGGATATATAAAGAGAATATTAAAATTATAAGCATTTGAAGTATATTTGAATACACTTGTTTTTCTACACATCATAATTATTAAAACTTTATTTTTCATTCAAAATAAGATTGCCAAAGAATAATGGTTACAGGTACCTCTGTGAATTTAAAATAGGACAGTATCTATCCTTACAAATACAGACTAATCGTAGCGGTTTAAGGAAGACCCTGCTAAAAACTTGCTATACAGATTTTCCTTAAGAGTGTGTCAAAATTGGGGTGTGGTTGGCTTAGTCAGTTAAGGGTCCCACTCCTGATTTTGGCTTGGGTCATGATCTCATGGTTCCTGACATGCAGCCCCACATCGTATTGGACTCTGTGCTGACAGCATGGAGCCTTCTTGGGATTTTCTCCCTCTCTCTCTGTCTCTTACCCCCAAAAGCTCTTTCTGTCTCTCCCAAAATAAAATAAAAATTAAAAAATAGAGCATGTTAAAATCAAATTTTGAATTCCCCAGGAGAGACAGATCTAATATTATCTCAAATTACCAACTATAGACCTATTTTTCTCTATTCCTCCTATTAAGTATGACTGAAAAAATTTGGACACTATATGTAAAACAAATGTAACAAGACTCTGAAAGTTGGAAAGCAGAAGGCAGACTGACTAATGACCCCAGGGCCAAAGAATAAATTTAGTAGAGTTGCCAGGGTTGTCTTTTTGCCTCACATATCCTAGACCTCAAGGCAAAGAGGCTAGCAACCTAGATTAGACCCATGGGTACAGACCAAAAAAAAAGTCCCCAACAAAAGCTTGGTTTCTCCAGCCAAAGAACAAAGAAAGGTGCAACCCAGCAAAAGAGAAAACTTTTAGACAACTATTGCACTCTAGCTCAACACCACAGAAAAACAGTAGCCCCACTCTACCCACACCAGAAAGTAAGTGGGAAGTCTACTAATCAAGACGTAATCTCAATCAAGAGATTGAGTCTCTAACATCCTCAGTCAGGGGTGTATCAGAGAAGGACAACAGGGAACCAGGCCTTGCATCTCTGAACACCACCCTCAAGAAGTCAGCGGAAACCATGTGGAGGGCCTGGATTTCCCCCCCTGCCAAACAGTAATGAGATGTTCTTCTCCCTCCTCACTCGGGTAGTATCAGAGAACGCCTAGTAGAGACTCAGGACTTTCACCTCTGATCAACACCAATAAGGCTACCCACACTAGCCTAACTAGCTAGAACTCCCGCCCCTGCCAAGTAGTAATGAAACACTGCCTCCTCCCTCACGCTCTAGACGTCAGTAGAATCCAGGTGGGGAATCTGGAGTTCTACCTCCACCTGGCAGGAAAGATGCAGTGCTTCCCCATTTCTCCTAATGGAGGAATGTCAGAGAGGGTCAACTAAAACAAAAGGTTTAAATAGGATACAATATATCTCAAAGAATAATAAGAAAATATCATCTTTCAATCTAAAGTTACATGTCACATCAAGAACTTGGAAGATTTCAAACAGAATGTAAAATGTCACCAATAGATGCTAATACTGAGATGACAGGGATGTTAGAATTTTCTGACAAGGATTTTAAACCATGTATGATTTTTAAAAAATGCTTCACCGAGCAATTATGAACATGCTTGAAACAAATAAAAAAAAATAGAAAGCCTCAGGAAAGAAACAAAAAGTCTCACTCAGCAAAAAATTAGAAGATATAAAAAGTAACAAAGAAATTTTAGAACTGACAAATAAATGACCAAAATAAAAAGCTCAGTGAATGGGCTTAACAGCACAATGGAAAGGACAGAAGAAAGATTTAGTTAAATGGCAGACAGAATAATAGATATTACCCAATCTGAATAACAGAGAAAATGGACTGAAAAAAAAAAGGGAACAAAGCCTCAGGGATCTATGAATTATAACATCCAAAATATTTGGGTCATGGGAATTCTGGAAAGGAGAGAGGAAAGAGAGCAGGGCTGAAATAGTCCCTGAAAAAATAATGGCTGAATATTTCTCAAATTTGGCAAAAAAAAGCATAATGTACAGATTTAAGAAGCTGACTGAACTCCATACATCTGAAGAAATTTATGCCAAGGCAAATCATGATTAAACTTCTGAAACAAAGGACAAAGCAAAATCTACAAAGCAGCCAGAGAAAAATGACATCTCACCTACAGGTATAAAACAATTAGAATGACAGCATATTTTATATCAAAAGCTACGGTGGCCAGAAGAAATGGCCAAATATATTTTATGTACTGGAAAAAAAAAAGAACTGTCAACTCAGATTCCTATAACCAGTGAAAATACTACCCAGGAATGAAAAATTAAGATTTTTCAGATGAAGGAAAAGAAAGTATTTGTTGCCATCAAAGCCAGTCTAAAAAGTGGCTATAACCAGTCTTATGAACACAAGGGAAGCAGTAAAAGGAACATTGGAATACCAGGAAGGAAGAAGGAACATAATAAGCAAAATATGAGTATTTATTTATGTGTTTTAAATTATAATTTATCATATTAGTAAAAATTTTAACACTGTCCAATGTGGTTCTAAGTGTGTGTAGAGGTAATATTTAAGACAAAGAGATTATAAGTAGGGGAGGGTAAAGGGATGTAAAGGAAATAAAGATTCTGTACTTCATTTGGACTGGTAAAACACAGCAGACTCTGATAAAATACATATACATAATGTCATACTTAAAACAACCACTAAAAAATCTATACAAAGAGATATACTCAAAAACATGATGGATAAATCAATATGGAATTCCAAGAAATGTTCAAGTAACCCACAGGAAGACATGAAAACCAAAACACAGCAATGGAAAACAAGGAGAATAAACAAACAATAAGTAATAATGCTTTAAAAAGAATGCTGTCTGCAAGAAATCAACTTCAAATATTATAATAAAGGCAAGTGGAAAATAAAGAATAAAAAAGATCTATCATTCAAACACTAATCAAAGGAAAGCAGGAGTGCCTATATTAACATATACTCTAGAAAAAATAAAATTACTAGAGATAAAGGAGGACCTTATCTAATGACACAAAGGCCAATCTACCAATTAGATACCAATCCCAAATGTGTATGCACCAAACAATAGAGGAGCAAAATATGTCAAGCAAAAACTGATAAACTGACAGTAGATGACAAATACAGAGCTATATATATTTTTTCAACGTTTATTTATTTTTGGGACAGAGAGAGACAGAGCATGAACGGGGGGAGGGGCAGAGAGAGAGGGAGACACAGAATCGGAAACAGGCTCCAGGCTCTGAGCCATCAGCCCAGAGCCTGACGCGGGGCTTGAACTCACGGACCGCGAGATCGTGACCTGGCTGAAGTCGGACGCTTAACCGACTGCGCCACCCAGGCGCCCCAAGAGCTATATTGTGTGTATATACACCCTTCTTTTCAGCAATTGATAGAACACCTAGTTAGAAGATCAGCAAAGATACAGAAGAACACAATACCACCATCAGCCAACATTTTTAGAACATGCAACAACAACAGAGGAATACACATTGTTCAAGACAGACCATATGCTGGGCCACAGCACACATCCAACAAATTTAGAAAACTGAAATCCTATAGTGTACTCTTCTACAAAAAAGGAATAAAGACAGAAATCAATAACAGAAAGGCAACAGAAAAAAAAATCCTCAGACACTTGGAAACTATAACAACACACTTCTAAATAACCTATGGGTCAAAAAAAAAATTCTCAAGGGAAAACAAAAAATACAATGAATTGAATAAAAATTACAATAAAACTATCAAACTTTGTGGGACCCCACTAAAACAGCAATGATAGGAAAATTTATAGTGCAAATACATACATTAGAAAAGATGAAATATCTCAAATCAATACCCTAAATTCCAACATTAAGAATAGAAAAATAAGAGCAAAGCAAGCAGAAGGAAATAGTAAAGATAAAAGTAAGAATCAATGAAATTCAAAACAGAAAAACAACAAAGAAAATCAATACAACAAACAGCTGAGTCTTAATAGCAGTAAAACTGACAAAGAAAAAAGAAAGAAGAGAAAGATTACCAATACCCGCAATGAAACAGCATATATTGTTACAGACCCTGAGGCCATCAAGAGCATAATCAGTAAATGCTGTAAAATACTCTACACACATAAATTTGACAGCTTTAACAAAATGGGCAAATTTCTTAAACAGTACAAACTACCATAACTCACTCAATATGAAATAGATAATATGAATAGATCATTAACTATTAAGGAGATTTAAGACATTACTTAAAAACTCCCCCAAAAGAATCTCCAGGCCTACATGGTTTTACTGGAAAATTCTATCAAACATTTAAAGAAAACTGATCCTGGTTATACATGATTTCACCTAGAAAATAGGGAAGGAAACTTTTCTCAACGAATATTATAGCTAGTATAATACCAAAATAAAAACTAAAGACAGTACAAAGAAGAATACTACAGACCAACATCGCTTATGTATACAGACAAAAAATCCTAAATAAAATACAAGCAAATAGAATTACACAATATATAATAAAAATTATACATGATGACAATTGAAGTTTATTCCAGGAATGCTGGTTTGGCTCAATGTTTCAAAATTAATTAATATAATCCACCAAATTAATGGCTGAAGAAAAATCACATGATCAGTCAATATAGAAAAGAATTTGATAAAATTCAACATGCATCCATGAGGAAAGAAATTTTCAGAAAAACAGGACTAAAGGACAATTTCTTCAGCTTGATAAAAGCATCTACAAAAATCCTATAGCTAAATTATACTAAAAGAAGAAGGAATGAATGATTTTCCCCTAAAACTGGGAAAAATACAAAATATCTGCTCCCACTCCTCTTATTCAACAAAGTACTAGAATTTGTAGCCAATGCAATCAAACAAAAAAGGCAAAAAAGAATACAGAATAGGAAAGAGAGAAATAAACTGTCTCTGTTTGCATAAAACATTATTTTCTATGTAGAAAATCAAACAACATCTATCAAAACCCCTGAAAGTAATGCCTGGGTTTAACAAGGTCACAGAATAAACATAAAAATATCAATTGTATCTCTATATGCTAGCAATGAACACATGAACACTGAAATAAAAACACAATTTAAATTAACAAAAAAAGAGAGTTACAAATGTAACAAAACATGTACAGGACTTGTGTAATGAAAACTACACAGTAACGATGAAAGAAATATAATACCTAAATAAAATGGAAAGCCATACCATGTTCATGGATTGGAAAACTCAATATAGTAAATGTATCAATTCTCCCTAAATTGATACACAGGCTTAATATAATTCCTTTAAGAATTCCAGCAAGAGTTTTAGTAGATTTAAAAAAGATTGTTCTAAAACTTATATAACAGAAGGTTAAAGGGGGAGGAACCAGTCTATTTGACTTCAAGACATTAAATAGTTAAAGACTATGTGATACTGACAAGGAATAGACCTATAGATTAGACAAACAGAATAGAGAACCAATAAATAAACCTACGCAAAGATGCCCAACTGATTTTGACAAAGGTAGAAAATTAATTCAACGGAGGAAAGATATCTTTCCACTGAATTGCTGGAGCAATTGAACATACAGAGGCAAAAATGAAAAAAAAAAAAACAAAAACAAAAACAAAAAACACAAAAAAACAAACCTCCCTCCCAAAAATAAACCGCAAAAAACAAGAGACAAAAACCCCTGACCTAAATCTCATATCTTTAAGAAACCTGACTCAAAATGGGTCAAAAACTTAAATAATTGTAAAACTATAAAATAAATTAGGGAAAAAAAGGAGAGAATCTTTGTAATTGGCTAGGTAAGGAGTTTGTAGATTTGACACCAAAAGCATAAGCCTGGGAAGGAAAAATTGATAAACTGGATTATACAGAAATTAAAAAAAAAAAAAAACATTTGCTCTACAAAAGAACCTGTCAAAAGGATGAAAAGAGTGGGTGAAGATACTTGCCAAACACATATCTGATAAAGAAGTAAAATCTAGAATATATGAAAAATTACCAAAACCTAACAGTAAAATAAAGCAAACTATACAATTAGATCATGGTCAGAAGGCATGAAGAGACATTTCACTGAAGAGGACAACCAGATGGCAAATACACACATGAAAAAATATTCAATATCACTATCCATTAGGGACAGACCAATTAAAACCCCGTGAGATATTATTATATACCTATAAGAATTGCTAGAATAAAACAAAGTGACGACAGAAACTGCTGGTAAAAATATGGAGAAACTGGACCACTCATTCATTTGCTGGCAAGAATGTAAAACAGAACAGTCACTAGAGAAAACAGTTTTCTTAAAAATTAAACATGCAGTTATCATTTGATCCAGCATTGTATTCGTGGGCATTTATCCTAGAGAAATGAAGACTTATGTTCACAGGAAAACATGTACACAAATGTTTATAAAAGCTTTATTTGTATTACCCCCAAAATGAAAACAACCCAGTTGTCCTTCAATAGGTAAAAATGGTTCAACAACTCTGTCACATCCATACCATGGAATACTACTCAGCAGTAAAGTAAGACAAACTATTGATACATACAACAACCTGGATGAATCCTCATGGAATTATGCTGATTGAAAAAAACTATCTACAGGGGCGCCTGGGTGGCGCAGTCGGTTAAGCGTCCGACTTCAGCCAGGTCACGATCTCACGGTCCGTGAGTTCGAGCCCCGCATCAGGCTCTGGGCTGATGGCTCGGAGCCTGGAGCCTGCTTCCAATTCTGTGTCTCCCTCTCTCTCTGCCCCTCCCCCATTCATGCTCTGTCTCTCTCTGTCCCAAAAATAAATAAAAAACGTTGAAAAAAATTAAAAAAAAAACTATCTACAAAGGTTACATACAGTATCATATCATTCCATTTACACAACATTCTTGAAATGACAAAATTATACAACTGGAGAACAGACCAGTGTGGAGAGTCAGGAGGAGGGAGGGTGTTGCCATAAAAGAGCAACATGAGGGACCCTTGTGAAAATGGAAATGTTCTGTATCTTGACTGTATCAGTATTCTGGTTGTAATATTATACTGTAGTTCTGCAAGATGTTACCGTTGGCAGAAACTGGATAAAAAGGACATGAGATCTGTCTTAGTTCTTAACCTGAATGTGAATCTACAATTATCTCAAAATAAAGTTCAATTTTAAAAATGTCTGCACTATACCGAGACTTCATTATGTATGTAAAATTTCCTAATACTCACAAACATATCTCCTAATATAATGTAGTTATACAAATTAACTCAATACCCTATACCTCCTTTATATTTACTTACTCTTCATGATGAAAAACAAACTTTTCCTTCACTATCTGTGTTCCCTAAACAGCTCTACATAAAGAAGAATCTTGGATCCTTATTCCTAGGGTTAATATCTATTTCAGTTGGGGAAGTATAGCACGTACCAATGCTCCAGCAACCCGCTATTTTTATGGGCACCTGTGGTAGAGAATACTGCATATAGAACAAGCGAGGTCCAGGATGGTACTGGGAGCAAATAATAAAGAATGCACCACTTTTCTCTGTGGAGGGAAAGGACACACAGGAAACTAATGCCCAGTTTTGACTGACAGTTATTTCCTTCTCTACTGGAGAGACATATAAGCGCCTAACACCTGTTAACCAAGTTCAAAGAATAAATGACAGAGTAAAAGCTACATCTCAATGGAAAGTCATTCTTCCTTCTAATATCACAAACGAGTTTAAATTGTGAAAGACTGTATTCTGTCATATCTACTTAAAAAAATCACCATTGTTAATCTCGAAATCTAATTTCCTGTTCATTTCAAATGCATTTTCTGTTTTGTTCCATTTTAAATTACGTTTCTCCTTTACCATTTTAGACTAAAAAATATCCTTACGTTAATTAAACAAGTCAATAATACACTTCTTGATTCATATAAAAATTTAAGTACAAGTAACAATGAAAACTATTTAACTGTAGTTTCAAAAATCTAAAATCCATCTTCTTATTTTTTTTGACGGGGGAAACTGGGAAAATTTGAATATTTTTTTCTGATTTGTTCTTATGGTATTTTTCCCATTATCTATATAGAAATTATTTTACAGTACTGAGAGTCAGTCTTGAATCATACTTGGGGTTTTCAATATTTGAACAGACATAAACTCTTCTAAACAACTGTCTGTTCCTTTTAGACCCTACTTATTTTACTCTTTTTAGTTTAAAGATAGTGCTGGCACTGAGTATAGATGAAATAACAATAGGAATTGGAGACTTGTGCTTTCTTTGGATCATCTTCTAAAGATACTGTTGGTCTCCAACAACAGGCTAGTCCAGTGGGTATCATTTACCTAGACTGTGCCTTTGAACTTGAAAGGGTGCCAGTAGTATCTTCCTCTTCTTGTTCCAAATCCACTGTAGTGTGGAGGAAGGAGTTTCTACCTTATTCACCACTCTGTGCTTTTTTCCCTTCCCTTCTCCAACCCTAGTAGAAAAGGGGACTTTTTCCTCATTTTATTTATTTTTCCCGTAAAATGTAATTACTTGCTGAGAGATGGTTAACACTAGCAAGAAATACACCGGTTTATTTTATAGATGTTCCTGTCTGATGAGTCTGAAAACCCTGAACCCTAGGTCCCCGAAAATGTGCAAATTACACCGGTCCAAGAAGACTCATACAGCAAGAGGCTAGAAAAAGCACCCATATGGCCCTGGCCTTATATAATCTGGAAGAAACCATGTTCCTGGAGGGTGGAGGTGGGAGGCAGAGGGTAGAAAAGAGGACAAAGACCAGGCACAGGGGGAACTAGATGCTCAGAAGAGGCTGAGTAAATGGGCAAACTATTCTCTGTAGGAAAGCTAAAGCAGTATTTTGTACCAACAGTGGATTGTTAGGTCAAAGCAGGGGAAGAAGCCAGTTCCCTGTCACTATGGAAACTGATGGAGGACTTAACGTTAGTTTTGTCAACTACACCTCCTCTCTGGGTTTTGGTCTGTCTCACATTTATCTCATAGTTTTGTGTTGTTCCTCTGCACCTGTGTTCCTCTTCTTCCTTTTTGTTTCTTTGGTATGTGTTTTTCACTCACAATAGTTTCTTTTTTTGCTGGCATTTTTGCTACTGTATTTTCATAGTTATGTTTTTAAAACTTCTTACAAATACTGAAAGGTTTTTATTGCTGAACTTCTCTTCATGGGACTTGTACTTTTTTTCTTGAAAATTTTGAAATCTGCTTTCCTACATGACTTATATCTAGTGTTCCCATTAAAAATTTTTTTAAATGTTTATTTATTTCGAGAGAGAGAGAGAGACAGAGAGCACGAGCAGGGAGGGGCAAAGAGAGAGGGAGATACAGAATCTGAAGCAGACTCCAGGCTCCGAGCTGTCAGCACAGAGCCTGACGTGGGGCTCGAACCCACGAACTGTGAGATCATGACCTGAGCCGAAGTCGGACACGCAACCGACTGAGCCACCCAGGCGCCCCTAGTGTTCTCATTTTTATAAAGAAATATGTGGTACTTTACTCATCACTAAGCCATGGATGACTTTTATGCATCCACAAAGCTCCTGAAATGGCATGCAAAATTTTGAGGGATATGTACATATGTATTTTGGGAAAAGAGGTCCACAATTTTAAAAGAATTTTTTCAAAACTGTTTCTGATCCAAATGCTTAGAAATATTGCTAAAGAGTATATAAATTATTCTCTCCTTGTGTCCCCATTTTTTCTGATACTATTTACCAGCAAGTCAAGAATCATTAGAGGTCCTTTTGTTGGCGGAATGTTATGCCTCCAAAAGTCCTATATTCTAGCACCATTATATCTGGCATCTGTGACAGGTTACCAACTTAGGTCATCACTCTGTTTTTTTTTATGAACTCCTATTTCTTTCTTTCTTTCTTTCTTTCTTTCTTTCTTTCTTTCTTTCTTTCTTTCTTTCTTTCTTTCTTTCTTCCTTCCTTCCTTCCTTCCTTCCTTCCTTCCTTCTTCAATGTTTTCATTCAAAAGGATATTTACTGAGCACTTATCCCTTGTTAGTAATATTCTTGGTGCTGAAGATATTTTCTGATAGCAAAACATATATAATAAATGGATAAATATACTCCTTTCCTTTTATTCTCACTTAGCATGTTCTTCGCTGTTTTACCACTGAAATTCATCAATATACAAGACCACAGAGTCTTTAAATCGTTCCTCTATCGCTCCTTCCATTTCAAATTCCAGTATAGTGAATCTGGACCACTCTCCTATACCATAAACAACAATAAACTCAAACTGGATTAAAGGTCTAAATGTGAGACCTCAAACCATAAAAACTATAGAAGAAAACTTAAGCAGTAAGTTCTCTGACAGCTGCCTAGCAACATTTTTTTTTCATTATGTCTCCTCTGGCAAGGGAAAGAAAAACAAAAATAATTAGGATTACACCAAAATAAAAGGTTTTTGCATAGCAGAGGAAACCACTAACAAAACGAATAGGCAACCTACTGAATGGAAGAAGATATTTGCAAATGATACATCCAAGAAAGGGTATATTGACCAAAATATATAAAGAACTTCTACAACAGAACACCAATAAAACAAATAACATGATTAAAAAATAAGCAGAGGAACTGAACATTTTTCCAAAGTAGACATACAGATTGCCAACACAAATGTAAAGACGCCCAACATTGCTAACCATCAGGGAAGTGCATGTCAAGACCACAACGAGATCGCCTTACACCTGTCAGAATGGCTGCAATCAAAAAGAAAGGAAATAGCAGGTGTTGGTGACAATGTGAGGAATGAGGAAAAGGAAGCCTCATGCGCTGTCAGTGGGAATGTTAACTGGTGCAGCCACTATGGAAAACAGTATGGAATTTCCTCAAAACATTAAAAATTAGAAATACCATATGACCCAGTAATTTCACTACTGGGTATTCACCCAAAGAAAATGAAAACAGTGTTTCAAAAAATATATGCACCCCTCTGTTTATTGCAGCGTTTACAATAGCCAAGATAAGGAAGCAACCCAAGTGTCCAGTGACAGATGAATGGACAAAGAGGATATAATATATATCATACAGAATGTATTCTTTATATATTATATATGTATAACAGAATATTACTCAGGTATAAAAAGGAGAGCTTGCCATTTGTGACAACGTGGACCGAAATGGCATTATGTTAGGTGAAATAAGTCAAACAGAGAAAGACAAATGCCATGTGATTTTATTTATACGTGGAATCTAAAACACAAATAAGCAAGCAAACAAAAAAGCAAAAAGAGACCCATAAATACAGAGAATAAACTGGTGGTTGTCAGAGGGGAGGGGGATGGGGGCAAAATGAGTGAAGGGGAGTGGGAAATATAGGCTTCCAGTTATGAAATGAATAAGTTATGGGGATAAAAGGTACAGCCTGGGGAATATAGTTAACGGTATTGTAGTAGAGTTTTACGACAGATGGTAGTGACACTTGTGGTGAGCACAGCATAGTGTACAGACTTTTTGCATCTCCATGTTGTACACCCAAAACTAATGTAACACGTATACCAACTATGCTTCTATAAAAATTGAAACTAAAAAAAAATAAAATTTCAGTGTATGTACTATACTTTGCCATATTCTTCTACAACCTGTGAGCCACTCCAGAAAAACAAGAGACCACTGCACTAAGTTTTTAAGAAGAACTCCAGAAATGACTGTTATTAATAATTTGTAAGCAGGATGAAAAATTGTACTGTGTGATACACTTCGTTAGATAAGTATATTTTCCATGTCCTAAGTTAGGTTTCCTTTTATTCTCACTTAGCATGTTCTTCGCTGTTTTACCACTGAAATTCATCAATATACAAGACCGCAGAGTCTTTAAATTGTTCCTCTATCACTCCTTCCATTTCAAATTCCAGTATAATGAATCTGGACCACTCTCCTATACCATAAACAAAAATATTCATTTAATGTCCTGAGTTAGGTTTACAAACACATCTTTCATGAAGGAGGGCTGATTTAGTCTCCCTGCAGTTGCAGAGCAGGTGTCCAGGTGAACATGTGCATGTGATGCTGTACAAGCATCACCAAAGTGGTACAGGGGGGTCATGCTGAGCTGAAGTTCTGTTTGGACTTGTGAGTTTTTAGCATTGATAATGTCATGCTTGATACCTCTCATTTGTCAGCTAGGAGGGTGAAAGTGATATCGTATGTATTATTTCCATTTGTTTATTTATTTTAGTCCTGTAATTCTGTTTTTACCTCTTAGGACTGAGTATAGAAACATAGAGTACCATATGTATGTTTTGTTCATGAGTGTGGTTTTGTAAGCCGCATAAGTGCTGGAAAGGAGTAGGTAAACAGCCAGTAATTAATCAAGAGAAGATCACCAGTTAGGCTGTATTATGATATTAATGTTACTATGAATGTAATGGTGTTCATTAAATGAGATTTGGTATTATTTTAGCATAAATAGAGTTCAGGAAATCATAGTTTTTCTCCACAAAATTTTTAATAATTCTATTTTAGGCTCATGAGAATATACTACAGTTCCTTCCTGCCCTCCCAGGAATGGATCACCTTCATAAGCTAGGGAGAAAACTGAATTTACCTGAAAAAGCATGACTGTACTGTTAATTGGTTACTCAGTATTTGGTAACAAAAATTACCCGATGGAACAGAGATAAGAGCAAAAAGAACAAAGGAATATTTTGCTAACTATACACATCAAATACAGTGAGAATCTGAATTTCTACTTTATTAAAGAATTGGTGGTAATTACTAGGGTCAGGACTTCTGTGCATGACTTTTAATCTAACCAAGATCAAAGAAAAACACTAAAATTAACTGGCAGACTGGAGATTATACTTCTCCAACCATTTCGAAATAAAGCACATCTACGTGACTTAAAACGTGAGCAAAGGTGAGTCATTGCCAGACAAAAGTTTTGAGGGCCAATGAACAATCTGCCACTTTTCCTTCCCTCCACGGTAGTAATCAAGAAAATATGCATTGATATGGAATTTCCATCGTTTTGCATCCCTGAGTGACCTCAAGGAAATGAGCTTCCCTGCAGACCCGTGGTGGGCATGCAGCGCAAGTGAGAAATAAACTTCTCTTGGGTTGAACTGAAGGTCATACGTCACTGTCATATAATCTAACCCAATTGAGTAAATTCCTAGAATAATAATACTTTTTCAAGGTCCAACCTTTACTGTGAGCCTATTGTGTTCCAGACACTTTTCTAAGCAATGTATATGTAAAACTCTTCACTCTTTGGTATATTCCGTTTGAGATAAGTACTGTTATTAACCCATTTTACAAATGAGGAAATGGAGGCACAGTTAAATATGTGCCCACCATGAAGCAACCAGGAGGTGACAGAAAAAGAACCCACCCCCAGGATGGCTGACTCCCTAACTCATGCTCCCCTGCCTCAAACTGTAAACAAAGCAACTGAGGAAGGGGAACCTGGGTGGCTCAGCTGGTTAAGCATCCAGCTTCGGCTCAGGTCACGATCTCAGTTGGTGAGTTTGAGCCCCATGTTGGGCTCTGTGCAGCCTGGAGCCTGCTTCAGATTCTTTGCCTCCCTCTCTCTCTCTCTCAAAAAAAATACACACACACACACACACACACACACACACACACACACACACACACACACATATATATGGGGCATCTGGGTGGTTCAGTCAGTTAAGCATCTGACTTCAGCTCAGATCATGATCTTGCAGTTTGTGAGTCTGAGCCCCGAGTTGGGCTCTGTGCTGACAGCTTAGAACCTGGAGCCTGCTTTGGATTCTGTCTCCTTCTCTGTCTCTCTGCCCCTCCCCTGCTCGTGCTCTCTCTCCCTCCCTCCCTCCCTCTCTTTCTCTCAAAAATAAACATAAATAAATAAATAAATAAATAAATAAATGAAAGCAACTGAGGAAACAGACTATCTTGAGGCTATTACACTGAAAGCACCAGCACAGCTGTTTCCTGCTTCTCTATAAGCAGAACTAATTGTTGTGAATGAACAATAATAACCATGAAATACACAGAATGCTGTGTGCTTATTGTGTATGCTCATCATATAGTCAGCAAATATTTAGCGGACACCTACTATGACCCGGGCCACAGGCTAAAGTACTAGGTGTGCGCAGATGAATAGACTAACATGATTCCTGCCTTTACGCACCTTTCAATCTATCTCATAATGCAAATAAGCAAATAAACCTATAGTTAATTTTTTTAAGTGTTAGGAAGGAAAGAGATGAGATATAATAATAAAAACAGGGAAACCAACTGGCTGCTTAAGTGAATGTACAAGTACACAGGTGGGAGTATGCTAATGAAACATAATTATAAAACATGTTGGCAAAAAGAAGTCTACATTTATTGGCATCCTTCGTTCTCCTCCCTAAGAAAAATCGTTGGCCTTTTATTTAACATCCTTGTGGGCTGTTTAGTCAATTCCTAGTGATATATATCACCTCAATGCTGTAAGTGCATGTCTGTATGTGTGCAAGCCCTCTTCTCCAAATTATATATCTGCACGTACATTCGACATATATCTTAAGCCATTTTTACTGTTCTCTTTTTCCTATGAATTACTGAGCACTTCTTCCAAAGTCTTCTCTCTCTAACATGCTTCCATCTTCTCTAACCTCAGGTTGTATATTATATATGGTCATTTAAATTACAAATTAATTGGTGATGCTCCTGAAAAATGCACCCTTCCTGTCTCTGAAAAGTGCACTTCACATTCTGACACTGCAAAGTCAAAGTTCAGAAAGCCAAATCCCTGTTTTGAGCCCATTCTTTTTCAGCCAGACTAGTTTGCTCCCTCTCCACGTGATTACTGAACCTGGAAGGAGAGACAGGATCCCATAACAAGGATGCCAAATACACCATTGGGGATGCATTCCAACCTCTGGCTATATCGTTTGTTCCCATGCATATCAGTGGGGAGTAGTTACAATGAAAGATGAGTCTTGAGAATCTCTGAAACATTTTGGATTCACAGAAGAGGGAGACAGTGATTGATGAATGTATGTGAATTAAGCAAGGTTCCCAATTAACTTTAATGAAAGTTCTGGTGAAAAAATAATGAGAATTACTAAAGTGTACGTTAGACTGTACAAGCTATACTTAACAATGAGAATATTTTTATTAGCAATCTAATCAAACAGCTAAGACATGAAAAAGAAAGTGGGTAGAAAAGAAACATTTTTGCCTAAAATCTGTTTCCTGTGTGGGTTTCTTATTTTTTACCCGAGTTCCCATCTAACTTTTTGCTTATGCTGTGGCTCTCTTAGATGACCCATCCCATTTGTAGCTTCTTCGTCTTCTTTTTTTCCTGTACTGTTTACTGAAGTGACAACCCTTTGTACTTCTCCTTACTTTTGATCCTAATTTACTTTATCAGAAAGAGGAAAAAGTAGTATCATTGGGTTTACATATAATAATATCATCATAACATGAAAAGTAAAACCTTTCAGCATAAACTACATTATATAAAAAAAGTGAACTCACAGTGAACTTTGAAAAGCCATGTTAATGTTATCTGGTAATTTTATTTTATTTTTTTATTAAAAAACATTTTTAATGTTTGTTTATTTTTGAGAGACAGAGCACGAGAAGGAGAGGGATAGAGAGAGAGGGAGACACAGAATCCAAAGCAAGCTCCAGACTCTGAGTGGTCAGTACAGAGCCCAACGTGGGGTTTGAATTTATGAACTGCAAGATCATGACCTGAGCCGAAAGATGCTTAACTGACTGAGCCACCCAGGTGCCCCTGATCTGGTAATTTTAAAGGAGGATATGTTATATTGCAAGTTTGAAGGTAGATGCATGCCTATTTGATAAAGCGGTGAACAAACCATTCAAGAAAAAAATCTTTATTCTGTTCCCAAATAATCCCATCAAAGGGTTTATATTACTTATTTAATATTTTTTAAACATTTATTCATTTTTTAGAGAGAGAGAGAGAGAGAGAGAGAGAGAGAGAGAGAGAGAGAGACAGAGAGTGAGTGGGGGAGGAGCAGAGGGAGAGAGGGAGACCCAGAATCTGAAGCAGGCTCCAGGCTCTGAGCTGTCAGCACAGAGCCCGATGTGGGGCTTGAACTCACAGACCATGAGATTATGACCTGAGTGAAATCGGACACTCAACCAACTGAGCCACCCAGGTGCCCCAATATATTACTTATTTTTAATACTGCAGAAAGAAAAGTCCTGATAGAGTATTGGATAGTTTATTTGATCCTTTAATTTGCTTTTTCTTTTCTTTTCTTCAGGGAAAGCAGTTTTCTGAAGACAAAAAAAAATTTAGGTGATTACTTTTGCCTTGTGGGTGTACCATTACTCCCCAAGAGCCTGGTTTCTTGGTATCATAAGGAATAAAGTGGTTTTATAGCCTTTAAGGGATAGTTTTCAATGTGAAAATGATAGATGAGAATAAGCCTGTAAGCATTTGGTCAGGTCCTATATGTTATCATAACGCAAGAACAGCTATTTTAAGTGTGTTGCCCAGGAAATTGTGCTCGATTCCCACAAAATATTTGTTTACAATGGTTGTATATTGTCTCAACTAGAAGAAGAGAAATGCAATGAGGAGTTGAATATCCAGACAGGGCTGTAGAGTTGATTCCTGAGCTTCCCTTAATCTGCATCTAAAGAGGAAGAGCTGCCCCACTGGAGCACTGTCGTCTCAGTTCCCATAAAGGTGGTTTCTTTTATTTTTTTTATTTTATTTTTTTTAAATTTTTTTTTCAACGTTTATTTATTTTTGGGACAGAGAGAGACAGAGCCTGAACGGGGGAGGGGCAGAGAGAGAGGGAGACACAGAATCGGAAACAGGCTCCAGGCTCTGAGCCATCAGCCCAGAGCCTGACGCGGGGCTCGAACTCCCGGACCGCGAGATCGTGACCTGGCTGAAGTCGGATGCTTAACCGACTGCGCCACCCAGGTGCCCCAAAGATGGTTTCTTAAGGAGGTCACTAGGTGTGACCCTCCATAAAATATTTGGTAGGGATGGGTTTTAATGGTGAAACGGTTTAAGGGACAATTTGATATAATTTATTAATGTGTGTGGGGGGGAGTGGCTCCAATATTATGAACAATTAAACAAGGAGGCAGAGCTGGAGAGTAGAGCAGAGAAGTCGTTTCCAAAAAGAAGAAGAAAAGACCTTCATTCAATGAGCACATGATTATCACATGTTTAATTGCATTTTCATTCTTTGTTTTTTCATCTTGAACCAACCATTCTTCTGACTCAGCCTTTTTGGGGGGAGAGGGGGAGCAATGGCATTCAAAGCTTTTTAGAGTTTATAGACTCCTTTTCTTTCTCTCTTCTAGTAGAGCTAGACTCTCCACTTAAAGCAATCTTAGGACAGAAATAACTACCTTAATCTTTATTGAGAAAATTGTAAAATTACTTGTGAACATCTAATTCTGGACAGCAATTGCCGTGCTTGAAGAAAGGAGATTTTCTGCCATCCTAATAATTACTGCTGTGGTGAATAGGCTTAAGTATTTTAGAAATTATAATTAAAAATTCTTCCCATAAGACTTCAGAAATTGATCACCATAAGAAACCACATAGAAAAGGATTTACTTAACTTTGAGGAATATCCTCATACTAAGTTGTATAATTTTCAATTATCTTTAAAATTGTATTTGTTATTGCCAAATAAATATTTTCTAAATCCTGTAAAATATAAAAGGGGTCCCATTGGTTATATAATGGTTACAAGTCTGGTATTATGTAAGATTATTTATTTATGTTTATGATGCTATTACATTCTCCAAACTTCAGTTCCTTCATTTATAAAATGAGGATAAATAAAACTTACTTGATAGAACTGTCATAAGGAAGGCATGTGAAACATTGAACTCAGTGCATGGTACATATAAGCAAGAGGTGGCAATAGGGGGCAGAATAGATAGAAACAGGTTCAAATCCCAGCCCTGCCACTTGTTAAGGTGAATGACAACTTGTCTGAGTATTAGTTTTCTTCTCTATATGAGTTACTAACTTATCTATATAGTTATTAATAGTTCTTCACCCAGTGCTTGCTAAAAGTCTACCAATAAATAACAATTATATCAGCTGGTAAACACACTAAGTGTGCTTAGGTTTCCATTTCTATTAAACTACAACAAGTTTCCAGAAATTCAGATATATATTTTTAAGGTCTAATAGTTTTAAATGCAACATTTAATTGAGGTGACATACATACAGAAGTAAATTCTTTTATCCTTCTTGGCAGGGTCACAGAGTGAACCTCTTTCCAATTTCATCACCCCTACCACATTTAGAATCTCTATTCTCTTCACACTGTCCTTCAAACTTGTGCTATTCCTCTCATTAAAATATCGATGCTTATCCAATTAGCAATTAGTTGTGTATTATTCTTTGCTATGCTTCTATGTTTACTTTGGTCACCTGCCATTCTTCTCTCTAAATATCCTTGCTTGTAAATTTGGTAATTAAACAAATTATTGTATTTTGGTGGATCTCAACTTTTCATTTAATACCTCATGCACGTACACCTTGACTCTCTCAGTAGACTATAAACAAGAGATCGAGATATTTGTTTTACGCAGCTTTGTAACCCCACAGATTTCGAGCAGTGTTTGCAAATAATAGGTATATAATAATATTTGTTAATTTGATTTTTCTCTCATGGTGTTGTCTTGTGATAAAAATTAGATTTAACTTTTAAAACCAAATTATGACAGAGACAAATCTTAAAAGGTAGAGCAAAGCTAGTAATTACTAAACATGCTTAAGAATTTTAACAGAACCATCCATATATGGTCTGTTAGGCTTTTCCACTGGTGCACATTAAGTGGAATGGGATTAGTTATTAAACTTCTGATAATGGCACTAAAAATACCACTTTCTTAGTAGCTTATCATCACTTTGTAGGAGGGAATGATTTGCCAGTAACATATCTAACCCAAATAGGAAAACATAACATAGTAAATTAAGAACATGGTGACAATTTAGTCTGCCTCCGTGAAGTTTGCTTCAGGCTACACAATTATTTCAGTAATCAGATGCAAGCTGGTGCATTTATATTTGATTCTTTCTGGTATTTATGAGCCCACCAAAGAAAAATGTTAGCATTCAAAAAAAATTATCTGACAATATACTTTCAAAACTGATTGAAAAAGTATGCTTATTAGTTTTACAATTAACTTTCTATTTACAAAGGCTCTTAACTTTGTTGACACTTAATTTTGTCCATTCAGAAAACAACCGAATCATATACCCCCCTCACTTTGATTTTTTTCCTACAAATATTGATCCTTAAAAATATAAAACCATTTTTATTTTATTTTTAAAATTAAAAAAATATTTATTGTGGAGAGACAGAGCATTTATTTATTTATTTATTTATTTATTTTTATTTTTATTTATTTTTGAGAGACAGAGTATGAGTGGGGTAGGAGCAGAGAGAGAGAAGTCATAGAATCTGAAACAGGCTCCAGGCTCTGAGCTGTGAGCACGGAGCTTGATGTGGGGCTTGAACCCCCGAACTATGAGATCATGACCTAAGCCGAAGTTGGATACCCAACTGACTGAGCCACTCAGGCGCCCCTAAAACCATTTTTAAAAGCAATTTTATCTGATATATGTATATATATATACATATATATATGTGTACATATATATGTATATATATATACATATATATGTATACATATATATATATATATATTTTTTTTTTTAAGAGAGAGAGAGAGAGAGAGAGAGCATGTGTTGGGGAGGGGCAGAGAGAGAGGGGGAGAGGGAGAGAGAATCCCAAGCCCTGATAATGTGGAGCCTGACACAGGGCTTGAACCCATTAACCTTGAGATCTGACCTGAGCCCAAACCAAGAGTTGGATGCCTAGCTGAATGAGCCACCCAGGTGCTCCTCCCTGATATTCATTTGTCACACTGAGAGTCTTAAAATAATAGACAAAAAAAAAAAAAACAAAAACACTCCACTAGGTAAGTACTCATAAGGCAAACTTTTCATTACATTTTATCTAATTCTCATTAATGTAGATAATATTTTGAAAAACTGTATTCACAATAGAGGAATAATTTTTAAATTATTTTCAAACTGGTATTTAAATATAACACTTAATTTTGAATTCATTTTTAGTGTTCAGGTATGCAATGTTTTTCTAAGGGGTAGCATAATTCATGTGCCTATATAAGTTAAGGGTATTTAAATATTCACCTCAATATTCATGCTTCATTGATTACAATTATATTTAAATTTATTAATGGGACACCTGGGTGGTTTGAGCCCCACATTGGGCTCTCTGCTGTCAGCACAGAGTCAAATTCCTCTGTGTCCCTCTCCCTCTGTTCCTTCCCTGCCCACGTGCATGTGCAGTCTTTAAAAAATAAATAAGTGAAAAAAAAACCTTTAAAAATAAATAAATACATTTATTATTAAAGTGGAATAATTGAAATGTTTTCTTACTCACTTTTGGAATAGCTTTAAACTCCTTGTTTTAGATAAGTTTCCTTTCTTTTTCTAAGATTTTATTTTTAAATAATCTCTACACCCAACATGGGGCTCAAATTCACAATCCCAAGATCAAGAATCACAAGCTCCACTGACTGAGTAGACAGGTATCCAAATCTGGATAACTTTCTTGCATAACATTTTACTTTTATTTATTTTGAGTCAATTTTCAAAATTTAAATAGTTCATGTAAATTTAATAATTTGGACATGTTATGAAATAAGGTTTGCTATACACATATCCACATCCCCACATCCCATAATTACAGATGGATCGATGCTACTCAGTATTACTCAATTTTATATTTCTTCATTTACATAAGAGCAGCTTATATGTTGAAAACACAACATAAAAATATGACTAGTCAGCACACAGTTTACAATTCACCAATCCATATCAGTTGATTTGATCTTTAACAGTAGTTTTTTTGAATATAAATATAAATAATGAGGATAAAATGTTGTACCATTTAGCTGATAATAAATGACCTCTGTCTTCCTGAAAAGCATATTCTCTCTAAAGCAATTATTTAAAGATGACAGTAACTCTTTGCAAAATACCAAGAAACTTTTCTTTTATAACTGTCTCAAGTTTGAGACAGAGACTGTTAATAAATATTTTACAATATTGTCCTATATAGAAAGATCTAATTAACTGAGATGTTTGGGGGGCTCTAGTGATGAGTTTTTTGCATAAATGGAAGTCTGCATTAAACAAAACTGTGTAATTTTCTTTAACTCGAGATCCCAAATCAACATCCCAAACTCATATGACCATGTAATAGTTGACTCAAGTAACCCTCATCGACATATCTTGGATCATACTTTGGAATGTTGTCAGTGATATGGTGTTTCCTCCTTTAAAAATATGTACTATGAGCCAGTGGCTATGTTAGCTCATTCATGCAACTTCCCCCTTGCTCAAGAGGGCAAAGACCTTTTCTGTTTTGATCACTGCTACATAGCTGGTGCTTAGAAATAGTGCTCGTTACAGTGCCTGTTTTGAGTGATTACTATGCTCTAGTAACTGTGTTTGGGAACAAAGGAACAAAGGTTAGTAAGGAGTATTTTCTACTTAAGAAGCTTAGAGTTTTGTATGAGGAGGACAAAGATATACACAATTACAATGTAATGTGGAACTGATGCTTGAATAAAGGCAGCAGAGACTTACGAACTCTACTGGAGAGATCAAGGAGAGATGATGGTAGAAATAAGCCTTCAAAGGATAAAGAGGGATATACCAGGTGAACAAGGAGAGGAGAGGTGCTGACCCAAAGATACAGCCACACTGAAAAAGAGTAATCCCAAAAGTGTCCAACTCTAATAATGGTTTCTTAACCGTTTTTTTTTCCTCTTTTCCTATATTGGAATGTTCCATAAATGAGTGAATAGATAAAAGTAATTTTGGGTCAGCAAGAATTGTGATTGCCTCATCATCCCATAGTTTGATTTCCATTTGAATATTCCCAGGGAAACTTCTAGACTAGAAATTCAGACCAGAAATGGTAAAATACAGAAAAAGAAAGGTTACTATGGATTGAATGGTAAGAAAAGGAAGGAAGGATTGTGCCAGATTACACACAGCCTCTAGGCCTGCATAAAGTTTTGTGATTATCTTTAATATTCTGAACTCTAAAGTTCTTTCCCCTCAAAGTCTTTCTGAGGGTTGTGTTATAATCCTTTAAGAATACATCATTTTTCCTGCTCTGAAAAAAATAAAGCAAAATAGATGTCTCTCTTTTTTTGTGTGTGTGACTCCCAGGGACCACATTATATTCTCTAAACATATCATTTATGCCTTACAACGGTTCTATGAAATATGTAATAACTTCATATTTCATAGATGGAAAGGAGGCTCCAGAAGTCATATACCAACCAGTCCAACCTGCAGGTTCAATATTCAGTGAATAAATACTTAGTGCCTATTCTAAAATAGGCACTACTTCTAGAACTAGGGATTCAACAATGATCAAGAGTGAACAGGTCTCTGCCCTCATGGAGTTTACATTCTCATGTAGTGAAACAGTCAATAAGTATCTAAATAAAGTAACAAAACTTCACTTTGGATAATGATTGGAATTACATAGAAAACACAGGTTAGCTATGGGACAGAAAATGACTGGATATATTATATGCAATGTGTTTAGGGAAAGCCTCTATGAGAAAAGAAAAGTAACATGTGAGTTGGTATCTCAGTGATGAAAAGAATCCAGCAGCCACCCGATGGTAAAAGGTTCTAGACAATTGAGAGAGCCAGCTGAGAAGGCACTGGAAATGAACTTGATATGTCTGAATAACAAAGTGCATGGTAGTGAGGTTTAAGCTTAGAAAGCAGGATCAAATGTGTTATGAAAACAGGCAGGGACAAGATCATTTGGGATCTTGAAGGTTTTACGAAAGGAATAGTAACAATATCTGATTTCTACTTGATCTCACTCTGGCTGCTGTGTGAGAGGAAAATGGCTTAAGGTTATGTGGAAGCTAAGAAGCATATTAGGAGGATATTGGAGAAGTCAAGATGGAGACAATGGTGGTAGACAGCACTGGAAAGGGGAGGTCAGAGTACAGATATATTTTACAGACAGGGCTAACTGAATGAGCTGATATAATACAGAGGCAGAGGAAGAGGTACTGGAGTACCTGGAGGAGTGGTGAGAAAAATAAAGAAATGAAAAATCACTCCTATCTGGAGTTCTGCTTCTAGTTTAGGGAGTAAGCTCTTAACAAACTGAATATTCCAAAGATAACCACTATAAAATCTAAGCAAAGCAGAAATAACCTGAGAGCTACGGAGAGTAAACAAAAGCAGTATGATTTGGGAGGGGAATTAAAACTCGAGGAAGTGATCAACACAGGGATAGTTATTCATTTTTGAGAGTTTGTCTTGAGGACGGCTACAGTAAGGACAATGGTACGAAGTGACTAAAACTCTGATAGAAAGCCTACTTCTGGACAGAGAAACAAGGGGAAGGAGGTTGAGGTAAACAGGGATGCTGAAGAGTAAAGTGGGAACCACAGAAAAGAGTGCCTGAGAAGGGGAATGGCAAATTCTATGTTTAAATTCTATTCAAGTCTCTTGCTGGATCTTGAGCCATACTTGAGTAGGACAGACAAAAACAATCTGAAGAAAAATCTGAGCCACAACTCACTATACGTGTGATGGAGTTTACAATTTGTGTCTAACCTAGTTAACTGCCTGCTAAAACAAGAATCGACACTCCTTGGAGAAATGTATCAGAATCCAGTCTCCATCACATAACATTTGCAGTTTCTGGAATATGGTAAATAAAAGCTAAAAGGAGTCAAATTAAAACAAATATAATGCAAAGAGGTATAGCTAGAAAGATGATATATAAATTAAAATGGAATTATGTAAAATATTCAAATAAAATATATATATTCAAAATAAAATATTCAAATAAAAGCTAAAAGCAGTCAAACTAAAACAAATATAATGCAAAGAGGTATAGCTAGAAAGATGATATATAAATTAAAATGGAATTATGTAAAATATTCAAATAGTCCAAAAGAAGAGAAGGGGAATAAATCAAAACAGAGGAGACATATGAAAAACAACCATTAAAACTATAGAGCTAAACCCAACCATATCAACAATTACATTAAATATTAATAGACTATTCCAACTGGAGGGCAGAGAAAAAAGTGGATTAAAAAGCAGTACCCAACTAGTGTACTAGTGTACAAGACATGCATCAAAAATATAAAGACATGGCTGGGTTGAAAGTAAATGAATAGAAAGAAGCCATATCATCTATATCTATATCTGTATCTGTCTGTCTGTCTCTCTCTCTCTCTCTCTCTCTCTCTAGCTATATCTATCAACAATACGTATAAGAAACTGGAGTGGCTACATTATCATTGGGCAAAGTATACTTTAAAACAAGGGGTGGCACCTGGGTGGCTCAGTCGGTTAAGCATCTGACTCTTGGTTTTGGCTCAGGTCATGATCTCATGGTTTGTGAGTTCAAGCCCCATATTGGGCTCTGTGCTGACAGTGTAGAGCCTACTTGAGACTCTCATTCTCTCTCTGCCCTTCCCCTGCTCACACTCTCTGTCTCTCTCTCAAAAAAAAAAAAACTGAAAAAAAATTTACAACAAGGAATATTACCTGCAGTAGAGAGGGATATTTAATCTTGGTAAAGGGGTCAATTCGTCAAGAATACATAATATTCACACATAGTTAGCTAGTATCAGAACCTCAAAATATAGGTATACCTCAGAATCACTGTGGGTTTAGTTGCATATTACTTCAGTAAAGTGAGTATTGCAATAAAGTGAGTCAAATGAATTTTTTGGTTTCCCAGTGAATATAAATTCTGTTTACATTATACTGTAGTTTATGTAGTGTGCAATAGCATTATGCTTAAGAATATGTACATACCTTAATTAAAAGGTATATTATTGCTCAAAAATGCTAACCATCATTTGAGCTTTGAGTGAGTCATAATCATTGGTCACAGATAACCAAAAAATATATAATAATGAAAAATCTTGAAATATTGTGAGAATTACCAAAATGTGACACAGAGGCACAAAGTGAGCAAATGTTGGAAAAATGGTGCCAACGGACTTGCCGGGTTCAGGGTTTCCATAAACCTGCAATTTGTAAACAATGCAGTATCTATGAAACACAATCAAGCAGAGCACAATACAATGAGGTTTGCCTGTATGTGAAGCAAAATTGACAGAATTAAAGGGAGAAATAGATAATCCCATAATAATGTCAGGAAATTTTAATACCTCTCTTTCAGTAGATAGAATGAGTAGACCAAAAAAAATCACTAAAGACATATAGACCATCTGAACCATATTATCAACCACTTTGACCTAGTTGAAGTTTATAGAACATTATGCTCAATGACTAAAGAATGCACACTATTTCCAAATGCACATGTTATATCTACCAAAATATGCCATATGTAAATGGTCATAAAGCAACCTTTACATTTAAAATAACAAATTATATAGACTATGTCCTTTGACTACAATGGAATGATAGTAAGATCTATGAACACCCCAAATATTTGTAAATTAATCCACACACTTAATAACATAAATTATTAAAGAAATAAAGAAGAGATTTCAAACTTGATGATTATGAAAGTAAAAGGAATGTGAGATCCTGCTAATGCAATCATTGAAAGAAATTTATAGCTTTAAATACTTACATTAGAAAAGAAAGAAAAGATACATTAGAACATCAATACCTACGTTTGCATCTCAAAAAAAAAAAACTAGAAAACTAAGAGCAAAGTAAACCTATACAAGTAGAAAAAAGAAAATAATAAAGGTGAGAGCAGAAATCACAGATTATTATCTGGCAGAGAATTTGTTAAACTAGCTAGCCTGGAGTCTAGCACAGATTTGCAAATCTCCCAAGAACTGAGTTTTTGTTCTATGTGTGTATATGCATATGTCATGTGGAGGAGATATCAGTATCTAGAATAATTAGCACAAAAAATGTCCAATTTCACAATGAGCTTTGGTAATTGGAGTTCTTTCTTGCTTCTATAGCAAGAAAAATAAGTTTATATTAATTCTCTGAATTTGTTGGTAAACTGGTATTGAATCACTTCATTTGATTTGGAAAATCTTTATAACTAAATAAAATCTCAAGGTTTTACAGTATTACACCTTTATGGTGACATAAATTTTCATCAATGATCATAAATATACTCTACTGTAAGAGTATAAAAAAGGAAAGAGAGAGAGGAAAGGAGGGAAAGAAGAGGAGAATTACATCTGCCTTTTATCTTGAAGAGACAATCGTTTTCTTCAAAGATAAAGAAACATAGAAGTTTCTGTTCCTAAAAGCGGTGATTTCAGATCTGTTTAGTGTTCCACTGAAGTTATGGTGGAGATAGACCAATCCATCAGTGAGAGGGAGCAAGATAGCAAATAATTAGAACTTTTTTTGGATTCAATTTTCCACTCCTTGGCTTTATACAGACTTATACACAAATTCAATGAATAATCTTTTCCTTTTTAGAAGGGCAAGATGTGCTATTTCCCTACATTTAGAAGATCTGCTTAAAAAGTCCTCTCAATTTAAATTACCTAAATAGAATAACCAGAAATTTTTCGAAAACAAATGAATGTTTCAATGATGCTTTGACTTTTACCAAACAAACTTCAAAGAAAAATCCATACCAAAGGATTTTAATTAAAAGTTTGATAATGAAGGGGCGCCTGGGTGGCTCAGTCAGTTAACCCTTGGACACTTGATTTCAGATCTTCTGGGTGTGGGATGGAGCCCAGTGTCAGGCACTGTCCTGACAGTTCTCTTCTCTCTGTCCCCTCCCCTGAGCATGCGTGTTTTCTGTCTCTCAAAATTATTTTTTTTTAACAAAGGCATTTAAAATAATAAATTTAGATGCTAATTATTTTGGTGAGCTCATCTTACTTTGAGCTTTATTTTAAAGTTGTTCTTTATTTTTGTTTTTTGGTTTTTTTTATTTTTTCAATATATGAAGTTTATTGTCAAATTGGTTTCCATACAACTCCCAGTGCTCATCCCAAAAGGTGCCCTCCTCAATACCCATCATCCACCTAAAATTAAATATTTTTTTAAAAAGTTTGATGGATGCCTGGTGGTTCTGTCGCTTAAGTGTCTGAATCTTGATTTCAGCTCAGATCACGATCTCCTGGTTCATGAGTTCAAGCTCCCCCCACCCCCCTCCTGGCTCCATGCTGACAGTGCAGGGGGCATGTTTGGGATTCTTTCTGTCTCCTTCTCTCTCTCTGCTCCTCCCCTGCTCTCTTTCTCTCTCTCTCTCTGTCTCTGTCTCTGTCTCTGTCTCTGTCTCTCTCTCTCTCTCTCTCTCAAAGATAATAAACTTAAATATAAAAAGTTCTTTGAAAAATTTGATAATGAACTTGCTATCATTTATTACTTATTCTATGATATATAATATATAATTACTAATTTTAGAGCACTGCATTTATAGTCATTTCAGATAGGATGAAAGTGAAATCCAGGGGAAGTCTTCAATTTCAAGTTTAGGAGGCTATCAGTAGAATTTTCAAAATCTTTTTTTTTTAATGTGCTAAAGAATATGTTTTAAGAGGAAGCTTCTACTACTGCTTCAGTTTAACTCTCTAAGGTACTGCATTGGGTTGTCATCTGTTGCAGTCGCTAGCCTTCAACTTTAGGATAACTGGACAACTTACACTGATTAAGTACAATTTGAAACCAGTCACAGTGGTAGGGCTAGTTTAGGGAGGTTGTAAAGAAATAGCTTCTCAGAAAGAATGTGGATTATAATTACTGAATTTGGACTTAGCCAAAGTCCCAGCTAGCTAGAAGTACTAGCTCTGGAGAGTCAACCAATATATCAGGAAACAATTAATGAAATGTTCATCTGTGACCTAAAAGGTCATTAACAATCACAATGTACCCTATTTGGATCTCTTTTGAATATTGCTGACTCTACTGAGTTTTTAATTGTGTGTCTCAAAATACCTTTGGTTCTAGGCAAGATTACCATTCTTACTATGAAATTATGTAGGGTAAAGAAAATTCCATGTATCTAAATACCTGACTTTCTTACTTACCTTCAGATCTCTCCAGGTCTCATGGCAACTTTGATCTGCTATTTTTATTGTTAGTATGCTTCTTATCTAAAACCCTTGGGATTGAATATGTTTTACAAACCATAATTTTTCAGATGTTAGAAAAATAGTATGGTGCTTTATATTATGGATCACTCCTAGTAGTGTTTGAGTTACTACTCTCCAATCTAATAAATTAATATTTCTGCAAGGAAATGCACAAATATTTATACTAAATGGGATAACAACAAATAGCCACATATTGGTTTAAATTTAGTTCTGTCACCCAATATGACAAAGACATATGAAAAAATTTATGGTTTTCAGAGCTTCAAGACGATTCGATCGGTAACAAATCCTAGAAGTGAAACTCGTATTCACATTTGGCACAAATGCTAAGTGAACACAAAATTTCATTATTTTATTTTCCAATAATATTACTCAGTTGCCATACTACAATCCTAGCAGGTAAGCTTAAACTTTTTTTGCTTTCATTTTCAAAAATGATGAGATCATAATCTTATTAGCCTCTTCAGGTTCCTCTAGATAACACTGATAAAACATATTGCATATAAAATATGAATAATGGCACTTGTGGAAAAGTTTATTTTTTTGATTTGTCCTATAACATCACAGAAAAACAGTGTGCTTGTGATGCCTCCTACCTGCTATCATTCTTAAATCTCTCCTGTGTACAGATTCTAGTACTAACTATGACTACAGTCATACTAATGAAAGCAGCATTATATGCTTGATATCTGAGGAAAAACTAAATTCACATATAAAAATTAATTTACAAAACTAACATACATAATCATGTTTGAAGATATAGTAAGAATTAAGAAACAACTTCCTGATGACCTAGTCTGACAAGCTATGACAGATAGTCTTCAACCCACATGTGCAAAGTTTCTGATTTCACTTTTTTGAACGTTTTAGGTGTAGTTCTTACAGGAATTATGATGAGAACAGAAATTTCCCCTTTGAAATCTCTTCATGTTCCACATTTCCACAATTCAAATATATATACATATTATATTATTTCAAGCAAAGCTTAGTATTAAATTAATATGGAATTAAATAACATAGTGTAGATCTGTAGAATGCATAGTGATTTTGTGCATGTTTTAACTCTCCTCATTATTCAGAGCCTTTCTAAATTATGTTTCTCCTTTTTATATCACTCTCTTCACATCTATGTTAACTGGCATAACTGCAATTTCACATCCCCTGATATGTACAACATATATGAAACTCATTTATGAAGAAAAGAAGGCTAGGTACACCCTTACACTTACAAAGCACATTGTGAAAGGGTGTTCTATTATCTCTAGAAACATTTGAATTACACGTAAAGCTTTCTTATGGTATATGAAAAGTGATTTAAGACTTCAGGTAAAAAAAAAAAAACAACTTCAGGTAAGTTGTAGGAATAAAATCACTGCTCCTACTCAATTAGGCACTTATATCAACAACATCAACAAAATAACAGTATGAACACTGATACCACAAAATATGCAGGAGTAGAGATAATACGATTTGACACTCTTCATGTGTGTGTGTGTGTGTGTGTGTGTGTGTGTGTGTGTATATATATATATATATATATAAAATCTATGATTTAAAATGGTGCTTCCTTTGCTACTCTGATTCAAAAAACAACTTTCTAAAAAAATCCTTAAGGACCCACTACACCCAAGATACCTATCAGCACAAGGTACTTACTAGGTGATCTTGGTTTTCAGGAAGTTTATAATCTCTAAAATAGCATTACCATCCCCCACCCCAGACCCTTGCTTCACAAGAACCATTCTTCCTGAACTTCAGCCTGTGACCCACTCCCTCCAACAACCCCCCCCCTCGCCCCCCGCCCCCGCCTGCCCCTCTGACAGGACAGGTAATATTTAATGCCTTAATTCCTTTTTTCTGTGGGCATGGATTCCCTAATTATTTGTTTATTCTAGTAGTTTAGCAAACATTGCAGATTCACTAGTTGCTAGACTGGGGGAAAAAAGGAAAATTCACTTCACTGAATTTAGTAGTTCTTAAAATACTGTATCTTGCATTTTCTTGTGTGTGGCCTCAAATAAGTAAGTCTCAAAAGAAAGAGTACTGTTAATAACGTCCATATCTTTGTTTTTGAGAAATTACAAAAGACCCAGCACATATCTAACCTGAGTGCTAAACGTAATGATTTTGATAGAAAAGATATTAGCACTGAATAGATCTGACGTTGGTCAACTTCCTGGGAATTTATTTCATTGGGCCCGTTTCACTTAAGCTAGAAGAATAAGTACACATGAATTAGATGTGACAAATGAATGGACTCATCCTATACCCCAATAAGTTTTAAAAATAAAAATATAATAGCAAAAGTCTTATCAGGAAAGATAATGGTACAAATGTAAATTCTAGAACAAAGACGATGAATCAGAGTACTGAGTGCTCCTTGTTTGTGGACCTTCTGCCTTCAGAAAACACACACAACGAATATATACAGAAGCCCTACAAAAAAATAAATCATAGAAAAGACTAAAGGGCAGGTTATTTGTTAGAAAAAACTATATCCTTAGTCACATAAACTACTGAAGCAAATGAACTGAGATAGAATAATAAAATTAGTATACTTAGCTAGCAGTTGAACCATTTACAAAAAAGGACCACTTTATCTGTGCTCTTTTCTTTGGCAGAATCCAATAAACTGCCATTATATTCCTTCTAAATGGGTCCATTACAAGGATTCTATAACAACAGCCTAATCTCTTGATAATTATAATAAATGCTTGTAATCAAAGTAGGAACCATTTAAAATAGGAAGGAGAAAGGCTGTTTTCCATCAAACTCATTGTAGTTCTGTGACCTTTGAAGCATTCAGCTGCAATACAGCTTTCCATCCAATCTTGTTCAAATAAATATTCAAGAAAATACTAGATCAATTCTAATTTGGATTGAGGTATTTTAGTATTTTCTGTTTCAGAATTTTAGATTGTGTTAACATTAAGAACAAAGAGACATCTTTGCTCAGAGTTTAAATTTCCAGAATTCAAGTGATAAATGATTTGATTAGATTTGTAATATTTCCTGCAGGGGAACAAAAGGAATAGCTGTTTTAGAAAACTATAATGATGAGCTGTTCACAATGCTTATGGCTTTAAGGAAGTATTATTTTCCTAGAAGACAGCACATCTCAACACAGAAGTTGGGGCTGTGTTTACTTGAATAAACAATGATTTCCAGAGATCACATAAGTAACTGAAGGCTGATAAAGTTACGGGAAATGACTATATATGATCAGAATGGCTTTCATCTGCATTTTGTTAGACCAAGCATTGATTTCACTTTTCAGCTGTGAACAGCAAGAGGCCAGCTGTGGCCAGAGTGGGAGCAAACTGTGAACCAGGGTTACATTAGAGGGGGATTGTTTAAAAAAAAAAAAAGTAATACTTTTTAAGACTTTTTAGCAAAAAAACTACTCTTTCTAAACGTTTGGAGAAATACATACAAGGGTTTCCACAAACTGTCAAAAGTGGTGAATACAATTTATGATAAAATGAAACCTTTGTGCTCAGTTGTGGGAATAAACAGAATTATGGGGAGAAAATAAACAAAGAGAAGGAAAATACAAAATATACTGCCTTCAAGGCAGAAACAACTACATTTTACTTGGTATTCCCAGATGTGCTAAGAGGAAATTTATGACAGCACACTGAAAAGCAAGATCCCCTTTGTGAAACCTTTCACATTTATTTAACTAAGCACAATCATTGAAAATGACCTTTATCCAAACCCCGCACAGCAGTCTTAAAATGATCTAAAATGACTGCCAGATATTCTTTAAATAACATTACTTAACTAAAAGTCATTACCCAGGGGCAATATTAAAGCACTGGCAAGTATTCACCGATCTATTTTCAGCAAAATATAACATGGGCTTAATGAAAAATTGATAACACATTAAACAAAAAGCTAACAACTAATACAAATTATCTCAGTTTGCCAGAATTGGTAAGAAATGTATGGTTTTCACATTCAAGGCATCTTATTTGCCTTTTAATGGAGATCAGCATCACAGGAAAAAAAATCTAAAAAACAGAAATGCTTAATACTTAAAATTGTAAAAAAAAAATTGTTATACCCAGAGAAAAGTTTTCTAAAATACGTTTTAACTAAATAAAGTAAAGTTCTATATTTGCCAAATGTAGTAAATTTCAAAAAAAACCCTGAACTTTAATTTATGGATTCCACCTATTGTCAAGATAAAGGGCAGAAGATTCCACCAATTTCTATCATTTCTTTTTTACATTCAAATTACATTTTTTACATTCAAATTTGCATTCAATGGAAGATCAAAGCCTACTTAATAGGCTGGGAATGGAGAGATGGATAAAAGGTTGGTCAGGAATAATTGACAGTTGATCAAAAAGATGCATACTTGTGGATTCTGAAATTAAAAAAAAAATTCCGTTGTTTCATAATGCATTTGTTTCAGTTAGCAAAAACTGGACATACTCTGGGGGAAAGATTTTCCTCTATTAAGAGGATGATTAGTTCAGTAAATCATGGCTTCGAGATAAAGATGATTACTATATCTCCTTGATGGGAAAAGGAGAAGGGTATAGGAGGTTCATTTCACCACAAAGCAATTATGCTGAGCCAGAATGTTACAATTTATCATGGCTGAAAGATGACACTCACTGTTAGCCAAGGGAAACTGCTACTCAAATGCTCCCATCTAGATCAATACACCATGTTTTTTTTTCCCCCCTTAGCAAAAAGTAATTATACAACAGAAACTTCACAATCAATACCTTCTCAGGCTAACTTAAACTCGGCTATATAGGCATGAAGGTATGGCACTGTAGACTGTCACTGAAGTCTACCCCATTAAATCCAAATTAAGCCTGTTCTTCGGTGCTGTTAATCAAATCTTTCTCAGTGTTATTTCAAGTCCTCAATACTGGTTCCTTGGAAATAAAGTGTTGTCAGGTTTTGTGTTTGTTTTTTGTTACTAAAACATACCAAGTTACTACTGACCATATAATAACACTGGAGAACTGCTTTTAATTAACCCATTGGTATTTTTGAAGGAGAAAAAAAAGAAAAGAAAAAAAATCATTTCATAAGGTAAAAACAATCAGTGTCCCTACTCAGCGAAAACCTAAGTACTTCTGGAAGCATGTTTCCTAATTTTCTAGTTGAGGCTCTGACCTTTGAACTTCTAAATCCATAACCAGAACAATCCACAATTTTATAACATGCAACTGAATTTTTCTCAAGATAAACAATACTTGCAGTTACAGAGGTGAATCATAGATAATTGTACATACATTTATTTTATATACATGGATAAAAATAGGTGTAATAGTCATTTGAAAATCTATCCAAGTGTCAATTTGACAACTGCTTTTTGTGAGATAGAGCTTAGTCTTATAAACCAATCTAATATATCAGAAAAGGTTAAAGGGCATGGAAAAATCACTCCTTCAGTGAAAAAAAATTTGACATCCAATTTTCAAGTTGATTTATCAGTAGAAAGCTAAAATTGATAGGTTGCCATTACTGGGGAGTAGCCTGTCTAAGAAAGCCGTTACAAAACCTCTCGTTTTGATTTAGCCACATTAATCAATACAAACCTATACTGTTTCAATTTTTAAAACATTGATCTTCTGCTATAAGCTCAGTACAGGCACATTTATCAACAATCATAAAGAAAGCTCAATCTATTTTTAAACAAAGGTTTAGAAAATAAAATGATCAAATGAAATACGGGTTTACTTGTCTTATTGGTTAGTCATTGTTATCAAGAACGGTTTAGTCTAGTTAATCAAGAAATTGAGTTAAACTTTTTTATGCTGTAGGAAATATCTATTACTTTTCACTTTGTTCTCAATTTTAACTAGTCCAGCATTACCTCCTGGGTTTCTCAGTTATTTGGATCTACTTTCACAGATTGTCCTGGAGTTATTCTAAGTTACTCTAAATATTTGCATTTAAGTAGAGACAGAAATTTATAGAGTGAATTGTTATTTAATATGTAAAATGCTTTTATTTGCTAATCAATAGCTAAAAATGACAGCAGAGAATGACAGAAGACATTTCAAAAGAATTTCAGACTGGGTGATAGCAATATTTAGGGGACACAGAGGACTTAAATATTTCTGAACTCAAACTATATAGATGAAAATCCTGCTAATTTTAAA
Organism: Felis catus; assembly: GCF_018350175.1. Classification (NCBI taxonomy): domain Eukaryota; kingdom Metazoa; phylum Chordata; class Mammalia; order Carnivora; family Felidae; genus Felis; species Felis catus. The sequence continues at coordinate 14,288,616 of NC_058368.1, read as the reverse complement.
AGCAGGAATTTTGCCCAAAGTCATCCTTCATGCTCTGGAAGATTCAAAGTAGAAAAAGTAAAAATCAATACACGTTGCAAACAAAGTGTATGTATTTATTGTCATATTATTAGTATTTTATTTCAAAGTGATATTAAGAATCTAGAGGACATGAGCAGAGGGAGTTACTACTATGGGATAATTTTGCCTTTAAATAATTTTCCAAAATGAAAGCATTCAAGTTATATATTTTGTAAGTATATTTATGTTTTACATTTAGAAACATTATGTATTTTCTATACATGTTTAGCAAATATATTTATATTAAAATTTTTTCACATTAAAGTAATTATTTTATACATGAAATACTATCACATTTACTACTGATCTCTAAAGAAAATTATGAGAAAACGGAAAGGATGGGGAAGTGATGTAAATCATACATGTTAACTGTAATTTATTAAGATTCCCTTTCCGTATGTGCATGGCATTATGGTTAAGTTGTACAAAGCCAGATAAATGGATTCAGTCCCTACCCATTCAAAGTGAAACAGGTAATATCAAAAGGTATTTTATCGTATTAAGCACATATCACAGATAAAACATTTCCAACTAACATGTTAAGTAAAAGAAAATACTAATTTCCTCAAGGTGTAAACCCAGAACATATGGTTTGTATTCTTTAACTAGGCAGACGTAAAATGGTTAAAATAAAAGAAAAGCAAAACAAAAAAAATCAGGTATTATGAAATTATAAAGTTAAAACAAAAAATATTTAAAATTTACATTGTAAATAATCAAAACGAAGTACTTTGTGGACAATATATGGAATACACTCAAGCCAATCTCAATTTACCCAAGTCTAATAAAACTGTAGAACTTGCTAAAATTTTTCAAACAGTTAAGACTCAAAAAGGTTTACGTGAAGAACAAAAATAATGCTAGAAGAAGAAAATGTGTATCGTCAATGCAGAGTTTCAAACATAAGATATTTGAGCGAACAGTGGAGGGAGTACATTTTTGAAAGAGAAGGGTACAAGAAAAAGTAGATAAAATCTTCATCCAAATTCTGTTTGGTCATCTTCAAGTGGGTTCAAAGTTAACTTTGGGAATGGCACAATAGTACACTCTTACCTCTCTAGAAAAGGTAGTCCATTTGCATAATGGGTACAACTGAAAATGAGTATGTACTCTCTTAAAAATCATTTTACAATTCTAGGTTGTAGGTGCTAACATACTCTGGTTTGTAAAGAAGCATAAGTTAAGAGAGCCTTGAGAAAAAATAGGCTTTAAGCTACTGTGTGATTAAATTATTTCTCTTGATTATATATCAGGCACTTTTGGACATGTACTACCTTTACATATGTCAAGGATTCTACTAATGCTTAAGAGATGTAATTTGCCCCTTAGTAATTTCTACTAAAGGTAGAAAAAAAATCTACTTAGTTAATAAAAGTTAAGGATAATTAAATAATCTTTAGAACATGACAAATGATTCGTTAACAAGGTACTAGCCTAACATCAACATTTAAAATTGATACTCATTATGCTCATTGGTTTTCTTTTTATTTGCTGACCCTGTCTTTGGTGTCTTATAGTCAGTTAGTCACTCAAGCCTTCCCAATCAGTATATTTGCAGGGCCTGGATATTAGAATCTCTTTCCTCTTCAATCTTTATCTTAGTTCTAAAAACCACCTGGGCCTTTTGCTCGATTTATCTTTCCAGATGGGTCTCTCATATGACCAGCCCATTACAGCATAGCCCAATACTTATCTGACTGGCTCCTTCATCACTATCCCAAACATGGAGGAAAATATCCATTCATCTACAACCTATAAAAGTGTTTAAACATATACACACACAAATATGCACCATTTCCTGAAATTCTTTTCTCTTTTCTTCTTTTAAAATACTGATAGAAATTTTATCAACATTATTCTTGTCAACAAGGTCAATTTTATGAATAATTTTATTTTCTGTCTTCCAACTTTTAAAAAAAATTTTTTTACATTTATTTATTTTTGAGAAACAGAGTGAGACAAAGCTTGAGTGGGGGAGGGGCAGAGAAAGAAGGAGACACAGAATCTGAGCAGGCTCCAGGCTCTGAGCAAGAGGTCAGCACAGAGCCTGATGTGGGGCTCGAACTCACGGACCGTGAGATCATGACCTGAGTCAAAGTCAGATGCCTAACTGACTGAGCCACCCAGGTGCCCCTCCCAACTTCTATATCTTTACTATCTTGTCCCATGTCTTTTTGAGCAACAGAGCTATGTAAAATACAACCCGTTCACTGACTGTTGTCCCTAGGCCAGGAGAATGTCTGCACTAGGACTAGTCACTTCTCCTGGCCAAGTCCTGACCTGCTCCTCACAGTGGCTCTCAGTGGTCTCTTTCTGTCCTTCTTCCAGTCAGACTGCAAGCTCACTTAAAGGCATTCTTTCTGGGACACTTGAGTGGCTCAGTTGGTTGAGCATCTGACTCTTGATTTCGGCTCAGGTCATGATCTCATGGTTCGTGAATTCGAGTCTTGTGTTGGGCTCTGTGCTGACAGTGTGGAGCCTGTTTGGGATTCTCTCTTTCTCTTTCTGCTAGTCCCATGCTCGCTCTCTCTCTCTCTCTCTCTCTCTCTCTCTCTCTCTCCCTCTCAAAATAAACAAACTTAAAAAAAAAATTAAGGCATCTTTCTAACCACACACTTTGACAATTTCCCTGACCATGTGGACCATGTGTTCTGAAGCAGACTCAACTTTTTTACTTGAGCTTTAAGAAGAATTTTTATTCTATTTCTTAATTCCCCTTAACTAATGTTATCTGTAGTTTATTAATTTTTTTTTGAGAAAGAGAGTATAAGAATGAGAGTGGGGGAGGGTCAGAGAGGGAGAGAGAGAGAGAGAGAGAGAGAGAGAGAGAGAGAGAGAGAGAGAAAATCCCAAGCAGGGCTCAGTGCAGAGCCCGACAGGGGCTTGATCTCATGACCATGAGATCACAACTTGAGCCCAAATCAAGAGTCTGACACCAGCCAGGGGTCCAGCTATTTATAGTTTATATACACTGATTAAGCATAATTTGCTCCTGACTGACATTATTTTAATTTCTGACTTTAGACAATAATTTTTTTTTCTATTTTCAACTGTGATTGCTCTTAAACGTTCTGCCAGTCATCAAACCTCCCTCCTTTTAAGGACCCCTGATTCAGGAAGCCTTCCTAGGTGGGCAATTCTGATGAATGCTGTACTTATCTCTTCTAAAGCCTGTATTTAATTTCTCTTCCACTGAATTCTTTTAAACTCAAATTTATGCAAATCTCTAAGGTACTATTGGTATTGGTATGCATGATCACTATATATCAATGATCTCTCTCTCTCTCTCTCTCTCTCTCTCTCTCTCTCTCTCTCTCTCTCCATCCCGCCAGGATGAATTTAAGGGCAGAGGGCAAAGTAACTCTATTATGAATCTGTATCTGCCAGTCCACACGTTATATAAAAGCAGATGGCATGAGGGAATCCTGTGATAAAGGTGGCACGGCTAATACCAGACTGATCACTCATTTGTTTCTAGTAAAACTTCAAACTTGAAATATAGCCCATAAAAGTCTAAACCAGGGGCTAAACCCAACTGATGTGTTCTTTGTTGCCATAAGCATTTTCATTTTTGTTCAACTTAGCTCAAGAATTTTTGGTTCATGTTACAAAAATTAGATATTTTTATTACTATTAATGTGAATAATATTATAAATAACTGTAACACTTTTTGGAAATGTAAACCTATTACAAAGTTATGATAAAAGGAGAGTGAATGAGAAAGGACTCATGCCTTCCTTACTTCCAGGCTTATGTGGGAATAGTAGTAACAATTCAATTATTTTCATCATTAATTCATTTATTTCATAATTATCTATTGACCATTTTCATGTGCATTAGTGTTTCCTGAAATATATAATTTACTACCCAAAAGGCATTATACTACACAGAAATAACAATAGAGTGTTAACTCCCGATCCACTTAGCACTTGTTTCTTCTTTTATGTTTCCTGTACTTTTGACTGTAAAGGGCAACCCTGTGGTACTTAAATATATGCTAAATAGAGTAGAATTAAATGATCCGTTCTGAATATGAAGATAGTGAAGGTAATAATACCAAAGAAGGAGTAGGTAGTGGCACTTTCATCCTTCCCAAGGAATCCTGTGGCCATTTGCTTCTTATTTAAGAAAGTACTGAGCTAATGGGATAAAGAAGCCATCATGAAGAAATTCTATGGGATTCTGGTACCGTGACTACTATAGGAAAACCTTGTTATCATGTCATCAGAGTTTCAGCAGTAAATGATAAATATCCTGGCTAGTGCCGTATATAAGATGTTTCCCCTCACATTCATCACCCTGAGGTACTATATTGCTTGTTTCCTTTTCTCTGGTGCCCTGTGACCTCATTTTAACATTCAGTATCATATGACATGAATGCCTATTATATCTGTCATGGCTAAAGAATAATTGTTTTTTTTCCCCCCGCTCCTCATCCATTTACTTATATAACTGGGTATTAAATATAATTAGACATAGAAGAATACAAAAAGAATTACAGAAAGACAAGAAACGAACTATTTTTATGAATATAAAGTAATACCATTTTAATAATTAGCCAAATAAATTTGTTTGCACTGGGTGAAAAATTTCACTAAGAATCAAGAAGACTGCATTCTTTTCCTTATGCACTCCCAGTTCTGATTTAGTATCACCAAAGGCAGGTCATGACCTCTCAAGACTTATTTCCTTATCTGTAAAATTGAGTTGCCTACACAACCAGGTCTAATCTTTAGCTGGGCATTCAAGATCTTCCTTGATTGAATTTGAACTCTATTTTGCAGTCTTATCTTTAACTACTACCATTCTCATACTTTATTCTGGATAATTTAATGTAATGAGATGAGCCTGGCTGTTTCAGCCTTGTGCTATTCCTTGGGACTGAGAAGTCTGAATATTCATTTATAAAGCATACAGTCTTTATTACTTATTCTTTAAAAGCATACAGTCTAGTCAATGCTTCACTTAAATATAACTAAATATTGCTTTATATTAACATTATAATTATCTAAGACTCGGTATGATCTCACAAACTAGACTATAGCTACTTGATGCTGAGATTAACTTCTACATTAATTTTTACATTTATTTGTATTCTACACAGTGCATAGCACAATGGCTGGCTGTGTGTCCTATCACAGAATGGTTGTTTAATACATATTAATTTGCATGGAAGAAGGCATATCCCCCCAAACATATTAATTAAACTACCCGTTAGTTAACAAATACAGTAATCTATGTGCCAAACACATTGCTAGAGGTTAGGCACTTGAACTCTTGAGAAGTTTTCAGTCTGAAAAGTTGTTATCTACTCCAATTAATCACCATTTGATAACTTAATATTATAATACTAGCCAACTGAATCACTATTTCAGTAGAAGAAGAGGAAAATCATATGACTGTTATGATGAATAAAAAACATATGACAAAATTACAAACTTATTCAGGATAAAATCTTTTAACAAACCAAAATAGAAAGGGAAGGGAAATGAACTTTGTTTTTAACTGATAAAGAATATCTATCAACCAAACAACCAACCAACCATGTTCTGGCAAATATCACAATTATGGCAAATTATTTAAAACTCTCCCCTTTCCATTAGTAACAAGACAAGTGCTATTACATTTCAATTCAACATTGTATCAGGGGGCTTGGTCATTAGAGTTAAGTAAGAAAAACAATGTCCCCAACAGTATACAGATTAAAAAAAGAAGTAAAACTATTAGTATTTGCAGGTGATAGGAAATCTAAAAAATATACAAGTTATTATAATATAATTAAGTGAATTTGGCAAGGCTACTAGATAAAGGTCTATGCAAGGAAACAGTATATTTCAGTCTCAAGCTCACAGTTAACTTTTTAAAACAACATTTGCAGAAGTTACACAAAAACATCAAATACGTAAGAATAAATCCTATGAGAGATTTACAACACCTACACACTAAAATCAGGAATTATACTGAGAGAAGTTAAAGACCTATGTAAATAGTCATATATCATACACATGATATGGTTTATATTTCAGTATTTAAAGATGTCAATTCTCTCCAACATGCTCTATAGATTCAATGTAATCCTAATCAAAATTACAACATATTTTTTGTTGCAGAAATTGGCAAAGCTGATTGAAAAAATTACAATGGAAATGTCAAGGCCAAGGGTAACCGAGAATCTGTGAGAACCACAGAGCTGAAGGATTTGCATTTCTGGGTATCAAGACCTATTTAGAGAGCAATGGTAATAAGGGCAGTGTGGGATGGTGCAGGAATAGACAAAGTGATCACAAGTACTGAAGGAAAAGCCCAGAAGGTCCAAGACAGACCCAGAAAAAGACATCTTAGTACAGTGAGGGGAAAAGCATGGTCTTTTCAACAAATAGTGCTGAGTCAAATGAATGTCCATATGGTTAAACATTAATCTTGACTCTACCCCTTGCCATACACAATTCCAGATGGTTTCCAAATCTGAAGATGAAAGGCAAAGCAATAAAACTTTTAGAAGAAAACCTAAGAGGATATCTCTGTGATGTTGGAGTAGGCAAAGATATCTTTTTATTTTATTTTAATTTTTTTTATTTTAGACAGAGAGAGAGAGACAGAGAGAGAGAGTGAAAGTGTGGAAGCAGAGGGGAGGGGCTAAGGAAGAGAGAGAGAGAATCTCAAGCAGGCTCCATGCTTAGCACGGAGCCTGATGAGGGACTCGATCCTACAATCCCGGGATCATAACCTGAGCTGAAATCAAGAGTCAGACACTCAACTGACTGTGCCACCTAGGCACTCCAAGGCAAAGATATCTTAAACAAGAAACAGAAATCATTAACCATAAAAGAAAAAATGGGTAATTTGACCAAGATATAGGAAAGCAAAAGGCAACACACAAGAGTGGGAGATGGTATCTACAATACATATATCCAGCCTCAGATCCAGATTATTTAATGAAGTCTTACAAATTAGTAAGAATAAAAAGACACCCAATAGAATAATAGACAAAAGACTTATACAGACATTTGACATAAATGGATAGGCAAACTTTTACTGGTCATTATAAAAGGTACTCCATTAGTCATCAGGAAAATGCAGATTAAGACAGCAATGTAATATATTTAACTTTGAACTGAATGGCTAAAATGAAAAAGGCTGAAAATGCCAAGTGTTAGAGAAGATGTAGAACAAGTAACTGAGCACTTTGGACAACTGTTACACCATAAAGCTAAATATAAGCTGTACTATGCCTTAATAACCAATCCTAGATATATGCCTAACAGAAATGTATTTACTTGTTCATCAAAGAAATAACAAAAACAGAAACAAAAACAAATACATATTAAAACGTTCACCGCAACACTATTCATACTAGTCAAAAGTATATTCACAAAATGAACTACTATATAGCAATGAGAATAAACAACCTAAAACTATAAGCAACAATATAGACGAATCTCACCAATGTTATATTGAGTAAAAAGTACCAGACAAAAGAGCTCATACTATGTAATTTGTTCATACAAATACAGAAGTAGGCAAAAGAAATATATCATCTTAGAATTTAGGACACTGGTTATTGGTAGATAGGTGGGTGGGAAGTACAAGTGGGGCTTAGAAGCCTTAGAAGAGACTTTAGAAGGTTTGGTAATGTTCTGTTTTTTTTTTTTAATCTAGGATAAGTGCATAGATGTTTTCAGTTTTTGAAAATTCATTGATCTGTCTCATTATGATATATGCACTTTTCTGTATGTATCACACTTTAAAGTAAAAAAAAATCACTGTTTCTGTTTGCCTTCTTCTTTCACTCTGTGAAAATCTATGGTCTATTTTGCTGCTTATCTGAAATTCACATCTATCAATTTGATTTACTTACAAAGTAAAATCTACCCAAGACCCTCCAAACGCTGACTTTATTTGCATTGTTTACCAATACATGAAGGGAAATGACAAAGCTAACTTAAAAAGCAGAGGATGTTAAAATGGCCAGCCAATGTCATGATATAGTTTAAATATACCAGGAAACCTCCAAAATATGTTTACAGCGACCAGTTGTATTTTCTTGAGTTTGACCACAGACTTTCATTCTTATGAGTTATGAGCCTGTTTCTACCTTTTAGTTTCCACTAGGAAGATAGATTTAGGCCTATCTATGAGGGAGAGACACTTTATTAGGGGTTTGTTTTTCAGAGGCCATGCCAGCCAATGGGGCCAGAGAAACTTTTGGAAGCAGAGACCTCTGAAATACAAGGTAGAATGAAAGAAAAATAGATTTAATTTAGTTTGTGTAGGCCTACTCTTAGATTCACACATACATATATATACACATAAGCACATTCCTCACTTTGTATATCTAAATTTCTTTTTTCCCCAAAACAGTAGGATTCAATGGTATATCAATTAAATTCTGATGTATCATTATCAAAGTTATTATTTTGTTCTTCTAATTTTGTTCTTCTAATCTTAAAGCTACCCTGAAATCAGAATAATTATGGTGGTTTTTGGAAAGACACTACAATAGGATGACACTCTCTCTTCTCAGGTACTCTCTTAAAGTGGTTAGTAAAAAGCTTACAAAGACCAGAATAAGAATAAGGGATTTCAATGAAAAGACCCAAATCAGTGTTCTTGTTTTTGGCGGGGCGTGAGTCTGTGTACCTGTATGTATGTTTATGGTTATTTATTTGTTTTGGTTGAATAAATGGAAGACAAGCATGACAGAGGCCACTAAAGACAGGGCCTTACTGGTGGAAGTCTCAGAATTTATTGGGAAGTTACTGTAAAGGCAGGAGTCAGATGGCTTCCAAGATGATATGGTATGGTAAAGCACCAAGCCAAGAAAAGAATTTAAAGACAGTTCGATGGCTGAATATCTGGAATGGATAGGTAAAGACAACTGGGATCTGAGCTAGAGGCTTATTTATTAAAAGAAGTAAATTTTAACAAGGCAATAGAATGAGAGGCAGCACTATGTGGATGATTATGTGTTTCAGATGTAGAAGTTTGGAAACATTTCTAATTGGGTGAAATTAACCATCAAAACCATAGAAAATAGATCAGTTCTAGTAGTTTTTTTGGTGGACCTTTTGGATTTTCCACATTGAGTATCATGTCGCCTGTGAAGAGTGAAGTTTGACTTCCTCCTTGCCGATTTAGGTGCCTTTTATTACTGTGTGTGGTCTGATTGCTGAGGCTAGGACTTCCAACACTGTATTGAATAATAGTGGTAAGAGTGGACATTCCTGTCATGTTCCTGACCTTAGGGGGAAAGCTCTCAGTTTTTCTCCATTGAGGATGATATTAGTGGTGGGCCTTTCATATGTGGCCTTTATGATCTTGAGGTATGATCCTTCTATCCCTACTTTCTTGAGGGTTGTTATCAAGAAAGGATGCTGTATTTTGTCAAATGCTTTCTCAGCATCTATTGAGAGGATCATATGGTTCTTATCCTTTTATTAATATGATGTATCACATTGATTGCTTTCCAGATATTGAACCCATCCTGCATCCCAGGAATAAATCCCATTTGATTGTGGTGAATAATTCTTTTAATGTATTGTTGGATCCAGTTTGCTTGTATCTTGTTGAGAATTGTTGCATGCATGTTCATCAGGGAAACTGGTCTGTATTTGAACTGATACATGCATTCAGCAAAGTCACAGGATATAAAATCAACGTAATAGGTTGTATTTCTATACACCAAAAATAAAGCAGCAGAAAGAGAAATCAAGGAATCAATCCCATTTACAATTGCACCAAAATCCATAAAATACATAGGAATAAACCTAACCAAAGAGGTGAAAAATCTATACACTGGAAACTATAGAAAGTTTATGAAAGAAATTGAGGAAGACACAAAAAAATGGATAAACATTCCATGCTCATGGATTGGAGGAACAAATACTGTTAAAATGTCAATCCTACCCAAATAAATCTACATATTCAATGCAATACCTATCAAAATAACACCAGCATTCTTCACAAAGTTGGAAAAAAACAATCCTAAAATTTGTGTGGAACCAGAAAAGACCCTGAATAGCCAAAGCAATCCTGAAAAAGAAAACCAAAGCTGCAGGCATCACAATTCCCGACTTTGAGCTGTATTACAAAGTTGTAATCATCAAGACAGTATGGTACTAGCACAAAAACAGACACACATATCAGTGGAACAGAAGAAAAAACCCAGAAATGAACCTACAAATGTATGGCCAACTAATCTTTGACAAAGCAGGAAAGAATATCCAATGGAAAAAAGACAGTCTCTTCAGCAAATGGTGTTGGGAAAACTGGACAGCGACTGCAGAAGAATGAACCTGGACCACTTTCTTACACCATACACAAAAATAACTCAAAATAGATAAAAGACTTAAATGTAAGACAGGAAACCATCAAAGTCATAGAGGAGAAAAGAGGCAGCCACCTCTTAGACCTCAGCTGTAGCAACTTCTTACTAGACATGTCTCTGGAGGAAAGGGAAACAAAACCAAAAATGAACTATTGGGACTTTATCAAGGTAAAAGCCTTCTGCACAGCAAAGGAAACAATCAGCAAAACTAAAAGACAACTGATGGGATGAGAGAAGATATTTGCAAATGACATATCAGATAAAGGGTTAGTATCCAAAATCTATAAAGAACTTATCAAACTCAATCTCCAAAAAACAAATAATCCAGTGAAGAAATGGACAAAAGACATGAGAAGACACTTTTTGAATGAAGACTTCCAGATGGCTAACAGACACATGAAAAGATGCTCAACATCACTCATCATCAGGGAAATACAAATCAAAATCACAATGAGATACCACCTCACATCAGTCAGAATGGCTAAAATTAACACCTCAGGCAACAACAGATGTTGGCGAGGATGCAGGAAAGAGGAACCCTTCTGCACTGGAATGCAAACTGGTGCAGTCACTCTGGAAAACAGTATGGAGGATCCTCAAAAAATTAAACATAGAACTACCCTATGACCCATCAATTGCACTACTAGGTATTTATCCAAGGGATAGAGTGTTTCAAAGGGACACATGCACCCCAATGTTTATAGCAGCACTATCGATAATAGCCAAAGTATGGAAAGAGCCCAAATGTCCATCACTGGATGAATGGATAAAGAAGATGTGGTACATACATACAATGGAATATTACTCATCAATCAAAAAGAATGAAATCTTGCCATTTGCAACAAGTGGATGGAACTAGAGGGTATTATGCTAAGTGAAATAAGTCAGAGAAAGACAAACATCTGATAAGATAAGTTAACATAAAATATTACAAAACAGCCCATCAACAAACAAAATATCTCAAAACATAATCTTGGTTCTTATCAGCTTTTCCCTTTTCTTAGCTCTTAAAATAAACATGAAAACACAGGGTATCTGATTGCCACAGCCTTGTCATCATCATAGAATTTATCCTCTTATCAGGATGAAGGAGTCTTGAAAATCTCCTAGAAAGAAATGCTGGACATACTGCTCCATATTTGAGCTCCTCAGCCTTCTTAGTGGGGTACCATACTGTCCACCCTAAGCAGGCTTGTAATAACTTCTCAGCAGTCTCTACTAGCGCTTGTGTCCACAACTTCACCACCCCCCCCTTTCCTAAATGCTCTACAAGTCCAAATCCCACTCTCCCCTTCAACAGCCTAACCATCTCCGGGGAGGACATCCTATTTCTTCCATCCTCAATGTCACCCAAAGACTGCTTCAACCTAGAGACTATTCTGTGGATCTTGCACAATTCTAGACAACTGGGATAATTTATAGAGTGAATGAGAAAGAGGAAAAGAAGATGAACTAAAGACTATGTGTGACACCACAGTATTTGCCTTTTTCCTAAAGTAGGATGTGTCACATACAAATCTGGATTTTGTGAATAACACAAACATCATAATCATATTATAGCTTACGTGACAGAAATTCTAAATGAGGAAAAAAATTAGATTTATAAAAATGTTTAGACATTTAATCCATAGCAGTGAAGTTAAATTTAACTAAATTGAAGACAAAAGAAACAACATTCTTAAAAAGTAATGAAGACTTTCATTCTGGAATGATACCAACATTCAAATACAGCAGCCATATCAATGAACAAATACCAGACAGCAACTTCATAACACTTAAGGGCTCCATACTTTACAACAGTGCCCTTAATGGAAAAGTTAATGTAGCATTGAATAAAACTGAGCTGTTCAGCTGCTGCAGTAAAACCTTTAGATCATGGAAATAATGAGTCATTTTTCTTTCCCTATTCTTGACCAAAAACAAAAGTTAAAAAAAAAAAGAATAAAAAAGGAATAACAACAGCAAAAGGTTTATGATCATACTACCCAAATAGTTCCTGACAAATTGCATTGTCATTAGACATTTTCTCTTATAAATACTTGTGAGGTAAAAAAATATTTAACACAGAAATATTACCTTTCAAATATTCAAGATACAACAATTTGTCTACTAAGTAACTGGAAACAACAGCCATACTAATTCAGTTAACTATGAAAAAAAAAAGTGATTTAGGAAACATGCCTAACGTTTTCCCTAAACTCCTTAATTTTTCTGACAATATATTCATGATAACTTGTTATTACAAAGCCAAAGTTTTATCATTTATTATAAATTTCAACCTCCCAAATGCTATGGTTTCGAGTATAGTTTCTGGGAACATAAGTTAACTTGCTACCTTGCTAGATATTTGTGAAACGATATAATAAGGTGTATCCCTTGTTTGTATTCTATGAAAACATTGCTGTACATTTCTATTACGTTATAGTGGAAGTAAAGACTGAAATATGTAAAGGTGTTAAGTCAAGAGGATGAAACTTGTCATAATCTTATATTTTGAGTAAACAGAGGAAGATTTTCTAAGGTTTTCTTTTTTTAAACCACTCCACAAAAAAATAGCATAACTGTCTTAAACTTCATTTGGCAAATTTAACAAGAACCTACTGAACACGTAACACAGAACATGACTTTGGAATAGGAGGTGGCCCGGAAATGGCATAATTAAAAGCTCTTGAATCAAAATAGATGTTTTAGGTTTTAACCAAAAATCAAAAGAAATGTATGTACGCCATGAGTTGTAAATCAGATTTCACTATGCAAACAAACACATAATCTAGTATAAGTGATCAAAAGTTGTGTGTGTACTTTTTTGAAAGGCCAGGAAAGTAATGCCAAAGTGCTTAATGATAGTTAATTACTCAAAAATAAAGAAAAACAAATCTATACACATTTTAACCTCAATAATTTTTAAAAAGCTGTCCAAAACTTTTAAAACCAAAGGCAGAATTTCTATGGGGCGCCTGGGTGGCGCAGTCGGTTAAGCGTCCGACTTCAGCCAGGTCACGATCTCGCGGTCCGTGAGTTCGAGCCCCGCGTCGGGCTCTGGGCTGACGGCTCAGAGCCTGGAGCCTGTTTCCGGTTCTGTGTCTCCCTCTCTCTCTGCCCCTCCCCCGTTCAGGCTCTGTCTCTCTCTGTCCCAAAAATAAATAAACGTTGAAAAAAAAAATTAAAAAAAAAAAAAAAAAACAACCAAAGGCAGAATTTCTGACTTTATAGGATTATAGGTGATATTGTTTCTCTTGGGAAAACAGTACTAATGGAAAATACTGTCACAGTTTTATTCAGGAAAGTTATTTCTACTTAATATTCTATCCATATATTCCCATGTATTTATAAAAGTATAATGCCAATGAATAAATGTTTTCATTTAGATAATAGTGAGAAGTATAAACGAAAACTGTAAGATAAATTATTAGAAATCAAAATAGTAAAGATATCAAGCCTCTGTAAGTGTTTTGGGCCTGAAATATACTGGTAACTATTCCAATGATCAAATATATTACTATACATATTTAAATTAAAAACATAAAACGGGGAGTGCTTGGGTGGCTCAGTTCTTTAAGCATTTGACTCCTGATTTCAGCTCAGGTCATAATCTCACAGTCTGTGAATTTGAGCCCTGTGTCAGGCTCCATGCTAATAGTGCAGAGCCTGCTTGGGATTCTCTCTCTCCCTCTCAAGAATAAAAACAAAAAACAAAAAACAAAAAACAAAAAACAAAAAACAAAAAAAAAAAACTTCAAATATATAAAAGAGTGAAAATGCCAATAAGCTAAAATTCAGGTTTGCTTTAAAATTATTACCAATTTAAAATATTCATTAACAAGCATTTGATGAAATTACAAAATTTTGTGTTCTAATTTACGGTCCACAATTCTATGATATAGTTAATATGCCACATTTTTCATATGAAAAATATTGAAGCCTGAAGAGGTTATGAAATTGCCAAAGTGGGCTCCTGGGTAGCTCAGTCTGCTAAGTGTTGGACTTTGGCTCAGGTCATGATTTCACGATTTGTGGGTTCAAGCCCCGCATCAGGCTCTGTGCTGACAGCTCAGAGCCTGGAGCCTGCTTCAGGTTCTGTGTCTCCCTCTCTGTCCCTCCCCAGCTCACGCTCTGTCTCCTCTCTCAAAAATAAATAAACAAACAAGAAAAGAAATTTGCCAAAGCTATACAGATCTGAAGCTCTGGAGATGAATCCTGAATTCAAGTCTCTCTGGGTCTATAGCTCCAACATAAAGTTATCCATATAATTAATAACCACTTAAAAATTAATTTTTGCAACTTAAATTTTAAACTAAATTTAACAATTTAGTTTACTTTTATTATATACAAAGCTTACTAAATGATACACTGAAAGTAAGAATTTTGCCAAAATATATAAAATATTATAGTTAAAATATTTTCAATTTCCTGAATAATATGATTAATTCTTTCCATATTTCAAGGTAAAGCAGAAAGTTAGAGTTGGAGACAGAGGCCAAATGTACTCTTACTTAATTATTTATCTGACCTTAATAATTTCTGAAAAGTTAGCAAATATGCCCAAATAATAATTACTATTATTTCCCAATAATAACTAATATTTGGGCATACTTCATAATGTTTCAGAATTCTCTGAGACCAGTCATATTCATTCATCTTTTCATTCATTCATTTATTCTTTTATTCATTCACTTCTTTACTGACTCAATAATATTTGTTTACAGACCACCTCTTATATGCCAGGCACTCTGACACATGCCAAGACTTCTGAAGAATACAGAGTTTTGGCTATAAAGGAAAAAAATAAATACACAATAGAGCAGGGATATAAATAAGAAAGTGTTACAGAAGCACAAAGAAGGAAGAAACGAAACCTAAAGTGGTAATACTCCAGCTGTTTTATTCACTGTAAGGCCTCACAGGAGACCTAGCTAAAGATATCAAGTGGACAGCTGGAAATTCTGATCTGACCACATGGCATTTTAACAAAGGCCAGTTAAATGTTTATTTTTTAAACATTTTGTTTTATTTTTTTATTGGTTTTCTTGTGTTTGTTTATTTTCCTGGGATAATCATTAAGGTATTCTGCTAGTCAATCAAATTGGCAGGCTACCGTAATTTTGTGGTTGAAGGAAGGTGGGTGAGACATTTCAAAATAAAAATCATTTTAATGGCATGGTTTCAAGTGGGACAGAACAGGGGTGGATACTGAAGAAATTCAAGAAAATTGAAGAGACAAATCCAAGGTATTTTATTTGTCTTGGTCCTGAATTATACCCAAATTAGAAGAGCAGAGAACAGTCACAAAGTCTGAGTTAGGAGCACACATAAGGTTGTGAGATGACTATCATTTTATAGATCAAAAAAGTTGAATTTTAATTGAAAATAATCTGGAAGATGGTAAATAAAAAGTAGTTGGGATTAACTAGAGAAGAAAGCCTTAATTGACTTATCAAATTTATTTTAAACTAAGTATCACAGACATGATGCTCCTCAAGGGAATGACTGATTACAATGACATCTACTCATCACTTAAGTGCCCTTGAACTATTAATACTTAGAACCAATATTTGTCTAACTCTGATCATGGCACCATCAATTTTACTGAATGGTGAAAACTTTAATTATCACTTAATTATCATATACTTAATAACTGCTTTTAAAGAAGTTAAGGTATTTTGTAGCTATTTGATATGTTTGTTAATTTACTGGTTAAAAATGTAACTTAAAATATTCTAAAAAAACCCATTCCGTTTACTCAGTTGGATAAATCTAGTTTATAAGCTTTAAAAATGCCTATATGATAATTTATATTTACTATTTTTTTTGCCTAGCCCTTGAAAGTCTTTCTTAATCCAGAACATAGCCATACTTAATTTTTAAGGTTTATGTTAAGACTGAAAACACATAAAAATCCTTCTTATGTAATATCCTGTTACCTAGCTCTGAACAGTATTTTTATCTATTGAGGGCTTGATTGCAATTTGGTAGCTATTTACTGAATATTAATAGCTAACAGAAAAGAATCCCACTTAACAGAAAACAGTTTCTGTCTTTACACTGTCCACAATCAAATTTTTAGGGCTCTTATCATTTTGAAAGGCTATTAAAAATACAAGAAAGTATTATTAGGGCTTGGTTACCTAAGGTAAAGTAGCTGATCATTTATTTATTATTACACATCAACCTTCTCTTCATGGAAGACTGTTTTTCAACTTGATGCTAATGCTCAAAGATTTAATTAGTAAGGTCAATCTTATTTTTCCTGGGGTCTTGTATCATATTAGTAATTGGCCTTCTTTTCTGACAGGGTTCAGAGCCCTTCATTTTCTTAGTTTTCTGCCTGGGTTGCTACTGAAAATGCTTATGATGGTCTTTTCATAGATCTGTTATATATATTTTTATAATAACTTGTATAAAAATATAATTTCTATGCTTTCTCCCACAGGTTTTACATTATACAGCACACTTTGGTGTTTAGAATTTATCATTATCATGCAAATTGGATTATTAGTAGCCAAAGTACAAAATCCTATTTGAAAAGAGGCTTAGAGGTTTTATCATACCAAACTAAACTGACAAAAGTTTTTTTACATATGGAAATTGGGAGGCAAAAGTAACTTGTTTTCAGATCATTTCATCCTATAGATCTATTATCTAAGCAGTAAGAGTATTAATAGCATTTATGAGTTGGATTTTCTTCTAGTTTGTGGACGTGACCTCTGGAATGTGGTATAGTGAGAACTGGGTGTTACGTCCTTTTAGTTTCTTCCACTGATTTATCTTAGTGTTTCAACGTTTTTATTTTTATTTTTGGGACAGAGAGAGACAGAGCATGAACGGGGGATGGGCAGAGAGAGAGGGAGACGCAGAATCGGAAACAGGCTCCAGGCTCTGAGCCATCAGCCCAGAGCCCGACGCGGGGCTCCAACTCACGGACCGCGAGATCGTGACCTGGCTGAAGTCGGACGCTTAACCGACTGTGCCACCCAGGCGCCCCTTAGTGTTTCATGTTAATTATTATTATTATTTTTTGGAATGCCTCACTGTCCCCAATTATTTTTCCTGAATGCCTCAATAGATGCTTACAAAATTAGTGGTGTAAAAAAAACTACTGAAGTAAAAAATTTATGTTTGAGAAATTATATAATGGCAAGTATTTTTTAAAAATGAATATAGAAAAAATAACAAAGATGTAATACAACGAAAACACAATAAAAAGCTATATTAAAATATCCTTGCAGAAACCAATTTTACTATTTTTGGAGCCTTAAATACACCAAAAAATTTAAACTGCTTTAAAAAATGTCATAATACAAATATTTTTTAAATCTATTTCCTTTTTCTTTTAATGATAGGACTACAAGCTACTGCAAATATCTGAAAATAGAACACAAACTGTAATACATAATTATTTTCTAGTGTTACTTGTTAGAAAAAGGGAGTAGTAAAATGCTTCTGTAACATTACTACTATCTGGGCCATATTTATTCCATCACGTAGTTAATTCCTAAAGCTGAAACAATCATTACATTTTGATGTTCATCTGTTTTATTGAACTACCCACAGGGAGATTTATGGGAATGCTACCATGTCAGGGTCACAAGATTAAGTGAACAGTGATGACAGTAAACACGCCATTTCTCTATATTCCAAAGGGTTTAACTCAGTTACTTAAAATGCCATAAACATAAATAGTCTTCTCTCTACAATGTATCCATGACAGATGACTTCAAAATACAGCACTCTAGGGCAATGGCACTTTCCAACCAAACAAGCAACCCTTATTATTGGCAAAAGACAGCAAACTCCTTGTGAACACAAATAGCAAAAAACACTTGACAGTCTAATGTACAAAACTTTAGTGTGCAAATACAGAGCAACGCCACTGTAAGCTAATTTACTCATTTCATTTATAACAACAAAAATATATATGATATGCAGTTATAAAAAGAGGATCTTTATAGAGAAAAATACTGGTTGAATTCAAATTACTAAACATTCCTATATGTCTCTCTATGATTTTCAAAAAGTCAATGGGTTGAGCATATTATTTTAGGGAATACAGTGATATTTAACTGAAAATGTCTAATCTAAAATATAAGTTTATAAAAATAATCACATCAAAGGAGTCCAGAGATTCTTCTCGACAGCCTAATAAGGTACCATCTTTAATGATTCCAGCAAAAATACCATCTGCCAAGACAGCAGATGTTACTGCTTGAGAAATATTTCCTATGGTTTCATAAATGCATATTTTAATTAGTAGCCCAATAAACGACTGGGACTGTGATCATCTCCCTTTAATTCCAGGCACTTGTCGCAAATGGTCAAAAATTTTTAAATTTTATGCCATTTGTTTAGTAAACCAAGGAGAAGTTTCATTACTGTGAAGATCCAAAGCTTTAATTTTTGTTTTAAACCTAATGACTTCCACAGCTGAGAAAGTAGTCTAATATTTGTGAGATGTTTATTTTATATTCTGCTTATTGATTTTTTTCTTTCTTGTGTGTTTTATACAATTCTATGTATTAAGCATTTTACAAAGTATCTTATTATGAGGCCTATTAAAATAGTCATCCTAATTTTTAAAAAACTATATATTTTAGGAAAAAGGGCAGCAGAAATAAGGCTGGCAATCAAGTGGGTCATAAAGGTTTCAGCCTGATCATCTTCATATTCAAATTATAGACATTTTTGGTCTGACCCATAGAATCACTATTGATTTATATCACCTCGTCCTATCAAAACATTGCTCTTGCCTATGTGATCTGCATTAGATTTCTATCAGGGAAAATGACCTCATAGGCTTTTTAAATTTCTGCCATCCTGTGGTATATTTTTTACCTCTATTCATTTGGAGATATACATACACTCACATACACACATACATACACACACATATATACTTAGGGAAGATAATAAATACATATACATATGTATATATATATACATATATGTGTGTACATATATGTACATATGTACATATATGTGTGTGTACATATATGTACATATGTACATATATATGTATATATATATAGGGAAGATGAGCTTTGAGATTCCTTTGAGGCTCTTGCTAAATCTGGCAATCCCACCTATTCTTCTCCCCATATGGAGGCTTGTATCAGCATCCCAGGCCATTCCTTCTATTTACCGGAGACTTAGAGGATGCTGACAACCTTTCTCTCCATCCCAAATACTGGAATTGTCTTGGGTAATCCAATGTGTGCCACATGCAAGGCTCCATCTTTTTCAGTTTCTCGAGCTCATCATTACCATGACCTTCAGCTTGACCCCACAACCACTTTCAGGACCACATTCTGAATTTGTCAATCTTGTAGTGACGTCGTTCTGAAATTTTGAATTAAAACATCCTAAAACTTCCCATTCTTTCAGCTCACTGACTCTTGTTTTCTTGACTCCATTATTATCTGCCTATCAATCTCCTTTCTTTTTTTACAGTCCTTCCTGAACTATCTTAGACTAAGTACACAATCTATCACTTCAAACAATTTCTTACTTCTTAATATCTCTGCTCATTTGCCTTGATGAACCTACCCAGTAAAACACAACCTTGGAAGAATCTACTATATTCTTCTACTTCTTCCAAGAAGAAAGTGTATATCCTAAATGTATTCCTGACAACATCTTCTGAGGGGCAATTTGTATATGTGTCTTTTATGGGGAGAGGGAGGGCTGAAAGAAGTAAATCAAGGATGTCTCCTAGATGCCCTTTACTGGGTGAATAGGAGAAATGAAATTTGGATTAGAAAATATGCTTTGGCCATGTCTGAGAAAGTTATCACATGCATAACTAGGGAACTAATGACATATGGCTCTACTTTCAATTTTGTGGTGGGTAATTAACTAGAATATGCCATGGGCAAGGCAAACTCAATAATCATCTTCCCATCTACACCAGTTCCTTGAGTATTTTTCAATTCTAAGAATGGCCCCACCATTCACCCAGTGAATGATGAGAATAACTTAGACAACATCGTATCTAGTTAATTATTAAGTCATAATGACTCAACTTAATTTTAGATTTGTGTTTTTGATTAGAGCAGTTAGAATTAGCAACCACAATTAGAATACAGTGAGGTGAATGCCAAAGTTTCAAATTCCGAATGAAAAATAAAATATGTTCCATGATCACAGAACCTGTGCACCAAACAGATGCCCCAGGATAACTGTAGAACTGTAGAAAGGTTTGGGCTATGGAATCTAAACGGATGAGAAAAATAAGCAAAATCTCGACTTCACTCTATGCCAACCCCTCCCAAACAAGCGGGGTTTTGAATCTAGCAAATCTGACGCTACTCTTATCTTTTCAGCAGTGATAAGATATATTCCTTTTAAAAAGTAGCTCAGCTATCCTAAAAGAAATGATGGACATGGAGGCTTGAGGTGTAAAGAGACTGAAGTATCCAGGGTCTGAGTTTATTCCAGAACTGAGAAGATGATGTATGAAGAGGGTCCTGAAAGTGGGGGGGTATATTTACTCCCAATGAAATAGCAGAAACATATATGGTTGTACCCTGAGGGGGCCACAGCTCTTTGCATTAATGTAGAACCTAATATCTCATTTTGTCCAGAAATAGACCTACCTTCAAGCATAAATCAAGCATATCTCTGGGGCCCAGAGTGAAATGAGGATCCCATGGCTTTATATTAATAAGATTACTAAAAATCTCCGCATAATCCAGGAATGTATATGTAGGGTCCTATTAATGATTATGATTGGATTTTCCAAAAGTCCCATGAAGGGACTCAGTACAAATTAATTTGGGATTAAATAAATATCCAAGTGCAGTGGTTGTAGTTCATACCCATATGCAAATATGAATATTTATTTTAATTTTTAAAACATTTATTCATTTTAGAGAGAACTTGAGCAGGGGGAGGGGCAGAAAGAGAGGGAGACACATAATCTAAAGCAGGCTCCAGGCTCTGAGCTGTCAGCACAGAGCCCGACGGGGGGCTCGAACTCATGACCCGAAGCCAGACACAACCAACTGAGCCACCCAGGCACTCCTAAATATGAATATTTAAAAATAAGGGAAACAGAAGAAAAAGTCAGAAAGCGAAAGTTAATGTGACTCTTTCAGAATATTCCAAATACAGAATTTATTTCCAAAGCATACAATTATTACTCCACAGCACTACCTACTCATTCTTTATGTAACTTTAAGTTATTATTTTGACTTTAAAATCATGATACGGTGAGTCTGAGAACTCTTGTTTTGGAGGTGTAGGATCTCAGGTTGAAATCCAATAAGTACGCCATCTTCCCATTTGACCCTGTTATGTGCATTTACCTAGCTCTTATGAAGCTGTGGCCTAATTTTTTATGAAACTTCACTGCCATAAAACAAATATGGGTTGTGAGACACACACACACACACACACACACACACACACACATATATGATTTCTAAGCAGGTTTTTCCCCCTCTTATATCACACATTATTATAGTGATCAAAATTAGTAGATTGTTTAGTCTAACTCAGTTACTACCAATATACTTGATACAGCTTGCTACAACTGTATTCACTGAGTGTAGAGCACATTCCTAATTTAAATCTTGACACTTCACTTGCAAATTGCTGGAAAGAAAGTTCTTTTTTCTTCTCCCTCTTAACATTTCAAAATCTTTACTAGATAATAGTATATTTACTACATTTACTTTAGGATTTAAAAACTATATAATTAAAAAAATACACATAGTGAAAATTAATTCGTTTAGAGGTATTAGTTACGGGAAAATCGAACTTATGTGCTTTAGATTACAGACCAATACACCTTGTTGGCATGAAAGTAATTGAGATAATCTCCGTTGCAATTTATTTAACTTTAAAACAGTGAATAAATAATATGTGATTGTAATTCTCTATATTAAAAGTATAATATAGTTAGGTAAACATTAGTATTCACAGTTCAAAAGCCATCTATAAAGACTTCTCTGGGCCTTTGATTTTTTTTTTTTATTTTAGTTTTTGAAAACTTAATTTATATACACTTGATCTTAGCCCAAAGGCTTAAAAACAATTAATTAATTTATATACAGTAAAATTCACTCTTTTTGCTGTACAGGCAGAATCTTGACAAAGGCAGAATCATGAAACCACTACCACAATCAAGATATAGAACAATTTCATCATCCTGAAAGCTCCCTCATGTTGTCCCTTTCTGGTCAGATTCTCTTTCTACTGTTAACCCTTGGAATCCACCACTGTGTTTTATTTGCCTAAGGTTTTGTTTTTTCCAGCTGTTGCATAAATGGAATTACACCATTTGTGTTCTTTTGAGTCTGGCTGCTTTCACTTTGCAGAATACATTTGAGATTCATTAGGCTGTTGCATATAACAATAGTCTATTCTTTATACTGCTGAGTACTATTCCATTATATGGATGTACTGGTTATTTATCCATATACTAGTTGAAGAGCATTTATGCTATTTAGGGGCATGCTTTGAGCATTAATGTGCAAGTTTTTTTGCACGAATGTACAAGTTTTTGTGTGAATGTACGTTTTCATTTCTCCTGGAGTAAATACTTAGGAGTAGGATTGTTATGTCATGTAGTAACTGTATGTCTCATTGTATTAAAAAAAAACCAAATAAACTGTTTTCCAAACTTTCTTCCAAAGAAGATGCACCATTTTGTACCTGTATCAGCAATGTATGCGGGTTCCAGCTACATCTTACCTCTTTGCCAGGTCTCACATTGTAAGGTTTTTGTTTTGTTTTAATTTTAGTCATACTAGGCCAACTAATCTTTGACAAAGCAGGAAAGAATATCCAATGGAAAAAAGACAGTCTCTTTAACAAATGGTGCTGGGAGAACTGGACAGCAACATGCAGAAGAATGAAACTAGACCACTTTCTCACACCATTCACAAAAACAAACTCAAAATGGATGAAGGACCTCAATGTGAGACAGGAAACCATCAAAAGCCTGGAGGAGAAGGCAGGAAAAAACCTCTCTGACCTCAGCCGCAGCAATTTCTTACTTGACATATCTCCAAAGGCAAGGGAATTAAAAGCAAAAATGAACTATTGTGACCTCATGAAGATAAAAGGCTTCTGCACTGCAAAGGAAACAATCAACAAAACTAAAAGGCAACCGACGGAATGGGAAAAGATATTTGCAAATGGTATATAGGACAAATGGCTAGTATCCAAAATCTATAAAGATCTCACCAAACTCCACACCCAAAAAACAAATAATCCAGTGAAGAAATGGGCAGAAGACATGGATAGACACTTTTCCAAAGAAGACATCCAGATGGTCAACAGACACATGAAATGACGCTCAATGTCACTCCTCATCAGGGAAATACAAATCAAAACCACACAGATATCACCTCACGCCAGTCAGAGTGGCCAAAATGAACAAATCAGGAGACTATAGATGTTGGAGAGGATGTGGAGAAACGGGAACCCTCTTGCACTGTTGGTGGGAATGCAAACTGGTACAGCCACTCTGGAAAACAGTGTGGAGGTTCCTCAAAAAATTAAAAATAGATCTACCCTATGACCCAGCAATAGCACTGCTAGGAATTTACCCAAGGGATACAGGAGTGCTGATGCATAGGGGCACTTGCACCCCAATGTTCATAGCAGCACTTTCAACAATGGCCAAATTATGGAAAGAGCCTAAATGTCCATCAACTGATGAATGGATAAAGAAATTGTGCTTTATGTACACAATGGAATGCTACGTGGCAATGAGAAAGAATGAAATATGGCCTTTTGTAGCAACGTGGATGGAACTGGAGAGTGTTATGCCGAGTGAAATAAGTCATACAGAAAAAGACAGACTGATCTTTTAAAACATATATCAGATCATGTGACTCTTTTGCTCAAAGCCTCTCACTGCTTTTCATGCCACTTAGGATAAAGTCATGAATCTTTAACAGGATCTATAAGACTTTAAATCATCTAGCTCATATGTTACTATCCGGCCTTATCTCAAACACCTATCTCCAGTGCTCAGTAAGTTCTAGACATACTACCCTCCTTTCTGTTCATTTTATTATTTCTAAATTCTGAGTCTTTGTAATATTTTTCTTTAGAATATTCTATACCCCAGCCTTTACTGATGATTCCCTGCTCATTCCTTGAGTACCTAATTCAAATAGAACTTCTTTAAAGAAGACTTCCCTGACTTCTGAATCTAAAATGAAGATCCTTTGCTGTATATACTCTCTCCTTCAGAGCACCCTGTACTTTTCTTTCCTAGTAATTGCCGAAGTTTGCCTTTACATCTTTTATTTCTATAATCATTTGGTTCGTGTAATATGTCTCTTCTATTGGACTTCTATGAACTAAGCGAGGGAGGGAGTTATTCTACTTTGCTTCCCACTATGCTAATAAGAGCTATCTGTTCATTATATGAATAAAATCAATAGATTAGAGCTATATATTGCAAGTTAGAGGGTGATTAAGTGGCATGGGAAGTTACTTTAAGAAGTAATTTTTAAGTTGGAAGGAGAAGAACAAATTAGTTTATAGAACTATGAAAAGCTACATTAGCCAAGACAATAAGGCATTGGTGAAAGAACAAATAGGTCAGTGGAACAAAGTGCCCACAAATAGACTACAATCTTAACACACTTGAAAAAAAATTAGCTAAAAATGGATCACAAACCTAACTGTAAAATGTAAAACCATAAAACTCCTAGAAGATGACATCGAAACCTAGATGATGTTTGGTACTGTTGGTGCCTTGTTAAAATTTATTATCATTATTATTATTATTATTATTATTTATTTTTTTTGGTGGTGACTTTTTAGGTACAACATCAAAGATACTATCCATGGAAGACATAACAGAAACTGGACTTCGTTAAAATTAAAAACTTCTGCACTACAAAAGACACTATCAAGACAATGAAAAAATAAGCCACAGACTGAGAGAAAATATTTGCAAAAAACACATCTGATAGAGGACTGTTATGCAAAATATACAAAGAATTCTTAGAACTCAATAATAAGAAAACAAACAACCTTATTAAAATATGGGCCAAATCCTTAACAGACACCTCACCAAAGATGTACAAATGGAAAATAAGCACATGACATGATGTTCCACATCATGTGTCATCAGGAATATGCATATCAAAACGAGATACCACTATATACCTATTTGATTGGCCAAAATCTGGAATTCTGACAATACCTAATGCTGGCAAGAAGGGAGAACAATAGCAATTCTTATATATTGGTGCTGAGAATGCAAACTGTTGTAGCCACTTTGAAGATACTCCGGTGGTTTCTTGTAAAACTAAACATACTCTTACCATACCATCCAGCATCATGCCTTTTGGTATTTACCCAAAGGAGCTGAAAACCAATGCCTACACAAAAACCTGTACATGGATGTTTACAGCAGCTTTATTTACAGCTGCCAAAACTTGGAAACAAACAAGATGCTCTTTAGTAGGTGAATGGATAAATACACTGGGTGAATGGATAAATACATCCAGACAATGGAATACTATGCAGTGCTAAAAGAAAATGAGCCATCAAGCCATGAAAGGACATGGAGGAACCTTAATTGCATGTAACTAAGTAAAAGAATTCAGTCTGAAAAGGTTACATACTGTATGATTTCAACTATATGACATTCTGGAGAAGGCAAAACTGTGGATAAAATTAAAAAAAAAATTAGTGGTTGCCAGGGGTGGGGAAAAGACAGATGAATAGGCAGAACACAGAATTTTTAGGGCAGTTAAAATACTATGTATGGGGGTGCCTGGATGGCTTAGTAGGTTGAGTGTCTGACTTTGGCTCAGGTCTTGATCTCACGGTTTGTGGGTTTGAGCCCCGCGTCGGGCTCTGTGCTGACAGCTTGGAGCCTGGAGCCTGCTTCTGATTCTGTGTCTCCCTCTCTTTCTGCCCCTCCCCTGCTCATGCTCTGTCTCTCAAAAATAAATAAATGTAAAAAACAAATAAATAAATAAATAAATAAAATTTAATACTATGTATGATATTAAAATGATGGATATATGTCATCACATATTTGTCCTGAGCCACAGAATATACAACGCCAAGAGTGAACCCTTAGGTAGACTATGGACTGGGTGATTATGATGTGTCAATGTAGGTTCATTCTTGGTAACATGTACAATTTGGATGAATGACCTTGATTATGGGGGAGGGTACACATGTGTGTTGGGAGAGGATATAAGGGAGATCTCTGTTGTAAACCTAAAACTGCTCTAAAAAAATAAGTCTTTTTAAAGTCTTTTTCAAAGAGCTACCAAAAAAGAAGAGAGACTAACAAATATGAGAAGTCTACTCTGCGTTAGACATCGTGTTAAGTATTTTGCATGTTTTATTTTACCATTAAAATAACCCAATGATACAGGAATTGTTCATCCTAATTCCCAGATGAATTGAACTTTGGTTTTATGCAAGGATAAGTACATTTTGTCATTTAATAAAATAATTTCATTTAAAATATAAAATTGTCCCAGACAATAGACTAATTTATTTTTCTACTCATCCCCAGTATCACTGTAAAAAAGGGTATACATTAAGTATTCATTTATTAACTTAGTCAATGGATATTTATTTAACATCTACATGTATCAGGCATTATTCTAGGTGCTAGGTATATTACTGTGGACAAAAGAGAGAAAATCCCTTCCCTTATGGAATTGGATGCTGGTGGGACACAAAACAATACAAGTGACAAATAAGTAAAGGATATAATGCGTAAGATAGAAATAAATGTTGGAAAGGAAAAATAAAGCAGAAAAATACAATATAAAATAGTTGGGGGAAGAAGCAGAATTTTAGACAGAGTGGCTACAGAAGACTCCTTTGAGAAAGTACCATTTGAATTAAAACTGGAAGAAAGTAGGAGAGCTAGCTGCATAGAATGTTTGGGAAAAAGCATTCTAAGTAGAGTAAGCATGTCCCAAAAGCCTAAAAAAATAGGAGAAAGCCGTAGTGACTGGAATACGTTATTTCAGATTTACCAGCCTTGACAATCATGTGAGCCAATTCTTTAAAATAAATCTGTATATCTATATCTATATCTATATCTATATCTATATCTATATCTATATCTATACCTATACCTATACCTATACCTATACCTATACCTATACCTATACCTATACGTATATCTCTGTGTCTCACATATATCCCATTGGTTCTGTTTCTGTGTTTCTCTGGAGAACCCTGACTGGAACAATGTCTCTTTTTGTATAAGCTGTGTGATACTATGTAAGTTTTATGTAACCTCTGAAAGCTTCAGTTTTCTCAATGTAATATGGAAAACGTTTGAGTATCAATCTAAGTAGAGATGTTATGAAGGTTTAATGAAATAATTCACGTAAGGTTCTTAGTATTACCTTAAATGCAAAAATAATAAAGATTTACTAGGGTGGGGCTCCTGGGTGGCTCAGCCAGTTGGGTGTCTGACTTCGGCTCAGGTCACGATCCCACGGTTCGCAGGTTCGAGCCCCGCATCAGGCTCGGTGCTGACAGCTCAGAGCCTGGAGCCTGCTTCAGATTCTGTGTCTACCTCTCTCTGCTCCTCCCCCACTCACACTATGTCTCTCTCTCTCTCTCTCTCAAAAATAAAATAAACATTAAAAAATAAAAAAATAAAAAAAAGATTTACTAAATCTATCTTACACTTGAAATACCAGGTCAGATGATCAAACACTATCCTCGTCATATTCTAGATGTTCTTCCCTAACTAATAGAATTGCTTCTATCAGAATTCTTCTTAGTAGTGTCCTGTCCACAATTAACCAACCCCTAAACTCTGCTAAACACTTAAAAGCAATTAATGGGAACAAATAAAATGAAGATATAAAAATGAATAATATTAGCAATCTAAATATAGTGATCTGCTTCATTATTATTTTTCTAGAAAACTTCATTGTGTAGAGAAAATAAAGAAAATAATTTTACACCACAACACTTTAGCAAGGAGAACATCTGTAATCCATAAACAACCAATTTTGGTTTTACTTACACTATAATATCACAAATGTCCTAATCTGCAATGAAAATCCATCGCAAGAAAGACCGAATAGAAAAATACGGAAAAAAATTTCTAAAAAGGGCGTATTAACTCTCCACAGTAAATGTTTATATTATTACCTGTTTATAAGAAAAATTCAGAATGATATAAATTTAATAAGTAGGAAGAGTTGACTCTTGAAACATGAAAAAAAGAGCCACTTCTTAGAATTAACACACATCATCATGTAAGAGACAGTAGTCTAAAATACTTGCCTAATTTTTTTATGATGTTGTGTATTAGGATTAAATTAGAAATAACTTCCACTGGAGCTTCTGTTAAAAGTTTAGCTTTTCTTCCAAAGGATTCTAAAGAGGAATTACTAAAAATATCAGGGAAAAAATCAAGCAATTTTTTATGCTTTAAATCATATTTTCTAGATAATTTTAAAGTTTGTAGACGTTTTTAAAACTTCTATTATAAATAACTTGTGAATTATTATTTACTTGTAATCTTATTACTCACCTATGAGAAACTGCTCCCCAAGCGCCATGCTTGTTTGTGAGAATATTGAGGATCTTCTGTTTCAGTTGGTTTGCCGTAACGTGATCTCGATGTTTAGCGGCACTTATAAGATGGTCACACATCTTTTCTTCCTCTCTTCTATCAGCAGCATACTGGGCACACTGAGACTATAAAAACATACAAACAGTACATAATGTTTAACAATGCATAACTTCTGCTATGGCTAAGTAAGGAATATTATCTAACCTTCAGTTAAAGGGTAATAATTCAATTTTAAAAACTCAGATAATCCAATCTTGTGAAAATTTATTCTAAAGAATATAGTCATTATAATTACTTTTTAAATTGGTAAAAATGTGTCCTATGTGTTTATACATAAAGTATATGGAAGATAATTTGGATGATGTTATATAAAGCAATTAATGACATTTAAGGCTCCCAAAATTCTGAGTCTGTTGCTAATACATTAAAAAAAAAAAACATTTTAGAATAATGGTTTATTAAGAATGTAAATCTAATTATTATTTTAACCAATATAGTATATATTGCACTTAAAATAAAGAGTTACATTCCTGATAGTTATATAGAGATCCAAAACTTGCCATTTAATTAATATTTCCATCTCATAAATGGCAATGCGATGTACAAGGAAAAGCAGTGATTTAGGAATTTAGGCTTGCATTTTATTTCACACTTTATGAAAATTGTTTTATTTCATCATCATACTCAGTTTCATATTTGTAAAATAATAAGGTAAGCTTTTTCTCTACAATCCTTCCCAATCCTAGTATTTAATGTGTTCAAAGGTTCTCAGGATAACAACTATCTTATTCTTATCTTTCCTAATAATCAGTTGTTCTGTCGGCTACTGTATTCATGTTCACTGGCATTAGCAACAAAGCTAATCAATCCCACTGTGTATAAAAAAGGTTCAATATGATGATGAAGATGAGCATCTCTTTAATTATGAGTGTGATTTTTTTTGTATAGTGATTTTTATATCGGGTGGATTCACTGTAAATTTTAACATTACCAAGTATGTAATATGAGTCTTATAACTAGAAGAAAAAAAGTCTCACATCTAAAAAAAATACATATAATTGGCTCACATTCATCTTTACTATGTAAAAATCCGTTTCAAGGAAGGTATTTGAACATATCCCTTCAGTCTGTCTATTCTATCCACTACTACCACAAGTTATCTCTTTCAGAGAAATAACCCTACAGTAATCTAAGGAGGATTAATTCATTTTCCAATTTATCTTTTTGTACAGGGAATCACCAATTAGTACAATGATCTGCCTCCATAATGAGGTTAATATTTCATTAGCTCATTGGAGAGCAAAATTAAATTTTCATTTTTCTTCCTTAACAATTACAATGGTTAACTAAAAAAAAACTTAACTATGAGGTACCCATCTCAAATTAAATATACTTTATCTGTTAAATACAAGCTTATATGGGAGAGAGAGAAATTCCCCCAAAAAGGCCTAGTAAAATGCCATGGCTTTTGTGAAATTTTTTATAACTTAAAAGTGGTAAATGGTGAAACACACACACACACACACACACACACACACACACACACATCAATGCATTTACTAAGACAGCTCTAACCTAAAAAGAACAAACATTTTAGTTAAAAAAACAGTATAATCCATTAAATAACAAGGATAATACTCTCCAATTTGATTTACAGTAGTATTTTATTTTATGTTTACATAATTCTAAAAAACACTGAGTCTTCACATCCACTTCATGGCCTCTTATCACTCTTAGCCATGCATTCTCAATAGGAATGATCTCATCCCCAGGGGGTGAAAAGTGGTATTGCGAGGGGGGTGTGTGTGTGAAAAAATTGTATTCTTTTTATGTGTAAAGCACAGATGTGTATATAGTACATAAACAGATATACAGCATATTAGTAGATACAAAATTTTATGGAGAGGGGGTGATTAGAGTGAAAATGGTCTAAAAGGCTTGCTTAGGGGGCAATAATGAAAAAAAGGCTGAGAAACACTGCCTTCAG
This sequence comes from Felis catus, assembly GCF_018350175.1. Classification (NCBI taxonomy): domain Eukaryota; kingdom Metazoa; phylum Chordata; class Mammalia; order Carnivora; family Felidae; genus Felis; species Felis catus. The sequence continues at coordinate 14,257,704 of NC_058368.1, read as the reverse complement.
CTTAATTTTCACCTTCGTTAAATATGTGTTAAAGCTTGTTACTGATACCTAGCTGCTTGAGAATCTATTTTAAATGTTTTCACATGACAAATATTGATCTTCTTATATCCCCACAAAGCATCTAGATTTTCTTACTAGAAATATGAATGCCTCAAAATTCATCTTGCAGGGAATTCAGTTAATTTTCTAAATCTTATTTACTAACGGAAGTCAATGCTTAATTGAATATTCTTATTTTGTTTAAAGTCCTGATATATCTTATATCTAAACATATTTGTCAAAGAACAGATAACTCAGAATTTTCTTGACATCCAGATTACAACAGGACCCCCTGATAAATGCCCAATGGTATTTATTGTTGAAGAGATATGAAGCTTCACTTTGATATACACTCAATTGTCCACGTGCTTTTATCAAAGTTTAAAATATTTGGTATTTTTTTTTCAAAATAAGGTAGTTGCGATCTCACATGACAAGTGTGTGCTGTCTCATCTGACAAATGAAGCAGAGGTTAAGAGTATGGAAGTGACAACAGCTATTTCTCTGTCTCATGCTTTTCAGCCAGCGAGGTCAGAGATTACTAGACCTAGGGCATCAATGCGCATGACTAAGAGAGCTGGTTTACCGAGATAAAAACCTCATCAAAACTGAAATCTTGGGCTCTGATTTCTAGCCACGCCACACTTGTTCGCATGTGGCATCAGGAAAATAAATGGATGGTTATTTATTATTTTCAAGGCCAATGGCAGTTCAACCTAAGCCAAATACCAAGTCACCTGATTATTTCTGAAACCAAGTTTGTTTTGCAAATTGAATGAAGTAATTGCTGTAATTTAAAACACTGAAATCAGGATACTGAATGGAGGAAATTCAAATAATGGTAAATAATTTGACACGCTAGAAATATAAAAATAATATTTGTATATAAAACCTGTTAGTATGGAATATACAGTATTTCAATATACTTTAGTTTTTTCATATAAAATAGAAATGATACTTAATTTTTTCTTTAGTCATGGGACTTGTGAGGATTTTTAAATTATATATTTAAATTTATATATTTATATATTATAAAATTACATATTTAAATTTAAATTATATATTCCCAGATATACGTATCGATCTGCAAGCATATCACATAATAGCAATCCTTCAATTGTCAATAAAATATCAATTATAACAATAAAACATGAACTGCAATGATCTTTGGCCACTCTAAAGATGGATACATTGATAAATAATAAATTACTGAATACATGGAAAAACTGAGTATTTTTATATAACCACTTGTTAAACCCACATTTAGTAGTGTATAAACTCTGCTAGTTTAAAAATTACTAAGGTAATTGCATTCTAAAATTTTATTTGCCTTTAAGAGTACTTTAGAAAAACTTCAGTCTACTAAAGGGTTAGGCACAAGGTAAGAGGGATCTCTCCATGTTGTAAATGAGATGAAAATTAGTGCTCTGTGTTTGGTATTTACTAAAGCCTTAAAAAAAAAGGACCAAAATTATTTGAATGAAATTTTCCTGTAAAAAAAACTTATGTAAGGTTACCATCAGAGACAGCTGACTTATAACAGAGAAGCAGAATTTAATCTGCCACCAAACCCTTACCTCAAACTCTGCATGTTTATGTACATCCTCAGCTCTCTGTCTGTTCAAAATAAACTCAGCTTCATTTGCAACACGAACTATATGGTCCTTCATAGCGTGGCATAGTAATCTAAAAAGGAAGATACCTTTGCAATTATTATTCCTAATATCTTTGGTTAATCTAATTTTTAATAATCAAATTTCAGTATTTGAAATATTAATTATGCATAAAATTTAGTTACATTATGAAATTAACAGTCAAAATTATAATTCAAAGACATTTGAAATATAGAAATGTACCATAAAACTGTTACAACAATGCCTCTGTTCAATAGTGTATCTTGTGAATGAATGATTCAATTAATTCAATAAAATTAGTTAATGCAAAAAAAAAAATCAAGGTTTTTTATTAGTATTTTAAATGGTTAAAACAACAGAATGCCCTATCTTTGAAGGAAATGGTTAAAACAATAGACTTTACTATCTTGGAAGTAAACTTTCACACAAAAGCTAGATAATCATATATTAGGAAACCTATGCACTCAACTTTTTAACAAAGTTATTTGAATATTCAAATTGTTTTCAAAAAGTTTAAGACATATAGTGAAAAGCCTCTCACGATATTACCTCTTGACCTGATTTCCAACCTCATCAGGCACTTGCTGTTGACAGTTTCTTGCATATGTTTTCAGAGGCTTTTAAAAATACGTAAGAAAATACAAATGTTCTTTTCCACATCCTTACACCAATATTAGTATATTACACAGTCTTTTCTATACCTGGCTTTTCTCACTTAGCAATATATCTGAAGATCCTTCCTTAAGTGGGAGCGCACAGGGGGCCTCTTCATACTTATTTGATAGCATGGAGCAAAGCTTATTTCCAAAGATGGTTGCAACAATATCTCCCATCCCACATACTCTTTTGCAGTGTGATACTGTTATTGCTCCGTGGAAAAGAGCAATGTTGGGGCATCTGGGTGGCTCAGTTGGTTAAGCACTCAACTCTTGATTTCAGCTCAGGTCATGACCTCATGGTTTCAGTTCATGAGAGCAAGCCTGACAACAGGCTCTGCGCTAACAGCATGGAGCCTGCTTGGGATTTTCAACCTCCCTCTCTCTCTCAAAGTAAATAAACATTTAAAAATAATTCTTTAGGGGCGCCTGGGTGGCGCAGTCGGTTAAGCGTCCGACTTCAACCAGGTCACGATCCCGCGGTCCGTGAGTTCGAGCCCCGCGTCGGGCTCTGGGCTGATGGCTCAGAGCCTGGAGCCTGTTTCCGATTCTGTGTCTCCCTCTCTCTCTGCCCCTCCCCCCCGTTCATGCTCTGTCTCTCTCTGTCCCAAAAATAAATAAACGTTGTAAAAAGGAAAAAAATAAAAATAAAAAAATAAAAATAAAAATATTTCTTTAAAAATGAAGAGTTTCTGCTCCCCTAGATATGCCTGGTGACTTCCTGTGACCAACAGAATATATAGCAGAAGTGAAGTGTTGTAACTTCTGAGCCTAGGGTATAAGATGCCTTGAAGCTTTTGCCTTTCTTTCTTGGAAACCTGTCTTGTAGAATCTGCTGCAATGCTGAGTGAAGCTCATATTACGTGGAGAGCCTCAAGGAAGAGAAGAGAGGACGTTAGGCTCCCAGGCCTAGTTGAACTCCCAGCCCAGAGCCAGCCTCCCAAGTGATTACAGTACCAGACAGCTCCACAGAGTGGTGCAAAGGAACAGCTTAGCTGAGCCCAGTCAATGAGAACAATGAGAGATTAAAAAATGGTTGTTTGTTTAAGCCACATGACGATCATGATGATGATGATGACGAAGGAAGAGAAGAAGGAGGAGAAGGAGGAGAAGAGGAGGAGGAAGAAGATATTGATCATAATAGCTGTCACCAAACCAGTTATTGAGAGCTAGGTAATAAAATAGGTAATTTACACATAATACTCAATTCTCACAAGAAACCTTGGAGATACATATTATTTTGATTTTTAAACATAAGAAACCAAGGTTCAGAAAAATTAAGTTCTTTGCTTCAGATCATAATTAAAAAAAATAATTCTCCTAATTTTATATTTGCATTGCATCTTCATTAACCAACAATATTTTTTGAAGTAAAACCTCTGTGTTTACTAGTGCTCTCCTCCATTGTGGGCATTCTAACATTAATTCTTTTCATTTTTCCAATTATGAACAGGGATTAGGTCTTTTTACATTCTTTTCTTTTGCAGTAAGCAATTACTGTGTTAAAAATAATCATAGGATATTTGAAGTTAACTCAAGTCTTTCCGGTTTTTCTTAAAGGGCAAACTTACAAATTAATGTCTGTTCTTTTACCATTGTCCTTTTAAAATTTAGTTCTAATGGGGTGCCTGGGTGGCTCATTTGGTTGAACGTCTGACTTTGGCTCAGGTCACGATCTTGCAGTTTGTGGGTTCAAGCCTCGCATCGTGATCTGTGCTGACGGCTTGGAGCCTGCTTCAGATTCTGTGTCTCCCTCTCTCTTTGCCCCTCCCCCGCTCGTGCTGCAACTCTCTCTCTCTCAAAAATAAATAAACATTAAAAATTGTTTCTAAATTCAGTTCTAACACTGACATTCATTCACTGGTCCAGTTTTTCTCTACCTAGTTTTTAAAAAAATGTTTATTTAGAGTAAATCCTTGGATTGCGAGTAACTTGTTCTACCAGTGTTCCGCAAGATGAGCAAACATTTCTAATAAATTTTAACTTGATAAATGAGTGATGTCTGGCAATACAAGTAGTACGTGATGCCAACTGTCACATGATCATGATCATAAATGAACCAATGGTTCTTCTCTACCTCTCTCTCTCCCTCTCTCGCTGAGGGATTGTGGGTAATTATGTCCCATGCTCAGATGTTTGGTCTCAGGCCATGGTGTTTGGCAGAAATCAGTGATTATTCAGAATGTTGGAAGGTGCCCACAATCGGCACTAGTGTAGTTTTTGTCACTTCAAAACATCTAGGGACAGTCCTTGCTGCTCCATATAAGAGTAAGCTTAGAATGCTTTGCTTCATTCCAGGTCAGGCTGCCTGCAGATATAGACGCTTTCCTCTGTTGCCTTATTGCCAGTTACATTAAATACAGTATATCACAAGAGTTTATTAAAACTGTACTGTGGTAAACATCTGTGTGAGTGTATACAATGGCCCTATGCAGAAAAAGATTCCATTGAGCCAATAGACAGCAGTGATTCCATCAGTGATAGTGAAAGTCATCCTACACAATAACCCTCCTCTCTCTCACACCAGTCACAAAGATTTTCAAAGGTAGGGGCAAGTTAATGTTTTATTTTTTCTTTATATTTTTTTTCTTTATTATTTTATATTATATTACAGTGTTGTAATCATTTCTATATGAATATTTTTGGGTTGTGGAATGAATCATCTGAGTTCCCATTATTTCTTATGGGGAAATTTACTTTGATATATGAGTGCTTTGGATTACACACGTTTCCAGAATGAATTATGCTTGCAAACCAAGATTTTACTGTATTTATTTTTGAGAGCAAGAGCTTGTGCTGTGGGGGAGGGTCAGAGAGAGGTAGGGACAGAGAATCCCACGCAGCTCTGCACTGTCCATGCAGAGCCCTATGTGGAGCTTGAACTCATGAACCTCGAGATCTTGACCCAAACAAGATGTTTAACTTACTGAGATGCTCAGGTGCCCCTTTTACTTAGATTTTTAACAACAGTGCTATTCTCAAGATTGCCATTCTTTACTTGCACTGCTCATTAATGAAATGAATTATCATTTTTTTCTTGCTCAATTGTCAAGTTCAATCAGAACGGGGCAGATTGAACCTCACTTAATTTTGTATAAACTAAATAGCAAGTTTGTTGTTTTTTCCTTGATAATTCTCATATACAGTAGTTTTCATTCTCATATACTTAGTGACCTTTTTTTAAAATCTCACTTCTAGTCTTAATGAGTGGGAACAACAGATCTATCTTCGGTAAGTGCTTCCTTTAATTCCTGGTAATATCAAGGAGGACTCATCACTAGGACCGTATTAGCCTCTCATGGGTCTTGGCTTATCCAGAATGTTCCAGGCTAGATTCTCTACTTAATTTCTTGTCATAGGCTTAAAATACCAACTGCTTTAGGCATGTGCTCACAGAGCATTCCTGCTCTTTGAGACAACAGTTTATAGGGAGGAGGAGCAGAACTGGAGAACTCCTAAAACACTTGTAAGACCCATGTTGCTTCAAAGCGTGCACCCTATGTAGGATGTGAGTATTCTTTGCAGAACATAACCTCAGATCACTGAGTAACCCGTAGTTCCTTTTCTTGTATAAAATTATTATTTCACAATATTGTTCCTGAATATGAACTGTCTATGTGGTTTCTCCACACATGTCCCCCTCAAAAATAAAATTTCAAGGAAAGAAATGAACTCTATTGAACACCTTACACATGCTTGGTTCTTTTCATATACTATTTTGGGTAATCCCCAAACAACCATGAGTTGGATATATTATTAGTCCCATTTTATAGTGGAAAGCACCAAAATAAATAACTAATTAAATAAGTTAAGCAATTTGTTTAAGTCCAGGGAACTTCCAGCAACAGAACCAATGTACAACCCAAATCTGTCTGGGTTTGTTATGTGAGGCTGACTCCTGAAATGAAAGATTTTAAGAAAATTAAGTAACTCTTTCTTCACATCTGATACACATATTCCCTTAGGATATCATGGTATAATCTTGGGTATTAATCAACTTATTATTTATATATTTCTTAGACAACATTAATGTAGACTTTGGGGGAGTTTTAATTCCTATGCTCCTTTTTATAGATTAAGAACAATTACACCACAAGTTTTACATAGTGTGGAAAAAGTTAAGCATTCTGAACAAGGGAACAAAGTCTTAAGTTGCTTAACATTGAAATTTGACTATATTTAGCAGGTAGGCCAAAAATATCAACATTGTGTCAAACACAAAATATTGGATCTTAGGAGCTAGATCAACATCACAACAGGAAATAATCTTTAACACCCCTATTCACTTTCCAATCCATTGAAATGTGGCTTTAAGATCATCCCACAGTAAACTAGTCACCAAGTCTTGTCGATTTTACCTCAATATATTTTAAACTGTTTTACTCATACACTAACATTGCTTTAATTTAAGCCATTACTTAAGTTCACATAAATCATTATCATTTGGATTACAATGGCTCCCTCATTTTTCTGCCTCCCCACCTTCAATCTATCTAATACATTTTCCATTTGTCCATCAGTGCTATCTATTCTTAAATTTTTTCAATGCCTACTTATAATAGACAAGATAATAGTCAAGCTTACTATATATAGATGACTGTATACTTTTCTAATCTTGTCTACTGCCTCTTTAACATACTTATTCTATGGTCTAGAAAAAAATCTTTATAGTATCTTTTAATGATAGTTCAGGACCTTTGTAAGTGCCATCTCTTCCTGTAAACCCTACCAACCCTTGCGCCCAATAAAGCTAAGAGGCCTCCCAATTTCTCGATGCTGTCATTATAATATTAATCACATTGTTTTGTTTCTTTTTCTTTCTTTTCTTTTTAAGAAGACTGGGATGTTCATAAAATGAGGTACAGTGCTTATTCATCTCTAGCCAACTTGCACTGACAAGGTACCTGTTATGAAATATAGACTCACCAGTAATATATGGCTAGATGAATAAATGACTGAATGAATACATGAGTATGTTATATGAGAAGGAGGGGCAAAGAAGAAATAGAATTTTAATGTAGAGTTTTAATTTAATTTAAGGTAGTTTCTTAATACCAGGAAATTCTATGGTACATTTAGCACAATGTAAATAAAATGAGGTAAATAAAAAATATTGGATAATTTAGGAGTATCTGTTACAGGATATTTTCTTTCTCAAGTATCTATACAAAATAGGAAGTGAATAGGTCTTCATCTTCTAATGTGAGTCTACTTTCCAAAAGAAACAGAACAAAACGTAATTTGTTCAATCCTATTTATTCCTATTCTAAAGCAGATAGAGTTGTCATGGATACAGGAAAGAAGTCAGGAGACAAAAGAAAGTATTCTATTCCAAATGGAACAGATATCAGAAGAGCAAGTTCTGATATTCTAGGAAGAATCCAATTTTAGGCCATCTGTTATAATTCAATTATTTGTCTTTGACTTGAGATGAACAGATCCTGAATTTTAAATATAATCTCTATAATTAAAAAAAAAATCCATGTTTATTTATTTTTGAGAGAGAGACAGAGTCTGAGTGGGGGAGGGGCAGATAGAGAGGAAGACACAGAATCTGAAGGAGGCTCCAGGCTCTGAACTGTCAGTACAGAGCCTGACGCGGGGCTCGAATTCACAAACCAAACTGCAAGACCATGACCTGCAGTTGGATGCTTAACCAATTGAGCCACCCAGGTGCCCCAATATAATCTCTGTAATTTGATGAAAGAAAACAAGTCAACAGAAAAGGCAATATGAGAGGTCAGAAAAAATTAGTCTTCTATCATCTATAGGTGAAGAGGGGACAAAAGCAGTTAATATTAAGGTTCTGCCTTTTGTCAGCATTATGAATTTGCGCAAAGAATTTTCCTTGTGTCTGTGTTTCAGTTTCCTGATTAGAAAATGAGGGTGTACTCTTTCAGATATTCTATAAACTGTGGGAAAGAACGCAGGCTCAAACTGTAAGATCAGATTTTTATTTAGCCAAGAAGACAGACTGATTGAAAGTGGAGTGGCCACACAGCATAGGAGCAGAATTCCCTTTGGTGCCAAAATCTTAAGAGAAAGGCATGGAGATTCTGGTGACACTGCAAGGTGGAGTCTGACTGGGTCAGAGAAGTTCAACTGCTTCCTGTGCTATAGTCTTTGAATAGACTATTTAAAAAAATTATAATCTAATTTTTAAATCTAAAATTAATGTTGTTTTTTTCTTTTTTTCTTTTTTTTTTGGAAAATGTTTACAAGCTTTGGCCTCTACTGATTCTTAATTTAGTGCCAACAGTCGTCACTTAATGAAAATAGTAGAATAAATACCATGTTGTTCCTGAGAAGTATATCTCTGACTCCAACTCTCCTGCATTAGCCAAAAGTACATGTCCTTTAAGGAGGGAAAATTTGTTAGGAGCATAAGTAAAAGAATATTTGTAAAATGTTTGACATATATTATCCCCTACCTCTACCCCTGCCAAAGAGTACTGCACTTTTCTAAAAGGTACACGTTGATATACTGGTTATTTTATGTTCATTAGAAGGAAAAACAATGGCACATTTTGACATTTGTCTATGAACCCCCACACCAGGCTGTGGTGGGACTTTCAAAGAGATTCTGCATATTTGAATCTAGATTTGGAATTTGGAATATTAGTAGGAGTTGTACTACTCAATCAAACTTTTTTTAATTCTTTTTAAGCAAGACCCAATTTACTCAATTATATACTGATATAATACAAAGATTAGAAAGCTGGGGTACAGTGGGGGGGGGTCTCTGGAGTGGGCTATCCTGAGCCTTTCTATTGCAACGAAAGAAGGAAAGGTGGAAAACAGACACTTAGAGACTTAAAAATCTCTGTCTTTATGTTGCTGTTAGGAAAAAAAAAATTACATACAATATCAAGTTATTCTCTTAAAACACTAAATCTTTCCCAGAGGATAAAATCTACTAATTATTCATGACTTTGGATCAAATTAATATATGGAAACCTATTATATAAAAATATAATCAGACCTACACTTGTGTCAGATTCACTGGAGGACTGGGGTTTGCTTGGGGAGAACTAGAGAGAAGGAAGATAAAGCCTAATGGATAATTTTGGAGTTTGAGATTGATATCGAAGGACTTGATATGAAGAGAGAGAGGCATTAAAGATACAAAGTGGGGTGATGAGAGGGAATTCACCTTGGTTGAAAACCTACCTCTGCACCCACCCTCCATCTAATTAACTGTTACGAAAAAGCTTTGGGAATTAAGTAATTGTGTTGGATGAAAACAAGGATCCACAGATAAGCATTTATTTTCTTATCACCTATTTGCAACTTCATATAAGTCTATAACTTCAAATACATAAAAGTGGAATTTTTTTGTAGAAAAATATATTATAATCTACCATGAACCTGAACAGTTATTATACTTCTTAGTACAGGATAGAAAAAAAATGACTTAGCTCATGACCATATTTATGTTTCCAGTTACGGGTAAAGATGGTGATAATTTTACATGGCTCGTAAGATGAATGAATGAAGTGTAACAGTTCTCAAATTTTGGTGTATACTGAAGATGTGATCACTTGCAGAACATATTAAAAAGGGTGGGATAACTCCCATGGAGAGATTCTGATTGCACGGGTCTGACTGAGGTGAGACCCTAGCATCTGTATGTTTAATAAACATCCCTGTGATACTAATGCACATTGACATAGGAGGACCACTGAGTTCATGCAGTGTTCTGAGTTCGTGCAGATGGCAAAGTCTGGATTTCATTTCTCAGCAAGCTTCATTTCTCTTTTTTTATGTGGGGAGCATGGCCCTGCTTAGTTAGTTTCATTTAGTTGTACAGTCCCAAAGTCTATCCCTGAATTAACCAGCTCAGAAACAATATTATTAGAAAGATTACAAAGAGTATACACTAATTCAACATTGTTGGTCACTTCTTAAGAGGAGTCTCCAGGTATTCTAATACTAGTTTCGTCACTAGATTAAGGAAGTCAACTTTTATGGTACACATACAAAGAGAGTAACTTTCCATTTGTTCACAGGCCACAAAGGTCAATTTTTATCAAATCTCCTACTTTTCTTCTTTCCAGTCTCTTCAGTGACTAATTGCTTAGCTATTTACTCTTCTATGCAAAACCAGCGAATACCACTATGAAGGATTTGTATACTTTACTCACCCTATAGTTTAATATGGATTTAGAAAACATTGCTATCAGGGCAGAACATGTTGAAGTTGTTTTAAGACACACAAACTAGGAAAATCAGCTTAGAATCGTGACTTTTAAACTGTGTCTCAAAGTAAACTACGAGAAATACACTTCATATCATAACCCTATACATCCATACAGCAAACACTTCAGCAAGCAATATTTACCTATACCCAATTATTTTTTCTATTATTTACTATTTCCTATTTTTGAAAATGCCAACAGCAACCCATTACTTTCATATACTGTTAAAGGCCAAGAAAATAGTTTCAAAAATACTGATCAGAAGACTCCCTCCTTTTAGGGTTAACCCTGGGCCAAATAATCAAGCTCCTAGCTTAAATTTGTGATTGCAAGTAAACGGTTCAAAGTTATAATGTCCAGGAGAAGGACAGCCAATGCTAACGGGAATACAAGGCTGAAAAGCAATGGAACAGGACTTGGTGAAGTGAGAAAAACCAGCTCAAGATCAGAGATGTAGTAGTGACTAAAAGAAAAGAAGGCTTGCTTCAAGCCATTTTATTCTACTTAACTTCTAGTAACAGGAGTAGAGAAACATGGATTGATGGTGTATAAAGACAACTTGGGGGAAAAATCTGGAAGCAAATGAGGCATAACAGCACCAGTGGCCACAGTGATGCCAGGAAAAAATGTGTACTCCAGGAGAGTCTCTGGTTAATTTACCAAGTTCTGTGTGCCCTCAGTGATATGGTTCCTTTACCAAGGGAAAATGGTTGCAAAAAGTGTCCCAAATACTATGATTACAAGTCCCAATAAAAGCTTTACCCTTGGCTAAAAATACAACTTATTGTTGAGTCTACCAGTATGAATTCTAAGAACTAGGGAATGATGCAATCTAAAATATATTTCTTTTGGAAAAGAAGGGAGAGAACAAGTAACATTTGGCTTTTATCTTTGCTGTTTCCACTGGTTAGTGATACAATATACTAGGAAGCCTCTGACTAGGTCATGATTACCACCCTATCCTTCCACTTGTGTGCGTATTAGTGTTCTGCGTAAAATGTGATTTAGTCAATGAGGGAGTAGTGACACTATCATATTGAGAACACACAGAAACCCATCAGTGCTCTGGATGGGATGTGTAAGGTACTCTAGTGTCCTCAACCTCCTCTGTCCATAGTCTTCAAAATCCAGCTCAAATGTCACTTAAATAAATAATAATAATAAATAAATGCTCATTTCTTGAGTCCCTATTATGTGTCAGGAACACTAAGTACTGATTACGTACCAGGCTAAGTGCATTATAGGTATCATTTCATTTGATTCTTACCTCATTTGATATCTTATTAGACAAGCATAATTAGCCCCATTATACTGATGAAGAAACTAAGGCTTAGAGAGATTAAGTATCTTGCTCAAAGCCACACAAACAGGCAAATTGTGTTTGACTTGTTTGGGAAATAAACAGCTTAGTATGGCTTCTCCCAGGGCATTCCAGAGAGTGGGATGCAGAGTTAGGCATTCATTCACTTAACAATAATTTACTGGGAGCCTTCTTCGTGGTAGTAAAGGGCAATGAAATATGAGGTGACATAGGGGTGCTTTAGGAGTGAATGGAGTGTGCTTGAGTCAGTGTGGGAAGGCAAGGGAGGCCAGATAAGTAAAAGCCTCTCAGGTCATGTTACAGAACTTTATAAGCAATGAAGCCCTACTGTAGTTTTTTTTTTAAGTGAGGTTTATTGAGGTATAATTTACACATAATAAAGTTAATTCTTGTTAAATGCAATTTCATGAGTTTTGACAAATGCATATCTTAGGTAGCCACTGCTACAACCACAACATTTCCATCACCCAAAATGTTCCCTTGTGCTTTGATCCTGCCATCCATAGCAAGGATCGAACTATTTTCTGTCCCTCTAATTCTGTTTTTTCCATAATGCCCATAAATGCAACCACATAGCATATTTTTTCTGTCTGGCTTCTTTAGCTTCACAAAATACTTAAAAAATGTCTATTAATTGAGAGAGAGAGAGAGAGAGAGAGACAGACAGACAGACAGAAAGGGAATCCCGAGCAGGCTCCACGCTGTCGGCACAGAGCCCCATGTGGTGCTCGATCCCAGGAACCTGTGAGATCATGACCTGACCCCAAATCAAGAACCAGACATTTAAACAACTGAGTCACGCAGTTGCCACTGGGTTCACAAAATACTTTTAAGTTCCATGTATGTGGTGCATATCTGTGGCTTATACCTTTTATTGTTGAGTAGTATTCCCTATAACATTACATAGTAGCTTATCCATTTATCTAGTGATAGACGTTTGGGTTATTTTCATCTTGGGCTATTATAAATAGAGCTGCTATGAACATTCACATACAGGTCTTAATTTGGACCAATATTTTCATTTCTCTCAAGAAAATATCTAAGTTTGGAATTATTGGGTCAAATGGTTAAGTGGATGTTTAACCTTGTAAGATACTGACAAACTGTTTTTCAAGTGGATGTGCCATTTTGCACACCCACCAGCAAGGTACAAGGTTCCAGTGGCTCCACATTTTCACCAAGGCTTAGTATTGACAACCTACTGAATTATGTCGATTACAGTATGTGCATAATGCTATCTCACTGTATTTAAAATTGAATTTCCCAAATGAATAATGATGTGGAGCATGTTTTCACGTGCTGATTGGCCATCTGTATATCTTCTTTGTTACTGTGTCTGTTCAAATCATTTGTCTGACTTGTATTGGGTAGTTTGTCTTTTTATTATTGAGCTGTAAGATCTTCTTTCCTCCATTCCATTGCTCTATCTCTCTATCTTTACACCAATCATCCAACTCTGTTCATTTTTCATTTGTGTTGGCTACTGTTAGTCCTTTGTATTTTCACCGAAATTTAAAAACTATCTTGTTAATAGCCTGCTGGAATTCTGATTAGGTTTGAGTCTATAGACCAGTTTGGGGAGAACTAAGATCTTAACCATGTTAGGCCCTCTGATTCATGAATACATATTTCTGCATTTATTTATTTTTAATTTTTTTACAGAAATATTTTGTAGTTTTTATCACACAGGTCTTTCACAAATTTTATTAAGTACAACCATAAGTAGTTCATGTTTTTGATAATATTATAATGGTTTTGCTTTATTTAAGCTTCCAATATTTCACATATAACTAAATGTTATTGTAATAGATTTTTGGTTTTTTATGCATGCTGCATGTATTTATAATCCTTTTTTATAATTGATTTTTGAATACTGACCTCATATCATGTGACTTTGCTAATTTCACTTATGACACTATCTTTTTTCAAACATCTTAGAATGTTCTACTCGCCTAATTGAACTGGCTAAGACCTCCAGCCCAATATTGAATAGAAATAGTGAGTGAGAACATCCTTGCAGTGTTTTTGATCTAGAGGGAAAGCATTTAGTCTTTCACCATTACGTAGGATGTTAGCTGTTTATTTTCTATAGATAGCACTTATTACATTGAGGGAGTTTGATTTCTAGTTTACTGAGAATTTTATTATGAACATATGTGGAATTTTTCAAATGTTTTTCTTATGAATATTAAAATATCCATACATATGTTTTCTTTTTTAATCTGCTGACATTGTATAATTCATTCATAGATATTTTTGAATATTAAATCAACTCTGCATGTTTGGAATATACACCTCTTGCTTATGATACATCTTTTTCACATATTCCTGGATTTGATTAGCCAACTTTTATTAAAGGTAATATTAATATTGTACCTATGCTTATGGTGGATATTGATCTATAATTTTATTACTTGTAATTGTTATTGTTATCAGGGAGATGAAATCTCATAAAATGAAGTGTAAAGCATTACCTACTCTTCTATTTTGGGAAGACTTTGAAATTAATTTTATCATTTTTTTTCCTTAAATGTTTGGTAGAAATATTAAACAATTTTAACATCAGTCTATTCTTAAGTAAGTTAAGTCTTATTTTTCTTACATTGTGCTAGGAATGAAAAAAATCTAGACCTTGAATAATGGACTGTTTTGAAGTCTGATTCATAAATAGGAGTAGTGCTTTTTTAAAAAAATATGTAAACATTTATATATGCAAATATAAACAAATGACTTTTTCTTATTACTCTTCTATCTCAGACTGTGACTCTTTAAGATAGTCATATTATAAAGGAAGTATCCTGGTTTTTCAAACGTTGGTCTTTACAACAGTAACTAACATGAAAAATAATCAGCCTATATACTTAATGCTTCTATTTCCCTAGCACCTTAGGAAGAGCTTCTAGACTAAAATCTATAGCCCAGGCCATGGCTCTACTCTGGTCTTACCTGGATTGCTCATTCTATTCCTTCACCTCACTTCTCACCTTTAGCTTATGGTTGGACTGGCCATACACAATGCACCTTTATGTTAGCACAGGCCCTCTGGCAACATGTTAGCTCACTTTTACCCATATCTTTTATTTAAACAACATACGAGCTATAAATGCCAATTCTCAGCTCCTCTGTTGCCAAGTTATGTCAAAAATAGAAACCAGTTATATCAGAATGGTATAGAAACTGAATCCAAGTTTTCTAATAAAGATATGGATCATCTGAATCTTGACTGGCATTTGCCTGCAATAAGTAAGCTAAGAAGAGCAACAAAAAAATTAATGTCTCTAGAAGAAATACGAAACAACAGGAAATAAGATATATAAATGACTATACCAAAAAATTGTCACTCTTGCCTTTTTTTTTGGTCTTAATAAAAATAATATAAATTAGAAGTGTTTTATGAATTATTACTTAACTCTCACCAAAGTTAAAATAATCCTCTCTAGGAGGAAAGTATATTTAAAGTCGTCCTCATAAAAGAAAAAGAATCTCAATACACACACACGCAGATATATTTTAAACATAGTTAAAAGTGCAATTCAAATAAAATTTATGATAACCAAATTCTGAAATATATTTTCTTATTCCTTGAAATCTAGCCATTATTAGATAGGACTTGCTAATCTTAGTTTTAGGTAAATAACATTTTATTTATAATCAATGTCTAAAGCTAAGTCTGTAAATTAGCAATACTGTTTAAGATCTATACAATTAATTTTGTAAAAGTACAAGATTTTTTTTACCTCATTCATTTACAAAACTTGCACATTTAATAACTTACCACATGTGTAAAATGAATAACGGAGTAGTAAAGAAGAAAGGTTTAGATTAGGTGGGGAGCTTCTGTTTTCCAGAAGTTTTCAGGGATTCTTGGTTCAAAATTAAACCGGAATCTCAACTCTAAGAAAAAAAGTTTCTTACCTTACAGTTTTGGAAGTTACTCTTTATTTAATACACATTTTGCCAAATCAAACACACAAAATGAATAGATAAACCAAAGCTTATTGGCTTAATTATTAAATAACAGTTGTTAAAATAAAGAAGATATTCAAGTTGGGGCTATATAATCACTAAGGAATTATGCTTAGATGCAATATGCTTTTCCTCTTTAAAACCAAAGAAATGTAAGCTATATATTTTTCACTATTCTAAAGAACAAAATAAAATTGGAATCTTATGAATCGTATGTTAAATTCGGTACTAACTACAAATACACACTGCTTTGTGCATACTAATTAATTATATCCTAAATGCTTTCAAAAGAGTGATAAACGTTTATTTTAGGCAAATGATTAATTTATTTCAAAGGATACTCAAATTCCATAATTTAAAAAAGTCTTTATTTGCTTTATAGTTCAATTCATATTTTAATAATTTAAAATCCAATTATTATTGCCAAGATATTATAGGCAATTTTACATCCCATTAACCTTGCTTTGTTTTAATTATAAAGATCCTTTGTTAGATTCCTTTAAATGATCCAGTTTATAATTTCAGTCTGTCCTAGGGAGTACTTTAATTCAGCTGCACATTCATCAACTGTTTTTGTCCTGTTAATTGTAGACAACTGCACAATTGCTTTCTCCGGCTATGATTGATGAATTATATTCACGGGTATAGCTGTTAAGTAGGATCAACATTTATAGCAATTTCAACTTAAAGATTTTTAACTTCATTCCCACAAGGACAAATTAAAGACTGATATTCTAACGACCAAGAGAAAGTGTTTTTTATATGCTTTATTTTAAACTATTAGAGAAAGTTAAGAAAAATACCGTATGTCTGCGCAAATGAGATAGAAGAGTGTATAAAGAGTCTAATTTGTGCTTACACATAGTAGGGCCTCAACAAATAGAAGCCTATCTGTTTTTCTAACAGAGTAATGTGTCTTTACTGTAACTACATCCTAACTATCCAAATATGATATATAAACACATTTTTATTTTATTTTATTTTATTTTTTAGTTTTTTATTTTGTATCGTATTTTGTTTTATTTTATTATTTTTTAAAATATGAAACAGGAACCCTCTTGCACTGTTGGTGGGAATGCAAACTGGTGCAGCCACTCTGGAAAACAGTGTGTAGGTTCCTCAAAAAATATACACATATTTTTAAATGTTTATTTTATTTTTGAGAGAGAGAGCCCAAGCAGGAGAGATGCAGAGAGAGAGGGAGACGGAGGATTGGAAGCGGGCTCCGTGCTGACAGCAGCAAGTCTGATGCGGGGCCTGAACTCACGAATGGTGTAATCATGACCTGAGCTGAAATCGGATGCTCAACCGACGGAGCCACCCATATGCCCCTATATATGATATTTTCTTAAAATCTGGAACTCCCAAGTTCAAATTTATGAAAGAGAAAGGTCTAAAGTGAAAAGAAATGAGGTAAACTTAAGGTGAGAGTCAGTAATTCTAAATATATAAGCGATGACAACAAAACTTCCACTTTTAAAAGCCTATATTGCAGCAGTTATAATAAATGTCATATATTATTTCCAACATTCAGAGAAAAGGGGCAAGAAAGATCTTCCAAAAAATACCCTCACTACCCAAAAAACCCATCTGCAGCAACCACTCTATCTTTCCCCTTCTTGGCCAAACTCCTTGGAGTTGTGTGTACTTGCTGACCATGCTCACATCCCACTCACTCCTCAGCTCAAAACAACCTAGGTCCTGACCCCAGTACTCTAGTTAAGTCACTGCTTTCTCAGAAGTCATTCCCTTAATTATCTGCTCCCACAGTACCCTCTACTCTGGCACATTTATTATATCAGTAATTAGAAGACTGCTGTCCCCACTGGACTGTAAGCTCTCTTACAGCAGGGCCTGGGTCTCTATGCAGCATCCTTAGCACACAGGTACTCACCGGTGTATGTGTGGGTGAAACCAACACGACCATCTTGTCACCGAATCCAGTGGTCCCTCTCATCCTAACTTAAAAACCCTCTTGCTGGGGTGCCTGGGTGGCTCAGCAGTTAAAGGGCAGACTCTTGGTTTCAGCTCAGATCATGATATCATGGTTCATGGGTTCAAGCCCCATGTCAAGCCCTGTGCTGATGGTGTGGAGCCTACTTGGGATTCATTCTCTCTCTCTCTCTCTCTCTCTCTCTCTCTCTCTCTCTCTCTCTCTCTCTTTTCATTCTCTTTCCCTCTCTCTCAAATTAATAAAAATTAAAAAAAAAACTCTTTTGTTGACTCCTCATTGCTTCTCAAACATTCTACTCACCATTCTTTTCTTAATTCCTTCAATAAATATTTGTGATTGTGAACTATGTGCTAGGTATTTTTCCAGAAACCAGGAATATATCAGTGAAGAAGACACAGATTCTTAAGGCCAAGTACATTTTGGTAAAGAAGATGGACGTAAAGAATGAAAATAATTTGAGATGGTGTTACTAAATGTTAAAACAAAATCATATGACGGAAGTGTGGTAACTCAATAAGATGGTTAAGGGAGCCTCTCTGAGGGGGTGACATTTAAGCTGATTCCTAAATGACAAAAAAACAGCCAATCATGTACAGCTGTGGGTAAAGAGGATTCCCAGCAGAAACAGCAGCAAAAAGCATGGCATCATGTTCTCTGCTCCTTCCACACAGGTTCCCTGAGCATCACATCTGTATCCTTATCTACCGTTTACCATATAAGCTCAGGACTCCTAAATCCAAATCCCCATTCTACCTGTCTCTTTGGAGATGCAAATTCAAGATGTCTATTCAACATTTCCACTCAGAAATTTCACAGACGCTACAAAATCAGTGTAACCAAAAGTGAAACTATGTCCCACCCAACCCATATTCTTCCTTCTCTATTGTTCCAAGTAAACTATACTTACCGTATAAACCATCCAGCTATTAAAGCCAGCAATCAAGTGATGTTTGATCCCTTCTTTTCCCTCTTACAATCTAATCTATCAGCATTTCTCTAGACTTAATTTCCAAAGGATACTTTAAATGTGTCCACTTCTTCCTTCCTCATAGCCACTATTAGTCAGTCTATGATACCAGCATCTTAAACAAGATTTCTGAATCTCAGATTAGTTTCAATCCAGAGTCCACTTGCTACGCTGTAGATTATGCCTAGCTCTCTTTAATTATATCATAGCACCCTTAGCATAGCTTATAAACCCTGCATGGCATGACCCTTGCCGGCCACCCTTGCCAAGATGCGATGACCTTGCCTATGTGGCTGGTACACAACAGGCACTTACCTAGCCTTTGGCTGATTAAAAAGAGCTGTCCAGCAACATGTCTTACTATCTCTTGCCTCCAGGCTTTGGTATCAAATTATTCCCTTGGTCCAGAATTTGATTCCTCTTTTTTTTTTTCTTCTTTTATCTAGCCATGTTCTAACCATCTCTCAGTTCTCAATGCCATCTTTGGCATTCTAGTTGTATACACTTTTTATTTTGAACCTCCTGTTGTTGGTTTTTTTTTTATAGACTATTTTTAGAGTAATTTTAGGTTCACAGCAACCTTGAGCAGAAGATACAGAGAATGCCCAAATATCCCCTCCCCACACACATATCTCCTTCATTACCACCATTCCCTACCAGAGTGGTACATTTGTCACAAATGATGAACTTACATTAAGACAGCTTTATCACCTAAGGTCCATAGTTTACATCTTGGTATTGTAGCTTCTATGAGTTTTGACAAATGTATAATGACATGTATCCACTATTAGAGTGTCAAGCAGACTAGATTCACCGGCCTAAAAATCTTCTGTGCTCTGCCTATTTATTTATGCCTTCCTCTTCCCTAACTCCTGGCAACTACTAATCTTTTTACTCTCTCCTTAGAGACATATATAGTCATATAGTTGCAATCATATAGTATGAAGCCTTTTCAGATTGCTTCTTCCAGTTCGTATTATGCAATTAAAGTTTCTCCATATCTTTTCATGGCTCGACAGCTCATTTCTTGTCTCATTTATTTTTTCACTAAAAAATAAATACCCCATTGTCTGGATGTACCACATAAATATACGGGTATCTGTTTATCCCTTCATCTACTAAAGACATCTTGGTTGCTTCCCAATTTTGGCAATTATGCATAAAGACGCTAGAAATATCTGTGTGAATGTTTTTATGTAAACATGTTTTCAACTCTTTTGAGTAGATACAAGGGAGAATGACTGCTGGATCTACAGTTAGAATATGTTTAGTTTTATAAAAAAAACAAACAAAAAAACAAACAAAAAACACTACCCACATGTTTTGCAATGTGGCTATACCATTGTGTATTCTCACCACCAATGAATGAGAGTTCCTGCTGCTCCACATCCTTGTCAGCATTTGGTGGTGTCAGTGTTTCAGATTTTGGCCATTCTAAAAGGTATGTAGTACTATTCACTGTTGTTTTGATTAGCATTTCCCTGACGATGACAGGCATCTTTTTCTAAGCTTATTTGCCATATGTAGATATTCTGTGGTGAGGTGTCTGTTAATGTCTTTGGCTCATTTTTTTAACTGGATTGTTTATTTTCTTATTGTAGAGTTTTAAGAATTCTTTGCTATTTTAGATAACAATCCTTTATCAGAAGTATCTTTTGTAAATATTTTCTCCCAGTCCATGGCTTGTCTTTTCATTCTCTTGACATTGACTTTAACAGAAGTTTTTAATTGTTTTTAAATGTTTATTTATTTTTGAGAGAGAGTGAGTGAGCATACAAGAAAGTAGGGGAGGGGCACAGAGAGGGGGACAAAGGATTCAAAGTGGGCTCTGTGTTGATGGCAGACAGCCTGATGTAGTGTTTGAACTCATGAACCATGAGATCATGACCTGAGCCAAAGTCGGACACTTAACCGACTGAGCCACCCAGGCACCCCCAGAAGTTTTCAATTTTAATGAAGTCCAGATTGTCAACTCTTTCTTTCATGGATCATGTCTTTGGTATTGTATTTAAGAAGTCATCACCAAATGCAAGGTCATCTAGATTTTCTCCTATGTTATCTTCTATGGGTTTTATACTTCTGCATTTTACATTCAGATCTCTGATCTACTTTAAGTGATTTTTATGAAGGGTATAAAGTCTGTGTCTAGATTTATTATTATTTTTTTGCATGTGGATGTCCAGCACCATTCGTTGAAAAGGCTATCTTTGTTCTATTGTATTTGCTTTTCTTTGATACATTGTTTGAAAACCCTGATAGTCCTACCACCTGGGGAATACACCCCTTCAGTCTAGATTAGATGCCTTGTCTTTTACTTGTATTCATACCTATATCACCTCTATCACAGCACCCTTGTAATACTGTGTGTATTCCTCTAATATTTGTCTCTCCCCCAAAATTCAGAACCATGTTTGTATCATTTACTTCTCTATTCCCATCTCCATAATAGTATTTGTATGTAGTATAGGCACTGAATAGACTTTTGCTGTATCAATGTACACATGATCTGTTCTTTCATATTTATAGCTAGTCATGTTTCAATTTTTGTTTCAAAATCCTCTTTATTGGAGGAATAATTAGTATGAAAAATGAAAACAAATTCTAGAATGACACAAAGAACATTATGATGGGCATTTGGAAGGTTTTCAGGGACTAAAATTTAAAAAAATTATAACTGCTTTCTATAAATCTAACTCTTTTCCTAAAACAAAACAAAACAAATTCCAAACTCTACCCCTGAGCAATAAAACAGTATCAGAAGCTAAAACCTCTGATATGAGCAAATTTTCCACTCTTTCCTTTCCTAAGACAATAACTATAATCTTAAGTGAGGAAGATCCAATTATATTAAGTCTTCAGAGTTACTGATGGCAAGATAATTTTTGTTTTTTACTTCACAGTTGAAACAAATTGGCAAAATTAGCATGTGTGTGATTTGAGAGATTTCTATAACTAAAATGAAAATGAATAGTCTGGGCAAATTTTTGTTTTTATATGTTTTTCATTGCCTTAGGATGGATAATAATTATTATCAATTCTCATCACAA
Source organism: Felis catus (assembly GCF_018350175.1). Taxonomy (NCBI): domain Eukaryota; kingdom Metazoa; phylum Chordata; class Mammalia; order Carnivora; family Felidae; genus Felis; species Felis catus. The sequence continues at coordinate 14,235,922 of NC_058368.1, read as the reverse complement.
CCAAGTTTTATAAGAACTAAGTATGTTATTATTATGTAAAATTAGTATTTATGTTATAAAAGAAAACTGGTATTTTCCTGTATCTTTTGCTTTGCAATAAATGTAAAATTTATTTTAACTTCTAGAGTTGTATTACTATGACTAAAAATAATTTAGTCATGGAAAATGTAAATGAGAAATATAAAATAAGATAAATTACTATAAAAAGAGGTTATGTCTCTAATTACAATAAACTGATGAGAAAAAACTAATACTAAAAAAGTAATACTAAAAAATACTAAAAAATACTAAAAAAGTGCATTGAAGTTAATCTCTTTTTTTTTAAACGAGAGACAGAGCATGAGCTGGGGAGAAGGGGAGAGGGAGAAAGAAGGGAGAAAGAGAGAGAATCTAAAGCAGGCTCCATGCTGAGTGTGCAGCCTGACACAGGGCTTGATTCTAGGACCCTGGGATCATGACCTGAGCCGAAATCAAGAGTCAGATGCTCAACCGACTAAGCCACCCAGGTGTCCCTAGTTAATTTTTTCAATGGGTTTCTACAGCATATATAAAATTAATTTTCAAGGAATATCTTGTCAAATATCCTTTCATGACACCTCCTTTGATAAAGAGAAGTTTTATATACAGTAAGTGTTATTCCCCTTATCATCAATGTAATTAAATCCAGTTTCAAATAAGAAATAGATTATGCCAAATATTCAGTCACTATTTTCCAATGAATATATTATATCATAGAAAAGAATTGTAAAGGATGCAGGTCTTTGGCTGACAGAAGCTATACATGTCAAACTGGTGACAGTTACATCTATCTTCATGTATCCACTGCCAATAAAGTATTGGAAAAATCACAGTGAACAACTGTTTATCATAAAGTGATGAGTACAATGATGGGCTCAAACATGAATTTCCTTACAGCTTCATTTTAACAATGGTACATATAAATTCCTGACCTGACTGTTCTTCTTCCCATAATTAATATCCTTCCCATTTTCAGTTGGATATCGGACAACATGATATGTTCAGATAAAACTCCGTCACATGAACAGAGATGGGCTGCGGGAGTGAATGCCGAGCATGGCTTTGAAAACAGATGGAGTGGCAGATGGGCTTGCTGAGCGGCTCACTCGATCTGTGTTACACAACTTTTCTACCCAGTTAAGATGAGGCTCCATCTCACAAAAGCCTTAGCAAGTCTGTTCCTTTATTTCATACATGCTTTCCCCTACCCCAAAATAAATGATTAGTATCTTAAACTTTGTTCCTTTGAAGATTAATTACCTGTATGATAAATTATTTAACTAAAATATATTTTCTTACCCATTTTTGGAACAGATGGTAGGAGAGCAGTCGCCTAGTGGAATAAAAGGTACACAGACGAATTATCTAAAAACTGTAAAATTAATTACCTTCCTTCATTGATGAGTTCAATAAATGCAAGTCCTGCATTCTTCTGAATAGAATTTTGCCATTCCTAAAAGGAGAAACCAAACCAAGTATAAGAAAAATGAGCACATAAACAAAATCAGAACTATATACAACATATTTAAATTGATCAGGAGATTAAATGTTCTATTTACACGTGCATTCCAAGTGACTGAAAAGTACAGAGGGGAAAAGTTTACAAATGAATTATTTTGAATTTGTAAAAAAACAAAAAAAAAGGAGAAAACATTGATACTATATCCAAATGTAATCTCTCCTTGCTGATCTAGATGAGAACATATTTGTGAATTTGGTAGTTCCACAGTGTAATCATTATAAATTTCTGATTGTTATACAGTGTTTCTGGATTAGGAAAGTATATTGCTTACTTTATACTCTTCCTATGACATATTTAGAATATGCTTTAACCAATTTTTTTTCAATGGATCCTGGTTTAGTCGACTGATTTTTTTTTTTTTTTGCTTTTTATATAGCTGGAAAATTACAACTTTTTTGGATTAAAAGTAATATCCTTTTCAACAGTACTGTAAATAAACACTTCGTTAATACATTTTATATAAAAAAAACTACTGACCATTCACATCACTCATCTAGCCAGATTTTCTAGCCAGATTTTTCTGCATGATTTTCCTACCACTAAAGTGCTACGCACCGAGGTAGTCACCTGTCTCCCCACAAATTCAGCTTCACATAAAGCAGTCTTTATGTCAGCCCTTCTCTCTACTCTTGATCACACTGCCTTTTTAGAGCTTTGCACCCATGCTGGGGAAAAAATGTGGTTCCCCAACATAGACACTTGCTGTGTAAGTATTTTCTGCTGTAAGTCAATCTGTGAAGAATTAAAGAAGAACATATCATGAACCTACATTTCCCCAGGAGAGAGAATCAACAACTTGGGATATGGAAGCCTGGGGACTATAATGATCTTATAAAGACCTAAATGGCTCTATGGTTGGCTACGTGGTTTTAGCAAAGCCACTGTATTTTAGCTATCATACATAACCTTTGGCAAAAATTCATCTAAATGATAAGACCACTATTGCACTTTACAGAGCTTATTAAAGCTTTCCAATCATTTCTATTGTGAACAATTACAGGGAACTCTTTTTGCTATGTTTTAATAAGATGTCTTCTACCATCATCCTTTTATGTATTTTGTATATTCCCATTACATATACTATATTTATCACAAGCCGATATCCCACAAAATGTGGAAATTTCTCAGGAATACTTGACATTTATTGTGGCATTAGCTTAAAGGGAAAACTGATTCTTATATAGTGAGAACCATGACACTCCGAAGAATAAATTCTTACAGACAACTTCTTAAACATGATTTTCTTTATGACACTGTTTGTACACCAAGGCTCTTTTATCAGCATAAACTTTAATATGCATGGGATTTTTCAAGAAGATATTTCAAAGTACATATTCAGATATTACATATGCATCCCAAATTATACTGTGTCTAAAAGATCACAGAGTAAAATGTTTTAAAAACTCTGTTCAGATCAAAGATCAAACAAAAAATATCTGTGAGACGCCTCAGCCCATGAGACACTAATCTGCAATCTTTGATAGAGGAGCAGCACAAATAAGTCCTAGCCAAGTTAAGGATATTAGAATTTAAAGGATGAAGAAAGACACTGAAAATATATCACTGCAAGACTTCATGCAAGAAATATGTTTTAGAAGAGTAATTTGACATTTTTGAGGAAGAGAAAGTGGTAGAAGACTGTTTTATGTGCCTTTCCGGAAGAGAAGCAATAGAGGCCTACACTGGTACTTCGCACAGGTGAATGGAAAACAAGAGACATTACAAAGAAGAGATGGCAGGGCTGGATGAGAAACTGGATTTAACGGCTAAAGTAACAACGTGGAAGAATATAAGGTTTAAGTGTTTAACATGAATGGCAGGAAGAATGGTGGCATTCTCATGAAAATATTTGAGAATGGAACACATTTGAGGAAAACCATACGATTGCTTAAGTTTATATTTGTTGGATTGAGAATCATGATGGTATATCAAATAGAATGTGGAATTTGAGATTATTTACATGAAAATATTGATTAAGGCAAACCAGAGGCACGTCTCTAAAGAAGAATCAACAGAAAGTGGATCAAAAGACCTAGGCTGAGTTTTGGGAATCATTCACATTTCTAAAATGAAAAAGGGGAGAGAGAAGCAAACCATGAGACTCTTTTAAAAAAATGTTTATTTATTTATTTTGAGAGAGAGAGAGAGCAAGTGTGAGTGAGGGAGGGAGGGGCAGAGAGAGGGGGAAAGAGAGAATCCAAAGCAGGCTCAGCACGTAGCCTGATGCAGGGCTGAATCCCACATCTATGAGATCATGACCTGAGCCAAAATCAAGAGTTGGATGCCCAACCGACTGAGCCATGCAGGCGCCCCAACAAACCCTAAGAGACTCTTAACTAGAGAGAACAAACTGAGGGTTGATGGAGGGAGGTGGGTGTGGGGGTGAGTTACATAGGTGTTGGGTATTAAGGAGGGCACTTGTGATGAGCACTGACTGTTGTATGTAAGTGATGAATCACTAAATTCTACTTCTGAAACCAATTTTACCATATGTTAAGTAGCTAGAATATAAATAAAAACTTCAAATAAAAAACAGAAAAAGAAGCAGTTAACAGAGATAAGAAAAGATCTAACAAAATTTAGGAACAGTAGCAAAGTTATTATAGCACTATTTAAAAGAAAATAATTCACTGGTTGCATTGGCTCAACGAAACAAAAAGATACAAACAAGACCCTTTAATCACTAACATCATTCTCCTTTTGATGATCAAGAATTTAAGTTTTATTGCACGTGACTTGTAAAACGCAAAATACAGCACGCCCCAAAGTATACGCAATATAAATTGAAAAGTAGAAAAGACAAAAAGATGCCATCCCAAGGGAGGGGATGGAAAGTGAGAGCTGGCGCTGGCTGTAGCGGGGGCTGGCACGGGAGTTGGAGCCTACGCGGGCTCTCCCTCTGGAGCTGACTCTATCTGTGATGCCAATGGTGGTACGGTACCAGAGTTGGCACTCGGTGTGGAGCTAGATCCAGCTCTAGAGCTGATGCTCAGACTGCAGTGAGAGAGCTGGTTGTTGGACTGGCTCTAGTTCTGGGCTGACTCTAAGTCTCGCACTGTTGCCAGACCTGGTGTGAAAACTGGTGATGCAGAGGACTCCGGAGCTGGAGTTGCTCGTGACTCTGGAGCTAGGGCCGGAACTGGCGTGAAGTGCGGGGTGGGAGCAAGAGCTCCTGTTGGAGCTGGCTGTAGCTCGGCAGCCAGCCCTAGCTCTACCGCTGCAGCTGGTGCAGACGCTGGCTGTGGCTCCAGAGCCGCCACTGGGACCTGTTCTGAAACTGGCCCCGGCTCTGGAACTGCTGCTGGAGCCAGTGCTGCAGTTCACGATGGCACTACCTTTATCCCCGGGGCCGGCTCGAGCTCTGTCCTGGAGCGGGTCTGGAGCTGCTTCTAGTTCTAGAGCAGGCACTGCCTTCAGTTCTGGGGCTGGAAGGGGCCCCAGAGCTGTGTGAGGCCCTACAGCTTGTTCAGTTGCTCTCCCGAACTCCACAGGTGCCGGAGCTGGTGCTAGAGCTCACGGAAGAGCCGCTGCCGACACTTCTACTATCACTGTTGAAGCCATGATCTCGAGTTGGCAACTCGACAAGAAAGACCCAGACCAAGACAAGAGTACAAACGAGATACCAGGAACAACAACAACAACAACAACAACACAACAACAACAAAAACCTTGGAAAATGAAAGGCAGGGAAGAAACAGAAAAATGAGTCTGTAATTACACGGTTAAGGGATGTGAAGACATTGCAAGCATCAAAAAAAGAAGGCTTAAAAGACAAAGTTGCAAACATCTCCCCCCAGAAAACAGAAAAAAAAGATAAGGTGCCAACAAAAGGAAAAAGGGATGCAAAAACCGTAACAGCACCAACAAAAGTAAAGAAATAAGGAAACTGGAGGCTCTCCAACTGAAAGGCCCACTGAGTAGGAAGTCTAGAAAGAGTGGATGGGGACCATGGAAGAGAGGATTTAGTTTAAATCAGATAAATTTAAAATTGCTCCCAGGGAGAGCCAAAGCATAAGAGACTCTTAAAAACTGAGAACAAACTGAGGGTTGATGGGGGGTTGGGAGGGAGGGGAGGGTGGGTGATGGGTATTGAGGAGGGCACCTTTTGGGATGAGACTGGGTGTTGTATGGAAACCAATTTGACAATAAATTTCATATATTGAAAAAAAATAAATAAAAATAAAAAAAATAAAATTGCTCCCAGGAATGAAGTACATGACATAAAACCCCTAGCAAGGCACATCATCACAACATTTTCCTTAACATGAGGGTTAAGAAAAAGGCTAACAGGAAAAAAAATACAAAGAATCAAGAATAAGAATCAAACTAAACTTCTCAGTAGCAAATCCAGAAAAGAGAAGAAAAGGAAATGCTTGCACAGTTATGGAGAACATTCAGGGCACAATATCTACCCAAAGTATCAATAACATATGAGGATAGATGAGTCACATTTTCAGACAGGCACAAATAAATATTTGCTTTTCATCCACTCTCTTTAAAGAACCTAGTAATGGTTTACTCTGCCAAAAATGAGGGCATCTCTCCCACAGGAGAGACAAGATTACATTGTGACAGCCCCCGAATCTCAGGGGCTTAAAAACCAAAGATGAATTTCTTGCTCAAGCTTCACGTCCATTGCCTGTGTTCCTCTCTACATCTCATAAGGCATCTCATAAACACAGGTTTCTTTCTTTCAAATGAGAAGAAAAAAACTAAATGAGAGAAAAAGGGACAACAAAATATTCCTCAGAAGATAAAGTATATTTTATCTCAGAAATCATCAGGCTTGAATATGGTTTTTAAAGCTCGTTTAATAATTTCTGAATGACAGTTATAAAAATAGCACAAATAATTATTTGGGCATCTTTGAAAATTCCAAACTCTTTACAACCTCAGTAAAATATCATACTCAGTACTGAATAGTAAACAAAAATGTGTAAATGCAAAGAAAAAACTGGAATGTGAAGGGAAAAGTACTCTCCAAGAAAAGTATAACTTGTAACAACAGTTTATGTTGGTAATGTAATAAATCCCAAAAGTGTGTACAAGAAATGATAATCTTAAAACTCTGGAAATGGGATCAAGCCTAGATCATTATTTTCTCACTGCTTAATACTTTCATTAATCAGAAAATATTCCCTGTGAAATATATTTATATTTTGTAGTAATATACTCACACATGTATCTCCCTATTACATCATAAATTTGTTAATGAAAGGGAGGATCTTTTTTTTTAATGTTTATTTTTGAGAGAAAGAGAGTGTAAGTGGGCAAGGGGCAGAGAGAAGGGGACAGAGGATCTGATGCAGGCTTGACACGGACAGGAGCGAGCCCAATGTGGGGCTCGAACTCACGAACTATGAGATCACGACCTGAGCCAAAGTCGGACGCTCAACCGACTGAACCACCCAGGTGCCCTGGGATATTAAGTACAAATGCCTGGCATACTGTACATACTCAATGTACTTTTGTTGTCGAACTGAACTTAATCCTCCCAAATTAAGGGTATCGCTTCAATGTATGGTTCTCAATCTGGCTGTACAGAAGAATCAACGGGGGAGTTGTTAAAAAGTACCAATCATAAGACAATAATCTCCAATGACAGGGTCCAGGCATTGGTATCATTTTAAATCTTCCCAAATTATTTTGATGTAAAGTCAGTGTTGACAACCACTGTCTTAGGTCATCTCTCTCTCCCAAAAAGACTGCACAATACAAACCTCAAAGTACCTAACTTCCCAGCGTGGAGTAATTTAGTCATGAGGTAATATATATTTTTTCCTTCAGACTGTTCACTTATTTAAATTTCCTTCTCATAAATAGTATCTTATTGTATCATAATTACATCATAACTTACACCATAATTACTGAGGTATTCACATCCCTAAAATAACACCGTAACTAAGGTCCTTTCCAGTTCTGACATGGCATTTCATTCTCCCACATGGTATTTTTGTAGGACTCAAATGTTAACTTCTAGTGACTGTGTAAAAAAATGTGAGTAATGATAGAGGCTAGGCAATGGTCCTATTCTTTAACACTGATGCACATTTGGTTCTGCATTTTAAAAAGTGTTTCTTAAATGTGCATTACCATGTAACTGATTCTAGGAGTTTCAAAAGAATAATTAGGTAAAATATTGAGAGGCTCACAAGTAGAGTACCTAGCATAGAGAGGAGCGCTGTGTTTGTTGTGATGGCTGAGGCATAAACTACATTGAGAGTTGATGAATGGGTGAGAGCTGGACAGGGAAGACACTTTAATCGCTGTCCTAGCTTTCTAACAATTCTCTCTGACATGTAGACTTAGAGAAATTACCTAAAACAAGGGAAACGGACAATGAGAATGTATACAAAGGGGTAATAATCTATTGTCATTTCAACAAAGACAATCTTTTGGCAATGACAGGAAAAAAGTGTATTTTCAAATTGTGTCTACGAATTCATTCCAGAAAGTTTTCTGCCATTTGAGAAAACACGCACATATGCATTCATTCAAGTTGGAAAAAAATGAACATCTATAAGAAAAGGTGTAAATTAAACATCGGCATCAAATTTTTGTCTTCATGGGAAACACACTAAACTAGGTTTGAATGCCTGCAGAGAGATGCCAAGTCTGTAGACAGTTTTGTCATAATTTTTTAACTCTTCTATATGGATGCATAAAATTTCCTCAAGATGAAGGACTTTTTCAGAGAATTGGATATCAAGTTAAGGATCCTTTGAAACTAAACACTTTGAAGACAAATAGGTTCCAGAAGGATGACAATGAAATCCCTATGTTCTCTTCAACAATCACTTCATGGTAGTTAGATGACCTAGTAGAAATCTCAGACCCAGGACATATTTTTCCCCCCAACGGTTTTTCCTCCTCTATGTCAGCTCAATTCACATTTCTCATTTCCTTTTGCTTTGTATACAATTAGGTGAACCAACTTAATGTCCTTAGAGACTCAATCCATCTCAAAATCTTTGAAAATATTTCATGGTAAAAAAAGGAGGGTTAAGTTGAAATCTTGTCTTCAGGAACTCCAGAATTGATTTTTTTGCTTTTATATCCTTAATGTCTACTTATCATTAATTGCCAGGAAAAGAAGTAGGTTATGTGCCTCAAATATTTTCCTTGTGAATGTTCATTATAACAAGTGTGCTTATAAATTCTGTGCAGTAAGTTGGAGAAATTAGTAAGTAAAAGGATTGAAGTAAAAACATACTGTATATAAATAAAACCAGATATAACTAATGTTTTCAATGAATACAAAAATGAACTAATGAAAATAAATATGCAAGTATTCAATGTATCTTTTGTTTTCATTTTCATTGCTTATTTTTATGAACATCCTACTAAAGCATATAGGAAAAATCAGATATAAGAAATGAATAATCAATCTCAAAGAGATTATTGATATGAAATTCAGCCATAGAAAAACCATTAGGCAATGTGGAAGTAGATCCAATTGGTTACTAAAAGTTGGTGTTTCATATAAATATAAATATAAATATAAATATAAATATAAATATAAATGTAAATGTAAATGTAAATGTAAATATAAATAAGTGTAAGTTTCCCAGGATCCTAGTAGATCATTAAATTATGTAAATAAATTTAACACCGCTTTTTATTACAAATATTCTTATGCATATATATATAGATAGATAGATATATACACACACATACACACACACATACTTGTGTTTGTATTTATAATGAAAAATAATCTAGGTTGTTTTATAAGATATTTTTTAAACAGTATTTTTTCTATAACTCTAAATATATACAATAAACAAACACATTTATATGCTATGTTAAGTTGCTGAAGATATTTCTTCCTTGGTGAGAAAACATATGCTACTAGAAACAATCAGAAAGATATCAAGAAATGATAACTTTATTAAATAAAAAAATAGGGCGATTTGGGTGGCTCAGTCAGTTACGTGTTCGACTCTTGGTTTGGGCTCAGGTCATGATCTCACGGTTCATGAGTTGAAACCTTGCATTGGGCTCTGCACTGACAGTGTGGAGACTGCTTGAGATTCTCTCTCTCTCTGCACCTCTCCACATCTCTCTCTCTCTCTCCCTCTCTCTCTCAAAACACATAAACTTAAAAAAAATATGAAAATAGAGGAAATGTTTCATATTTTCTATTTAGATAGGAGAAGGGTAAAAGCTAGACTAGGATTCTTTAAATAAACTTTCAGAGTTGTGCTTTTAATTTAAAAAAATTAAATTTAAATTTAAAACATATGCAACATTAAAAAAGTTAGGGTTTATCACATTCAAATATGCACTTTAAGATTTAATACTAATGTGGTTTTGAAGAACTTTAGTTTGATAGAATAATAACTTTTAAAACTTGACAATAGGGGCGCCTGGGTGGCTCAGTGGGTTAAGCATCCGACTTCGACTCAGGTCATGTTCTCCCGGTTCATAAGTTCAAGTCCCACGATCGGCTCTGTGCTGTCAAGGCAGAGCCTGGAGCCTGCTTCAGATTCTGTGTCTCCCTCTCTCTGACCCTCCCCCATTCATGCTATGTCTCTCTCTGTCTCAAAAATAAATAAACGTTAAAAAAATTTTTTTTAAATGAACATTAAAGAAATAAAACAAAATAAAAATAATATTTGATAATAAAACAAAATCCTGTACTGGACTATAATCAATGAAATAACAGTGACTATCCTTCTATAATTTCCATGATTTACAAAGGTAAATATTTGTTCAGAAAAATTCGTTTCCTGAGAGCTTACCATGTGTCTGAGACATGGCTAGATGGACTACTATTTTTTAAGTTATACTATACTGTTGAGATCACTTTTTTGAGGATCATCTTTGTCATATTTTTCTAGGGCTAAGAATCAGTGTATCAGTAGACTGACTCTCAAAACATCATAACTTAGGAGGAGTACACAGTAAAATATAAATATGAAGAAAATTATACCATTAGCGTAAGAGCTCTAGACTGTACTCAACAGCAGCACAAAAGTGTTGGGTATTAATAAGCTACTATATATACGTAGATTCTCAAAAAATGTTCATAAATAACCTAATAATAGACATTTGATATTTCTCCAGATGTACATTTCAAGACCTTTGTATTTAGTTATGTTTTGTGACTACCACCTAGGCTCATACTATATCCCACAACAAAAGTTCATTATAAAATTGCCTTATTTTCCAGAGTAAATAGAAAACAACCACACTGTATTGAGCTGTTGATGCTGTGTTACTGCTTGGTGAATTCATTCCCACATACCAAATTAGTAGCACGCATGGTCTCAACTCATGCCCTGGCAAAACAATAAATGACACTATGCCAGTTACCCATGTTACTACTTAAGAATAGAAGGAACTTTCAATGTTAAATCTTGAATGCTAGGACCCTGGTGTGCTTCACTGGCATAAAGTGCAATCATGTACAGTTACATTAGTTTATATTTTTCATAAATAATCACATAGCAATAGGTGTATAAGCCAGTACAAGAATGTTAGCGTTGTAGAGACTTAGATATCATAATTTTTAACCCACTCTAAGAATTTTTTACACACAATTCACTGATATTTGCTTGAAGACTTATAATATTTCTGGGATTCTGGAACAACTTGTTCTATTTTTGGACTATATTAACATTAAAAAAAGAAGCATAGATATTCATATATGGGAGGAAGAGCTGTGGAGACCAATATAGCATCTATACTCATATGTGGCTATTAGAAGTACTTGAAATGTAGCTGGATGAACTAATATGTGTTCTAAGTATAAATTATATACCTGATTAATTTTTTAAAAAAAATATTTATTTTTGAGAAAGAGAGAGACAGAGTGCTCATGTGAGCCAGGGAGGGGCAGAGAAAGAGGGAGAGAGAGAGAGTACCAAGCAGACTCCTCTCTGTCAGTGCAGAACCTGATATGGGTGAGATCATGACCTGAGCTGAAACCAGGAGTCAGATGCTTAACCGACTGACTCACCCAGGTGTCCCATACCTGATTAATTTTAATAATTGATAAACTTGTGTGGTGTTTGGACTTCTGAACAAGAACAAAGACTTGTAAAGCTGACTCCCTCAGTAACTGTTACTTGTGAATAAAATTTTCTCATCATTATAATTAACACAGGGTAGTAACAAGGTCATCAAAATAATTTAAAAACAATAAAAAAAGAGTCTACAAGTAAATACACATATGACAGACAGACAGACACATACACACATATATATATCAGACACATGCACATACACACACACACACACACACACACACACACACCTATCTGATTTGAAAGACAGTATAAAAACAGGAATGTAAAATAGCTCATTATTTTTATATGGATCACATGTTGAAATGATATTTAGGTTAAATAAAATATATTATTAAAATTAATCTCACCTATCTTGTTTACCTTTTTAAATGTGGTAATTAGAAAAATTTTAATTGTACGTGATTCACATTACATTTTTATCACACAGTGCTGCTCTCTAGAGTACCAACTGGGAAAGCAATTTATAAGCCATCACTGTTATAAGACCAATTTCTGCTTACACTAATAACAAGAGAAGTAACTTTGCATTTATGTATAGAAATCTAGTTTGAATGAATATTCATTCAATGATTAACTGTTATCACTCCTGGGTAATGAAAATATGAGGTGAGGGGAAGTTTCATTTAACCTTCTAATATCCTAAAATTGTTTTTCTTTTAATGTACAGGAACTACTTATGAATTATAAATCTTAATTTTTTTAATGTTTATTTATTTTTGAGAGAGAGAGAGAGAGAGAGAGAGAGAGACAGGCAGAGAGCAAGTGGGAGAGAGGCAGAGTCTCAGAGGGAGACACAGAATCCAAAGCAGGCTTCTGGCTCCAAGCTGTCAGCACAGAGCCCGATGCGGGTCTTGAACTCACAAGCCATGAGATTGTGACCTGAGCCGAAGCTGGACGCACAATGACTGAGCCACCCCTGTGCCCCAGGCACTACTTTTGATTTAGATATCATCTTGGCATCTACAGTTAATTGATTTTCAACAAGGGTACCAAGACCATTCAATGGAAACAGAATGGTCTCTCAATAAATGGTACTTGGAAAACTGGATATCCACATCCAAAAGAATGAAGTTAAATCCCTACTTCACATTCTATATAAAAATTAACTCAAAATGGATCAAAGACCTAAATTGAGGAACTAAAACTATTAGAGGAAAATATAGGGGAAAATCTGCATGACCTTGGATTTGGCCTTGGGTCTAAAATATGATAGCAAAAGTTTAAGAAACATTGGACAAAAATAGACAAAGTAGACATGATTAAAAACTTTTGTGTACCAAAATCAGTATCAAGAGAATGAAAATAACCCAGAGAATAGGAAAAAAATATTTCCAAATTATATACTTGACAAGGATTTTACATCCAGAATAAAAAACACCTAAAACTTAACCAAAAACAACAAAAAAACAAAAAACATCAATTAGGGGGCACCAGGGTGGCTCAGTTGGTTAAGCATCCGATGTCGGCTCAGGTCATGATTTCATGGTTCGTGGGTTTGAGCCTTGCGTTGGCTTCTGTGCTGACTTCTCAGAGCCTGGAGCCTGCTTCAGATTCTCTGTCTTTCTCTGCCCTTCTCCTGCTCATGCTCTTTTTCTCTTTGTCTCTCAAAAATGAATAAATGTTAAAAAAAAAAAAAACACCAACCCCCCCCCCCAAAAAAAAACTCAATTAGCAAATGAAAAAGGATGTGAATAGCCATTTCTCCAAAGAAGATACAAATTGCCAACAGATGCATGAAAAGATGCTCAACATCATTAGGAAAATGCACATCAAAACAAGAATGAAATACCACTTCTTACTCACTAGGATGACCATAATTAAAACAACAGCAACACATTAAAACAACAACAACAAAAATAGAAAATAACAAGTGTCAGAGAGGATATGGAGATACTGGAACACTTGTTGATTCCTCATGGAAATGGAAAAAGTGAGTCATCCTGGAAAACTGGAAATTTCTCAAAAAGCTAAACAGAATTACCACACAACTCAACAATTCTACTCAAGAATTGTATATGCTTAAAAGAATTGAAAATAGAAACTCAAATAGATACTTGTAGACCAATGTTAACACAGCAGCATTATTCAGAATAGTAAGTAGGTATAAACAAGCCACGTGTCCATCAACAGATTAATGGATAAACAAAACATGGGTCTGTAAATAGAATGGAGTATTTATCATTCAACCATAAAAAAATGGGAGTTCTGAGATACGTTACAACATGAATGAACCTTGAAAACATTATGCTGAGTGAAATAAACCAGACATAAAGGAATTCCACTTATATAAAATACTGAGAATAGGCAAATCATAAAGATAAAAAGTGAATTAGAGGTACCAGAGTTTGGGGGGAGAGAGATATGGACACAGAGTTTTTGTTTGGGATGCTGAAAATTCTTGGAAATAATGGTAATGGCTACCCAACACGGTGAATGTAATTAATGCAACTGAACTGCACATTTAAAAATAGTTAAAAAGCACATTTTATGTTCTTTCTGTTTTACCACAATAAAAGTGTATCAATCAAATCATCTTGGGGACTGTGTTTTCTTTCTAGTCATGCATTAATTCAGTAAGTAACAATAAATATATATACTATGTGTTAGACAGTTTGCTAAGCATGGATGACATAATGGTGAACAGAAATATAAAATGAACTTTGTTATGGGGTAAATTTGTAGTGTAATTGAAGTGGATTAACATCCATAGAGTAACCTTGGAAGACTTTAAGGCTTTGCAGCATCCTTAAGAAGTCTCTCCTTTTGAATAATTTCAAACATTCTATAATTTAAAATACTCTCCATAGATTTTAAATAAATATACTGATGACACTATACATAACTAATTTTTTCCACTGGCTGTATGGAATGCTTCGAAAAGAGAGGAAATACTGAACATAATGCTTATCCAAAAGGAAATTCCAATGAACTGGATAAAGAAAAGCATGCGTATATCAAATGTAAGAGCATTTAATTAAAACATGTAAACAGGCACCTGTATTTACTATCTAGATGTATGTATTTCAAATGCTAAAGGGAATGATGGAGTGATTAGAACCACATAATCATGAACAAGAAGCTTCATGAAAGAGAAGTTTGAATTAACTGGAAAGATATGAGGTAACACTAATAATCCTGTAGTTTGATAATGTCAGTAGTTACACCATTATAAGAAATGAAATTGCTTTGATCTATATACACATGCACAAATGAATGCATGTAAAAAACAGTGAAGGGCGAATAATGCTGTGGGAAGGGCACGTGGAACTCTAGGTACTATTTTTGCAACTTACTGTGAGTCTGAAATTATTTAAACAATGAAAGTAAAAGAGGACACAATTACTTATCACATAATAGCTATTAAAAATAAAGTATGTTGAAGTATACATTGGTCAAAAGTAAAACAACAACAACAAACCACCTAAAATCAAGAGAATGTGTAATAGTTGTAGGACTGTGGAATGCATACACATTATTGTTGCTATTTTTCAAAGTTGTGGTAATGTGTCTGAAGAATTTACAAAACGTAAACATAGAAAAATAGACACGGGGGAAAACAAACATGCCAAAATAGCTAGAAAGAAAGGAAAGGGGTGGATATTGTGGCAAAGTATGGGAAGGGGTTCTAGGTCAGGGAGGTGGTCTATCAGTGACCCAGGGAAATCTGTCTACCTCAGAATATACTATATTCTTTCTCCTCTCCTACAGAAATTATAGCTCCCAAGGATTATTGTATGGGTGGACAAGGCTTACAGATTTCTTTTTGTCCTGTTTTTAGTAAAACTATAAGAATTCACACATGAGAAAAAGGGCTGTTGTTTCTCTTATATTTTACCATTTACATACAGCAGAGCTCAGAACTTCTGTTTATTCATCATTTTCTTCAGTCCACAATTTGAGTTGGATATGAGTTAATTAATACACAAGGATGAAAGTATTTATATCATGCACAAGAATTACATATATTATAGGTAGCTTGGAAAATAAATATTTTATGACATAAAACTGATAGACTCAATGTTCATTATACCTCCTAACTTTTCTAGGAGTTGAGTAAAAGAAATCAATAATAAAAGACCACATGGAAATAATCAAAAGTAATTTGAATTGTATGTTCTTTAAATCTTGGATTAAATTTTCATAGAGGGATGCCATAATAGTTGGGTAAATAACAGACTGAGTCTGTTGCATTTGTGCAGTAGGCATTCTCCCCAAGATACATTAAATGGAAATACTTTTTTTCCAAATGTCTATATTTTTACTATAAATCTTCCCCATATTTTCTAATAACTTTATTATGACTCAAGTTGACAGTAACCTTCATGCATCATCACATGTGCAATTTCCTGCTAAACTTTTATTTCTACTCAAGACATATTACAAACTTTATGGCGAGAAAGAGGGTATGCTCTGGGCAATTTCAAAAAACTTTAATGACTAATTTTCCCCTTTAACTTTGAGAGGATGTTATGCCACAGATAGAAGTTGGGGCCAAGCACTGTCCAGAGAAAAAGGCAGGGATTTGTGAGATATTCAGGAATGAAACAGAGGCTTTATTTCTCCTAAATGCTGAGGCAGAACTTATAAAAGCAAACACCAGGAACTACTCAACACTAATCACAAGTTAGAAAGTTCTTATCGACTTCAATTCTATGCTATTAACATACAATAACACTTTATATTAAAAACTACCCTTGAGGAAACATTGTTTCATATACTGCCTGGAAATGGGTAACTCCCTACGTGACAAATTAAACCCAAATAAACCTATTGTGTGGTTACTTAATTTCTGATGTACTTAAAATGAGGCTGGAGTGTGCTCTAAGCACGTCACAGCTCTAAGCACGTCACAGCTCTAAGCTGGAGTGTGGTCTAAAGCATAAAAGGCTTAGAGTGTGCTCTAAGTCTGGGCTGCTCACTTGGTTAAGCTTCTGACTTTGGCTCAGGTCATGATCTCATGCTTCATGAGTTTGGGTCCCATATTGGGCTCTGTGCTGACAACTCAGAGCCCAGAGCTTCAGATTCTGTGTCTCCCCTCTCTCTGGCCCTCCCCTGCTTGCACTCTTTCTCTCTCAAAAATACAAATAAATAAATAAAATTTTAAAAAAATATATCATACTACAATTTTTTTACTCATCATTGAGTTCAAACTCAGCTACATAACAGGCAAGTTTCACAGACAACACCAGACCACATTAAGAAATGGAAGGATGTTACCAATAAATCTTCAGTAACCAGCACAAGGCTAATATAAAAAAGCAGTCACTAAATAAATAATTGTGACACAATTTCATCAGAAAACTAGGATTTCCTATTTCTGAAGATGCTTTTAAAAAATCTAATCCAGGGGTGACTGGGTCGCTCAGTCTGTTAACCATCTGATTCTTGATTTCGGCTCAGGTCATGATGTCAGCGGTTCGTGAGAGCCAGCCCCACGCTGGGCTCTGTGCTGACCGCACGCAGAGCCGGCCTGGGATTCTGTCTCCCTCTCTCTGCTGCTCCCCCCGCAAAAAAAAAAAAAAAAAAAAAAAAAACACTGAAAAAAATCTAGTCCATCCCAAGTTTTCTTACATTTATCATCTTACTATACACACCCCAAATGTTTTCAATAGTGGGCACTCATGAACGAGTATGCACTACTAGCTTTCCATATTCATCTCATCTGTGTTTTTACCTCTATCTTTGGTTTATTATAGTTGGAAGAAAAGTATGTCTTTTTCCTTTGTACCATCTGAATAAACTGTATCAAATTGGAGAAAAAATGAAAATTTTAAAAGTTCAAATACCAAATCATCTGAAAAAGGAAGATTGTTCCTCAGTTGTGGTTCTTTTGTTAAGTGCTGTGTTTAGAAGTCCTGGGTCTGAGCCTTGATCACATCAGTGAAGTCACTAACTTCCTTTTTATTTAACTATATGAAATATTTAGAAAAAAAAAGGCAAACAAAACCACAAAATAATTCATGTTAGTAACTTCATACACAGATTCTAAAGAAACTTGCAAGGCTGACTTCTATTTTATGTTACGTATACGTTTTGGGGTTTCTAATGAGAATAAAAATGATTTACTAAGCATGCATTTTGCTTAATCAGTACTTCAAGTCAGAAAGTACTTGAATACTGAGAGACATTACTTTTTACATAAAAGTTTCTCAATTTATAAAACGTTTTCTACTGAAAGATAAGGCACAGAAAAATGCAATGACATCTGCTAAGCTTTACTTAGAAAAACTTAAAGAAATCCTACGGGATAACATCACTCAATTTTTCCTGGAGTACCTCTGATGGAGACTTCCTAAAAAAAAAATCTGGAAATAATTAGAAACTATTATAGTACCTACAAAAGTTTACTTGAAAACTAAATCTGCTATTCATCAAAGAACACAATACACTCAGAATAATGTAATAGAAAATTAAGGTACATATATAGAATGACATAGAGCGCCTCAAACAAATGTAATTGTAAAGCATTAAAAAAAAAAAGTTGACAGAAGACAGTGTCAGACCTGTGATATCCTGAAGAACACTAGGAAACACTACATTTAGCTGATTAAGCAGTGATTTTGTTAAAACAAAATATATTAATTATTTGACTTATTTTATTTCAGTTCATTTTACTTCTAAATGACAAGAAACCAATTCTTTTTAAAAAGATACTACTAAGGCGCAACTTTAATACACATTGAAAGGGAAGAAGAACAAAGAGTTAATTCTTAAAATGTACTCTTGTGTCGTCAGGTATGCATGGGAAGGAAAGCTATGCAAAATATTGTAAGAAACATTTGGGTATTTGTGGAACAATAAATGCAATACAATGATAATGCTAATAGCTTCTTAAAAGTAAAAATATGTTCTCGACAGAGACCTAAAATTCCACTGGGGAGTAGACTGGATGGCATGTCCCTTGGAGTTTAAAAGGCTGTCCATATGAACTGAATTATCCTTGACAAGTACCTTCAGACACTTGTAATACGATCTCATGTAAATTTAGACCATATTTTGCACACAAACCAGTGGCAATAGTAAGTTTGTTCAGGAGCTCAGATAAGAAGAAAAGAAAAACTGATATCTTTAGTAATAGTTGTTAACATGAAATTTCCGAAATGAAAAGCATAAAAATTAAAGTAACTAATGTGTTGTCACAAATGAAAGAAAAACAAATATTGAGAGAAAGATTGCCTTTTCTTTTCCTTTTTCAATCCTTAGCTACCTAGTCTCTCCAAACAAAATTTTATCCTTCAATAGTTTATCTAAATTTGGAAAAAGAAAAACACATTTTAAGCAAATAAATAAACAGAAAAATTCCATTTGCGTTGGAATTTTAATAACATAACTACCATCAAACTTATAATAAATCATAACAACATAGAGCCATAAATATTTATAAAAAGCTGACTGTAAGATAAAACAAAAAGACAACTCAGAACTCTGTAGCTTTAAAGATTCCTCAGGACTGCCCTGGCACAAAGACAGCCCTACAAACTTTGCTAATTCTACAGGGATCAGCTCCATTGTCCAAGAGACGCATTAAGGCCTGTAGAAGAGAACCCAGCTTTGGAGAGTGCTAGGCCCAGCAAGCTCCAGAGCATCATTAACTGTAATTATTTTCCTTTATCAGAAGTCTGCTACTGCCATGGTTGTCCTGCTAATGGATGAAAACAGGACATAGATCATCTCGAATTTGAGTAGTAGAGAAAAATGACAGATTAAAAGAAATTTTAAAGGCTTGTCTATTTTTGTGAGTGTCCTTAAAACCAAGATTTTACACATCCATGGAAAAATTAATGATCTATAAAGATGGTTTCATAAGCTAATTTCACAGTATTATCATAAACTCATCCCACCTCAACTGTATTAAAGTAAGATTATTACTCATTATTTCTTTAAAAATATTTTATGGAAAGCAGCATTTCAGTTTAACAAATAACAGAATGATGGGAACTATTTTTTACAAACATACATTTTGTAGTCACTTAAATGAAGTATATTTAATCAATTAACCACTTGAAATATTTAAATACACTCTGAATTATTTAAAAAATTCAACTTAAAAATCAAACTGAGAGACATGTTTATAATATTGCTTTGCTGAAACACTGAAAGAAAGTGCACTGCACAGAGTGCTTAAATTTCTCACTCTTCCTTTCAATCAATATCTGAGGCAAAGTTTCATCTCTAGGGCCCTTAATGGCAGGAATTCCTGGAGCCAGCAAATGAGTAATGTTAAACCTATGATTAGATGATGAGGCCATCAAAGACACTAGACCCTAATGCTACATTCTTCTTTATTTCTCTGAACTGCAGTAAAACCCAGAGCTAAAGAAGAAGGAATTTTAAGGTACTTTTTTTCCCACAAAAGCTTTTTTTTTTCTTCTTCTTCTTTTTTTAATACATGTGCATCATCAAGAACCTAAAAGGTCCGGATCTCTCAGAATGTCTCTTGAACTCAGGACTTTGGCAATAGGTAACAATTTTCAAATGCCCTGCAAATGAACTCCTGCCAGAGATGCTGTTTTCTTTATTCTTCATATTCTTCCTGGCTGAAAAGGGAGAAATGGACCTAATGGTTTCCCTATGAATATATTCTTCAAGAAAATAAACCTAAAGACTGGAAATCAATAGGTAAGTCTTGGTTGTTTTGTTTTTGCTAATATTTTAAAGGTGATCCTTTAAATATTGAAGCCATATTGTTGTTTATTTGGGAGTTAGCTGCAGCTTCAGACGGACCTCAAGGTCAGTAACTAGAAAGAGTTTAGATGTATTTTTCTTTCTATTGAGGAAACTAGGGATAAATGTAATAACTACTTATTACAAACACACATAAGCTGTTTTTCTTGTTCTCATAATACAAAATATTTAATACTTATATGAAAATCAGGATCACTCGGAGACTTGACTGAGCTGATAAGACAGACCACTGGGTCCCTAATTTTAGTTATTAGAAAAATGTAATATATGTATTTTAATTTCTTATAAATGCTAAGAAGAAAGAAAACCCCAAAACTATAAATTGTATTTTTGAATCTGATTATTAAAGATAAATAGCACAAGTAGATTTTTGGAATGTATCCTGAAATATACAAATTACCTTAAAAAAAAGGAAAACCACAAGGTATTGTATCAAAGGCCATTCACTAATAAGCTGTATTTTATACTCCGCTATTGTATGAAAAGGCTTTGCTTTCATTATCTCTAATCTAATAGAAGAAATCATTTAACAATAAATGTCAAAACTATAAATTCTACTATACCATTTTTAAATGGAGACATGTAAAGAAGGGTATCAAAAGATCTATAACAAATTACACACACACACACACACACACACACACATATATATATATATATATGTATTTCCAGATAGGAGACAATAGAAGGATAGGGATGGTGGGAAAGAATAAGATAGCTAAAGTGTGTGGAAGAAGGGAGAGGGAGACTATATCAATATTCACACAGTACGATCATCTACATAAAAATATCTTAATATAAATTATTTTTGTCATCTATAAGAGATGGAAGTTTTAAATATATGTAAACAAATACAAATATATGCATATGCATTCTATGACTAAAAATCCTCATGGAGTTTAATGCAATCCAGTGAATGAGATTTCCTACCTGAGAACAAAGCAGCATAACGAGTTCAACCACAGACGTGCTGGACTTCATACAAACGAGGCCTGCAACGAGGAAAGGTTGAAACAATGAAATCTCCATGGCAGAAATCATCATTCCGAGTTAATTAATTGCATGATTTTAACTTATCAAAACTTTCTTTAAAATAGAACTCCTAAAATAAAACAAATGGAAACATTCACATAGTTTTTATGACAATTTTAAAACATTCAGATATTCAAGAAGTTATAAAAAAATACTAAAAAAATTGACTTCTTCATGCTTGGGTTATTTGTTTGGTCAAGGCATTTCTCATATTTAAACAAGGTACAGGGTAGTTATTGAAACTGGTGAGCTTGTTAGAGCTACTTTTATTCCAAAGACATTTGCTATGTGACTGTCTCTAGAACAAAGGACAATAATCAGTGAAGATCTGCCTAAATTTTCTTCTAAAAACACAAAATTAAAATAATTTACAAATAGTAACACTCCCTCGGTTGTCAGTTGTTAAATGTTTTTAAAACATTTAAAAAAATGAACTTCACACACAAGTATCACATTATGCTATGTTTATAAAATCTTCCACTGTTGTGTTTCCAAAGTCTCTGAACAGTCATCAGTAGAGAAAAGAATGAAATGTTATATAATTTGTACATAGTAATGGCTACTATTCATTGATCACTTACTATGTGCTGGGCACTGTGTTAAGTGTCTTATATACATAGTCTCATTTAATTCTCATTTCTTTTTTTAATTTTTTTTTTTTTTTTAGTTTTTTAAGTTTACTTATTGAGAGAAAGAGAGCAAGCACATGTGAGCATGAGTCAGGGGAGTGGCAGAGAGAGAATCCCAAACAGGCTCTTTGCCTTCAGCATGGAGCCTGCTGTGGGGCTTGATCCTAGGAACCTGAGATAGGACATGAGCCAAAATCAAGAGTTGGACGCTTAACTGACCAAGCCACCCAGGAGCCCTTTAATTCTCATTTTTTACTGTTACATACTATTACTATACTCATTCTACAGGCAGGAAAATATTCTTCCCACAATTTAAACACTAATTATTCATCAAGACTTTTCCCAATCAAAAGGATCACTGCTGAATAACATATAATTAGAAAGCAGATCATGATTGGTAGTTTTTTAAAAGTGCCAGCAATAGAGGAAGATATAACTAAGAATTAATAACCATCTTGGGTTGAGAGTATGTATGTAATCATGATGCTTCTTAATTAAAAAAAAAGGGTTTTAAAATATTTTTGCTTTTTAAAAAAATTAATAGGTTTGTTTCTTCTTTTCATATGAGTACAAAAGTAATCTGTAAAAGCACTGTATATAGTAGGAAATGCCATGGTCTTACATTAGTTGTTGCTAAATGGAAAGTTGAGGTGGAGCCAGCTTTTTTTTCTTAAGGTGATTTCAATAAACAGTCTCAAATGCCTTCTAGGCTGTAGCATGCATATTTATTGTAGGTAGTGGATAAATACCCTTCTGTGCCCACTCTGCTAACAAGACTATCCTTATTGTACACATGACAGAAAAAGCTGTAAAAAGGCACTAGTATTCCATCTTATCAGATCTTTGGGCAGACAGTTAACTAATGAAATAAGAGGCAGATGTGAAAAGCTCATTTAAGAGACAATTGCTGTAATTGATCAGCAATTCTCATGCTCAGGAGCTAGAGAGTCAAAAAGATTAATGGGACATTTATCACCTGTTGGCTACTCAACTATTTGAAACTCTGACAAAACTAAGTAAAAGGCCAAAGGACTATGCACAGCAAAACAATCATAATTATGATATGTACTCCATATCAGTTTAGATTTTAGACTGCAGGCTATATAAAAGATAACTATAAAAAGAATTATTCACCATATATTTATTTTGCGTATAATTTTTTTAAATACATAACAACTTAAAGTAAAAATTAGGAAAAATATGCAATTGCATTAATTTCTCAGACTCATTCTTTAAAAGAACTTCTAAAAGACTTCTATGTTACAAGAATGTTCACAATTTTTACAAATTCTGACATAAGGAAAAATAAAAAAAAAATGTCCCATCAATGCCTTATTCAAAGGACATAACAACAAATCAACAGCATAGCCACACTGCAATTTGCAATCAGGACGGCCATTGGGATTTCAACTCCATAAAGCCTCACAACTTTATTAATGTGTTTTGTCTAATTGGTTTTGAACAGAAGGAACTAATGGATTCTCTTTTAAAGGAAGAAAACATCCAACTTTGACAATGAGAACACAAGCAGAGTCAATTCTGGAAAACTTATCAGCCTTCCAATTCTATACAATCACTTTGGTTGGAACTATTTCTAGTATTACTATAACAAACAGGCTAACTCCAATGTTTTTCATTACAGATACTAAAAACACAAGCAATATCTGATGACACTCTATCCTTGCACACTTTCTAAATTAAAAAGTATCCATACCTGAAAGTTTAAGATGTAGGAATAAACATGGTTTTTTATAACTTTAATCATAAGCTCAAGAAAGCCATATTTATCTAGTGATGCTATAAAGAACTCAGGCTGTATAAGCATAAGGCAGATATTTTATAAGGGTATATTTCAAACAGGTTGATTTTATCCTTTTTGTACCTGGCAAGAAATTCATAATCAAATCGACTCATTTGGCATCTACTCAGAGGAGCACAGTACAGTGTTAGCATTGAGGAATTAAGACATTATCTATACCTTCCCATATGCTCCAAGTTTTTAATTCACATCTAAGGTTATCTAACATTTACCAGGAGCTTTGTCATTTACAAATCATTTTTTATATATTTGCTATCTCATCTGATTCTCTTAACAACTCTTTGATTTAGTTATTATTACCTCATATGATAGATAAAATATGAAGATTCAGTCACTGGCCCAAGGAGTTTCCCTTAGTAAGTAGTGGAGCTGAAACCTGAATTCAAGTCACCTAACTTGAAAGCCCATTTAACGTCTTCTGCAGAGTCATGTAAATAATTAAACATGACTAGGATGGCAATATGTGGCCATGAGAAAGGTTATAATGGTTGATTCCAACTGGGATGATTTT
Organism: Felis catus; assembly: GCF_018350175.1. Lineage (NCBI taxonomy): Eukaryota > Metazoa > Chordata > Mammalia > Carnivora > Felidae > Felis > Felis catus. The sequence continues at coordinate 14,211,672 of NC_058368.1, read as the reverse complement.
GACAGCTTTCTTGGAGAAGACAGCGTATGTTAGTCAGACGTGGGGGAAAAAGCATTATATTTAGCAAAAGCACAGAGGGGAAAGGGAACAAAAATAAATCTGAAAGACCTTTATTGCTTAGGGGAAGGATGAGTAGAGTATAGGAGGCATTTGAAAGTGGGACTGAGGCCTAGGGTAAAATTCAAACGTAAATAAAGATTTATTTATTTATTTTTTTAATGTTTTATTTATTTTTGAGACAGAGAGAGACAAAGCGTGAGCAGGGGAGGGGCAGCGAGAGAGTGAGACACAGAATCCGAAGCAGGCTCCAGGCTCCGAGCTGTCAGCACAGAGCCCGACGTGGGGTTCGAACTCACAGTGAGATCATGACCTGAGCCGAAGTCAGATGCTTAACTGACTGAGCCACCCAGGTGCCCCCAAACATAAGTAAAGATTTAAAGCAGTAAAATTACAAATGTTTTTGAAAGAGAAAGAATGTAGAGCAAGATACAAAATTGGGGAAATGTTACGAAGGCTAAGGTATGTATTCCGATTCTCTGATCACTTTTCCCACCCTCTCAGGGAGGTAGCCCCCAAAAGAGCTGTACACATGCGCCTCTCCAACAAAAATCTAGTTAGAAGTATTGGCCAGTTACTAGACTATTTTCACCAGCAAATATACATTCACCAGAATATTCTGACTAGAATTACTAATCCAATACTGTATACCATACAAGTTACCAGTATAAAATTAACACCTGGAGTGAAGAAAATAAATATGTATGTAAAGGAGATACTCAACAGTGAAGAAAACTGTCTAGTAATAGCTTTTGAATATATTGTGAACTATACTGTTGAAAGATAAAGTCAGCTGAGTGTCTACATAGAAGCACTTGAGAAGATTAATTGGATGGACAAATTTGAGGTGGCCCAGATGCAGGAAGTAAGGAATGAAAAGATCTGAGTAGACCACCATCCAAAACATTGGCAGTTCTTTTGGGTTCCCACTTATTAGGGGTTAGAAGTCAGCTTTACTTTCAGAACTCCACTTCCCTACCATAAACAACAAAACATAACAAAACAAAACAAAACAAAGCAAAAAAAAAAAAAACCCCACCAAACCCCATTAAAATGTAAGATGAATGGAAAGTTAAAACTTTGACCTTTGGGAGAAAGCTATCTTTCTTTAACTCAAGGAATACTGAAAGGTCCAGTGATGCTGTTTTAACACAGAGCTGTCAGACTCTTCTGCGTCAATCTCTGAGTCTGATTTCATGTATCTGTAGAATTAGATCAAATTAAAAGAACCCTTAGCTTCACAATAGTATGGAGAAATTCTCTCTCTGGCAGGATGTTCCTCACAGTGGGAGGTAAGGGGTGTGAAGCCTTACAGTGATAAGCAAGGAACCACACTCCCAGCAAGGAATCACACTCATAGGTGGGACTCATCTTTTAAGCGGTATCAGTGTTCCTTCAGCAAGGGTCCTCTACCAAGAGAGGAGACCTACAGGCATCTATGACTAAGGCAGTGCTCTGAGTACGCTCCCAATAAATACCAATTAATGAATAAATCTGGAAACCATCATTCACTGAGTAACTGCTATAGATGACAGAGGAAAAAAAACCATAAGATTTGGAGAAAAAAATAAGAGTATTTTGGAAGGGACAAGAGCCCAATTCATTCAAAAAGCATTTATTGAGCTTAATGTCTAATGTGTCAAATACCACGTCAAGTACTAAGTATAAAAAGAAGTAAGGAAAGTGGCACAGGTTTTATATACAAATAATCATGTATAGAATCCTAGGAGGTAGACAGAAAGTACAAAGTGTTAGAAGCACAGAAAGGTAGTGAGCAACTGTGCTGAGAATTTACAGGTTATGCACTATGTCATTTGGAAGATGTCATGCTTATCTAGGCAAAAAAAGGAAAGAAGGGAAAGTCATCTGAGGCGACAGAAATATTAGAGGTATAAAGAAACAAGAACTAGATAGTAAAATGAGGTTGGAGTATTATGTTGCCTTGTGCAAAGGATGGAAGGCAGCAAGTGGAAATGAAGACAGATTGAGAGAGAGAGAGAGAGAGAGAGAGAGAGAGAGAGAGAGAGAGAGAGAGAGAGATTGAGGAAGCAGGACCATATATGGTACGTATTCCTAGTGTCAACAGGGAGCCCCTGAAGGATTCTAAGCAGAGGGAAGACAGAATACCATCTATTTTGGGAAGATCCCTTTCTGTAAGTGGTAGAGGCAGAAATCCACAACTGTAGAGTCCAGTCAAGGCAATGTGAGCCTGAGCTGAAGGCAGTGACAAAGCAAATAGAGGCAGATGTGAAAGTCATTTTGGAATGAGACGAGACAGTATTTCAGACAATAGGATAGGAGGTTAAACAGCAGGGTACAGGAGCAATGAAAGTGTGAGTGGTGAAGACTTTACCTGAGCTACAGATAACAAATGAAGCAGCAGATATGTGGAAAGAAAGTGCCGAGTTTCATCCTGGACAAAATTAGAAATATAGGCAAAAAATTAATGTTGAGTTTTAGGAGTGTATGTTTTTGAAGTATAGATGTTCTAACTCTGACAAACCAGATATAAAGAAGTCAGGCAGAGAGTGTGGTGTTAAAGAAAACATAATTATGTAATTTTTAGAAGAGTTCCTACCAGTAGTTTTAAAATCTAGTTTTCTATTTCTCCTCATAATAAAATATCCAAATTAATTTTCCATCTAACAGACATGACTATTCTGATAATTTGAATTTTAAAAATCAAGTCTTCCCAGGACTATTTAGTTTTTAAATAACTTTCTAATGATTTTAACTTTCTTAAATTCCGAAATTAGTAGAGATTGAGGGACACTGAAATGGTTGAAATAGTTTCATTTTAGTAACAAATGTGGAATAAAAACTACAGACCTTGAAAGAATTGAATGGGCTCGCTATGCTTCACTTGTTTTAGCTTCAGTGGTCCACAGCTGCTAATTTCTTTGAAAGTCTCTGTTCCATGCAGTTTTCACAGTGTATTATAAAGCATTCTAAAATACAGTATACACTGTATACACCATATGTATATCTGTGTCTATCATTTATGTCTATTGCAATGCTTACACATGTCTATCAGCATAATAGCAATGTCCTTTTTTGGCTTCCAAACCAAATGCTTTCTAAAGCATTCTAAAATACACTATACACTATATACACCATATGTATATCTGTGTCTATCATTTATGTCCTCTGCAATGCTTACACATCTCTATCAGCATAATAGCAATGTCCTTTTTTGGCTTCCAAACCAAATGCTTTCTAAAGCATTCTAAAATACACTATACTCTATATACACCATATGTATATCTGTGTCTATCATTTATGACCTCTGCAATGTTTACACATCTCTATCAGTATAATAACAATTTCCTTTTTTGGTTTACCAATCTTTTACTTTCTTATCTGAAATATTAAATTTGTTTTTCTATTTCATCACTGTGGTATGCCCCTGTATGTAAAAACTTACTTCCAGCTTTACCATGTAAGTCATCTGAACTTATTAAGGCCAAAACTTAAAAATTAGCAAAGGAGGTAATTTGTGTGACTTTCTCATTTAAAACCAAAACACCAAAACCAAATAAAAAACTTAATATTAAACATCCTTTGCAATAATGATGATGGCTTGAATATTAACTACAACTAATATTAATATGTGTATACGTAATATTACTGTTTTCATGTTTCAAGATTTCATGTTATTTCAAAGATTTTAATTTAAAACTGCATTACAAATGGAAACAATTATAATATTACCTTCCAGAAACTAAAATAACATTAAGTTCATTTTCTAAGTAAAAGCTTTTTAAGTGTAATTAAACTATTACAGTTTATTTTTATTTTTTTTTAATTTTTTTTCAACGTTTATTTATTTTTGGGACAGAGAGAGACAGAGCATGAACGGGGGAGGGGCTGAGAGAGAGGGAGACACAGAATCGGAAACAGGCTCCAGGCTCCGAGCCATCAGCCCAGAGCCTGACGCGGGGCTCGAACTCACGGACCGCGAGATCGTGACCTGGCTGAAGTCGGACGCTTAACCGACTGCGCCACCCAGGCGCCCCACAGTTTATTTTTAGATTATACATTTCAACTGAAAAAAAAAAACCCACCTCGAAATACTGTAGAGACAGTGAGAGTTCATTCATTCACTAATTTACTTCAGTTCACTGAAAACTAAGATGCCAGCAACTTATGGAAGTCTTAATGTCTTTAGAATAGGAACAAAACTGAATTCTCTATATATCAGGAGTCAGCAAACTTTTTCTATAAAGGCACAGGTAACATATTTCAGGCTTTGGTGGCAGCCATAAATTTTTGTTACAACTACTCAACTCTGCCAAGGCAGAGCAAAAACAGCCACATAACACATAAAACAAGTCGGCTTGGCTGTCTTCCAAAAAATCTATTTACTCATCACAAGATGTGTGTGTACATGTGCATGTGTATGTCTGTGTGTAAAGAAGAGAGAGAACACATACATGTGCGCATGCATACATCTATAAATTTTTTAAACTGCGCGGATAATTATTTTCGATTATATATCTATGATGCTTTATAATTTAAAATCCAAGCAGCTTTGAAAAGCAGCTTTCTTGTAAGATTGTTGCAAACTTAATTATCAGCATAATTTCACCTAAATAGTGTTGGCGCTATTCACAATCTTTATTCCACTTAGTGTGAACATCCTTATGTATCACTGCAGACACATTAATGTGCTTGATTAACAAGCTACCCCATACTCTCCCGAAGATGCTATGAAATAATACATATAGGTACCTATTACCTTTCTTTTTAAAAAAAATTATTAAGTTTATTTATTTATTTTGAGAGAAAGAGAGAGAGATCAGGGGAGGGGCCGAGAGACACAGAGAGGAAGAGAGAGTCTCAAGCAAGCTTCACACTGTCAGCACGGAGCCAGAAGTGGGGTTTGAACCTACAGACCGTGATGTCATGACCTGAGCTAAAACTCAAGAGTTGGACACTTAACCAACTGAGCCACCCAGGTGCCCCCTTACCTTTCTTAAATCCCAAGATATCTGCAGTACAAGACACATCTGGTCTAAGGTTTTGAAGAAAGCATTTTAGGCATTTAGTAAAATTTTAAAAATGGGGCAGCTTTGTATTTAGTTATTTATTTTTTATTTATTTTTTAATTTTTTATCTTTATTTTTTATTTTGGAGAGACAGAGTGCAAGCAGTGGAGGGGCAGAGAGGGAAAGGGAGACACAGAGTATGAAGGAAGCTCCAGGCTCTGAGCTGTCAGCACAGAGCCCGACTCGGGACTCGAACTCAAGAACCGCAAGTCCATGACCTGGGCCGAAGTCGGATGCTCAACTGATTGAGCCACCCAGGTGCCCCATAATGTTTCATTTTTTTAATGGATTTTTTAAACGTTTATTTATTGTTGAGAGAGAGAGAGAGAGAGAGAGTATGAGTTGGGGAGGGGTACAGAGAGGGAGATACAGAACCTGAAGCAGGCTCCAGGCTCTGAGCTGTCAGCCCACAACCTGATGTGGGGCTCGAACTCATGAGCAGTGAGATCATGACTTGAACTGAGGTCAGACACTTAACCAACTAAGCCATCCATGTGCCCCTTTTAGTTATTTATTTTTAAATGTTTAATTTGAAAGAGAGAGAGAGAACAGAGAAGGGTCAGAGAGAGAGAGAGAGAGAGAGAGAGAGAGAGAGGGAGGGAGGGTAGGGGAGAGAGAGAGAGAGAGAGAGAGAGAGAGAGAGAGAGAGAGAGAGAGATCCCAAGCAGCCTCCATGCTGTCAGCACATAGCCTATATGGGGCTCAAATCCAGGGACCGTGAGATCATGACCTAAGCAAAAAACAAGAGTCAGATGCTTAACCAACTGAGCCACTCAGGTGCCCCCAAATGTCACAGCTTTCTAAAAGTGAGAAATTGGGGGCTCCCGGGTGGCTCAGTCAGTTAAACATCAGATTCTTGCTTTCAGCTCAGGTCATGATCGCATGGTTCATGAGTTCAAGTCCCACATTGGCTGCATCAGTCAGATGAACCTCACTTATTTTCAAAAGTGCATGAACTTTATCCAATAATTTTAGGCTTAAATTGCTTAAGTACTCTGAGGAAATAAATAAGACCTTCACAAAGTTCCTGATCTGTGCTCAAAGCAACAAATTTTCCATTTTGACCCAAGCTCATTTTCTTTACTGAATTCTGCATTTAGGACATAATATTAAATAGAGATAAATAATTAATCCAGTTCTATTCATTCTTAGTAATAAAAGAAGAAGTTCTTGGGACCTGGAAGAACTTGGAAGTTCCTTATTTTTTTTTCAAGTTTATTTATTCTGAGAGAGAGAGAGAGAGAGAGAGAGAGAGAGAGAGAATGAGAATGGGGGAGGGGCAGAAGGAGAGGAAGAGAGAAAATTCCAAGAAGGCTCTTCCTTGTCAGAGCAGAGCCTGATGTGGGGCTTGAACTCACAAACCGTGAGATCATGACCCGAGCCAAAGTCAGACTGAGCCACCCAGGCACCCTGACAGTTCCTTAAATTTTTTACAACATTGAAGATACTCTCAAAAGTTACAGAAATTATTTATAAGCATGGGATTCCATGCAAGCAATAATTTATTGGGAATATATACCATGCACTATATAAACAAAAAAAAGTACAGCTCATTGAATTAACAAGATTATTTTGTCTACATCAATCAAACTCACATATCCATAACTCAGAGTGATGTCTTAGAGTCAAATTATATAGTCATATACCAGAATACAATCCAATAATGATGCAGTAAAGAAATCAGCATGTGGATTGCTCAGCAATTAAAAAATAACACTTCAAGTATAAATATTTGACCTACTTATAAACTAAATGCAAATGTTGCTTTTATTTCTTCCAATCTTTCTTACAATAATAGAACTATTACAAATATCAATTATCTTTTGAAACAGTATAAACAAGGAAATCAACAAAATGGAATCAAATAAATAACCACAAAAATGTCTGTGAAAAAGTAAAGAGCTAGTAATTTCCAAGAGTTAAAGACTTTCAATGATTCAGTATTCCACACTTACTATATGCCAAGCAGAAATACGAAACAGATATGTTTCATGTATTTCAGAAGCCTACATTCTAACAGAAGTTGCATGCTGATAAATCTATTTAATGTGAAGAGACCAAGAGTTATCTCAGAACCGTTATAGGATGTTGACTTGGTAAGCAAGATACATAATGTTGTTAAGATATTCCTATTGTGATTACAAAAATATGGTGGAAATAACAACAGGAAATATTTAATTTGAAGTAATGTGCAGTTATTAATTTCTTAGAAAAAATAGAGATCACTCCAAGATCAGCAGTCGCAAACAGTATTATTCAATTTGTGAAACAGAATCTGATATGAGTAACTTCCTCGACTCTCATCAGTGTATCCACCCCTGAGATGTCTCTCTATACCAAAACAAGTATGTAAATAGAAAACACATTTAATACAAGAATATTTTCCGGCTTAAACGTCCCAAAGTAAAGCTTTTTAAAATTACCTGCCTAAACTTTTTAAGGAATTAGTTTCAAACTGAAAATAATATCCTCAGAGAAAACTGTCTTTGGCTGGATTTAGTGTAATTAGAACAACCCTACTGAGTATGGAAAGAAGAACATTTTAGGCATGGGTGAAAGCACGTAGATAATGCATTATAGGTCATAGTTCCATATGATGGAGAAAAAGGAGAAAAACATCCCCTTGCAGTTAAAACTGATCACAAGTCTAAATTGTAGCTTTCGTGGATTCTATTACACACATTAGACTTTATTTTATACACGAGCCAGTAAATTTTGTTAGCTGGATACCAAGCAAAAATAGATTAAAAGCACTGATACTACATGGAAGGGCAGTGTATATACAAAAGAAAGCAGTGAAGACAAAGAAGTTACACAGGAAAATAGCTTCGAAGGAGACACAAAGGGATAAGCTTAATCTTCTAGGAAATGTTCACATGGCTTATGAATAGCTGAAACAAAAAAATAACATGAAGTTGATCAAAATCTCACCATGCATGGCATAACTTACACCACCTTGGTTTCTATTACTGTATAGTAGAAACATTAAAGATGAAATCACTATCTTACTGTCCTTGGCGATAATGGGACCAGAAACAGTACATTTTTAAATTTACAAACAGTAAATTTATAAATTTGGGCATAGTGAAATGCAGTCCATTTAGTTGGAAGAATACTAGGACGGTATGAGGTGAAGTCTGGGAAAAAGTTACAGGAAACCCAAGATGCTCACTTGGTAAAATGAAGAGGGTCCCAGGGAAAGAGTTACTGTGGAAAGGGCTTGTTTTTCTTGTGATCCAGAGCCTACCTAAACTGCAGTAACTTCAGTTAATTAAGGGGCGTCTGTAATGTGGAAAACTGTGTTTTGATATCTGAGAAGTACAGACTGGAGGATGAGGGTCAAGGCTGATGTGCCCTGAGCCTGACCTCAGTATCAGAAACTAGAGACCTGGCACAACAAATCTGGACAGCGGGGGTTATGGACTAGGAAAAAGTGTGCTTTTTGTGTTCGCTTTGGTTGTACTGGTGTTTCAAACACCATGTACGTGGATGCTACTAATTATCTGAATGCTAGTAACAAACCAGTTAGTTCTTATACTTCTAAATATTTTAACATTGGGATTAAACCCATTTTATCAGCATTACAGAATCCTTTAATCCAAATCAAGCTTTTAATTAAGTCAAAGCAGCCCTGGACTAAAAATGTGAAGATCTGGTTTTAGTGGACAATCTAAATAGCTAGGTAAACTTCAGCTAAGACACCTGCCTTTCTTGATACTAAAATTCTTTGCTGGTAAACCATATTTCAATTATTTTGAAACTTTTAAAACTTACAATCTGAAGTAGTACATTTTACTTCATGATCCAGTATATATAACTGAAACAAATGTTTCACAAAACCACACTTCCACTCCCTGTGTTCTATGCTCTCATCAATGTTATGCTATGTCATGACATGCCATTACAAGAATACCATCAAGATGTGCTTTACTGATTACACCATACTATTAATGGGTCACAGTCTGCAGTCTGAATGTCACTAGAGTTGGGACTCTCTCCTGTGTTTATATGGCTGCAAGCTAAGAATGGCTCTTACATTATGAAATGGTTGGGGAAAAAAGAGAAATAAAAATATTTTGTGACACTTAAGTTTGTATAATCACAATTCACTGTTCACAAATAAAGTTTTATTGGAACATAGCCAAGTTCATTCCTTGACATATTATCTGTGGCAACATTCCTCAATACAATGACAAAACTGAGAAATTATGACAGGGACTGAATGGCTGAAAATCCTAAAGTACTTATTTTTGGCCTCTTATCAAAAAAAGTTGCTTGACTCCCGCAATAAAGGGCATTAATAGTTCTTTCTGGCTTGACTATCTGTGGTTCTAAGTCCTTCATGCCCTACTGGGCTAACCTGAGAACAAGGGGAAGTAGATGTATGACAGTGGAAAAGGAAATGATACGAAAAAGTGTGGATTCTTGGTCAGTTATTTAGGCATTAGATTTCTATTTCATTCCATACTTGAAAACAAGAATGAAAAGTGGGAAAACTGACAGGCAGTATTTGGTGACAGTATAAAGATTAAAATCATTTACAGAACCTGTTCCTGTGAGTTCACCGGGCTTTGACTTGCAGCCCTTAAGTGTTTCTGTTTTATGATGGGCCCAGTAAGGGTTGGGAATTGTTTTTGAAGGGATTAGTTTTGGCCACAAAATGGCCAGTTATGTTGCACTGTATTCGTTAAGTACATGCCAAATTCATAAGGATAAAATAGGCAAGTAGAGAAAGGGAAACCAGGGTTTCTTTCTACTTTAATATTCTTTATCTGAGTTGAAACGTCTTTCAATTGTGCTGTCTTAAATATTTCCTCGTTCACATTGGACCTTAATTTAAGCATTGCTTTTTTTTCAATAAAATCTTTTTGTTCTTTCGGCCTTCGGGAATTCAATAGATTGTTTCTTAGTCATATTTTAATTTAGTCCCTCCCTGTTCAGAATTCTTCCAAGGATGACTAGGACCTAGCTGTTTGTTTGTTTGTTTGTTACTGTAGAATATGTGTATTTGGCAAAGTCAATGCCATTGACTTTCCACAAATTTCAACAGTAGTCATGAACAAATATGTGCTTTTCTGGCCCTGGTTTCTCCATCAGGTTTAAACCTGACCAAATGTCATCCATGGTGTATTTTTGTGTGTATTGTACTATTATTTTACTAACTTTTGTTTTAGGAATATAGTTGGGAATATCAACTTTAGGAATATAGTTTAGGAATATAGTTGAGCAATATCAAGATAAATATCAGGAATATAGTTGGGAATATCAACTTTAGGAATATAGTTTAGGAATATAGTTGAGCAATATCAAGATAAATATCAGCTTTTTAGAATACAAGTAAAACTTCAAGTGTGATACTGAAATATATTATTTCATGTGCACTATTAAAAATTGGTTACTATCACCATCACTCATAAACTCCTCAATGTTGTAATAAGGTAGTCCAGAAATTTTTGCCTTTTGCTTGTATGAAGTGAAATTATACCCTTCTCTTGTATTATTAAGACCAATTATTGAAATCTATTTGATGATAGAACACAATCTCATTTGTTCTATCATCCACTTATCTATCCACAAGTATTTTGGGGGGTACTCTGGCAGGTCCCGGAGACCTTGTGGAGTCTGGTCTGGTAGGTGATAAAAACATTACCAAGTTTTACACATAGGTAGGTGACTTACTATAATGTTGATACATGCTCTGAAGAAAAAGTATACTGTGTTACCAAAGGTTCTAACAAAGGAACCTAACTTAGTCTAGAGTATCAGGTAGTCTTCTTAGATGAAGTCTATGGCACAGGATCTAAAGGAGTTAGCCAGGCAAGTACAAGTAAATGGAAGTGTTTCATGCTCATTAAACAAGAATTCAATTCCGGAAAGACTTCAGAATCCCTCATATTCTTCAATGACTAGAAGTACATTGATTTCATTAAATTCTGGAGCTGTAGTATGCAAACATATAAACACCAAGGGACAGTTCTAATTTATCTGCTACATATATATACAAAGAATCACTGAAGTGCATGTAAAGCTTAATACGTGTTGCTTCTATAATCAACTGAAATTAAAGGATTACATAAAAAAAAATCCATAAATTGGCTTCTGTTTTGGATCAATCACTCTACCAACTGGCACACGAGGATATTTATATGTGGCAAATACATTGTCCCTGCCCTTTTACCACTATTATCAGATGCTGTTGAACCATTATTTACAATAATAGTCAGTTGTTCTTATGTAGGAATTTAACATAACTGAAATTTTGCATATAGTTATCTCCCAACATCCTTGTCCACTCCTGCCACCTGGGGCCACCTGGGGCCACCTGGGGCCAGACATGCTGTGCTTTCACTTTGATGAGAGTGCATGCTTTGCATGAATCTATTAAAACAGAAGGGAAAAGTATACAATATTCTCAACTTTCAAAATATGTAAATTAGTACTATAAAATTAAAATTTGTAACTTTTTTTTAAAGTTTATGTACTTATTTTGAGAGATACAGTGATAGTATGAATGGGGAAGGGACAGAGAGAAAGGGAGACACAGAATCCCAAGCAGGCTCTGTGCTGCGAGCACAGAGCCCAGTGCGAGATTTGAACTCAGAAAACCATGAGATCATGACCTGAGCCAAAACCAATAGTCGGACGCTTAGCCAACTGAGCCACCCAGCTGCCCAAGTTTGTAACATTTTATACTCTAAAATAATCAGAATTCAATTAAAAAATCTGGATTTTTCCTACAGCAATGTGGACAGAGGCAGCCATCGGGTACTAAATAAACTAAGGATTAATACTATAAACTATTCTTATTTTAGAATGACATTATGTCCATAATAAAACTATAAAAATAGTTTTGAAATAGTAGAAAATATAACCACTATGATAGAACTGCTCAGCAATATGTTTCCTCTTTTAAATTTTCCATTGTTTTTCTTCCCCGATTGTTTACATATTTATCTAAAGTGCATAATATCTCAGAGGGTAAAATAATAAAAGCCTATACTGATTTCAAGACTAGTTTCTGGAAGATCTCATGTAGTTTATTATACATGTAAATATTGTATCTAAATCAGTATGCAGGCAATTTTTTCACATTGTAAAAAACACTTTGTCTCAATATAAATTCCATTGGTACCCTCCAAAAAAGGACTTGTTATTCAATGTCTTTTGTTTCACTGAGTATATAGACCTTGTCTTCATAGCATTAACTGTATTTTGAGCATCCATATATCCTGGTTTTTAAAGCTCATAACAGTTGCCTGGGTGTAATTTTAAATGTGGACCCTTTCTCTTTTGCAATTGTCCTAATTTGCATGAAAAATTATGTGAATACTAGAACAGAAGAGAAACTCTTTCCCTTTCTAAATTAAGTTAATCATGTCATATATGATACAAGTACTATATTCTATTATTTTGTAAAGTAAAAATATTTTCCAATCACTTTATCAAAGTAGATAATCCATTTCTTTTTTTTAAGTTTATTTATTTTTGAGAGAGAGAGACAGAAGGAGAGAGAATCCCAAACAGGCTCCGCACCATCAGCTCAGAGCCTGATGTGGGGCTCAAACCCATGAACTGTGAGATCATGACCTGAGCCAAAACCCAAGAGTCAGACACTTAACCGACTGAGCCACCCAGGTGCTCCAATGATCCATTTCTTAAGGGATAAATCTGTCTGCCACTGATGGCAAATTCTTTGTATTCAGTTATTCCTTTAACAGTTCAGCTATGCCATCTATGACTTTTAGATCACTGCTCTTGGTCTACTAGGGATTTGTATGTTGTTAGTCATATTTCCTGTCTCTGTGAAGAAGATGCATTCCTGTATACCTTACGCTGAATTTCTCTCCTGGGAGAGTAGGAGATGATGCGTTACCTCTGACTATATTTCTTGGGTAACCTCTTTAGTAAATACAGCTTATCTGACTCCTCATCAATACTTACTTTTATACTAGAGTGTTGGAATATAGTTCTAGCTCAGCTAGTCAATGAGTATATAAAGAGTGAAACAATTTTAGTGAATGAAAAACTAATATTTGTTTGAAGGCTTTAGCAAAAATCATTCTTAACAAATCGTGTCTTTTTTTGTGTTAATATCTTTTTTGGCTAAAAAAAAGATTTCCACATTGAAACACTACATGGTGCAGTTTGAGATGTTTTATTTATAAGAATATGATTTCTACTTTTAGAGGGTATTATTTTCATGTGAGAAGTTATCTATGATGAAAAACCTTTGTTAACATCTACATTTAGTAAATATTAGTGTTATTTTTTGGACAATTTAATTTCTACCTATTTGTAAGGACAAAAGAAATTAAAACACGACGCTCCTCTATTAGGTCCAATTCAAAAGGAACTATTCCTTTGAACACAGCATCAACTAAAACTATATTAGCACAACTTTAAAGGTAAGTTAACTAAACAATCAGATGCAAAAAATTCCAGGTACGTTTCCCTCAACCTATGTCTATTCCTATCCTATAAGTTATCCTTTAAGTTTCGAGGTGACCCTTCCCTCCCAGAGCACACTTCTCTATTTGGCCTGAGCCCCTCTTGATGTCCTTTCTGCATTAATGTCTCTTATCCCTATCAAGCATCTTCATTTTTCCATCTCCAAAAGGATTTTTTTTCCTTTCTCTCTCCTTACAGGTACAGGTTTCTCCACCATGAATAAAATCCTCAGTAGTCACATGAACCTCTACTAAACTTTACTCTTTTTTCTCATCATCAGACTTTTCCCATGACTGGTCTACATTTAGTTTCTTTGCCAAACACTCTGGCATTCTACAATGCTTGTATCTGTTCCCACAACTCTTCTGAAATGTCTCTGAGGTAACCAAAGGTGATTTATGAAATCAATGACTCTGATTTCAGACTTTCTCTTCACGTCTATAGAGTATTTACCACATCCATGTATTAAGAATAAATATGCATCCCCCATAGTCAATAACTAAGTTTAATTCAACTTTACTGAAGGATCGTTTACATAAAATACAATATAACCATTCTGAATGTATACTTCTTTGAGTTAGGATAAATTTATATGTCCATGTGGTTACCAGTATAATCTACTCCCCTTCAAATTCCTTTGTGCCTATTCTCAGTCCTCTCTACACCCTTAACCTCAGGCAACCACTTTCCTGCCTTCTACAGTATAAAAAAAGAAGTGTTCTTTTCCAGTATGTCATAAAACTGAAATCATTCAATATGAACTCATTAGAGCCAGGCTGCTCTTGCACGATATTTCTGAAATTCATGGATTTTTCTATAAGTATCAGTAGTTAATTTAATTCTTTTTAAATTTTTTTAATGCTTATTTATTGAGAGACAGAGACAGAGCATGAGCATGGGAGGGGCAGAAAGAGGAGGAGACACAGAATCTGAAGCAGGGTCCAGGTTCTGAGCTGCCAGCAAGAAGCCTGACGCAGGGTTCGAACCCACAAACCAGGAGATCATGACCTGAGCTGAAGTCAGATGCTTAACCGACTGGGCCACCCAGGAGTCCCAATATATACTTTTTTATTATTCTTGAGTAGTAATCTATCATATGGACAAACAAGCATTTGTTTAATTACTTTTTGATGAATACAGTTGTTTCCAGTTTGTGGTTGTTATGAATGCTGCCATGAAATTTTACGTATGTTGACATATGTTTGCATCACTCTTGAATAATAACTGTAAGTGGAATTGCTGGGTCAAATTTTAATTGAATGTTTAACTCTAAAACACTGCCAAACTGTTTTCCAAACTTGAACCATTTTATGTTCTCAATCAGCAATGTATGAGGTCTGTAGGATTTTTTATATACACAATCATTTCACCTGCAATTAAAAATACTTTTACTTCCTCCAATCTCTATGTGTTTTAATTTCTTGCCTTACTGTAGTATTTACATACTTCAGTAAAATGTTAAAGTGGTTAAAATGAGTGAGAAAGGCAAAATCTTTCACTGCTTCACAATCTCATTTGGTTTCTGAGTATTATGTATAACATCAGTTGTTCTTTTATAGATACCAATTTTAGGCTAAGTTTGTTCCCTCTGGGATCTAATTTTCTTAGAGATTTTTAGCATAAATGGGTGTTGAATTTTAACAAATGCCTTTTCTGCACCAATTAAAAATGAGAAGAAATTTTTTATCTATCCACATATTTCCTGCATTCTCCTTTGTGTGTGTCTAAGTTTCCATCTGGTATCTTTAACTCTCCTTGAAAAATTTCTTTTGACAATTCTCACAGCACAGATGTGCTGGCAATGAATCTTATCTTGGGTTGTCTGAAAAAGTCTTTCTTTCCTCTTCAGTTTTGAAGAATATTTTCATTGGATAGGGAATTCCAGATTGGAAGTCTTTTCTATCAGCAGTTTAATGATGTTCCACTATCTCTTCTGGTTTGCATAATTTCTGACTAAGTGTCGCTAATAATTTTTATTTTTGTAAGAAATGTGTTTTTCCTCTCGGAACTCTTTAAATTTTTAATTTAAATTTTAAATTGCCACACAGTAAAATTGGCTTTTTTCACTCTGTGTGTAAATTTCTATAAGATTTAACACATGTATTAATTTATGTATGGCCACCACAATAGGAACACAGAATGGTTTCATCACCCCCAAGAATTCCCTTGCACTATTCCTTTGGAGCTACATTCTCTTCCTACCCATCATCCCTGGCCAGTGCTGGTCTGTTTTCCATCACTACAGTTTTGTCTTTTTGAGACTGTCCAAAAAACAATGGGAACATAAAATACACAACCCTTTGAGATGAAGTTGTCTTACACAATAATGTCTCTGGAACTCGTCCAAGTAGTAAGGTTTATCAATAGTTTGCTCCTTTTTTTCTGCTCGGTCATATTCCATTGCTTTATGCACTGTGGTTTATTTTTACCCACGGAAGGACATTTGAGTTTTTCAGCTTTTGTCTAAATAAAGCTGCTATATCTGTGTACAGGTTTTTGTGTGAAAATAGGTTTTAATTTACCTAAGGAAAATATCAAGAAATGGGATTAATGGCTCATATGATAAGTAAATGTTAAATTTAGTAAGAGACCTTCCAAACCATTTTCCTCAGTGGCCACCATTTTGTATTCTCAAAGCCATGAGAGCAACAGTTGCTACAAATTCTCCTCAGCACTTGGTATTACCATTATTTTTTTATTTTAAGCACTCTTCATATGTATGTAGTGCTGACTCACTGTGGTTTTAATGTGCATTTACCTACTAATGATATTGACCATCTTTTTATGTGCTTATTTGACATCCTAATATTGCTACTGGTGACGTGTCTGTTCAAGTGACTTTTCAATCAGATGTTGGTTTACTTAGTGTTGATGACTGTTTTTTTTTTCAATATATGAAATTTATTGTCAAATTGGTTTCCATACAACACCCAGTGCTCATCCCCAAAGGTGCCCTCCTCAATACCCTTCACTCACCCTCCCCTCCCTCCCACCCCCCATCAACCCTCAGTTTGTTCTCCGTTTTTAAGAGTCTCTTATGCTTTGGCTCTCTCCCACTCTAACCTTTTTTTTTTTGTTTCCTTCCCCTCCCCCATGGGTTTCTGTTAAGTTTCCCAGGACCCACGTAAGAGTGAACAAATAGGGTATCTGTCTTTCTCTGTATGGCTTATTTCACTTAGCATCACACTCTCCAGTTCCATCCACGTTGCTACAAAGGGCCATACTTCATTCTTTCTCATTGCCACGTAGTACTCCATTGTGTATAGAAACCACAATTTCTTTATCCATTCATCAGTTGATGGACATTTAGGCTTTTTCCACAATTTGGCTATTGTTGAGAGTGCTGCTATAAACATTGGGGTACAAGTGCCCCTATGCATCAGTACTCCTGTATCCCTTGGGTAAATTCCTAGCAGTGCTATTGCTGGGTCATAGGGTAGGTCTATTTTTAATTTTCTGAGGAACTTCCACACTGTTTTCCAGAGTGGCTGCACCAATTTGCGTTCCCACCAACAGTGCAAGAGGGTTCCCATTTCTCCATTGATGACTTTTTAAAATTTTCTTCTGAATGATAGTTTTGAATACTTTAATTATGATGTTGCATCATATATTTTTCTTTGTGTTGCTTCTGCTTGGAATTAGCTAAATTCCTGGAATTTCAGGATTTACAGTTTTCAAATTATTTGACTCTTATTTCTTCAAAAATATATACAGTTTTAACACCCTTCTTCTTAGACCCCAATTCCAACTATATTTAACTAATTGATTTATCTCATAGGCTCCAGTGGCTCTGTTCCCTTTTTATTTATTTAGTCTCTTTTGTTTGTTTACTTGTTTTTTGTTTTTGCTTCAGTTTGGGAAGATACTATTCTATATCTTGCAATTCACTATTATAGTCTTAGTGTACAATAAGCTGTAAATCAATTAAATGAATTTTTCACTTGGCTTTTTAATTTCTCAGGGCTCCATTGTTTTATATTGTTCATTTCTCTCCACTCTGTATTCTTGTTTTCCTTTAAATACCTATACATCTTTATGAAAGCTGGTAATTCTTGTCTTTTAAACTCATCATCTCTGTCATTTTTATCAAATGATATTCCTTCTGGTCTTGTGCTATACTTCACTGCTTCATTTTATGTCTAGTAATCTTATTCAGATGCTGGGAATTGCAATTATTGCATTGTTCACTGGTTATAGTTTGTTCTGTTCCTTTAAAGTGGGTTAGGCTTTGTTTCAACAGTTAAATTACTGGCGGATCAATTTGATTCTATAGAGGCTCTCTTTTAAGTTTGGGTTTTTTAGGAGTGGATCTACACTAGAGTATCTTGTGTTGTAAAAATAATTTAACTCTACTTCTAACGCTTCTGAACTCTCTCCTCACTGCCCCCAATAATCTGTGAGGACTCACCACTCCGGCTGGGCGGAGCTAGAACAGTGCTCTCTCTTCTGTGAGTTAAGGAAATTATTCACTTCGAAGCCCCTTGGTCATATTTTGCCAGGTTTCGTGGAATTGCTTTCTATATATGTGCTGTTTGGTATTCAGCAAAGATTCAAGGGGCCCATACACAAGGTTCTGGAACTATTTTACTGCAGAGCTAACCTCCTCTAGGAAACTCTGCTGCACAACTTCCTGTCCTTCAATCATCATCTCTTCAGATCAGCAAGATTGCTTTTACTTCAGATTCCCTTTCTTTTACAACACTCTAGAATGTGCCTCCAGGCAAAATGTCAGGGAGATCATTGAATCCAATGAAATTATTTCCATTTTTCTCAGGGATTATAGTTCGCATTGGCCTCCTGTCCAAGATCTAAAAAACTGTTGGTTTATAGATTTTGTCCAATTTTCTAGTGGTTACATTTGGAGGGCAATCCACTCTACAACTGTTATTCTATCATGACAAAAAAGAGGAAATCACACTAAATATCTTAGACCTTTTTCTTTCAAACCATTATGCCACTGCCCTTTTCTCCCTATTTGTCAACAGGGAGACAAACTTTATGCAGGACTTTATATTTAACCAACATTTCTAAAAAAGCTTCAATCTTGACTAAAGACACCTTGTTATTTCACAGGTTTTAATTTGACTTCTCCTTTTTTGAAAGCACAGAGAAGTTAAGGAAGGATCTTCTGCATTTAAAGTAAAATCCTTAAACATATACTGTATACTATGGAACAGATACCAAAAGATATTCTGATATTCACAATAGATTATAATTTTTATATGAAGGCATTCTGGCTGTCACAATTGTAAAGGCACTGACTGTCAATGTTAAGTCAAGTGATATAGCTGATCAATCATGCAAATCTCTTTTCCATCTTGTTGATTCATGTGAAAACATTTTGGAAGATGTCATTTCTGAAGGATAATTTCTTAACGTTATGTTATACTGTGATCTCTTGACATTCTGACAACCCAAATAACTCAGGTATTTAAAATTTTTCAATAGCTATTTGATATAATAAGATCCCTTGATAAAATGCCACTTAACTATCATATTTGTAAAAATTAAAGTGATCCACTCCTCATATACCAACAAATACCTCCAAAGAATAATTTAGGAAGATAAAAAAATTTTAAATTGCACATAAAATACTTTGCTTGAATCAAACTGGTTGATTATAAATTCCTAAATTTTGGGATAGCTAGCACAAAAAGTGAAGTATTCCCCCCTCATATGAAAATGGATCATTTGCAAAAACATGGAATGTTACAGAAAACATTACTGGTATACATTTGTGAAATTTTCCTAAAGTGCTAGTGACTATTTTCTTACAATAACATCAATAACAACTCTAGGGAGGCATCTGGGTGGCTCAGTCAGTTGAGCACCCTACTTCGGCTCAGGTCATGATCTCACAGTTTGTGGGTTCGGACCTGCTTCAGATTCTGTGTCTCCCTCTCTCTGCTCCTCCCCAACTCATGCTCTGTCTCTGTGTCTCAAAAATAAACAAACGTTTAAAAAATTATAAAAAAAAACCCTCTAGGAACTAAATATACACACTGTCGCTTAAATAGAATTATGCAAAGAATGGACAATGATACCTGAGTATCAGCTAACCAAACTTATCAAAAGTAATAATCAAAAACAGGAAGAGAAATGCAATCTGCAGTCAATATAATCTTAAGTAACACTCCACTGAACTGTGGTTGTCAATGCTACAATCTTGGCTTTCACCTAAAAGAAACTTATGTTTATTTTAAACAAATTTTTCAAAAAAAAAAAATCCTGGTATCCAAGATACTATGTGATGAATAAAATAAATAAAAAGTGGTTTATAACTATTTATTAAGGAAAATCTTGTGAGTGCTTAGTACATAAAGGAACCTCTGAAACCATGAGACTTTCAAGCTCCAGAATCATATAGTATAATAAACACAGCCAATTAAATGAAAATAAAAACTATTGTTACCAATAGTATCTAAATTTAATTTTTCTTTTGATGATGCCATCATCTCTTACTCTAGCCTGGGGTTGGCAAACTACAGTCAAATCCAGCCTGCAGCTTGTTTTTGTATGGCCAATAGGCTAAGAACAGATTTTACATTTCTGTTAAAGGGTTGTGAAAACAGGTAACACAAAACACAAAGAATATATGAGAGAGATTTTTTGTTGGTCCATAATCCAGACCTCTAAAGAAAAAGTTTGCAAACTCTTGTTCCAGAGTACTTTCAGATTTAAGATACATCTAGAAAACAAAGAGAAATGCTGAATTCATTAAAATGAAAATTTGCGTCACGGGCAAATTTCATTAGAAAAAATCTTAAATATGAAAATCTGTAAAAGTTGCTTACAATTCCATTTTGTGAGAGACAAAACTTATGAATACGAGCTTATGTATACGATGACTTCCTGCATAAGATAACTGGTGTTAGATTGGTACCTCACAATCTGATGTTGGAAAATTTAAATTATTCATTCAAATACAAAAACAATTGGAGACTTTTCCTTTATTCAATTTCTTTCATGAATCAGATCTCTGTGAAAAACTGACAAAACGTAATTATCCATCTTTCCATTCACAAGGTCAATGCTACAATTTTTTATCCCTTAAGAATGAGTTTCAAATACAGTTAATCCTCTATATGTAACTTCTTCAGAAATGTTTTGTTTTATTTTTAATTTTTTTTTCAACGCTTATTTATTTTTTTTGGGACAGAGAGAGACAGAGCATGAACGGGGGAGGGGCAGAGAGAGAGGGAGACACAGAATCGGAAACAGGCTCCAGGCCCTGAGCCATCAGCCCAGAGCCCGACGCGGGGCTCGAACTCACGGACCGCGAGATCGTGACCTGCCTGAAGTCGGACGCTTAACCGACTGCGCCACCCAGGCGCCCCTAGAAATGTTTTTTTTTTTTTTTTTTTTTTTAGTTGTTGTTGCTAGATTCATCTTTGTCTAGAGTAGGAATTACTTAAGTTTGCTTTCCATTTCCTTCAGGCTATACCATCATCTTGTGCATTAAAAACTCAAATTTGTGTAAAAATTGAAACAAACCACAAAATGTTCTTAAAAATATCTCAGTCACTAGACATAACCACTGTTGTCCTGTCCATTGCTACTCTTAAAATGTAAATTTTAATAGAAGTTTTGAGAAAAATTAGATGACTACTGCACCATCTCATCTCTCAGTGGTACAGAAATTAATTATATAGACAATATTTTAAATAGATAAAAAGATACTGGCAAGAATTACCAAGAGTAAAACTGAAAATTCAGGACTGTTAGTGTCAAAAATATGTTAAAATCAGGGGACCCTGGGTGGCTCAGTCGGATAAGCTTCTGACTTCAGCTCAAGTCATGGTCTCATGGTTTGTGAGTTCGAGCCCCGCATCAGGCTCTGTGTTGACAGCTCGGAGACTGGAACCTGCTTCAGATACTGTGTCTCCCTCTCTCTCTGCCCCTCCCCCACTCATGCTCTGTCTCTGTCTCTCTCAAAATAAATAAATAAACATTAAAAAAATATGTTAACATCTATAATTTTTAATGAGCCTTTGACTTACAGAATCCAGTTTGGATTTCTCTATTTCACACCTTGGATAGAACACTGTGACAGCATCTTCCCCCCCCCCCCCCCAAGGAATGAAATATATTTGCTGTATCAATTTTGAATATTTTTTAAATTTAAATAAGAGAATTCAAACTCAAAGTAGTATGTCAACAACTATAATAAGCAAAAGATATAATATTAAGATGGTTAATTGAACTGTGAGTTTTTTTAACTTAGAAAAAAATTTGTCAGTTCTTATTTCAAGAATAAAAAAACCCTAGGGGCACCCAGTTGGCTAAGTCAGTTAAGAGCCCAACTCTGGATTTCGGCTCAGGTCATAATACCTCATGGTTCATGATATTGAGCCCCATGTTGTGCTCTATGCTGACAGTGTGGAGCCTCCTTGGGATTCTCTGTCTCTCTCTCTCTGTCTCTCTGTCTCTCTCTCTCTCTCTCTCTGCCCCTCCTTCACTTGTGCACAGTAATGCTCTCTCCCTCTCTCTCAAAACAAAACAAAAAACAAAACAAAACAAAAAACCTTAAGGTATTATTTATATTGACACTGCTATCAAAAGGAATAAAAACTATAGAAACTTATATTTTTGAAGGCTTTACAATATAATTTTAATTGCTTAAGAGTTTTATAATAAAAATATTACCCCCGAAGATCCTAATTAGAATTGAACAAATAACTAAATGCTTTTAACTAGGCATAAAGTTCTTATGTACACTATTATCATTTACTCAAAAAGATAGAAAAAAATAAGGTCATTTCTTAAAAAAAAATTAAAGATTATTTATTTGGAAGAGAGAGAAACAGAGCATGGGAGGGGGAGGGGCAGACAGAGAAGGAAACACAGAATCTGAAGCAGGCTCCAGGCTCTGAGCTGTGAGCACAGAGCCCAGCATGGGTCTCGAACTCATGAACTGCGAGATCATGACCTGAGCTGAAGTTGGTTGCTTAACCGACCAAGCCGCCTAGGCACCCCAATAAGGTCATGTTTAATTCATTATTTTTAGCTAACTAAAGATTTAGATAAGTACTTGGTTATAGGGGAGACATAGTAAATTATAAGGCATAATTGGTAATATTATGGCTTGAATTTTGAGAAACAAATAATGTATGTGACCTGACAAATTTCCAAAACCATGTCCAAAACTAATTAACTGGGAATCAATCAACTGTATTCATGACTTTTTGCCTTTCTTCATCCACAAAGAGCCTCTATAACTTCATTAGAAGTGTCAAGATAACAATCTTAACAATCATAACACATTATTTCTTTAGTATTTTTGTTGTTGTTGTTGTTAGGAATACTGAAAGGCATATTGGTATAGATATTGGTCCAGTTCAGGGGTCATTTTTTTTTCTACAAGAGTCAGACAGTAAATGTTTTGTGGGATATCAGCCTCTGGCTAAATCAATCAACTCTGCCACTGTCAACATAAAAGTAGTTTCTATATGCATAAAACAATGGCATATCTGGATTCCAATAAAACTTTATTTACAAAAACAGGTGGATGGTATACTTGGCTGTCAAGCCACAGTGCGTTGACCTCTGGTAATGTAATGATAATCAACACCCATCTTAAGGAATAAAAATTATAGACCCGAAGCACTTGTGTAATCTTCCCTGATCCCAATTCCCTAGAAACAACAACAATTATAAATGAACCATTTTGAGTCACATTTAAAAAATTTTGCCACATACTAATGAATTTCTATATAAGATACAGTACTATACAAGCTCTTTTGGTCAAAAATGTTTTTATAAAATTGCATTTCACTACTGCATAGTACTGTAATACACAACCATACCATTCATTTGTCCACTCTTTTGTTAGTGAACAGTTTGCTTCTAGTTTGTCCTCAGCAAAAACAGTGTTGCTATAAATATTTTATATTTACATCTGCTTGTGTACATATGCAAAAATTACTTCACGGTACAAACACAGGCATGAAATTGCTGAGTCAATACAACTTACAAATTCAAATTTATAAGTAAATTATATTTCAAAGTGTTTGCATTAATTTACACTCCCACTAGATGATTCTACACCCTTAGTACATGGATTTAAAAAATATATATTTTGTGCCAATGGGATGGGTTTTAAATATAAATTTTTAACTAACTGGATACAAAGACATATTTTGTACCATTTACCTGATTAAAAATGAGGTTGAACTTTTGCTTTTACATGTTTACTGACCATCTGCATTTTCCTCATCTGCAAATTAAATGATTTTGCCTTTTACCCACTGTTCTGTGGAATTACGAGTTTCTTATCGATTGGTAGCTGTTTTGTGTAACCTGGATTTCGATCTTTTTCAATTATTGGTGTTAGAAGTACATCTTTCCACGGGAACCCTCTTGCACTGTTGGTGGGAATGCAAACTGGTACAGCCGCTCTGGAAAACAGTGTGGAGGTTCCTCAAAAAATTAAAAATAGACCTACCCTATGACCTAGCAATAGCACTGCTAGGAATTTACCCAAGGGATACAGGAGTACTGATGCATAGGGGCACTTGTCCCCCAATGTTTATAGCAGCACTCTCAACAATAGACAAATTGTGGAAACAGCCTAAATGTCCATCAACTGATGAATGGATAAAGAAATTTTGGTTTCTATACACAACGGAGTACTACGTGGCAATGAGAAAGAATGAAATATGCTCCTTTGTAGCAACATGGATGGAACTGGAGAGTGTGATGCTAAGTGAAATAAGCCATACAGAGAAAGACAGATACCCTATGTGTTCACTCTTACGTGGGTCCTGAGAAACTTAACAGAAACCCATGGGGGAGGGGAAGGAAAAACAAAAAGAGGTCAGAGTGGGAGAGAGCCAAAGCATAAGAGACTCTTAAAAACGGAGAACAAACTGAGGGTTGATGGGGGGTGGGAGGGAGGGGAGGGTGGGTGATGGGTATTGAGGAGGGAACCTTTTGGGATGAGAACTGGGTGTTGTATGGAAACCAATTTGACAATAAATTTCATATATTAAAAAAAAAAGAAGTACATCTTTCCAGTCTGTGGCTAAACTTTTCACTTTTCTTAAAAAAAGAAAATTTTCTATAAAAATTTCTATCTTAACCATTTTTAACTCGTAAGTATATTCATAGTGTTGTGCAACCTCCAGAACTTTTCCATCTTGCAAAACTGAAACACTATTACCATTAAACAACTCCCTGTTTCTCCCACATCCCTTGGCAACTATCCTACTTTCTGTATACATAAATTTGACAATTCTAGATATCTCATATAAAGGGAATCATACAGTCTTTATGTTATTTGCTTATTTCACTTAGCATAATGTCCCCAAAGGTACATCCCTGTTGTAGCAAGTCAGAAGTCTCTCGCTTTTTTAAGACTGAATAATATTCCACTGCATTTATAGACCACATCTTGTTTATCCATTCATCTATATATGGTCACTAAGGGTGTTTCCACCCCTTGGGTATTTTGAATAATGTCACTATGAATATGAGTGTAAAAATACACGTTTGACATTTGCTTTCAATTCTTCTAAAAATTTTAATGTTTATTTTTATTTTTGAGTGGGGGTGGAGTGTAGAGAGAGAGGGAGACACAGAATCCAAAGCAGGCTCCAGGCTTTGAGCTGTCAGCACAGAGTCTGGCACGGGGCCGGCCCGAAATCATGAACCGTGAGATCATGACCTGAGCTGAAGTCAGACGCTCAACCAATTGAGCCACCCAGGCACCCCTCAATTCTTATAGATACACACCCAGAAGGAGAATTGCTGATTCATGTGATAATTCTATTTCCAATATTTCGAGGAACTGCCATGCTGTTTTCCATACTGGCTACACAATTTTACATTTCCACCAAGAGTATGCAAGGTTTTCAGTTTCTCCACATCCTTGACAACATTTTATTTTCTGGGTTTTTGATAGTAGCCATTCTAAAGGGTGTGAGGTGATACCTTGTGGCTTTAATATGCTCCTTTTTAAATTGCTTATGTTTTTCTTGCTGAATTGTAGTAGTTCTTTATATATTCTCAATATTAAACCTTCAATAGATTTGGTTTGTAAATATTTTCTCCCTGTTTGTATGCTGCCTTTTTACACTATTGATTGTGTCCTTTGGTACACAAAAGATTCTAAATTTGATGAAGTCTAATTTATCTATTTTTACTTTGGTTCCCTGTGCTTTTGGTTTCATATCTAAGAAACCATCGCCAAATCCAGTAACATGAGTTTTATCTTTATGTTTTCTTCTAAAAGTTTTATAGTTTTAGGTCTTAAATTTAGGTCTTTGATCTGTTTAAATTTTTGTACATGGTGTAAGGTTAAGGGCTCAACTTCATTCATTCATATATGGACATCAGGTTTTCACAACATGATTTGTTAACAAGACTGTCCTTTCTCCAACTGAATGGTCTTGGAATCCATGTTGAAAATTATTTGATCATGTATGCAAAGGTTCATTTCTGGGCCAGAGATTCTATCCCATTGGTCTATGAGTCTGTGTTTAGGCCAGTACCATACTCTTTGATTACTGTAGCTTTGTAATAAGCTTTGAAATCAGGAAGAAGGAAACCTCCAACTTTGTTTGTTCTCAAGACTGTTTTGGCTAATTGGGGCTCCCTGAGATTCCATATTCATATTAGTATAGATTTTGTTATTTTTCAATAAGCACCACTGGAATTTTGAGAGAGACTACATTAAATCTGTAGATTGTGGGTAATATTGACATCTTAGCAATATTAGTCTTCCCATAAACATGGGCTATGGGCTGTCTCTCCAATTATTTGTTTCTTCTTTTATTTCTCTCATCAGTGTTTTATAGTTTTCAGTTTATAAGACTTTCTTTTTAGCTCGTTGGTTAAGTTTATTCCTAAATATTTTACTCTTTTTGATGTGATTGTAAATTGTTTTCTTAATTTCCTTCTTGTATTTTTCAATGTTCATTTATAGGATACAACTGATTTTTGAAGTGTTGATTTTGTATTGTGTTGAATTCATTAACAAATATTTTGTAGAATATCTAGGGTTTTCTACATATAAGGTCATGTAATATACAAACAGATAATTTTACTTTTTCCTTTCCAATTTTGATGTTTTTTTAAAAAAATTAATGTTTATCTTTGAGAGAGAGAGAGAGAGAGAGAGAGCGAGCGAGCATGAGCAGGGGACGGGCAGAGAGAGGGAGACACAGAACCCGAAGCAGGCTCCAGGCTCTGAGCTATCAGTACAGAGCCCAATGGGAGGCTCAAACCCATGAACTGCGAGATCATGACCTGAGTCAAAGTTGGATGTTTAACCAACCCAGCCACCCAGGTGCCCCTGATGCCTTTTCTTTTTTTAACATAATTACTCTTACTAAAACTTCCAGTGCTATGTTGCACAGAAGTGGTTAAAGTGGGCATCCCTATCTTGCTCTTGATCTTGAAGGAAAAGCTTTCATTTTTTTTTGCCATTAAGCATGTTAGCTTTTAATTTTTTTATATATGGCCTATATTATGCTGAGTTAGTTTTCCTCTCTTCCTAGTTTAAGTGTTTTTATCATAAAAGGATGTTGAATTGGTTAAATCATTTTTCTGCATCAATTGGGATGATTGTAGGTTTTTTCTTTTCCTTCCTTCTATTAATGTGGTGTCTTACATTTATATCGGTTTTCCTATGTGAACCATCCTTGGGTTCTAGGAATACATCACTCTTGGTCATATGTATAATCCTTTTTAATATGCTGCTGACTTTGATTTGCTAGTATTTTGATGAGGATTTCTGCATCAGTTTTTATAAAGGATTTGGGTCTGAATTTTCTTTTAATGTTTTTGTCTGGTCTCAGTGTCAGGGAAATGCTGGCCTCATATAGTAAGTTTGAAGGTATTCACTTCTCTTCAATTTCAGTGTTTTAGAAAATTTTGAGAAGATCTGGTGGATCTGGTGGTATATATTTTTTTGAGTTTCTGTTTCTTTTTAATTATTATTTTTATGAGAATGTTAAAGAATGGTATATATTGATAGCATTTTATTCTCTCAGCAATGAACATACATTTTCTATAAAAGAATTTCATGTATTTGCCTCACCATAAAAATCACCTGGCAGCCTGATGAAAAAATATATATCCATTCTTTCCTCATGGAGATTTTGATTCAGTAAGTCTAGGGTAAGCCCTATGCTTTTATAACACACCAGGAGATTCCAATGATCAGACAACATTCTATATATGATGCTTTTTATTGGCTGCTTAAGATTTAATTATGTAGGTATTTCACAATTTAACTTATAGTTATCTGCTTATAGATTGTGAGTTTTAATGATATTTTATTTTTTTAATTTTTGTTTTTTAAATTAAATACAAGTTCATTAACATATAGTGTAACAATGATTTCAGGAGTAGAATTTGGTGATTCATCACTTACATATAACACCAGTGAACTGGTGGTATCCTTAAACATTTGAGTTAAAAGTCTCTTTTGTCTTATATTAGTATATCTACCTCTGTTCTGTTTTGGTTACTATTTGCATGGAATATCTTTTTTCCACTCTTTCATCTTCTATCTGTGTATGTGTGCTGGGATTTAAAATGAATCTCTTGTAGACAGCATTTAATTGAATCATTTTTCTTTGTAAATCATTCAATCTATGTCTTTTGATTGGAGCATTTAATAAACTTAACTTTTTAAGTAATTACTGATAGGGAAGAACTTACTATTGTCATTTTGCAAATTGTGCTCTGTCTGTTTTAAAGCATTTTGGTACCTCATTTGCTCCCTTACTGCCTTTCTTTGTGTTTAACTTTTTTTAATGATGTGCTTTAATCCCCTTTTCAATTATTTTGCACAAATTCTACACATATTTTCTTTTTATTTATTTTGAGACAGACAGAGAGAGAATGAATGTGCCTGATCTGTTTAGCTCAGGCCACTACCACACCTTTAAAGTTATAACAGCTTGTTCATCTTTAAAATTATGTTGGTTTTTTTCAACCTCCATTCAACTACAGAAATTTAAGAGAAAAACTCATCAAATTCCATGAAAATAATTTGAGATTTTCTGAAAATTTTTTTTATTGAAAGTGATGGATTATCATGGACAGAAATTACTTCTTTGTGATATCATCTTTCTACCATGAACGTGATATAGTCAGTGTTACTTATGTCTTAATGTCAATAAAAGCTTCTTATAACTTTCTCCTTCGAGAACATTAAAATTCTTCTGTAAAATACAACACAGATAAGTAAAATGCATAAAACATAGATTAAGAATTATTTTAAAATGAACATCACTAAAACCACTACATAGCTGAAGAAACAGACTTTTGCCAAGTATCCCAGAAGCCCTCCATGTGTCTTGTGTTATTCTCCTTCTTTTTTTTTTTTTTTTCAACGTTTATTTATTTTTGGGACAGAGAGAGACAGAGCATGAAGGAGGGAGGAGACACAGAATCGGAAACAGGCTCCAGGCTCCGAGCCATCAGCCCAGAGCCTGACGCGGGGCTCGAACTCCCGGACCGCGAGATCGTGACCTGGCTGAAGTCGGACACTTAACCGACTGCGCCACCCAGGCGCCCCTATTCTCCTTCTTTTTAACAAATCATTACCTAATTTTTATGATAATCACTTTGATTTTTCTTTTTAAAGCTTATGACCCAAAAATGATAGTTATAGCTATAAACAATTCAGTTTTATTAATTTTTTGAGATATCTTTTAATGCTCTTTTAAGCTACAGATCCCCTCTATCACTTTTTTCCCTATATAAATTATTTTGAAGGAACCAAGATATTTATTGTATAGAATTTCCACCAGTGTTAATTTTGATGGCAGAATTCTTATGGCGTAGTTTAACATATTGGGTATATAATCTCAATCAGATTTAGCTTTACTTTATTCATTCATCCATCCATTCATCCGGTCACTCAGTCAGTCTTGATGGATGATAGAGCTTTCTCCCATCCGGTTATCTACTTGTCTCTCCTTCTGTGATGTTAGCAGCAATTGATGCTAAGGTCTATTAATTTCTCAGGGGATGCTAAATGTTAATGACCTAACCCAAAAATCTATCACTTATCAGATATATTTATATTTCTGTAAAAGAAGACTTCCCTCATTAATGATTGGATAACGTAAATGATATAACTTACAAAGGAATAACAAGACAAATTTTTCCCTTTATTGATCAGTTTTCAAAATAATGAATTGGCTCCCTATCTTCTAAATTCAACCAAGTCATTTTAAAAATCAGTCTTACAACTTACATATTTAACATATCCATGCATTTGGATGCACTGCAGTTATTATACCTACTGATGTTGAAAATGCCCCATGTTTGGCCAATAAGAGTGTCTTCAAGTTAGGTCCTGAGTACTTTTGACAGTGTTTGATATTTTCCTTGGTTTTGGTATCACCAAATGTTGCAGGCAAATCATGAACATTTACTGTTCTAGCCTTGGCATCATTCATTTCTCCAAAAACTGGTTTCTTTCAGTGGTAAATGATATTTCAAGACTACAATCTAGAATCCAGATGTACTCTCTGCTACTAACTTGTCATTGTTCCTAGGCAAAACAGTAGACAGAACTAGAGTACATATATGAATGTGTGTCTGTTTGTGTGTGTGTGTGTGTGTGCATGCAGATAATAATTTAGCTTTTATAATATCCCATTCAAATTCAAAACTAATAAGAGATTTAATGAGAATCTTAATTTTCAGGCACACAAGATAAAATAATTACAATATCAACAATTATTAATTGGTTTTATGTAACATTATGTAACAGTTTTATAAAAAATATCAGTAATGCCACCACAAATATAATTATTGTCCTCCTCCTTTTTTCAGTTTTCAGGGCATAAAGCCATTATATACTACTATAACTCTCTCCCATATAGCCAAATTAGTTCAGTTAGTTGTCTAAACACATGTATACTTGATGGCTATCATGGGTTATCATGTTTACACTCTCCAGTCACTTAGGTTGCCTGATACTTATTCTACAGTAGATTATTCAGGAGAGCCTAATAGGAATAATATTCCCTGAATTCTTTCATTGTAACAGTTTATCTGTTTATCTTTCATACATGAAAGCCAGTTTGGCTGCCATTTTCATTCCTAGAGTATCTTAAATATCCTACCCCACTTTCTTCTGGTAGAAAATATGTCCATCAAAAATTATGATGACAATTTGATTCTCTTTCCCCAAGTTAATTTGTATTTTTATCTAGATGCCTGAGATTATTTTTCTTTTTCTTTAAAATTCATTAATTTTATTAGAATGTGTCTCAGTGTTGGTCATTTGAGTAATTTTCTCAGATATTCAGTGTGCTTTTTAAATATATATATATATATATATATATATATATATATATATATATATATATTTAAAATCTCTCTTTTTTTCAAATTCCAGGAGTTTCCTTGAATTATGGTCTTATTATGTTGCTATTCTTTTATTTGGTTTCTTCTTTGGAAACTCTTTATATTTATATTTATATTTATATTTATATTTATAGTAATCTAAATCTGTCCTTTTCACTCTCATCTTTTCCATTCCCTTTAGTAACTTTT
Organism: Felis catus; assembly: GCF_018350175.1. Lineage (NCBI taxonomy): Eukaryota > Metazoa > Chordata > Mammalia > Carnivora > Felidae > Felis > Felis catus. The sequence goes on along the minus strand of NC_058368.1, from coordinate 14,180,596 downwards.
TTAATATTTATTATTTCTCCTTTTTTACCTTATATTACTCTTACAGACTTAACTGTTGAATTTATACACTTCTTTATTTCTTCTAATTTAACCTTCATTTCTAAAATAATTTTTCTTTATTTCAAATTATTTCCTAAGTTCTATAACCGCATTTATAAGATTCTCTAATTCTTTAAATTCTGATATAAATTGTTCTTTCATATCCTGTATTATTTTCTGATGTCTTTTTAGCTCATTTAAAAACTTTTCATCTGTTTTCTGTCCTGCTTTCATGGGCTGAGAGGGTATTATTCTACTTATTCTCATTTTTCTTGTTGTAATTTGTGGGATTAGGATACTTTTTGTTGGTTATTTTATGTGACATTAACTTACCCAAACTCTTAGAATAGCTTTTTTTTTTTTCCCTCTTCAGGTTCTAGAGATCCCTCTTCTGTTTGTTTTCATGTCATTTTAAAAAAATATGACAGCGTACTTTCTGACATCTATTAGCTCTGCTTATCTTCCCCATTTTTTAAAATTTATTTTGAGAGTGAGAGAGAGAGAGAGAGAAAGGCGGGGGAGGGGAGGTAGGGGCAAAGAGAGAGGGAGAGAAAATCCCAAGCAGGCTCTGTGCTCAGTGCAGAGACTGATGCAGGGTTCCATCTCACAAGCGGAGCTGAAGTCAAGAGTCAGACATTTAACTGACTCTGCCACCTAGGTGCCCTGGTGTTCCCCAGTTTTACGAAGACTTTCTCTTTGTCTCTCTTGCCCTTCTGTTGCTCCATTTGGGTTCTCTTCATAGTAGTTTCTTCTCCTTGTGGGACTTTGTCTTGGAAGATAACTCAGGTTGGTGAATTTCTCATGGGTCCTACACGGCTCAGCCCCTTCCGTTGTTACCATGGAACCCCTCAACTCATCTGCTATTACAGTGTGTAAAAACCCTCTCTATTCTAGCTGCTGGGTTTTAGCCCTCTGGGTTTTCCAGTGAGTGTTCGTAGACCAGTTTCCTCAGATGCTGTCTTGTTTCCCACCACTTTCTACCATGCCTCTGCTGATCCATGTGTTATCCTGTAGGTGTTGTGTCTCAACCCGGTCATATTTTGGAGTTCAGTGGGATACGTTGTCACCTAGTTTTGTTGTAAATGTTCATTTGTTGTTGTAATTATTTTTTCAAAGCCTAGGGTTCTGTCTGTTTTTCATGGAGGAATTCAGGGTTATTTAAAAAGCACGCCCCCCATTGCCATCTACACTGAATTTGTCATGTTCATTTTTTTGTATTATTGCCATTTTAAAATAACTTCTGAACAGATATTTTAATCTATAATATTTGAATTAAACATACGCAAGTTTTTCTAATTATTTGGCCATACTGTTACTATGAATGATTCAAGGGTGATATGGCCTCCTTGATCAGGATCATTCTTTTTATAATAACATTTCAGTGATGTTCTCTTTTGGTAGAGTGAAAATTACAGGCTATTTTTTTTAAAAGTGTTAGTCTTAGAAATTTAAATATTCTGGAGTATTATATGACTTAACAGAATATTTATTTATGTCACTAAAAGAGTAACAGACGCTTTAGTGTAACATTTTCTGCACTGCTACCATCTCTTTCTAAGATGTTCAACCTATATGTAGAGCTTCTAAAAGAGGCAGCCTATAGATTACATCCAACCTCACCCTTCTCATCCACCCCAATCTTAACTGATAGTAATAGAGTATAAATAGAGCATAATAGAGATATTATGAGATAGAGAGCATATAGACATAGAGAGCAAGGTCTAATCTGCTTCCTGACAGTCAGCCCCCAATGTACAACTGGACCTACACCTTTAAATCCAAACTCTAAGAGAAGCCACACTGTTCCTGTGAAGTGTATCCTCCATCAGTGCAGCAAGTCAAATAAATATAACAATTTTGGACTAACAGTTGTTTTGTCTCCCTGAGCTGGTGGATTTTGATACTTGCCTATATATCTATTCTAATTTTTATGCATTAGTTCACAGATTTAAAAGCTATAATTATTCTTATATAAAGTTCACTAAGTTCTAAATAACTGCTATCTTCAAAAATCCTTAATTATTTCCAAGAGAAACACAGGAAAGGTATATAAAAATAGCTACTGTCAATGAGTGACCTTAAAAGGTAAGAACTACATTGAGTACTCTAGAATCATTCGATAGTAATTTAACACAGGTTGACTAAAAAAGTGATAGATAAGATCATTGAAAGACACTATTTTAGCTTGTATTTTAAAGGACACAGACAATGTAAAATATCAATGACTAATTATTCTATAAAAAACCAAATGAATACAAGTATAAATTAACAATGAATATAAAACAACAAAGATGCACTTCAAATAAATTCTTATTTGAAATTAAGAATAATTGCCTTCCCTTTTCATAACATTCAAGTATCTTCAGTTACCTAAACCCAACTTTGTTCCTACCACTCAGATATATATGACAAAGTCAAAGCAATGAGATTTAGTCATCATAAGCACTCTTTTTGAAGTCAATGGCTAGCATAAAGGTATTTTTATCATGTAAATCTCCCGAGTCCTTTACAATAGTTTGATAGTTTTTCTTCTCAGAGAAGAGGAAGTGTTTCAAATTAGAGAAAGAAGGGAAATGGAGGAGAGGGGGAAAAAAAAAAGAATGATCTAGAGTACATGTTCAAGAATGAGAACATGAAAGGGCATGTATTTCAGAGACCAGGGTGGAAAGCAAGAATACACCTTGGATGAGCATAGCAGCTAATTCGTGACTGTGGATGACTGATCAATACGGAGAATTCTTATTATAGAACACAACGTTTTATCTGTCTTACCACCTTATTTTCAAAACTTACCTCTTCCAGAAATTATTAGTAACAAAAATAATTTTCTAGTCAAGTATAGAGAAAATACTGAATATTATTAGCTAGGCAATGTAACATAAACAATAAGATACTTCCTATTTATAAGTGAGGAACGATTTTATTAAAATTATATAAATAAAACAACACAGGATTACAGAATAGAGGACATTAATAAGAAGCTGGATTCAAAGGATGATAACAATTTGGGGGAAAGAAAAAAGGAAAGAGATCCAATGCAGAAGACATAGTTGTACAAACACAAGGAAATGTGATATTGTGTAACTTGTTTTCAATAATTAATGTTTTCTATAGCAAGAGAATGGAGACTAGTTGAGTCTGAAAAGGAAAGTTGTAACTAAATTGTGAGAGATATAGAATGTTGTTCTGTTATACAGCAGATGTTTCTAGGTTTTTGGAATGTATAGTTTGGCAGAAATTTGGAGGACATATCCTAAGTGTGTCAACTTTCTATTTAAAAAAATAAAAATTAAACCTAAAATTCTAACATTTGCTATATTGTACTAAGTTAAGTAATGTTAACACAAAAAAGAATATGAACATAACATCTACATACTTTTAAAAAATATGATAAACTCTGGATGCCAAAAAGTTAGAACATAAAATTGTATTCTGCCAGATGAAAACAAGGTGAACTTTCAATATATACCTTGTTCCAATGTTTCATCTTTAGCATAGTTATTTTTTAAAAATCCAAGAGGCATGTTCTTAATACTCTTTCAGAGTACTCAATTCAGAGTATTTTAGGTAAACTTAGGGAAGCCCAAGAAAAACAGCTCTCAGTTACCTACCCAGCCCTTTCTTCTACCTTCCTTCTGCAGCACTAGAAGAAATAAAAAAAACAGACCAGGTGTCTGATCATGGCAAATTCTGGGAAGGGGCTACGTATGTGGGGTCTTGCCTGATCAACATAAAGCAGTTAATAGTTATCTGGCTGTAATTCCTTAGAGCTTAAAATTGTCACAAACCGTCACTGAGGAACCAGGAATGTGAGTCTTAATAACTTAAAATAATTCCTTCTTTGCTTTGGCTGCTGGCAAACTTAGTGTTGATTTGTGTTCCAGTTTTAATAACACTACAGGACCCATGCTAACATTTCTAAATTTATCCTCCATTTATTTTAGCATTTTGACCACTATTTATATATTCTTGTATAAGTTTGCCAAATCATTTTTGGAAAAGACATACATAAATACAGAAGAAAGACTTTAAGTGAATGAGGAAACATTTAAGATTTATTTTTTCAATAATGTTTATTGATTTTTTTTCTTATTGTAAAGTAACACATATTATGGGGTCATTACACTAAATATTCTCTCAGTCTAGAATGTTTTTCTAGTAAGGTGTATGACTCACCTCCTGTAAGTCCTTGCTTAAATGTACTTTTTACCACTGGTCTATTTAAAACTCTATAGCATGTTAGAAGATGGTAAATGCTACGTTAAAGGATATGTCCAACACAGGGTTTGGGATGATAAAAACGGCAGGGTCAAGTTGCGGTTTATTTAATAAATCACCCTCTTTAAAACTGCAACCTGACCCTGCTGTTTTTATCATCCCAAACCCGTGTTGGACTTATCCTTTAACGTAGCATCTACCACCTTCTAACATGCTATATAATTTATTTATTGTGTTTAACGTTTATCTAAGTGACCTCTCCTTGATGGAATATAAACTCAAGGCAGGGAATATTTTTTTAATTAAGGTGTGTTTTGTTGTTGTTTTATTAAAGTATCGTTGGCACGCAGCGTTAGATTAGTTTCAGGTGTACAACATAGTGATTCAACAACTTCGTATGTTATGCTATGCTCACCGTCTGTCACCATCCAACACTATTATAATACTTCTCGCTGTATTCCCTATGCTGTAACTTTTCATCCCTGTGACTTATTCATTCCATAACTGGAAGCCTGTGTCTGCCAATCCCATTTTGCCCATCTCCCCACCCCTCTCCTCTCTGGTCACCAAGAGTCTGTTCTCTGTATTCATGGGTCTGTTTCTGCTTTTGTTTGTTTGTTCACTTGCTTTCTTTTGTAGATTCCACATCTTCGTCTGTGATATGCGAATATATTCTAAGTACCTAAGAAAATGCTTGGCCTAGAACAAGAACTCAGTGTTTTGTTTTTTTTTTTAAATGAATAGCTCACCCATGTGTCACTGTTCTAAGACATTTTATAGGCATTATATAATTTAATTCTCACAAGAACCCTGGGAGGGAGGTGCTATCACTGACTACATTTTACAGAAAGGATGTAACTTTCTAAGTTACTTTCTAGGCTAACCGAGTCAAGTTATTAACTATTACTGCCTCTCTTGTGTAAAAGCAGTTGAGACAATGACAGAACAGTCACAGGAAAATGACAGTAAATAGAAAGTGAAAAGCAAAAGGATATATACGTAAGGCTGCTAAATCCAAGGAACAGTACCTACGGCCATTATGTCCTCACAGGATCATCTAGATATTGAGATTACCCCTTTCTGAAGCTCATGAATATTTATAAAACAAACATGTTAAAGAAGTAAGGCTTCAGAAAACCATATTTTCAAAGCTGCTCTCCTAATACAGGTGCATTAATTAAATCTTCACAACAATTAATTTATCTGGTTTCCCTCCTCACTCCATTGAAGCTGCTGTTGAGTAAAAGACAACAACTTCATCAACTCCAGGTTAAGTATTTCTTTACATTTTCTCAGTGAAGAATTGTCACATTACAAATGTTAGGGGAGTAAGAAGTCACTTGCAGAAGCACGGCTCTTACAGAGAGTAATGCATAGGACACACACCGTCTAATGAAGGCTACACCACACCCCTGGTAGACTAGGTTTGTAAGAGCCAGAGTCTCCTAGTCCAACACTTTTTCACACTTCTCCATTCTGTTATTAGCACTGACTGTGAAAACATGTTATTCTTAAAAAATGAATAAGAAGAAAGCATACAGGAGTATCGTATTCGAATTTGTGGAAGCAATGTCTTTACGTTCTTTTGGCAATAAATATTCCTCCAGAAGTACAAATTACGTCATGATTAAGAGATACATTATAGGAAACTAAAATAATTAGAATAGAGAGAGAAATCATACCTTCTATCAATAGCTCTTGTCCATGACTGCCAAGAAGTGTACGAGATAGGAATGGGGCAAAGTCTACAAAAATTTCACGAAGAAGAGGAGCAACTTTTTCTAAAGCTCTTTCAAGTTTTGCAGTGATGCTGTTGAAATTAAGACATAAAGACTAGTAAATATAATTCAATATAAAAAGTCAAATAAAGTTTACTTCTAAATTAAAATCTTGAAAAATCACGAAAATACAATTCTAACCCATGGAATCGTACCAGTTTCAGTAGAAGGGACACCCTGTACGGTTTCACATCAGACATAAGGCTACTCTGAAGACTTCAGCTAACGTGGAATGACTATTCTGTGAAAAGCTGTTGGGATTGTGTAACCCGCAAGGGCCATAGACTCTGCTCGTAGCTCTAAGGAGCATCAAGAAAAATTGTTCTTCTATGTCTTCTGTGACTATCCTTCTATCTATGAAAGAGAGCTGTTTTGAACACCCCCTACAGGGATCATTATGTCGGTTACAAAGAATTAACCTTTGTTCGCCAGAGTTACCTAAAAATTCCCTGGAAGGCTAGACTAATAACGCAGTAACTAGAATCCTCTGTAATACAACTAAATTGCTGTGCTAAAGTAGGCATTTTCCACCTCATAAGCCCATTTACTTTTAGTTATTGATCCCTGTAATATGATTTATATTATTTCATTAAATTATATGGCCTTATATAAACACTATTTGACATTCTTAAAAATACTTTAAGTAGTGTATGTAAAAAAAGAACAGAGGTGAAGAAAATAATTCTGCCCAAGCAAATAAATAATCTGGTAACATCTAACTTTCTGTCTTAGAAGTAAGTGCTCTGAAGTAAGACTGCTTGGACTAGAATGCTGGTTCTGAGGCGACCTAGGGGAGCGTGGGACATTAAGACTTCCTTTGCCTACCAAATGAAGATGACTGGAGTACGACTGGTGAGGATTAAATGAGCTAAGGCATGTAAAGTGCACAGAAAAGTACCCGGCACACTGTGAGAGGTCAGTCACGGTAGCTCTTATCACAACTACTTCGAATACAACAAAACTATATTTACTCTTACAAAATGTGGCTCTGACTTAAAAAAGCAAAATCACTATAATAATACAATGGTAGATGAACACACACTGTTCTACATCGAAGACATCTATGGCAAAAAATTGAACAATGCTTCAAAACAAAAGTTCAGCCACAAAGCTAAGTAACATTTTGGCTACGTATGAGGAAAAACATAAATGCCAAAAAGGTTATTAATCACAGAATAATTTTCCATATATTACTAATACTTAAAACTAAAGAACTGCATTGTGAAATGATTAAATAGGGATAAGGGAACAGACAGGATTCCTTCTTTCTTAACTTGGAAATAGCATGATCTGATTCATTTGTGTACTCAAAGCCTCACCATTAGCACTTCTATTTGACTTTTTCTTCTCTTATTTGGATGAACAGGTTTAGACAAAAACTCAGAAAACTGGTGTGAGCACTTCCACAAAGACTATTCTGGAGGAACAACTCGAGGCAAGAAAGGGACTCGGGTGCAGCTGTGAAGACTTGCCGGAGATAAACAGAATTTTCAATATTCTCCCTTACTCCGTTATTCCTGAACCTAGAACCTTCTTTTAACACAATGGTTCTCAAACTTTCGTGTAGATTAGAATCATCTGTAATGCTGGTTAAACAGACTCCTAGAACCCCATCCCCCTAACTTCTGATTCAGCAGGTTTGGGTGTACTGTGAGAATTTGCACTTCTAACACATTCTCAGGTGGCTTGCTACTGCTGATCCAGGAAACACACTTGGAGGATAACTGTTTCAGTGAGAAGATTTACTACTAGTAAATTAGAATAAAATAGCTAGCAAAGACAAGGCTACCTGAAGTCATAAAATAATCACAGTAAGTTATGTCTGACTTTAGTGAATATAGATGGACAGAGCTCCTTTTTCATGTCTACTTAATTCATTCCTTCTTATCTCCAGGATCATGTCCTATGATTTCCCAGCTAAAGTAATCCCATCCTTTAAGGAAAGATGAGTAAGAATGAGAAGAGCAAACCTACGAAAAGGAGAAAAATCCAGATGCTGTTGTTTGCTTCTGTACTTGAATTCTGAGTGAAGCATGAATATTTTTATTTAAGATTATTTAATGAGAGTGAAATTACTTTAGAAAAATTTTAGATGTATAAAGGTCCACATCAGTTATATTATCATAATATACTATTGTGTAATTAAATCCAGGTGTATTTTTTCCCTAGTTTATGACTTTTTCCCCTAATTTATGGGTTTATGTATGATTTAGAAGCATCAGAATTGCAACAATAGTGTTCTAAGTGATTAAGTTACAGATCAAATAGAAACTTCAATTAATCTAAGCAAATATTTACATGAGTGTGTATACATATGTACTAATTATCTTAAGGGTAATGGATAAAAACAGACATTTCTCAGTGAGTGAATCCCTACAATAGGATTTTTTAAAAAGTGTTTTTAAACATATATTCATTTCTGAGAGGCAGAGACAGAGCACAAGGGTGAAGGGGCAGAGAGAGAGGGAGACACAGAATCCGAAGCAGGCTCCAGGCTCTGAGATGTCAGCATAGAGCATGAGGCAGGGCTCGAACCCACGAGCCGTGAGGTCATGACTTGAGCTGAAGTTGGAAGCTTAACTGACTGAGCCACCCAGGCACCTCCCCTCCGCAACCCCCGCAAAATAGGATTTTAATAAGCAACTAATTTCTTATAAAACTCAATAGAATACTAAATGATGCTCTTACATATCATCCTGTAACCATAATTTTAATTTGCTAATGAGGGATAAAGTAATATTTTACCCAGCAAGAGACCAAATGTTTTAACTACATAAAATCATCATTAAATAATACTGCCAGATAGCTCTATCAAACAACAAGCTATGCTAAGTGGAAATGTTTCATCCTCACTTTTTTACAGTGAAGAAAATGGACAGGGTTTTGTTATTGTTGTCATTAAGAGTTACAGCTTCCTCACAATGTCTTTTAAAGGAAAGTAAACTTCAGATAAAGTTTAGAATTCTAGAAAATAATAACAATTCTACTTTCATTTAGGACACTGCTTATGTTGTGAGTTTGTTTGTTTCTTTGTTTGTTTGTTTGTTTGTTTTGAGAATGAGAGAGATGCAGGGATGGGGGCTGCAGAGAGAAAGAATCCCAAGCAGGCTCTGCACTGTTACTGCAGAGCCTGATGCGGGGCTCGAGTTCATGAACCATGAGATCATTACCTGAGCTGAAACTAAGAGGTGGATGCTTAACTTATTGAGTCACCCAGGTGCCCTGTGAGTTTTATTTTAAGAAACTCCTTTATGTTTGTGTCACGTCATAAAGTTATAATTCTTACTTTTAGTTTTAACTTTTGTATCCTCCTAGGTCCTTTTAGCATGTCATAAATATAATAAATACTTGATAATTTAATTTGGTACATTAAAATTCTTAAATTTCCTCACTTCTTACATCATAAAAAAGTTATGTATATAATAATAAAATCTAGAATGAAAGTAATTATGTAACTTTAAGTAATGTACAATAAAAGATACAACTCATATATAAAAGAAATTATTACACTAGTGAAATTCCACAACAGATTTCAGTATTCAAATGCTCCTATGTAAATTAGGAAATATAGGCATAGGTAAGTGAAGTGATTTGCTTAAGTAAACTTAGATAAAAAGGAAACATTAGGAGAGTATTAATGAAGCAAAACCATAAGTTGTAAATTCTTAATCAGCTACATACTATGGGAATCGACAAACATTGACTTTAAATATTTTGTTTAGTTTTCACTAAGTTTCTAATGTGAAATATAATTTAACATACTAGACAAGTGAAGAGTAAATGTGCCCTGAATCTTAGGTTCTGTAACCTTGTGACCTACTGGTAAACAGCTTTTTCCGCTATAACTGTCTAGGTTTATAGCAACTAATGAACACGTGAAGCTGAAAAAATTCTTGCCTACTTTATCTCCACATGGACTTCTAAATTAAAAAACTGACATTTTCTCCTTATTCTTTTTAAACAGAATCATATACATTTTCAAGTGCATGAGTACAGATTAAGAAAGAAGATGAAATTACAGAAGATTAAGAAATTGAATCTCAATAGAATTCTACTGTAAGGAAGTATTTTATTCACTCTTTTATAAGGTAAATTGAATTCCAAACATGCATTTTTTTCAAGTTCTAAGAAATGTAATGCTGGGATGTCTTTAGATAGCTATAAAAGCTTTTTTACAGTGCATGTTTGGAAATTGTTAATTGCATGTGTCTCAGACAAAAAGAAAAAAAAAACAAACTGAAATGGAAATACTCCTCCTTTCTAGTGAACTAGTCAAATAAAATATAAAATTTAACTATAAAGTTCAGAAAATACGTCATTTAACTGAGACCACACAACAGACCTAGTGCTATAAAGAGTAAGGCTAATTGTCTTTTAAATAGGTGATATAAAAATGAAATAATAAAACTTTTCCTAGTAAATAATATTTTTAACACAAGAGTCGTATATGCTTCTGACTGGGGCAGCCAGGCACTCCTGGTTTTAGTGCTTTCCCACAGAATGACCTAGGTCCTCCCTTCCAATCGCCTCACTTCTCCTCAGACCAGTTCTCCCTTCCCACTTATAGGTGATGTGAAGAACATTCTTCAGTAAACCGCCTGTATACAGTGCTCTGAGAATATCTTTCCTGTGACTGTAGTCTGTTAATGGGTGCTGTTAGTATAGTGCTTGGCTCACATAATATTTTTTGAAAATACAATTTGAAATATCATGAGTTAGAAATTCAAATTAAAAAAAATAGAAAACTTCCACTTAAGATGCAGAAAGCTGGAAATGGTCACTCCCACACTGATCACAAGAAAAAGTCAGAAAATATATAGAATTATAGCACTTTTAGGATCTAGCAGATTGCTGAGATCGCAGGACAACCAATTAGCCTTGAAATCTGAAGAAAGACCAGACCCTTAAGAAGACAAGGGAGGGATGAAGAACTTGCTTCCTCGGGGCAGAGCCCAGGAAGAAGAAACACTGGGTCCTCCATAGACTGGTAAGAGGAAATCAGCTAACACTTTTAATAAGTTGATCGAGTCCAAGTGTGAGCTAATGTGAGAGAATGAAATCTTCAGCGCTGCAAGCACAAGGGGAGTCTGCGGTAATTTGCAGGCTCTTGTCCACAAACCTCACCATTACTCATGAGAGAGACCGGGGGCAGCATGGAAGACTGAGAAAGTCCTTTCACCGCTGCAGGCTAAGCAAGGGAAGCGGTGGCTGTTGTAGAAAAGACATAAAGCCCAGCCTGGACCTTCTTCTCTATAACCTCTGCGGAACAAAAGCCTTATCTGTCTTAGAACAGGGCGGCAAGACCGGTCACGTTCAGGGTACCAGAGAGAGCCTTTTGCAGCTAGAGAAAGGGAACAGAAAAAAAAAAACAAAACTTTTCTGAGGGAGAGCAGGAAGTCCTGATATTTAGAGATTCTCCAACCACTTGCAAATGGGCAGGATCAGTAGCAAGTCCCACACACAAGACCCGGGGCAGCACTTGCCTAAAACCCAGTCTGGAGCAGAACAACAGGAAACAACCCATGCCCACCACAAACCAGGCTTGCAAGTACCCAGTACAGATACAGCAGACGACTGTTGTGGAGGGAACCTCTTTGAAATATAGGAAATATAGGATCGAAAGAAAGCCTTCAATAGGAACACTGAGTAAAACATTCTGACAAGTCAGCCTCTACATAAAGTCAAGGTAAATGTAGTGAAATTTAAGGCATGAGTTGCAGTGAGAGTATTTAAAACAAGAAAACACAAACCTAGCTCAACTCCTGGGTAGAATAATTTAAGCTACAATAGGAGAGGCCTAGCATAAGAGGCAAGCCCTTTTCCAGGATAAATACCATGTCAGTTATGACTAAACTATAGATAATGTCCAGTTTTCGACCAAGAAGTACAAGACACACAAAGAAGAAAAACCGACAAAGTCAGAATCACAAAAGGATAGGATCAGAATCACAGAGAAACCAGGTGTTGGAACTATTGGAGATTTAAAATAACTATGTTTAACATGTTGGGAGTTAATTAATACTTGAAAAGATAAGTCAATGTGCATAAACAGGGAATTTTAGCAAAGTAAGAAACTGTAAAAAAGACACAATGATGGAAATACAAAAATAGAGAAAAAAGATAACGCGTTCAATGGGCTTATCAACAGATTCAATAAAGTTAAGGAAAGAATTAGCAAATTTGATGAAAGGCCAATTAAAAAAGGCATATTGAAATAAAAGGAGGATATATATATATACATATATATATGTATATATATATATATACATATATAAAATGAAAGAAGAATACATATATTCTTTGAATGCAAGTGCATTCAAGAGCTGTGGAAGAGTATCAAATAGTCTATATAAATGTCATTAAAATTCCAGAAGAAAAATGTGGTATGTCAAATAATGGCTGCCCAAAGGTACCTAAACCATAATCCCTGGAACTTGTGAGTCAGTTATGTTACATGGCAATAGGGACTCTAAAATGAAATTCACGCTTTACACACTGAGATAGCGACATTATCCTGGATTATGTAGGTGGGCCTAATGCAACCACAGGAGCCCTAAAAAAGCAGAAAACCCTCTTGGTGGCATCAGGGAGTTGTAGTAGAAGAGAAAGACATAAAAGACATGTCAGAAGGTGAAGCCAGAGAGGTCCCAAGTGTGAGAAGAATGTGATACACTTTCACTGGTTCTGAATGAAGGGGTCATATGCAAGGACTAGAAAAAGGACTCTCTAGGAGCTAAGGACAGCCCTGACTGACAACGGGCAAATAAACAGGGCTGTTGTCCTACAGCGGCCCGGCGGTGAATTCTGCCAACAACCTGAATGAACCTGGTTTACTTCCAAAGCCTCCAACTAGCAAGCAGCCCTGCAAATAGCAGGGTTTTCAATGTGACCTGTGTTGGACTTTTAACCTCCAGAACTGTGTCATAATAAATGAGTATTGTTTCAAGCTGCTAAATTTGTGGCAATTCATTATGGTAGCAATAAAAAACTAATACAGGGAGAGAGAGAAAATCGGTCAGAAGAAATATGTTAAGAGATAATGAATAATAATTTTCCCAAAATGATTAAGTTCCTCAAACCATGCATGCAAGAAGCCCAGGAAAGGGGTGCCTGGGTGGCTCAGTCAGTTGGGCGTCTGACTTCAGCTCAGGTCATGATCTCACTGTCCGTGGGTTCGAGCCCCGCATCAGGCTCTGTGCTGACAGCTCAGAGCCTAGAGCCTGCTTCCGATTCTGTCTCCCTCTCTCTCTGCCCCTCCCCCACTCAAGCTCTGTCTCTGTCTCTCTCAAAAATAAATAAACCTTAAAAAAAAAAGAATCCCAGGAAGCAAGCACAACAAAAATTAATAACTTATATTTGTCATAATAAAATACTGAAACCCAAAAGTAGACAAAAATTTAAAGAAGGCTTTCAGAGAATAAAGACTCATCATGCAAAGAGGAAAAAGGAAAGAATGACCTCACCAGGAAGAGGCAGGCCAGAAGACAGTGGCATGAAATCTATTTCAAATCCACTTCAAAAAAATGTTGGCCACAATTCTATTTCTGGCCAAAACAAACAAACAAACAAAAATATCTTTCAAAAATGAAGGCAGAGAAGAATTTTTCCAAAGAAACAAAAACTGAGAGATCCATGTATATGCCTTGGAGTGCAAGAACTTTTTTTTTTTTAATGTTTATTTATTTTTGTGAGAGAGGCAGAGACAGAATGCGAGCAGGGGAGGACAGATAGAGAGAGACAGAATCAGAAGCAGGCTCCAGGCTCTGAGCTGTCTGCACAGAACCCGACACGGGGCTCAAACTCAGACAGGGAGATCATGACCTGAGCCGAAGTCGGATGTTTAACCGACTGAGCCACCCAGACACCCCTGCAGTACAAGAACTTTTAAAGGAGGTTCTTCAAGACTAAGAAATATAATACCTGATGTAAACTTATGTTTCTACAAACATACTAAGAAGGCTAGAAATGATAAATAAGAGTAAATATTAAACTCATTTATTTTTTTTTTTAATTTTTTTTCAACATTTTTTTATATATTTTTGGGACAGAGAGAGACAGAGCATGAATGGGGGAGGGGCAGAGAGAGAGGGAGACACAGAATCGGAAACAGGCTCCAGGCTCCGAGCCCTCAGCCCAGAGCCTGACGCGGGGCTCGAACTCACGGACCGCGAGATCGTGACCTGGCTGAAGTCGGATGCTTAACCGACTGCGCCACCCAGGCGCCCCTAAACTCATTTATTTTTAATTGCGCTAAAGATAATGCACTTTACACAGCAAAAAGAGTAGTGATGCATTGTTTCTTAAAAAGACATATAAAGGTAAAATATGACAACATTAACATAAAGGATGACAGAGTAATTAAAAGTAAAGTAAAAGTAAACCATTATAAGAATCTTACACAACACATGAAAGAGTATAAAACTATTAAAGATTATAAAAATTTAGGGGTGCCTGGTGGCTCAATCAGTTAATCACCTGGTTCTAGATATCAGCTCATGTCATGATCTCATGGTCAGGAAATCGAGCCCTGTGTCGAGCTTTGAGCTGACAGTGCAGAGCCTACTTGGGATTCTCTTCTCTCTCTCTGCTCCTTCCCCGCTTGCTCTGTCTCTCAAATAAACATTAAAAGAATAAAAAAATGAATAAAGACTGTAATACCTTAAGGATTTTTATTGTAAGCCTTGGGCAGCTCTGAAAATATTTTACAGCTGAATAAACAATAAGCCAATATTGGAGAGAAAAAAGAATGATACAAAAAATGCCCTATTAATCCAAGAGAAAGCAGAAATAGAGGGATAAAAAAAGTAAAAAAAGATGGGAAATAATAGTTTTTAGAAAACAAGTAGCAAGTTGATAGATATAAATGCAACCATATCAGTAATAACATTAAATGTAAAATATATTGTCAATTGTCAAATTGATAATAAAAAAAAAGCTGGGTCCAATGACACATTATGAAAACCCTACTTTAAGAGTAAAAATATAGATAAGTTTAAAGAAAAGACAGGAAAGAGAAATGCCATTAAGACCCTAATATAAAAAGAGCCAGCGAAAGAGCTGAAGAGATTTTTATTAGATGAAATATTAGAATTTACATTATATTTGACTAATCTTTTGTATAGCTTGAAGATTATAAGAAAATCAAATTTGCCCATGATGTAATTAAGGGACAAAATAAATGGATATGGCATAATCTAGTTTAAAGTAGTGATTAAAAAATAAAACTAAGCTATTTCAATGCTTATACTCAATTTAATATATGGTAATAAACAAACTAGCTATATAAAAATAATTTGGATTTTCACCGTTACTAATTGGCTGATCTTCCTGCTGACAACAGCTAAACAACTAGACAGAAACCGAACCGAAAGAAAAAATACCTCTTTAAGGGTAATGGAACATTAAGGCAGGGGCCAAATATTTGATGATGATTCTTAAAAAGATGAAATCCTAAAAGAGGTGATTTTGGCATTTGGGCCCCTTTTTCATATGGACATGGTTTAGAAGAAGCAGTTTAATGACTCAGCAGTTGAACAAACTTTTAACAAATTTATGGAGAAAAACTGAAGTTTAGGACCCACCAAAGGCAGGGAGAACTTAGAAAAATCCTTATGATTCAAGTTGGAACCCTAGAGTAGTGGTAAACCAGAAAAAAGACTAAGCCCTATAACCTTGACTATATTATGTTATCTAGAATTGATAGTGCCTACCAGAAACAAATGTAATTTTTTTTCTGGAAAAATCCAACATTTTGTACCTTTATAATCTCTCATATACCAGGTTCTTCACACTAGAATTAAAACAAATGGCATTAGAAAAAAATGTATTATCCAATACTAACAGAAACACAAAATCATACATATAGTCCAAAAGCCCAATAATGAAACCAAGACTTGAAATACCTATGTCTCATATATTCATGCAAATTATAGACAAGATAGACAATTGGAAGAGAAAAACTATGAAAAAAATCAAATGGAAATTCTAGTACTTACTAATTTCAGAATCTAGAAGATTAGAAACAACTACAGAGAGAATTAGTAAAGTGGACTAAGGCAGAGAGAATTAGTAAAGTGGACTAAGGTTAAAAAATATACTCAGAATTAGAGAATGAGAAAGAATATACATAAATAGATAACAAATAAAGAAAATATCTAATATATGTATAATTCAAGTCATAAGAAAAGAATGAGTAAGAAGCAAAATTTGAGGTGGTAATGGCTAAGAATTTTCCAGCTGCTGATGAAAGTCAACAAATTTGAGACTTGAGAAGCTCTTGCAAGCCCAAACTAGATAAATACCAAGAAAAACCACAGAGCCTGAGTATATCACAGTTCAAATGGTGAACACCAAAGATAGAGACAATCTTAAAAGCAGGTAGCAATGGTGGGGAAGACACGATAAGAGCATAGAAATAGCAGCAAGACTAAAAGTTTTCTGGGTTTTTTTTTAAGGCAAAAAAGTAAAGAAAGCATAGAAAGAACAAAACCCAAAAACAGTTGAAGAATATTTTCAACGCAGTAAAAGAAAACAACTCCAACCTAAAATTTATACTGGCTCAAATTTGTCATTAAAAAAATTTAGGTAAATTTTTTTTTAAATTTTTTTAACCTTTATTTTTGAGCATGAATGGGGGAGGGGCAGAGAGAGGGAGACACAGAATCGGAAACAGGCTCCAGGCTCCGAGCCATCAGCCCAGAGCCTGACGCGGGGCTCAAACTCACAGACCGCGAGATCGTAACCTGAGCTGAGGTCGGACGCTTAACCGACTGAGCCACCCAGGCGCCCCAAATTTAGGTAAATTTGAAAGGATTTTAGTCAAATAAGAACTGAGAGAATTCATAAGTGGCAGGCCTACATGAAATGAAATACTAAAAGGTGTTCTTCAAGATGAAGGAAAATGATACCAGATGGAAATCAGACTTTCAGAAAGTAATGATGCGCAACAAAAAATGATAACCATGTGGGTAAATCTAAATAGAGGTTGACTAACAAAATAGTAATTATGCTCTGTTATGGGGTTTAAAATTTTACATCCACACAAACACGTGTACAGGTGTACAAGTGTATTTGCACAATTGGGGGTAAATGAAGTTAAACTATACTAAGATCTATGCATTGTCCTGGAAGACGACTTAGATAAACTAAGAATTAATGTTGCAATCTGGAGGATGACTACTTAAAACACTGTTTCTCAGAGTGTGTTCTCAGGACCAGCAGGATCAAGATCATCTAGTGTTATGGTTAATTTCATGTATCAATTTAACTGGATCATAGGGTATGCAGATATTTGGTCAAATATTTTTCTGGTGTGTCTGTAAGGTTGTTTCTGGATGAGATTAATATTTTGAATGGGAAGACTGACTAAAGCAGATAGACCTTCCTAATGTGGATAGGCCTCATCCATTCAGCTGAAGGCATGAATAGAACAAAAAGCTGAGTAAGAGAGAGCTCCTCCTGCCTGACAGTTGGAGCAGGAACGCTGGTCTTTTCCAGCCTTTGGACTCAGACGAAAACATTGGCTCCTCTTGGGTTTTGAGCCTGCCAGCTTTCAGACTGGAACTTATAACATCAGTTTTTCTGGCTCTCAAGCCTTTAGACTTGGACTGGAAATATATAGATTGGCTTTTCTGAATCTCCAGCTTGCCAGGGGACTTCTCACACTCCAGAAATCCATTGAATAAGAACTCTGGGGTGGGACTCAGCAGTCCATGTTTTAACAAGCCTTCCACGTAACCCTGTTGCAAGTTGGTGTCTATGAACCTCTGCACTAAGGAAAACTAGTAATAATAACGTATAACCCTCAACCTCATAGTTTCTTGTTACTTCTCTCTAGTGAATGTTTCTTCAACAATATGAATAAAGTTGATTAATCGCTACCAAGACTAAAAAGGAAGGAAGGAAAGCAGCCAAAAAGAAAGCAGACTCAAATAATGAATATCAGGAATTGTTAGAAGGACTTTCTTACAGATGACAGGAATGTTAAAAAAAACTATAGAATAGTATGAACTACTTTATGCCAACAGAACCTTCCAAAACTGACACAAGACAAAATAGAAAATCTGGGAAGAGCTGTAGCTATTGAATTGAAATTTTAATTTAAAAACATTCCCTAAAAAGGAGATAGACCAGGGGCACCTGGGTGGCTCAGTCGGTTGAGCGTCTGACTTCCACTCGGGTCATGATCTCACAACTCTGTGGGTTCGAGCCCCGCATCAGGCTCTGCGTTGACGGCTCGGAGCCTCGAGCCTGCTTCGGATTCTGTGTTTCCCTCTCTCTCTGCCCCAACCCACTTGCATTCTGTCTCTGTCTCAAAAATAAATAAACATTAAAAAAAATTTTAAAGAAGGAGATAGACCAGAATCAGATGTCTTTGCTTGTGAAGTATGCCAAATATTTTAGAAAAAAATAATAATCTTACACAAACTCTTCAAAAGAGAAAATTGGTTTTACATATCAAAGAAAAAGTTGATTTTTTTCTAGGAATTCAAGGTTTGTTTAACATTTAAAAAATAAATTAATCTAAAAGACCACATTAGCAGAAAAAGGAGTATGCAAAAATTTTTTTAATTACAATAAAATTCAATACAGGTAAGTCACAGCAATTCTTGGCTAATTATAAACATAAGAGATGTCTTACATGTGACAAAAGTATCTATAGTAAGTAGACAGGAGCATCATAATTAATGATGTTCAAAGCTTTCCATCTGAGATGAAGAAAACAATGCTTTTCTAACTACTTTTATAGAAAATTGCAACAGAGGTAGTAGGTGGTACTAGAAGACAAGGAAAAGAAACAAAAAGATTTAAGGATTGTAACAGGGGATACAATTGCCAGTATTCTAAGATGAAAAGACTACGTACATATATATTCATTTAGAAAGAACTATAGATAGGGGCACCTGCATGGCTCAGTCGGGTGAGCGTCCGACTTCAGCTCAGGTCATGATCTCATAGCTTGTGAGTTTGAACCCGGCATCAGGCTCTGTGCTGACAGCTCAGAGCCTGAGCCTGCTTCAGATTCTGTGTCTCCCTCTCTCTCTGTCCCTCTCCAGCTCATGCTCTGTCTCTATCTACCTCTCTCAAATATAAATAAACATTAAAAAGATTTTATTAAACGAAAGAAGTAGAGATAAAAAATTAGGAATAATAAGTAGCTAAATGTTTCAGGATATTAGTTCAATATACCACAATGGGTTATATATGCCAGCAAACAATTTAAAAATGCACTTTATAAAAGATATAATTTACAGTGTAAAAATATCAAATTCCATTTTTCACCTCGGAGCAATAAGATGGTATAGAGTTACCTCCCACACTATTAACTAGAAAATTGTACAAAATACAGAGAACAATATTTTCAGAGAACACAGGTAGCACAAGACCATAAACCTTGAGGAAAGAAAAAAAAAATGAAATGATTCCTACCATCATTCAGGTTTCCTGCAGGGAGGTATTTCCCCTATTAGGGCAATTATAATATCCAGCAAGCATTCTGGGTTGACAAGACTAAAACTGTAGTTCAGGAAGGCCAAGGTGGATAGAATTTGGAGGACTTCCATCCAAGAGGAAAGAATTATAAAGAGAAACAGTTTCAATAATCTGAGTCTTCGGCTGAATAACAATCTATATGTGTGACACTTGAAAGCTCCGATGGTTAGAATAGATCAAATCCAGAGGAAAGAACAATTATGAAGGAGCTATAACACAAACATTTCCTAACAGCTCATACAGGGCTGAGAAGTGTCTGTGTTCCTTCCGGCCAGAATGGAGAGTCCTCATTAAATACACTGAGCACTCAGGAGAAATCCCAGCACACTTTCTAAGTGTGACAAAATTAGCCCAAGAATAAAGGCCCCTCTAGACTCTCTTTAAAATACCCTAAAAGCATACCTCATGAGAAAGAATAAAGATTTGGAATAAAGAAAGATTTTGAATAAATCGTGCTGAACAATCATGGACAAAAATACAAACCTCAATATAAACCTCATACCTTATACAAAAATTAGCTGAAGATGAGTCACAGACTTAAAAGTAAAACTGTTTATGAAGTCATAGAATTTAATGGAAAACATGTAAGAAAAAAATTTTTAGGACTCAGAGGGGTGAAGAGTTCTTAGACATGACAACATGGTAAATTAGACTACAATAAAAATGCAGTTTTCCTCTGCCAAAGATGCTATTAAAAGGATAAAATAAGAAGCCACAGTCCAGGAGTGTCTGGTGGCTCAGCTGCTGGAGCATCTGACTCTTGATTTTGGCTGAGGTCCCAGGGTTGTGGGATCGAGCCCTGCATTGGGCTCTATGTGGAGTGTGGAGCCTACTCAAGTTTCTCTCCCTCTGCCCCTTTCTCCCACTTGTGCTCTCTGTCTGAAATAAAAAATAAAAAAAAAAAAACAATGTTTTTAAGTGTTTTAAAAGAAGCCACTCTGTGGAAGAAAATAACTGCCAACTACATTTCTGAAAAAGGACTGGTACTTAGAAAATATAATGAACTCTCAAGGCTTAAAATCAAGAAAGCAATCCAATTATGAAATGGGCAAAAAATATGAACTGACATTTTAACACTGATGGCAAATAAGCACACAAAAAGATGTTCAGAATCATCCATTAGGAAAGTGACAAATTGAGACCACAATGAGATATCACTACATACCTACCAGGCAGAATGACTTAAAAAAAAAAAAAGACAATACCAAACCCTGGTAAAAATGAAGAGAAACTGGACTATGTGTACATTGCTGGTAGAAGTTTCTTTTAACAAAACTAATCAGGTATTTACCATAAAGCTCAGTAACTTCACTCTTGGTCACTTATCCCAGAGAAATGAAAACATATGCTTACGTAAAAACAAATGTTGGGGCGCCTGGGTGGCGCAGTCGGTTAAGCGTCCGACTTCAGCCAGGTCACGATCTCGCGGTCTGTGAGTTCGAGCCCCGCGTCGGGCTCTGGGCTGATGGCTCAGAGCCTGGAGCCTGTTTCCGATTCTGTGTCTCCCTCTCTCTCTGCCCCTCCCCCGTTCATGCTCTGTCTCTCTCTGCCCCCAAAATAAATAAACGTTGAAAAAAAAATTAAAAAAAAAAAACAAATGTTCACTACATCTTTTTTCATAAAAGCAAAAACTAGAAAAAAACTAAATGCCCTTTAGTGGGTGAATAGTTGAATGAACTGTCCTATATGCATACCATGGAATACTACTAAGAAATACAAATAAAAAAAAGAAAAAAACAGAAATACAAATGGAAGAAAACTATTAAAATGTGCAACAGTGCTGGTAGGAATGCAAATTGGTGCATCCACTGTGGAAAACACTATGGGGACTCCCCAAAAAGTTAAAAATAGAACTACACTATGACCTGGCAATTGCACTAGTAGATACCTACCCAAAGAATACAAAAATACTGATTCAAAGGACACATGCACCCTGATGTTCACAGCAGCATTATCAACAATAGCCAAATTATGGAAAGAGCCCAAATGTCCATTGAGTGATGAATGGATAAAGATGAGGTGGTATACAGATACAATGGAATATTACTGCTATCAAAAAGAATGCAATTTTGCCATTAACAATAACATGGATGGAGCTAGACTATATTATGCTAAGTGAAATAAGTCAGTCAGAAAAAGACAAATACCATGCATGCTCACTTATATGTGAAATTTAAGAAACAAAACAAATGAACACAGGGGAAGGGAAAAAAGAGAAGGAGGTAAACAGTAAGACTCTTAAATACAGAGAACAAACTGAGGGTTGCTGGAGGGGATGTGGATGGCGAATGGGCTAAATTGGTGAAGGATATTAAGGAGAGCACTTGTTTTGAGCACAGGGTATTATATGTAAGTGATGAATCACTAAATTCTACTCCTGAAACAAATATTACACTATATGTTAGCTAACTAGAACTTAAATAAAAATTTGAAACAAACAAACAAAAAGCATGCAACAACTTGGATGGATCTCAGAGTGTTCTGTTTAAGCAAGAAAAGGTCAATGTCAAAATGCACCTCTGGACACCTATGAGTCAAAGACTAAATTGTAGGTAAACACAGAAAAAATATTGAATGAAAATTAAAACATTATAATGAAAATTTATATAATAAAGCTAAAACAGTCCTTAGAGGAAAAGTTGTGACTTTAAAAGCTCATATTAGAAAAGAAGAGATATCTAAAATCAATGATCTAAGCAAGGGTCAGCAAATGTTTTCTCTAAAAGGTGAGAGAGTAAATATTTTTGGCATTTAGGCAATACTTTCTCTATTACAGCAACTTAACACTGCCACTATAATGTGAAAGCAATCACGGCAATATACAGACAAATGATAGGACTATATACCAATAAAAGTTTATTTTTAATAGGAACTGGTGGCAGGCAAATTTAGTTCATGGGTCATAGCTTGTAAACTACTAATATATGAAAAGGAATTAATAAGACCAGAATTCAGTGTAATGGAAAACAGAAAAAAAACTAATGAAGCTAATAGCTAATCTCTGAGAAAAATCGTAACACTGAACAATCAATAGCTATTCTAGTAATGATACAGTGAGAAAAGCCATAAATTAACAAAATCTGGAATGAAAGAGCACCATTAGAGATCCTATAAATATTTTTAAATAACAAAAAAATAAAACTTTATGGCACTAAATCAAACAACTTAGATAAAATGGCTAAATTCCTAGAAGTCACAAATGACCAAAACAGATGCCACAAAATCCCCCCCCCCCAAAACCAAAAAATCTAAATAATCACTTGCCCATTAGAGAAACTTAATTTGTAATTTAAAACTTTTCCATAAAGAAAATTCCATTTAGAGATGGCTCCACAGGTGAATTCTTACACATTTAAGGATAAATATCACTAAAGCTACAAATAACACTATCTTACACACAGAAAATAATAAGGAAACTACAGTTAGAATTATTGAGCTGACAAAAGTTCTAAACCATCTACCAAAGTCTATTAAAATTAAGTGAACTAAGCAGAGCTGCAGGATACAAGGTCAAATATGCAAAAATAAATTGTCTTTTTATACACTATCAACACACTATTAAAATATTTCTCTTTTTTCAGCTCTACTAAGGTATAACTGACACAGGCAATCATCAATTGACTGTGTTAAGATAAATTTATTTGCATATGGTATAAATGAAAACGTACAGTATTTACTTTTTTACTTGGCTTCTAACTCAAAATTGGAAATCTAAAGTAAAAAAGTAAACATAAGATCTTTAGATTGAAAACTACAGTTAGGTGCTGAGAGAAATTAAAGATCTCAATGAATGGATACAGACAATGTTCACAGACTGGAAGACTCAATAATATTAAGTCATCATTTCTCCTTAAACTTAATTAAAGATTCAACACAATCCTACTTAACACTACAGCAGGTTTTGTTTTGTTTTGTTTTGGTAGAAACTGGCAAACAAATTCTAACATTTATGTGAAAATGCAAATAACCTAGAACAGTGAAAGCAAATGTAGAGAGGAACAGAGCTAGAAAACTTGTACCACCTGCTTTCAAGATTTACTATAAAGCTCCAGTAAATGAAGACAGGAGGGTATTGGCAGAAGAACAGCCATACAGATAATGGAACAGTACAGAGGCCAGAAATAGATTCAGGCATAGGTGGGCAAATGATTTTAAACCAGTGTACCAAAGTAATTCAATGGTGCTGAAACAGTGATTTATAAAAATAGATAAAAACAAACCTCAATTTTTATTTCGACATACACACAAAAATTAAGTGAAAATGGATCATCACAGACCTAATCACAAAAGCTAAAAACTACAAAACTTTTAGAAGAAATTGTAAGAACGCTTCATGACTTTCAGGAAGGTAAAGATTTCTTAGGACACAAAAGTACAAACCATAATAGAAAAGACTTTTTGAAACAATGGACTTTATTAAAATTAGAAAGTTCCTGTTCTTACTAGTTTTAACAAAATAAAAATATAAAATGGAACATAAAAATTTTGCAATGCATATATCTGACAGAGGACATATATTCAGAATATATAAAGAACTCTTATATCCCAAAAAGGATATAAGCAAAAGACTTCAATGGCCCATAAGCACAGGAGAAAACAAAAACAAACAAAACACCTTCCTATCATTAATCATTAAGAAAATCGAAAATAAAACCTAATGAGATATGCTTACCCAGTCATTATAAAGTATAAAATTTAAAAGATTAACCATACCAGTGTCAACAACAATATAGAACAAAGGGTACTTTTATACATTGTTGACAGGAATATAACATGATACAACCACTTTGTTAATAGCAGTTTCTTAGAAGGGTAAGCATATACTTACTACACAACCAGCAATTTTAGTTGTCTACCTGAGAATGTTATGTCTAATACAAGACTTGTACTCAAAGGTCCACTGACTATTAAATGCCCACAGAAATAAACAAAAAGACATGGATGAGTCTCAGAATCTCAAAAGTTGAGTGAAGGAAGACAGGCACAAAAAGGCATATTCTGCATGATTCCATCTATGTGAAGCCCTAGAAAAGACAAATTTAAGTTACAATATTAAAAAGCACATAAACAGTTGCCTGAGGCAAAGATGGAGGGAATTACATATGGAACACAAGGGAACTTTCTGGGGTGATGGATATATTTTATCTCTTGATTGCAATGGTTATATGGGTACCTAAACCAATCAAAACTCAGTAAAAGGTACACTTGAATGAGGTTTTTTAAAATTGAAACAACTATACACAAATGGCCTCAATAACACTGATTTGGAAATGAGAGAAAAAAATACAAATACAAAATATTAAAATGCTAAGAATAAATCAAATAGGAAATATGTAAGCCTTCTACATAGAAAAGTAAATACTGTTACTAGAAAAATTAAAAAGAAATGGAATATATGATGCTCATGGTCTGAAAATTTCATTATTGAAGGAGACCTGTAGATGCAATAGAGATCGATATAGTTGCAATAGATCCATGAATTCTATTCCTAGCCAAAACTCCAGCAAGTTTTTTAAAATACGGATACTGACAAACCGATTCTAAAATTTAAATAGAAACTCTAAGTATCAAGAATACCTCAGACTTCCTTGAAAAAGAAAAGGACAAGATGGGAAGATCTTACTCAACCAGATAAAGATCTTTATTAAACCTAAAGCTAACTATGACAGAATGGCACAAGAATACACAGACAAAGAACTGAGTGGCAAACTGGAACCCAGCCTAAAGGACACTTGTTTTTTGATGAAACAGAAGAGCATGGGAAGAAAGAGGAGGTTTTCCAATAAATGATGCTGGGTCATCCTGACACCCATATCACTCCCACCTTATTAAATACACAGAACTCAATTCTGGATGGACTATACATGTAAATATGAAAAATAATAAAGCAGCCAAAAGATAAGGTGGGGAAATGTAGGCAAAGATTTCATCTACAACAGAAAAAGCACTTGTTGACAGATTTTTAGTAAAATTACAGCTTCTGTGGAGCAAAACAGCTCGTATAAATGAATAGAAAAGTCACAGAAAGAAGATATATATACAAATGACATATAATCTTCAAAGGGACAGGGCCTTACAAATTAATAACAAGAAGAAAAACAACTCAATTTTTAAAAATGGGTAAGAGATTTCAATAGCCACAAACCAGTAAACCAAAAAAACCCCACAAACCAGTAAAACCAAAAGACCAATAAATACGTAAGAAGTTGCTTAACCCCATCAATCACAGGAAAATGCAAACTATAAATACAGGGAGATACTTCCACCAAAATGGTTAAAATGTAAGAGTGACAGTACTAAGTATCAATAAAGATAGGAAGAAACAGGAACGCTGATACACTGCTGAAGTAGTCAACTTTCATATCCACTTTGGAAAACCATCTGGCATTATCTGATAAAACCGATACTACTCCACTCTACTCCACATTATTTACCCAGCAGATGTGCATGCAAACGTGTGGTACACCGAAGAGTAATGTACAAGCAGCATTATTGTGCATAAAGCAGCATTATTTGTCGTAGCCTAAACCTAGAAAATCCCAATGCCCATTATCAGTAAAATTGATTAATAAATTATAGTATCCACCCACAAGGGAATAAAGATGGAATAAAAATAAACAAACTATTGCCACATGCAACATGGATGAATCTCACAAATATGATGCAGAACAAAAGACTCTACAGACAAGAGAATATATGCGTTACAATTCCATTTTCATAAAACTCATGAAAGACAAAGCTAACCTGGTATTAAAAGTCAGGGTTATGAATCTGAAGAGGAGCAAGATTCGTGACTGGGAATGAGCACAAGGTGGGGCTTCTGGGGTACCCGGAACATTACACTTCTTCACTTGGGTGATGGTAACATGAGTGTCTTCATTGTTTCACTGAGCTTGTACACTCTGTATTTGTGTCATACTTGAATTTGAAATGTCAATACACACACATACCTGTGTGTGTGCAATTTAACTCTAAGAGTGTAGACTAGTCTCTTGTAGGAGTTTTTGTCACATGCTACTATAAATAATTTTTATCTATTAATCATGATAAAAAAGGTAATGTTTGTTCATTTGTTTATGAAATGAACAATATCTATGTAATATATAATACTGTACATGTAATTGGAAAATGTTTATTCAAGTTCCAATTACATATATTTTATATTACATGTAACTTTGCAGAGTTATTTTGAAAGTCTGTATTTTAAACTCATTGCCACAGCAAAGATGCACAACTTTATCATGTCACCATTTGTGCATGTTTTTACATTACTGAAAATAGTAGCATGTTATACGACAATGGATTATAAATTCAGCAAAGTCAATGTCTGAAAGTCACTCAGGATCCCTATTTAGGCTCTGAAATGTAGTAAGTAGTTTTGATACAATGTGTAACTAGCCAAAAATAACAAAACAATACAATTATGAAACGTAGTCACAACATTCATAACTAACCATTCTCAAGAATTCTTAACTCTACCCTTGTATTTACTGTGTATTGTTTCACTATGCTTAGGGGTGGAGTTGTAAGATGAATATAAACAAATCGTTATGTGTACCTCATGTTTTCGGCCGAATCTTCTGGCATTGGAGCGACAGTTTGTACAGCTGGAAGGTTTTTGCTGGTAGCACCATTTACAAAACTAGAAGAGGAGGAAGAGGAGGAGGACCCTGAATCCACGGCACCTGTTCCCAAAATAATAATTTTTAGCCTTAAACATAAATTTATTTAACAAAACCATTTTCATTATATCATTACTATCTGATTTTGAAGAGTTACTCATCTGAATGTCAAACAGAATTCAATAAATAAAAAATCATTTGGCCATTAGTACACTAATAACTTTTGATAAGTATAAACAATAGCTGTTGCATTAAAATCCAGTTTATTTACGTATACTAATCTAACAGAACTACATATTACAAATGGGGTATAAATAAAAGACACCAACAAATGAAAATAATTTTAGATAAAATGAGGCTGATAAAACAATTCAAATTCAGATGCGAAAAATTTGTTTTTACTTCTATATTATAAATTTTTAGTGTTTACTAAGATACAGTTTACAATAAATTGAGCATAAATTTGTGGCACTGCAGCATCAAATGCTTACTTTGATACAATGATTGCTTTCAGAAGGGCTATAATGAACATAATTGTACCTGATTTTAAAATAATGAGTTCTCCTCAACGATATGAAGATGCCACTTTGGAACAGACTTTTCTATAATACACCATGTAAGTACATTAAAGAGCTGTGGAGTTGAGGGACATCTAGTGTTCCTAAATATTATCTTATCTCACACTAATCCCGTAAAGCTGAATTGCTTACTGGGATTTCTGCTACAACCTTTGTATAGCATCTATTTGCCAAAATCTAAACTGTACAGTGGGCCCAGTTCAGGTGCTGGCATACAAAATGTGGATGTGTGTGCGTTGTCTGTCTATATATATTTCTGAAGAGAATATTTAATTTACTTACATTTTATTTTCCATTGTAATATTATACACTTTATGCTATCACTAAACTTTTTCTACCATCATTTCCAACATCTATTAATTCACAAAATAGACATTATAATAAAATACCATAACTTGTTTCACACAAAGATTAAAAATAAGTAATTTAATTTTCCTTTAACCTATCTCTTAAAAATAAGGACCTATTCAATAGACACCAAATGTAGACTTCTTTCTACTACACTGGCATATTTAAAAAATTTCAACCCTTTTTTTGATGTATATTTTGGTAAAAGAAAAATATGTTTCTTCATATTTCTAGAAAGCAGAATGAGTATAAAGAATAAGATTATAAAATGTATAGAAAAACTTTATACTTTATATATATATTTACTTATAATATAGATAAATCAAAGATGTTAAGTTCTTTAATACAATGCCACTAATAATGTTTATTTGCTAATATAAATATGCTTGATAGAGTACATTCTACTTACTACAACCCCATAAATGTGCTGTTCATGATATGTCAGACTCAGGTGGTATGATAAACAAGATAGATACAGAAAGCACATAGAAGAGCTATGAAATTAATAAAAATGGGAAGAATCTAAATAATGATAATAGATGGAAAAGTTCAAAGCTATACAGTTTGGAGAAGAGAAGGCTACTATAGTCAGGGAAGAAAAGTCAGGGATCATCTTGCGTTGTATAAATACCTAAAATGGAATCACAAAGATTTGGGTAAGGATTTATTTAGCTAATAATCAACAGGAACATTTATGGAAATTTACAAAAAAAAAAAGGTTATTTTAGGCAGGCTTTTAAAATTTGTAGTGATTTGGAATTTTCTGTTCCTAGAATCATTAGGAAAATGTTGGACAATGAATTGGATACAACTGTATTCTAAGAATATAAATTAACTCAATGTCAAATAATGTTTCTTATTCACATGCATTTTTTCCCCATCAAGTTGAGGCTCTTGCATATCGTCAAGGTTCTTCGGGGAGCTCTGCCTTTCCTTAGAGAATTTAGCAAAAAACATACATTAGGATTCAACCAGTAAACGTCACTAAATTTATTTTCTGTTACTAACATATTTAGTGATCTTCTTGATACATTTACTAATTTTTACATATCAAACTTCAGTATTCAAATCATCTTTTGGTTTTGCTCCCCAAATACCTTTGACCAATCTGATTTAACTTTGAAAGTAAATAGCACTGTGTTTTGAGAAGACTCAAAACAAAAACCAACGGTGCCCTCTAAAATGACCACTGAAAAATATGTCTTAGAAGTACAAATTCTGAAAGATAGTAACAAAAAGTAGAACCTTCTTAAAGACTATGATTATCTTAAATGATCAGGGTATTTTAATTTTTTAAGATCAAATAAGCAGAAAAATGAAGATCTAGAAAACAGAAAGAAAAAGATGAGGTATCACAAAAATATATAAGGACAATACCTGTTGTATTAATCATACTTTTTGGTGTAGCTCCAGTAGCAGCAAATATATTGGAGGTACTGCCTGTTGTCAGCCCACTTCCAGCAGCAGTGGCTCCCACAGTGGTTACAGCCAAACTACCGGGAGGTGGTTTCTTAACAGGCACCACGACACTCCTGCAAAGAAAGAAGTGATGGAAAATAACAAACACAACGCTTAAGATGAAATCCAAACTTGCTGTGGCAGATTATATATATAGTCACCATTCAATTGTCTTTTCTTTCTTTTTCTTTAACTTCTGAGCCCAATTTCAATGGTGAAAAGGTTATGAAAATTAGGATATACTGTGAAGTGTGTTGACTTTAATTCATTTGGCAAATGTTTATGTAGAATCTGGAGTTTGCAAACCTTTCTTAAGATGGCATTGGCTATAATCATGAATCTGGAAAAACTGGAAAAATGTGTACTCAAGTTAGAATATTTTGCATACGCAGGGGTTTTTTTTGGAAAATATGCATAAAATATCCTTCTTATCTGTACTATATTCTCCATGTGTAAAGTTGTCATAAAAACATAAAAAAACATTCTGAAAGCCAAATTCTGAAGCTTCTTCATAGTAAACCTAAAAATGAACCAAGGAATACTGAGTAACATCTAACAGCATAGTAAAATTATACTTTATTTTTCTGAAAAAAACTTAGTTGTTTTTCACAATTGTTATAATGAAAAGGAACTAAGATGATACATAAGACACTCAGTTAAAGATCTTTTAGGCCTTGACATTTTGAACACAGGAGTGTCCCATGTTTTTTTAGCATATTTAGATAAATTTCACAAAAAAATTTCTGAACTTGACATTGTGTTAACCTTAAATAATAAATAACAGTCATTTAAAAAGATAAACTATCTAGCAAAATAAATATCTTTATTTCCAAGTAGTGAAACTTCATTCTTCTCAAAGTTTATACCACTGAGGTTTCAAAGAAAAAATACTTACCAGGGTTACTCAACCATCATTGAACTTTTCATCTAGAAAGTGGTTGTATAAGATGTTGTCAGCTCAAATGTAATGCTTTGATAGCTAGTGATTGACAGTACAAAATTCTTCAATCTAAACCAGTTCTTTTTAATGTACCTATATACATTTATTTTTTTTAATTTTCCCATTAAAAATCTCTACTTAAAAGAAATTATATCAATGGCTCATTCTCTAGTAAGTCTATGGCTTAAATTTCCTTAAAAACTTTTTTTTTCATAGAAACACTTATGTTGATGTCTTTAAGGATTTCTTCAATGTCAAAAATCTAAATTTATAAGAATTATTACTATCAATTTTAGGAGTACTTAAAACATTTTTGTGACGAAAGTATTATAATCTTAAATAATTTTACTATGTCAAAAATTTCTTCATTATCCCTTTCTGTATTTTTTCTTCTTTTCTTTTTATGGGTGGAGTCTAATTCATTAGACTCAACCTTGAACTCTCAATTATATCGTATTTAATTACCAAAGGCACACTTTATGTTTTCAACTCCTTCACTGGCCATTCCTCATCTAATGCCTTCATTTATAACACTGAGAAGCAGTTTAACATTATGGAAAGAATACAGGATGTGGAGGGAGAAGACTAAGTCTTGAGATCTAAATCACTCTCAAGTTGTGTGATTTTAAATTTCAGTTTCTTATTGCAAAAATGGCAAGATGAATGCCATTTACCTATAACTGGGGAAATTAAATTAGAATATATTTAAAAGGGTTTTTCAAGTATAAGATGTCTTATAGATGTTAGTAATTATTACCATTGGGTAAAGTGAAATAATTCTCTGCCTACATCATGTAAGGTATCAAGTTATACTCATCTATGAATAGAAAAAAAAACAAACTAGTATTTTGGGTTTATCATCAAAACTCTTCTCTAAACTCCTAAACTAATGTTGAGATGCACTATTTCACTGGCTATCCAAATCAATTCTTGATTTGAAAAAAGTCATTAGTAACTATAATACATTTTTTCTACAACTCATTAAAATCCCTGGGGATAAAATAAGAAACACAGGCTGGTTTATAGTGTTGTGAGACAGATCTGTAGATCAT
The DNA here is from genome assembly GCF_018350175.1 of Felis catus. Taxonomy (NCBI): domain Eukaryota; kingdom Metazoa; phylum Chordata; class Mammalia; order Carnivora; family Felidae; genus Felis; species Felis catus. Next base: position 14,149,072 of record NC_058368.1, on the reverse strand, counting down.
AGGAAAGCTGTTACCAAAAATTCTCACTTAATAGGTCATTACCAACTTTGGGCAAAAACTCTACAACAAACTACTAATAGGCATCTTGTCAAGTGCTGAGACTATTCAAAATATATTGAGAAAAATTAGTTATATGAATAAAGGAAAAAAAATTAATCTCAACAACCTGTAGTGATGGCTTGTAAAAAAATGCAAACAACATTAATCCCAAACTACAAAAAAACTGAAAACTATAAAAGCCTCCATTCATTCACAGTAAAGTCTGCTAGTGCAACATATAAATACAGTAGCACAGTGAGTGACTAAAAACCCATTTTTTAATGACCTACAGACCTGAGTTAGAATTCTACCTCCAACAATTACTAGCCGTGTGGTATTAGGCAAGTAAATCTCTCTATGCTCCATTCTCCTCACCTTTAAAATGAGACTCATGATTGTTTGTACTTCATAATATTGTTAAAAAAGATAAAAGAATATAATACATATAAAATATTTAGCACTTTGCCTGAAATATCATAAGTGATCAATACATTTTAGCTATCGTTAGTATTGCTATGGCTCCCCAAAGTGCTGATGCAGTCTGGGTCTGCATCAGCAACAGTAGGCAATATGAAAGAAGCACATGCTTTGTGATTGTCAGACCTCATAAACAAAACCCTAGGTGCTGTTTTAGGTATCACATTTCAAGAATAATGATAAACAGCATCATGTCCATAAGAGAATAGTTAGGATGACAGCAGATCTAGAAAATAAGTCATGTGAGGGAAGGCTGAGAAACTAGAAAATAATAGTGAAAAGGTATAAAAAAATTACAGCAATTTTTAAAAATCTGAAGGAATGTTTTATACACACACACACACACATACATATTTCATATATATCCTATGTGTATATGCAAAGGATAAAAGAGGAAACACCTATACATCTCCATATCAAATTAAGGCCAACAGGAGGAAGAATCTCTAGGAAATTTTATGAGCTTCCATTTCCAACTACTGATGTGTTTGTTCATGACTAGGATGATGATGTCACCAGGGCTGTGTTGAGAGAGGTGGGACTCTGGATTTGACTAATTCCTCTTTCTCAGCCTACAACTTTAAGCAGTCCACTATTTCTCCATTGATTATAATGGCCAGATTGTTTACTAGAATCAGAGTACTGTACATTCTTATCCTTAATATAATTTCTTCATCGACACTACCCATTCCTTAATACCTCAAGCCATTCTCTGTCCTAACAGTCTATTTTGACAAATAATTTGAAACTGTACACTTGTCAATGTGTTCATAACACATTCATTTTGTGGAATATTATATATTTGCAATTACTTATATGTGAAAACTGACATTTTCAGCTCTTACAAAATTTTCTATCACATTATTACTCAACATGTTGACCAGTTCTACCTACATTAAAAGGCTTCCCTAGTAGTCTATGTAACCACTGGGGTTACCCATTTTGAGTCTAACGGGTACCCGAATACATACCCTAAATAGACACAAAATTTGAAGTGCGTACCCTTTTTATAGGGTGAACATATAATTCTTACCTGTATTTCAAAAATATAGCCACAGAGTCAAGAGCTATTAATCTAAACTATTAACATATTCCACTTTCCTTCTAGATCTGCTATTCACACAGATGCATACTTACAATCCTCTGTACTACACACACTTTACCAACTGCATTTTTCTATCTTAAGAAAATTCTTTCCATGTTTTTCCACACAATTTCACATTTCTGTTCCATACCTTAAGACTGCAAACTATAAAGTAGATGATTTTTTGTACTACATAAAACTCACACATATTCCAAGATTGTAAACGTTATCATCAAAATAGCACAAGCCAAGAAATTATTCAGTCTAACTCACTTCAACAAAATATTCCATTGAGGAGTTAACTATGTTTTGTAATACATTGAGTGATATATAACACATATAAGTGTAAATTTTTCTGTCTTTGAATTCATCCTATCCCAAATGCAAAGATTTGGGGGGTGTGACCTACGATTCATTCATTCTTTCATTAAACAAATATTTATTGTATTGAGCACTATGATGCATGAGAGGTGGTTCTAAAGTCTTAGATATAGTGATATATAGAAGAGACAAAATCTCTGCCTTCATGGAACTTACATTCCAATAGGGAAAGAGAGAAGATACAGTAACATGAATGAGTAAATATAGTATATGGGAGTAAATATAGTATATGGGAAATATAGTATACAGTATATGCTGTGAAAACAATAAAACGGAGACAGAAATAAGGAGAATTACTAGAAGGGTGGCTAAGAAAGGACTCACTAAATAAAGTAGCATTTCAGGAAACACTGAAGGGGGAAGGAGCAAACTATGAAGACATTCAGGGAAGAGAATAAAAGTGTCACAGGCAAAGAGAGCAGGAAGAAGGCTAGTATGAATCTAGAAGATGTGGAGACTTATTAAGAGATGAGACTAGAGGGGCGCCTGGGTGGCGCAGTCGGTTAAGCGTCCGACTTCAGCCAGGTCACGATCTCGCGGTCCGTGAGTTCGAGCCCCACGTCAGGCTCTGGGCTGATGGCTCAGAGCCTGGAGCCTGTTTCCGATTCTGTGTCTCCCTCTCTCTCTGCCCCTCCCCCGTTCATGCTCTGTCTCTCTCTGTCCCAAAAATAAATAAACGTTGAAAAAAAAATTAAAAAAAAAAAGAGATGAGACTAGAGAAGCAAAAGGGGCTCAGATCATGGGTCCTGTAGTCCATTGTAAAGACATCGGGGTTTTCTCAGAGTGGGATCAGAAGCCTTTGAAAGCTTATGAACAAGGAGAAAATATGATCTTAGATTAAGCAGGACCATCCTGGCTGTTGTATTGAGAATAAACTTAAAGGGAGTGGCAAGTGGAGGAAGACTTACTTAGGGGTTTACTATAATAATCAAGCAAGAAATGATGGTAGTTAGGATCAGAATGGCAAAATAAAAGTGGTGAAAAAGCAAATTTTGACTATATTAAGAAAGCAGAGCAAACAGGATTTGCAGAAGACTGGATTGGGTGTGAGAGAAAAGTCAAAGATGATGTAAAGAGTTTTTTCCTTAAGCAACATGAAGGGAAGAGCTGCCATTAGCTAAGATAGGGACAAATATGGTTGGAGCAGTTATTAATCACCCAAATAGTGATGCTGAATAAGCAGCTGGAGAGCTAAGTCTCTAGTTTAGGAGAGAGGACTAGGGTGAGACATAAATTTCAGAATCATCAGCGCATATTCTACTTAATGCCAGGAAAGCGAATGAAATCACCAAAGAAATGAGTGCAAATGGATAGGAGAAATAGTTCAAGGACAGAATCTTGGGGTACCCATTAATCAGTTCTGTGAATTTTGTAAAAAGGTTACTACCTTATCAGTATACTTCAAAATGTATCCTATGTATAAAGTGACATAGTGAAGATAAGGGATTTTCAACAGTGACTCATCAAGGCAAATTGGTTTTATAATCATTTGTGGCACCCTACAAGGATCCCTTTCTTTCTTCTGCTCCCTTTCCCTTCTCTTTTACACTTACTGAGCACTGACAGGTTAAAGGAATACTTCACTGACAAGTTTGAAGGATAAAAAGAAAGTAAGACATAACCCATGCCTTAGAGATACTTGGAGGAAATACAAGAAAACAACAAATCAACTGTGCAATATATTTCATTAGTTGCTCTGATCAGTTATGCACAGGATCTTTCAGGAACTAAAGTATGTGCGTTATCATGGAACAGTGAGCTGAAGCTAAAAGTATCAATGGGAATTAGCCAAGAGGAGAAAAATTCAATAGTAAAACTTTAGTGAGGCAAAGAGATAGGAAAAAAACATAATAGACTAAGCAGACTAAAAAACAGATCTTATGACTAGTAAAATGTGAGGACATTCCAAACTAAGAAGTTCACCTTTTATTTTGTGGTAAGTAAAAGTTATTTCAGAATTTTTAGTCAGTTTTTCATTTAAGGAAACTGAGTCTGGCATAATTGTGGAAAATATATTGGAAAGGCGGAAGGGCACCTGGAAATCATGAGGCCGGTTAGGCGGTAACAGAAAGAATCCACTTGAGAGATACTGAGGGCCTAAAGTGAGGTGATAGCTTTGGGAATGGACATGTCCTATCTTTTCTAGGATTCAAGTTTTTAACCAAAGTCAACAATAAGTACCTGCTACTTTTTGTGAGACTATTACAAGGTCATCATTTATTATAGGATTTTGGAAATTTATGGGATTTTTCAAAGAAATAATGCATCATTTTACATGCTGAGAAACTGAGTCCCAGAGAACCAAAGAGAATAAAAGTCACATCACACAACTAATTACAAACAGATTGATTATTAATACCCAGTTTCCCTAATTTTAAGATTAGCACTCTTCCCTAACAAGGCTAATATAAATGTTAAACATTTATCTTGAAAGAGAAAGCTGAAGCTTAGGAAAAAAACAATTTACTACTGATTTTAGGGCAATATTACAATTTATTGTAGCTCATCAGAAATCACAAGGTTACTGCTATGATATTTTCATGCTTTATATGCCTCTATTGTATAAAATATTTAGAATTCCAATGAAAAAATGTGTATAAGAAATAATTGAGTATCCCATTAACCTACCCTTTAAAGAGAGATACTTTTTTCAGTTCACTGAATTGTCTGTGTAAATGCCAGAGGAGACAAAAGCAACAACATTGGGGATATTAGGATATAATCATGCTCGGTCAAAACGGCATCTTCTAGCACTTGGCCTTAAAATAACATACCCAGGACACTTGGAGAATAATAAAAGCTGGAATTTCAGTAGCTAGATAACACAGAAACTTCAAAATGTAAAGGCTGGCAGACTTTTAATCAATTTGGCTTAAAATTACTTGTTCATCTTTTAAGTGATACAAGCAAAACACTTCACAAAAATTAGGAGACTATAGGAACAGAAATTGAAGTCCTCAGCAGTGATTACAATTTCTTATAAATTTAAACCAATTTAGGAAGATCCCATCATGTCTAGCAAACATATTTTTTATTATCTTTCCTAAACTGTCATCTTTAGCACTAATGTTAAAAAGGTTAATTTTAAAAAGCTAGCGAGAAAATAGCTGGCCTCACCTTGTACTTTAGGTTTAATAATATGAAGGCTATCGATCTTGCTTTTTTTAATTTGTATTTTAGAGATTTTCTTTTTCAGAGAATAAAACACTTGCAAGCAAGGAAATTGAAAGTTTTAGGGAGAAAATATACAGACTCGTTTGCCCAAACTTATCCAACCTAGTAATTCAAACATAAGTGGGATTATACAATCAAAAGGGATGAAATATAAACATGTAAGATCAATGTTTGTTAGAGAAGTAATACAATTGTAAGTTTTATGTGATATCCTAGGCATAAAACAATTTTCTAAAACATAGTAACAGTTAAAATGTATGGAGAAGCATATTGTCCTCTGCCTTTGTGTGTGTGTGTGTGTGTGTGTGTGTGTGTGTGTGTGTGTGTGTGTGTCTTTTGTCCAACTTAGAGGGGGGAAAATAATCTTAGAAATCCCTGGGGAATTAAGACTGATCTAAATCACAGATATATACTAAGTTCTCAAAAGATTAAAATCATGTGGATATACAAAATTACATTTTAACATAAAAGATAGGATAAAGCTTAATCGGTGGTTTTAGAGAAAAGCATTACCCCAACCTAAAAGTTACACAGGCACTAATGCGGAAGAAATATAGCTCAGCTAGAATGTTTTATGACTACAGATCTATATTTAGATCTATCAAAAGAGACACTATTGTTGGAGAACTTGGTAACTTGACTTGTGTGTTCTATGATTATTAAAGCGCTTCTGTTAGAAATAAAACCATGATAATGTTGTCATTTCATAATCGTATTTCCTCCATATACATAGTATTTCTTCACTATAAAACAGAACTAGAGAATCTCTAGCAGTTTTAGTGCTTTACAATTCATAGATACACATTTGCTAGGGCCACTCAAGTGTATAATCCGACATATACGTAAACGTGCACAGATGATGACTGGAAGAAATGAGAGAAAAAGAATCAGCACTTTCCAGATACATAGATAAGAATATTTATATAATATCTCATAATACAATCTGGTAAAATAATACTGACAGAAAATGTTTTATGTTAGGTAAATCTAAATGTTTCTAAAATTTGATGTTGTAATCTACCTAAAGAAAATAATAGTATAAAATTCACAACTGAAATTCATAAATGCTACATCCCAAGTGGGGAGAAACACCCCATGTGGAACATAAGTTAATATAACTCAAATTACATCAGTTTTAGGAAGCTATTCTCCAATTTACAGTATAGAATGAGTATAAGGAATACATTGTTAGCATGTTTGCAATAAAACCAAAAAACTATTGGCTAACAAAAGTAAAATCCTAGGTGATCTCCACTGGGATTACACAGTGTTATTAGGAAGTATGATCTAGTTACAAAGAAACGAGCAACTGAGTCTATAGCTATTTTCCAACTAAAGATAAAAATGAAAAACACGTTATTGGTAGGGTGAGACCCATGATAATTCTGTGTTTGAAACTGGTAGTATTCAGGACTTTGCTTCTAAGGCCTGTCATCTTGGATCCTATTTTCAAGGAATTCAATCTGATGTTAAAAGACATGTTATAACTTGGATTTCAGACTTTAGTGCTTCAGAAATATGTTTATATACTTCATAATATAATTATAGGTACCTTAAGACAGATAAGGCAAATGGTAGCAATATATCGGAAATATAATTGAAAAATGCAGTTGTCCAGAAGCACTTGTGGGGATGATGTCTCTGAAAAGCTGCTCAAAGCTCTAGAGTTTGAAGTAAAATTTTTGATGTTGTCACTCTCAATCTATTGAATGGCTGACAGACAATCAAACCCGTCTGGCTGGCTGGCAGCTCATTTTGCTGGCAGGTGGCAAACAATTAGACACACCAATTTGTGCCTCCTGATGACATTAAAGCATGAAACTAAGTTGTATGCAGGGCCTAGTGATTTGTGTGAAAGCATTTCAAAAATAATACTCTTTGCCGTGGCAACTCATTTCAGACTGCCACCTCCCATTATGGCTTTGAGCAGTGAAGACGACAGACTTGAGTTACGTGCAGTGCAAGGCCGCTTCTGTTCAATCCGTCATCAGCGCCCCCTGAGACCTCAATCCCCTCCTTTCATCAATATCACCTCATCATTTACATTTGATAGTACTTGAGCTACTGCATATATTAACTACACTAGAGACCCTTTTCCTAAAAAGAATTGAAATATGCTTTGTGTGCCTCGATTTCATTTCTACTTATGCAATTTAGAATAATGATTCCACTCCCATTGCACTTTGCACAAATGCTACCAAGAACAAATGGAAAGTTCTATTTTTTTAAAGCCATACTCACAAAAGTGTAATAAATTCTGAGTAGCTGAGAATATTGGCACTCAAGTGATAGCTCGGTTAAGTTTTAATGAAAAAACTGTTCTAACAATAATCCAAATTAAAACAAAGATATTTAAATTAATTTTTATTTCATTGGATTCTCTTATGCAAATCACAATAATTCTCTGTACTTACTGTTTTGTATTTTAAGAAAATTTAAATATATAATTTAAAAGCGGAACACAAAATTTTATAACCCTAAATTAAGTTATAACAATTTTATAGATGTATACAATTACAGATACTTACATGCATATGTTTACATATACTCATAAACACACATACACTATATAACCTGGGAACATAAACTAAATAGGCAAAATAGAGGATATCAATATGAAATGGCATAAGGAACATCCAAGGAACTATATGAATGAACATCCAAATATAATATTAACATAAACCATTAAAAAATATTTCCTACATTTTATAGCCCCCCTTTTTTAGTTTACTAAAAATTCTGACACTCAACACACTTTATCTTGTATGAAAATTTTTCTTGCAAACATTTCATCTCCATTTACTATTCTGTAATTTCAATGTAGACAACACTGTCTTTACCCATCTTTATATGTGTCATGATGACTAATGCTATTTACATTTTCATAGTAAATTTTCAAGAAATATCTATACAACAGTGGTTAAAGTGTTTAAAGGTAAAGTTTACGTTATATTTATATATGAGAAAGATAATTTGTCTTAACTGCAAATGGCTTTACTGCCACACCTCTGCCCCCTAAACACCAAAAAATTACTATCTCAAATTTGGACAAAGCACTTTGGCTATTTTGGAAAAAGTAATACATAAGAGGTATTATATTTTGACTATATATTTATTTATGACATTCCAGTTTAAGAAACATTTGATTTCCTAACTTGATCTTTTCTAAAACAAAAAACAATTGTTTACCAATCATCTCACACACATGTATAGATTTGGGGCGGGGGGGGGGGGGGAGGAGTGTTTTTAACATCAAAAACAACTTAATTCAGATGGTAAACACATTCTTTAGTTTATATGCTGATATGTAAATATGCATCCATCCCAGTATCAAATTTAAGTACTATTCTTAGTAATCATGACCATTCTAAAATATTTTTCTAATACTGCATGAGTTATTAAATAGTAGGATAAATTACATCAACAAATTCTTTGCTTCTAAAATGTTTTATCCTGCTTGTGAACTATCATTTTAATGGCATATATAGTGGAACAGAAAAAAAATTCGTTGTTCCCAACTAAAAATGCCTTGTATGATTGAATGTAGATATATGGGCCATGTTACATTTATCCTGAAAATTACATAACGAAGGTGATAATGAATATTTTAAATTTTTTCCATATACTTGCATTTAAAACTCAAATTTGAATTTTATTACTTGAAGCTATTTAATCTCCAATAATTATTACAGTTTTCAATACTATGATAAAGGAATTTCAGAGCCAGACTAGACCTTGAAGAGATATGGCGTATCCCTTCCACCTTTTGTCTATGAAACAATTAAGTCCAAAAAGATAAAATCATTTCCTCAATACAGTGTAGTCACTTGATGATGGAATCAGAATCTGGATTTCCCTATTTGCAATTAAAAAAATTTTTTTTTAATATTTATTTATTTTTGAGAGAGACAGAGTGTGAGCGGGGGAGGGGCAGAGAGAGACAGGGAGACACAGAATCAATCAGAAGCAGGCTCCAGGCCCCTAGCTGTCAGCATAGAGCTGGACATGGGGCATGAACCCATGACCTGAGCCAAAGTCGGATGTTTAACCCAGTGAGCCCCCAGGCACCCCTCCCTATTTCTAATTTAGTGCGCCATCCTGCATATCATATTAAAACTCCTTTTTAGAGATGTATTATTAAATGCCTTACTATGTATGAGATCAATCTGGTTGGCCTAGCGCTTTGATATTCTTTACAGTCAGAATTTACATTACTAAATATAAGGTTTTCAAGATCGTCTGAATAGTTTTCAATTAATAAAGTCCTTATTTAGAATCCTGTGAATAATCAGTTAAGTACCTACCTGTCAAAGGAATGAAACTGCATAGGAAGAATAGCTTGCGCTTCTCTCTTCAATGCTGGATCTGGATATGGGATAGGTTCAGGGCCACATTCTGCAATTTCGACTGGGGCAGCCACAAGACTTTTCAGTATTTCCTTGACATTGATGCCTTTGGTTTGACTAATGCTAGATATGGATGGTGCAGGTTTCAACAGTTCACTGGGGTTCTCCGTTAAGCTTTCCTGTGATTTTTTCACTTCTGATGACAAAGTAGATAACAGCTCACTCATGGCATCAGGGCCTGTGCCGGGCTCTAATTCTGCCCCATTCAGGATGCTAGCCACTTGCTCCTCTCCGATTCCCGAATCTGTATGTGGAATAGAACTTTCTAGCTGAATATCTTCACCAGGGGTTGGTGTTTCTTTTTCCTTTATAGTGTCTGGAAATGTAGCAGGTGTTTCTGTAATAAAAGAAACTGGTTTAAACAAAAAGCTTCACAAGCGAAAATCCAGCATATTTAATAAAATATTCTCACATATTAGAATAAAGAATATAAAGCCTGTGAGAGACAAAAAGTCTGCTAAATGAAGGTGCATAACAACTACTGGATTAAAACATATCATCCATGTACACCTGTCATTTTGTTCAAGAAGCATAGCAGAACCCTGTTTCTTTTATAAGCCACTTGGCATTTCAAAATTGATTTCTTTAAAAGCACAGAGAAATAGTACCCGCAACAATTTCTTATAGCAGCTTATAAATAATATGAAATTCCCCTCCAGCCTTTCAGTGTTAGCAACCAATGAGACGAGACATTCTTATGCTTCCCTAATGTTATCTTTAAAAATATGAAGTCATTGTATACCTTTTTGCATTTCAATAACCAATAATATCTAACTGAAATATTTAAACCAACTGAAGATATTATTTTTAAATTATATTTAAAATCACACACATATTATACCAAAATTCTGAAGTCAATAGCAAAAAGTACGCCAAATAATAATTTCAAAAGGATAAATAATTTAGTAAGAAAATAATGCTCCGCAAGAATTTAGCCTATATGTGCCTTTGAGAACAATTATTTTGGAATACTCATATTCATTTTTTGTGAATAAATATAAATTTCAATTTATGAACACTACAGCAGTTAAAATATATACAGGTGTGAAATACGTATATGATATTACCAATTAAAATAGAAAACCATCTTTAAAATATTAAATGCCTATCAAATGTCATTATGCAAATGTTAATATAATGGAGTTCCGCATATAATAAAATGTTATTAAATTCTACATGGTGACCTTGAAAAATTGATATAATCTAGGTATAACAGGAATAATAGGTCTTAATAAAGTCATGTTGAAGAAGAAAATAAGATACATAGGTAAAATATTTGCAGTTCCCATATAAAGTAGATACTTAGTAAATTGTTGGCTACTTGTATTACTCAGACTTTTTATAAGTTTATTCATTGTAAAATAAGAAGGGCAGACTATTTCTAAGATCTCTTCAAAATGAACATCTGTAAATTCTATAAAACTGCCCTCAGAGTTTTGTTGTTTTGGTTGTTTGTTTCTGTGTTTTGAAAGATTATTTAAAAACAGAAAATCAGGAGAATGCCCAATAGGGAACAGGCTATTTTGATTTCAATATGACATCTCACAAAATCTTGCTGAAGTCTCTTGTAAAAACACATAGAAATGTTTTGATGATACTACTTTTTGGGTGGGATCCTAATTTGTTCAATGAGAAAACATGCTAAAGGATAAAATACAATGTGAAGGGATTTCTCTGGCAACAGGGCTTAATTCTTAGACTCTACTTTTGCTAATTCCTTAAATGTAGATTAATATCATGACATCCACATTTACTGAGATGAATTTATTGATTTTTCCAGATTTCAGAATAATTTTGTCACGTTTTCAAAAGAAAGAAAATGCCTTTTTTTATTCAAATTGTATTAGATATGTACATTACTTTATAAATATAACATCTTCATATTATTCAACTTAATATATAATATTCATTTAAATTGCCTAAAAATGTACATCTCTCACATTTCAGTGTTTTATTGTAGTTTCCCTCATATTTATTAAATAGGTTTATTTGGTTGGTCAAAGGAGTCCGTATTTAAAGAAGAAAAGATTAATCAGTCGAACATGACAATAATATTCAAACACTGGATGACCAACATGAAAAACAGTGTAGACCTACTCTTTTTTGTTACAAGACTAAAAATTTAAGATAACTACATGAAAGTTTTGAGAAGAAATATAATTTTAATAATACTATTGGCAAAGCACTGGAGAAGGAAAAGGTAAGAAATAAGGTTAGAGTTTGGCATCTTTTTTTTAATAAAACTCTGTGACAGAAAATTAAGACTTAAATCAGAATAATAGCATTGAGAATGAGAAAGAAGGGAAAGAACAAAGATGCTTCTGGAATACCTAGTTTAAGAAAAAGAAGAATGGAGAATGTCACTAAGTGAGGAAGGAAGCAAAGGATTAGCAAGTTTGTTCAGAAATTTAATAAATATTGAAATCAATTGAATACAGAATCTCTGAAATATTTATACCCATTAGGTAAAAAAGAGATATAGCCATATATTTTGGGATTACTCAAACTAAAATGATAATTGAAACTTTAAAACTTCATGAAAAAAACCTAGGAATGAAAAATGAGAAAACAACTCTAAGGAAGTTACTATTAGACGTACTACTGAATTTATTTAATTCACATTTACATCTATAGATTATATATTTGGCAGTGAAAACAATTGTGGCAGAAAAATCAGAAAATTAAATAGTAGTAGTGAAGTCTCTATGGCAACAGGACAGAAAATGTAAATGCAGAAACAAAATAAGAACTCTAACATTAACAATAAATCACAGTGGCATGGTTACCAGCATGAGCTTCTTCCAGAATTTAATTCTCAAAAGGCAGATAGTCAAGACTAGTTCTTAGTTTGAATTTACCTACTTTATAGGTTTAGCTTAGAGTCTGAGTTTATCATAATGTGATGTCTCAGTACCTTTATTTATGGTGTGTTTTATATTAAGAGCTACACAAAAATGTAAACTTCTCAAGTTATATGAACTTGAAATACAAGCATTTTGCTACAAACAAAATATGTAAGTAGATAAAGTCTTAGACTTAGTGTCTACAAGATATCATTTAAAAGATTTTTCCACCAACTATGCAATTTTTGCCTTTCTGTTGAACTGACTCTCAAGGAACAATGAAAATCTATAACTCACTAAATAGATATTTGGTACTCAAATATAAATGTTGACCTCTCCATTACAAAACACAGTTAAGTTTACTAAAACTGAATATTGAGAGGTGCCTGGGTGGCTCAGTCAGTTGAGCATCCAACTTCAGCTCAGGTCATGATCTCAGGGTTTGTGGGTTCAAGTCCTGCATCCAGCTTGCTGATGTCAGCATGGAGCCCACTTCAGATCCTCTGTCACCCTCTCTTTCTGCCCCTCCCCCACTTGAGATCTCTCCCTTAAAGATAAGTAAACATTTAAAAAATTGAATATTTAAATATTTTCAAATGACTCACCAAAATATTTACACAGTAATAATTTTTTTACTGTGTCTAATAAACTAATGATTTAAAAATGAAGCAGTAATTTTGATATTTCAATAAGAATTCTATTAAAATAAATAAACTGTATAAAGCATACTTTGTCATCAAATTATGTAGCATAAACACTAATGGAAAATTTTATAATAGTAAGTGCAAATAAAAAACAGACTAGTAGTGAAAAAGCGTATTTTAATTTCCAATTATGCATTAACATCTTTTACAGAGCATGCTCTTAGTTGATAACATCAGCTTCTACTTAGATAGCTTATGCATTTCCAGAATGCTTCTCTGGGAAACCAAAGTACTTTGAGGATTTAACCCAAGTGACTTCAATAGGATGTTAAGCATGAACAACAGAGAAAGTACAAAAGATTGCATCTTCCCCGGTTAGATCAATGACAGTAGACTTGTAATTTTTCAATTATTCTTTATCATCTCTGCAGCAAGAGGCCACATTAGTACACCAAACAAGAAATATGATTGGCCTGAGTGTTCTTAACCTTATCTGAAATGGGTGGTTGGATGCCAGATGCCTCTTTTACTTACTGTTTTCCATTGAACCTAATGAATTTTAGGAAACATGTAGGGTTAACTTCAGCAAATGACATGATTTCTAATATGGGGACCTCAATTATCACATTCTTTTCTCCAAAAATTTCATTTTAGAGCGATTTATAAAGTGTTTCAATATGTCTTCCCTATTAAGTTATTCAAATGGCTATTTTCCAAACTACTTAAATAAACAACATGAGAGGCACCTGAGTGACTTAGTTAAGTGTCCCAACTCTTGGTTTCAACTCAGGTCATCATCTGTTTTGTGAGTTTGAGCCCCATGTCCCGGCCCTGGGCTGACAGTACAGAGCCTGCTTGGGATTCTCATTCTCTCTCTCTCTCTCTCTCTCTCTTTCCTTTCTCTCTCTCCCTTCCCTCCTCCCCTGCTAACACTCTCTGTCTAAAATAAATCAACTTAAAAAAAAGAGAAATAACATGAAAGGAAGACACAGCTCCTTGTTAGTGTAGCACTAAAAATTATATTAACATTGTTTGCTCAAAGCAAACTAAATCACATTAGAGTAATTTAACATAAAACATAAAAACTGCATATAACTACATTGTACATTTTGTTCATATTAAATCCCGAAATGCCAAGTTATGCAAAAATTAACCTAAACTCCAAGGAAGAAAAAGGCCAGCTATATACAAAAAGATTTAAAAATCATTATTATTCATTTTACACACAAAAAAGACTGCAAGGCATTAAGTAATTTTTGCAATTCTTTATGTGATTCAATTTTTGGTTTGTTACACTAATCGTATAAGAATACAACTTTAAGAATCCATATTACCCATATGAATGAATACACTCATAACAGACAAAATTATAGTTCCGAAGAAACAATTAGGAGCCAGGAAGATACTTCTAACTGATGTTTTGACAGTGATGTTTCGATCTGTTTGAATTTATCTTACTTGGAGTGCATTAAGCTCTTTGTATGTGCATACTGCTGATTTTCATCAAATTTGGAAAATTTTCAGGCCATTATTTCTTTAAAATTTTTTTCTTCCTATTTCTGTCTCCTCCCTTCTCCCCTAAGACTCCCATTATTTGTATGTTGCTTCACTTGATGGTGTCTCACAGGTATCTGAGGCTCTCCAACCTTTCTTCATTCTGCTCCTCATTCTGTTCCTCAGAGTGAGAGAATAGAAATTGTCCTGTCTTCAAGTATGCTGATTCTTTCCTCTGCCAACCTAAATCTTCTGCTGAACCCCTCTAATGAATTTTTATTTTAGTTATTACAATTTACAACTTAAGATTTGCTATTTATTTCTTTCCTATAATATTTATTGATGTCTTCCTTTGGTGAGCCATCACCTTCATACTTCTAATTCTTTAGAAAAGTGTTCCTTTAATTGCATATGTATAATAGCTGGTTTAAAAGATTTGTCTAATCAGTCCAACATCGAGGCTTCCTCAAAGGCAATTCTATGGACTGCTTTTCTCCCCTGTGTATTTGCCATACTTTCCTTTTTCTTTACAAGTTTCAAAAATTTTTTGTTGAAAACTGAATATGTTCAATAATTTAATGTGGAAATCTTGAAAATAAGACCCTTCCTATAGGGATCACTGTTCTGTTTGTTGACTTGCCTGAACAGATTTCATAAAATCTATATTCTATATTTCTGTTCAGTTAGCTTAGTGATCTGGCAATGATTAGACAGAGAGTGCCTTAAATATCTTGCACCAGTATGTCTTCTGCTCTTTGCCAGAAGCTTTGGGTGTGTGGTAGGGCATGCTTCCAACAATTCTATTTTAAACTCTCCCTTGGTCTTCATTTCTTGTTTGCACAGAGCCTTCAAGGTTAGCCAGAGGTGAGTGACTGGGGCCTTCTCAGGTCTTTCCTGGACCTGAATATAGGCCCCAGAGTAAGAATATCTCATTTTCAGGACTTCCTTTTAAGCTTTTTGGTAAGGTTCTTATTTTCCCAACTAGTACTGCCACCTTGAGCACTTGCGATATTACAAAAAAAAAAATGCTGCTGATTATTTCAAAAAATATCTAGGGCTTTTCTCATTGAGCAAGCTCTAATCAGGTTAAATAGTGACAAGCTCATCGGAGCTTTACCAGGGAGCTGCCAGGTAGTATAGTGCTCCAGGATGGGACTTCCTGAAAACTCCCAACATAACTAGCCTCCTTCCAGCGCTACTAGGCTGCTGGTTTTCACAGCTACCACAGTTGTCTGGATGCTGATTTTCAAGGCTATCACAGAGCTGACAAAAACTGGAGGGCAACAGGGCAAGATAAATCACCAAAAAGCTCACTATTCTCATAAAAATTTTGGAGTTTTTCTTCAATTAGCACTCTCTGAATTGGTGCAAGCCTTCGATTACTTTCCAGAGAAGTGGCACAGATGATTTTGACAATTGTTCCCAGTGTTCACTTTGCTTTTTGGAGGAGCAGTTCTTTGGACGTCCTTACTCCACTCTTTCAGAAGTCCTACTTCTAAGTGATGTTTACAATTCCAATTTGCACATTGTAAATAAATTATCAATTATACTCATATACATATATTTTCCTTTTCCTTTCCCTACTTTGTGTCTGTACTTTTAACTCTTTTCTTTTCAAAGGAAAAAAAAAAACACCACTTTCCTATTAAAATACATCATGCATTTCCATAGTGTTACGGAGGCAACCATTGGCACTAATAATAAATGCCAACATATATGCCAAGAACGTCTTCAGCTGCAGAAAAACAGAAACAACCAAATATAGTGTAATTCTGTTAATATCTATCAGATAAGCCACATTTGCAACTTATACATGATTAAGAGTTCAGGCTTTGAAATTAAGTCTGTTTGCTTTTCAGTGAAGACTTATTTACCCCTTATTAGCTTTGTGATATCTGAGGAACCATTTAAGCTTTCTCAGCTTCATTCTTTTATCTGTAAAATTGGCATAATGATAGTACATACATTATAAAGTACACATTATATATTATATTGTTGTGATGACTAAAGAACATAATTTATGAATAGCACCAGGCATGGAATAACCTTACCATAAATTTTTGTACCTTGCTGCTGCCATTATTGATTTTACTGTTAATGATCATTACCATCATCATCACCATATCCCCAAAGAAAATATAGAGCCAAGCCATCTATCAGTTATTCTCTTTATGCATCTTCAACTTCTTTATTTATTTTGAGAGAGACAAAGTGGGGGGGGGGAGGGTAGAGGCAGAGAGAGGAGAGAGAGAATCCCAAGCAGGCTCTCTGTTGACCCCTGTTGGGCTCCATGCAGGGCTCAATCCCACGAACTGTTGAGTTCAATACATAAGGTGAAATCAAGAGTTGGATGCTTAACTGACTGAGCCATCCAGGTGCCCTTCATCTTCAACTTCTGTCCACCTTTCCTAGCTCTGGCCTCTCTATTTGCAGACCAATATCTCTTAACCTAAGAGATCAACTTCTCAACCCATATCCCCTTATATTTCTAGCCCTTAAGCTGCTTTGGTTATTTCTCCCTCCTTTCTGAAGGGAGTATGTCATAATTGAAAGATCATGGTAATGCCATCAAACTGATCAAAGTTCCAATTCTGCCTCTACAACCTACTAGCTTTCCATGTTGTCTTGGAAAAAAATAATTTTGCTTTCAGAATTGCAGGGGTTTCACTTGAAAAACATAGATCTTAAGTAGGCCGTAAGGATTAAGAAACTTGT
This sequence comes from Felis catus, assembly GCF_018350175.1. Taxonomy (NCBI): domain Eukaryota; kingdom Metazoa; phylum Chordata; class Mammalia; order Carnivora; family Felidae; genus Felis; species Felis catus. Next base: position 14,131,815 of record NC_058368.1, on the reverse strand, counting down.
CAGTCTGTCATCTTTACTCTCCTTCCTTGATTCAGCTTTCCAGAGACTTAGAAGATTTCCACAGACATCTCAAAATTAATACATCTAGATATATTTTTCCTTCCCCAGGTTAGGGAAGTTTTCAGCCATTACTTCTTCAAATAAGATTTCGTTCTCTCTTCTCCTTCTGGAATACCTATAATGTAAATGTTAGTGTGTTTTGATGTCCACTAAGAACCTCAAACTATCTTCACTTTTTTTTTAACTATCTTCACTTTTAATTTTTTTTTAAGTTTTACTTATTTATGAGAGATAGAGACAGCACAAGTGGGGAAGTGGCAGAGAGAGAGAGAGAGAGACAGAATCCAAAGCAGGCTCCAGGCTCTGAGCTGTCAGCACAGAGTACAACACAGGGCTTGAACTCAAAAACCATGAGATTATGACCTGAGCCAAAGTCGCACACTTAACTGACTGAGCCACCCAGGTGCCCTGTTCACTGTTTTTGTTTTGTTTAGTTTTGTTTGTTTTTGTTTTTTAATGTTTTGCTGTTCAGATTCTATTAGTTCTATTACTTTCTCTTTGAGTTGACTTTTCTTTTGCTTCATCTAATCTGTTGAACCAATCTAATTTTTCACTTATTTCTTTCTTCAGCTCTATAACTTCTAATTGGTTTTTCTTCATTTTTCCCATCTCTTTGTTGAAGTTCTTACTGTGTTCACACATTCTTCTTCCCAGTTCAATGAGCATCTTTATAACCATTATTGTTAACTCTTTATCAGGTAAATTAACTTATCTATATTTCATTGTTTCTGAGGTTTAACTTTTTCTTTCATTTGGAACATATTCCTCTTTTTTTTTTCATTTTGCTTGCCTCTCTGTCTTGGTTTCTATGCATTAGATGAAACAACCACCTCTCCCAGGCTTGAAAGAGTGGGCTCCTATAGGAGATATCTTGCCATTCCACTCAAAGAGCCCTGGCTCTCTGTAGTCTCTCAAACCTCAGCACTTGTCCAAGCAGCCTATTATATTTTAATAGCTCCCAGGGGTTGAGATGGGCTTAGACCTGCCAGTATCCCTAACAGGAGGACCCAGATTCAGGTTAATTAGATGACAGACCCTAAGGCAGCAGCTCTTTAAAGTATGCAAATCTGGGGCGCCTGGGTGGCGCAGTCGGTTAAGCGTCCGACTTCAGCCAGGTCACGATCTCGCGGTCCGTGAGTTCGAGCCCCGCGTCGGGCTCTGGGCTGATGGCTCGGAGCCTGGAGCCTGTTTCCGATGCTGTGTCTCCCTCTCTCTCTGCCCCTCCCCCGTTCATGCTCTGTCTCTCTCTGTCCCAAAAATAAATAAGAAAACATTGAAAAAAAATTTTTTAAAAAAATAAAGTATGCAAATCTATATGGTCCTTTGGAACCAACAGTGTAAGCCCCACTGGCCATGAGAGCCAGATTATCTGGCAGCATCCGCTGGGTGGCAATTATAAAAACCAGGGACTGGGACGAGTGCACACGCTTTTTTTCTGAGAGATACTAGCATGCTGAAGCAAGGGAGAGGGAAAGCATCAAGGTGGCATCCACAGCCTACATTCCTTGGGATAAACTCCATAGGCCACTAGATACATACCGAAGGCCAAGCTCCAGGATAAGTAAGCCAAAAGGTCTCAAGAGGTCTCCTTCACAGAAAGACTGGAGGGTGTGCCTCAGTTTGCTGTCTGTGTAGTACCCGGGGTAGCAGCCCGCCAAGAACTGTCTCTCAGACTGGTAGAGTCCTGTGGGACCCAGGAATGAAAGTTCCCTATCCATAAGAGCTGGGTGATCAAGGGGCTTCCCTGGGTGGCACTGCAAAAAACTAGGGCACCAGAGACTGGAAATGATTATAGTCAGCCCCTAGATGCATGTTTAATTAGAAGCCCATTCCTCAGGGCGTAGTCACAATGATTAGCTAATAAGCCTTCTTAGAAAGACAGAGTCCCTGGGTCTGCTGCCTCTAGATGTACCCTGTGGGTGGTAGCTGTTTTAGAACTTTGTCCCCATTGGTTACAACCCTGTTAGACTCACAAGGGTAAGTTGCCAGAGTCAGGCAATATACAGTTGCCCCCTGGCAGCAAATTGTAAAAATTGGGATGCCAGACTGAGGCATAGGCTCCTTCCTGGGTGACACAGATTATTACAGTTCCATAACACCAAGAACACAAGCTCCTCTGGCCTTCAGAATCAGGTGGTCAAGAGGTTTCCCTTGGGAGGCAGCCATAAAAATCAGGGCACCAGACACGTGTAAACTAAACTCTCCAATTAAAAGATGTAGAAGGACTGAATAACAAACAAACAAAATCCAAAAAACAGGACCAATCATATCTGCTGCCTGCTAGAGACTACCTTTAGATGTCAGGACATGCAGAGAATAAAAGTGAAGGGATGGAAAAAGATATTCCATACCAAAAGAAAGGTGAAGTAGCTATACTTTATATAGCTATATATATATACACACACATATATATAGCTATATATATATACACACACATATATATACGTATATATATGTATATATACAAAACATAATAAAGACTGTAATAAGAAACAAAGATGGCAGTTACATGAGGTCAATTCAACAAAAGGATAGACATTTGTAAACATTCATCCAACATAGTAACATCTAAATATAAAAAGCAAATATTAACAGACCTAAAGAAGAAATAGACAGCAAGATAATCACAGAAGGAGATTTTAATACTCACTTACATTAATGGGTAGATTACCCAGACAGAAAATTGATAAGGAAACATCAGCCTTAAACACTACATTAGACCAGATGCCTACCTCAAGAAAGAAGAAAAGTCTCAAATAAACAACCTAACTTTATACCTCAAGCTGTAAAAAAGGTGTAGAAAAAGAAGAATAAACAAAGCCCAAGTTAGCAGAAAAAAAGAAATAATGAAGATTGGAGCAGAAATAAACAAAATGGTGAAAAGACTATACAGAAAATCAATGAAACTAAAAGCTGGTTCTTTGAAAAGTAAAGAAAATTGGCAAACCTTTAGCTAGTCTTATTAAGGAAAAAAGAGAGAGAGTACTCAAATAAATAAAATCACAAATGCTAAAGAGGAGCTGTTACAACTGACATCACAGAAAGACAAAGGATCATAGACTACTACAAATAATATTATGCCAACAAATTAGGCAGCCTGGAGGAAAAGGACAAATTCTTATAATGTACAATCTACCAAGACTAAATTATGAAGAGCTCTATAATCTGAATAGACTACCAACAAACAAAAGTCCAGTACCAGATGGCTTCACCAAGCATTAACGGAAGAATTAGCAACAATCCTTCTCAAACTCTTCCAAAACACAGAGAGGAGGGAGCTCTTCCAAACTCATTTTACTGGGGCCAGCATCACCCTGATACTAAAACCAAACAAGAGAAGAAAATTATAGGTTGATATTCCTACCAAACATAAATACAAAAACCCTCAACAAAACATTAGCAAATAAAATTCAACAATACATTAAAAGGATCATATACCATGATCAAGTGGAATTTATTTCAGGGATACAAGGATGGTTCCACATCTGCAAATCAGTCAATGTGATAAACCACTTTAATAAAAAGAAAGGTGAAAATCACACGATCACCTCAATAGATGCAGGGAAAGCATCTGACAAAATTTAGCATCCATTTGTTATAAAAGCTCTCAACAAAGTGAGTATAGAGGCTTTCACATTATAGAGACCATATATGACAATCCTGTAGCTACCATCATCAATGGTGAAAAGCTAAAAGCTTTCCTCCTAAGATCAGGCATAGGATAAAGATGCCCATTCTCATCACTATTCATCAGAGTATTGGAAGTCCTAGCCTGAATAATTAGGCAAGTAAAAGACATAAAAGGCATCCAAATTGGAAAGGAAGAAGTAAAACTGTCAATATCCACAGATGACATATTGTATATAGAAAATCCTAAAGGCTCCATCAAAAAATTCATAGAATAGGGGCGCCTGGGTGGCTCAGTTGGTTACGCGCCCGACTTCGGCTCAGGTCATGGTCTCAACGGTTCGTGGGTTCGGGCACCACGCCGGGCTCTGTGCTGACAGCACGGATCCTGGAGCTTGCTTCAGATTCTGTGTCTCCCTCTTTCTCTGCCTCTCCCCCACTCATGCTCTGTCTCTGTCTCAAAAATAAATATAAACATCAAAAAAAAGTAAAAAAAAAAAAAAAGTAAACTGAAAGAAAGGTTAAATTAGAGGATGAAAGAAAAGAAAGAGGAGAGGGAGGCTTTTGTTGGTACCTTTACTAATGCTGAAAACAGACATTTATTTCAGAGTTGATGTTTTTAAGAAATATTTGCTAGGAATACAGGGCATGATTTTTACCTGTAAATAAATGAAAGATATATTATGCAACATCAGTATACAATAAATATTCTATGAATATTATAATGAAAGTGCATTAGATTACTTATAAAATAAATTATAATGCATCCACATAATGGATTACAATGTATACATTAACAATGACTCCAAAATCAAGAGAAAATAACAAATTTATAACACTGAAACCCTTTGTTGTTTGATATGAATGTTAACAACTTATTTAATAAATATTAACTTTATTTCCAAACATACGATAAATAAAAACTAAGTCATAAAATATTTGTATATAAATTATTGGCATATCCTTACTTGTTTCCATAATAATTCTAAAAGTAAAATTACCAGCTTAAGGGTTATAAACATTTTTGTGCTGTGTAAAGTGCACGTATTTGTATTTTAACCCTTCAGAATTTTGCCAAATTTGCAAATTATGCCAAATTTGAAAATTTTTGTTAATATTTTTGTTAATATATTTTTATTTGAATATTAGATTTAAATTGTTCTTATCTGTAGTGTAATTTAATTTTCTTTTGTTAACTGTTTGATGTTTTCTATATGTTTCCCTTAGTGTGATACATTCTTTTAGTTCATCTATAAAAGCTTTTTAATCATTAAAGTTATTAACTTTTATCATATAAAATTCTCCTGTTTGTATTTGATTTAAATTTTGTCAACATTTTCGACATGCAGATATACAAAACTTTTATTTAGTCATATCTTTTACTTTGAACTTCAGTTTCTGATGTTATAATTTAAGACACGTTTTTTACACAAATATTAACTTTAATTTTCTTTAATTATTTTCAGTTTCATTTTTACCTTTAAATTTAGTGCATGTGAAGTTTATTTGGCATAATAAATGAGATAAGGATATAAATTAATTTTTTTCAAATAGTTGCCAATTTGGTAATCTCAACACCATTTGCCAAATGATATTTCTTTTTCTATTTGATTAGAAAAGTTGTATTTATAATATATAATACTATATGCAATATATTTATACCATAAGAAACATTCATACAAATTCCAGCGTATTTAAGATCATTCATGCCATATGCCTGTTCTTTTACCACTACTATATTATCTTAACTATTTTGTTTCTGGTGTTAATTCTTTCCCTAATAATGAACTGTTAGAGGAAAACTAATATATTTATTTATAAGTTCACCTAAATATTAAATTTATTCTTATTAATCCAATAGTGAAATGAGTAATAGAAAGCTTCTTAATCTTCTAGGCCAAGTTATCAATAAAAGTTTTTTGCCTCTGTTTTTAACATGCTTAATAATGATATACATTTTATGGCTATCATCAATATCAAAATTTTAAAAAACTGTTTAGCTTTCTCACTGGCTTACTCATCTACTAAACAAAAACTTACTCTATATTTACTTCCAAGTGCCATGCTATGTGTCAGGGACTACTCTCTTGAAGTACACATTCCAATAAACAACTAAACAAAGAAATAAATTGTGTAAGTGCAAAAAGGGAAATAAAGAGGATGTGGTGGTAGAGAACAGGTTGGTCACGGGGAGAAACTATTCAGGTACAGCAGTCAGGTACGGCATCAATGAGGGGGGCATGTTTAGGGAGACACCTGACGGATGAACACGCACCAAGGATGCAAAAAATAGGGAAAAGACAGAGCCAAACACCAGAACCAAAATACAGAGATACAAAAATACAAAAAGTCAGGAAAATGGTTATAATTAAGGACTGAAAAGATAGTTTGATTACAGTAGTATAGGGAGAAAATGGAAGAATAACATGAGATAAACTTGGAAAGATAATCAGCAGTCATAGTGCTATCCAAAGCCCGTATTTTTACCCTAAATGCCACCAGAAAATTTTAAGTGAAAAAGAAAAAGAAAAAGAAAGCAAGAAACAGTATCATTTACATTTTAAAACAAATTGCAGCAAAATTGTAAAAATAGAATAAAGATCAGTAAGAGATGAAGAAACTACTTTAGAGACAATTGTAGAATCCAGGTAAATTAGAACTAAAGCAGTGGTCCACTACAAGTTAAAACATTTTAACTTTGTCTCTTAAATTATAGGATGCCTTTAAAATTTTTAGAAAGAAAAACTGCTTTATTATACTTCCTATATATTAGAAAATATTTATTATAGGAATGTATATTAAATATAAATTACATTTCTTTACTTTATTATATACATTAGTGTTATTTTTTTATTGTCATCAGTAATAGACCAAATGACTACAGAAGTCCAATGAAGAAACCATGGCAATGCTCCAAAAAGGGGTAAGACTTTGAACTAAGGGAATATCAAAGATTGAAAAAAAAGAGAGAGGGGGGCCAGAAAGAGCTAGTTCAGAATATTTTGAAAGGCTCAATAATGAGCTGAAAGAAGAAAGTGAAGCGTGTTGGAGTTGAAGAGTAGTCCAGATCAGTACTTCTCAAACTATCTGTGAAAATTTACCTTTTTTTAAAAACCATCATTGACATTTGAAAATGAATTAAAAATAATTTTAAAAATTAAGTACACAAAATAAAAGCTCAAATGTTTTTATTATTTGACTCCATAGACAAAATATGAACTTCAATTTAATCAGAACAAAGATAACATTGGGAAAAAGAAAATAATAAACTGTCCATGTTGTTCACTGAAAGTGTATGTATAGGTGATTGATACAAATACTTGTGACTTTTTTCCATCACACATCATAAACAAATGAAAAAGTTTTAAGTAAAAGAGTGATTCCCCTAAAGAGATGCCTATATAAATATGTTTTATATAAGTACTGGGAATATAAATATTTGAAGTTGATAATGTGACACTGACCTTTTGCTTGTTAATTTATCTAATCCAAGCTGAACTGGCAATAATGGGAATTATTCATAGGAATAACACACAGCTACCCTGTTTTTGTTTTATTTTAATATCACACAGAGTACAGAAAGTAGTGTCACAAAGGTATATTCATGGAATGAAAAGTCAGAGAGCTCAGGATACTCATCTTAAACTTTCATCCAAAATGAAACTAGAAATGCTATTTTTTCAAAATATACTCTCAATTCTCATCAATGCCCACCCAATTCCAGTAACTTATCTTGTGTTATAATCAGTAATAAATTATATTTCAATAAAAGAAATGGATCCCAGTTCCATGAGTCTCTTAGGTACAAATCTTTTTCTGGTGGAAAATTAAACACAAAATATTCTATCATATACATAATGTGTTAGGAGGTAGATTTTCAAGGATGAGCAAAATCAAGATCATCCTTGAAGATTAAGATACTTTCATTGATAATCATAATTATTAAATAATTAAAAATGTCATAAAACTGTATACTTCCAAGATTCTAACTTTTTGCCCTTTGATCTTTTCTCTGCTTAAAAAACATATTGCAATCATCCCCCATTTTGTAAATACTGAACTCCTTAAAAATGTTTTACAGGTCTGACAATGCAGCCAGTCCTACTAGTCTTTTAAGAGTGGACTCAGGCTGTTTTCTTATCCTGTAAAAACACCAAGAGTTGAATTTGTAGTTCCAACATCATCAATAGAACTTTTCCTTTTAATATGTATTGTACCACAGCATTCAATAACAGTTACTTATGATCAGCTTCCATATTATCACATAGTGAAGAAAATAGCACATTTATCCCATCAGTCTTAAAATTATTCAAAATTTTATTATGCTGCTAAGAACACTGTGCCATTCAACTAATATTGTTTTCACAAGAAAGTATCCTTGATAAAGAAAACTGTGCATTGATATTCTGAGGTAGGCTCTTAATGTGGATAACTATTCCAGAATAGCCTCCAGTCACTACATCTAAACCTTTGTAAATACATTTCTATACAAAACGAACTCCAGACTTTTAATCTAATCTAACTTAATCTAATTCTTCTTAGTTCATAGCTAGATGTTTGTAAGCAATAAAGATGAAAAGAAAGAATTTTTCCTTTATTTCATCATGATGTTCAAAGGTTGCACATTTATAAAAATAATTCTGTGCATTCATCATGTAACAAAAAATTCTTCACTGCTCTATTTGTTCTACAAGTTGGTCTTCCATATTATTAGACAATGTATAGTATATATTGAACTATGGTATCATCTGGAGCTCGAGGTCCTCTTTAAACTCACTCAAGTTATTGGCAGAATTCAGTTCTTTGTTGCTGTAGGCTCAAGTCCCCCACTTACTGGCTGACTGTCAGCCAGGTAGTGCTCCTAAGGTCCTACAAAGTGATCTCAGGTCTTTGAACTGTAGTCACCCTCATCTCAGCAATAAAGGACTTCCCTCAAGTCAAATCACTCTTAAACTGAGTCGTTCTGACTTCCTTTTCTGTCTTTATGGGGCTCATGTCATTAGGTCAGGGCTACATGGATAATCACTGTCTGTTAAAAACAATTGTGCTATGTAATACAACATGGTCACAGGAACAAAATGCATCATATTCACCGTCCCAGGAATTATGCATGGAATTACGCATGGGAAAATCTTGCGTGGGGCAGGGAGCCGAATTTGGCTTACCACAGTTCTTGGTTCTGCAGAGAGTAATCCCATGTTAATGTTACCCAGAGACATCACATCAGCTATTTTATTTTTTACCTTTAAAACTTCCAACTTCTTCTTTAAAAAAAATCTTCTATTTTTTCTCATGACATTCACTATTCCTTTTAGACTGACAAACATCTTGAACATACTTATAATACCTGTTTGAATGTTTTTATCTGCTTATTCTGCCATCTCTGCCCTTTCTGAATCTGTTTCTATGGAATGATTTTTTTCTCTTGCTTATGTATTATATTTTCCTGCTTCTTTACATGTTTAAAATTTTTTATGGAATGCTTAACACTGAATTTTATGTTGTTTGTTGAAGAATTATTTTGTATTTCTTCAAAGAAAAGTGGAACTTTGTTCTGATAGAAAGCTAAGTAACTTCTAAATCAATTTGATGCTTTCAAGTCTTGTTTTTCAGCTTTTTTTTTGAGACTAGAGTAGCCTTCATTTTAGGGCTAATTAGTCCCACTACTAAGGTATAACTTTCTGCATACTCCAGACAATGGCACCACCGTGAATATTATTATATATATAGTTAAGTATCCTTAATTTGCAGATGATATTTTAAAGAAATGTGATGAAATACAAACACACAAATTATATTTTGCTCCCAATAGCCAAATATAAACACAACATATCATATCTCCATGAAACCTGAGGTGTATACTTATTTGTAAACAATTACATTATGGATATTTATTGTATAACAATTAATGAAACACGAATACCCAAACAGGTCAGGAGATGAGGTCAGTATTACCTTTGTAAAATGAGTGGGCAAAGCTCTGCTCAGGAATTAACTTGGCAAGGAATCCATGGTTCAAACTTGGATGAGGGATAGATGGTATGACCACAACTGTAGAGAAAATCATGGAATCAAATTTGAGCCAGCATGTAACAACCTGCAACATGGTCCACTGGAGATCCATGACAACTCTGAATTACTGCAACATGCAAACAGTACTAGAAATAAAGACTGCATCTCTGGGGGAAGGAAAGAGGTTACATATTAAGAGAAAGGAGAAATCATACACTTGTTAAGTAGAGCAATCTTGGCAACGCACAGAAAGACACACACACACAAAAAATCAGAACTGGAAGACTGACTAAAATATTGCTTGTTTTATACATATAAAGCTGACATGGATGCATTAAAAATGAAGAAAAAATTGGTTAACATAATGTCTTAGTGTTTTAAATGGTCAAAAGACATAAAATGGAATGGTAGGATAATGTTTAATTTGAAGAATAAAGTTAAAAGTATATTGCAATGAAATAGTGTCATGTTTATGTATTCAAAGTAAATTTAGCATGCAAAAATAAAGTATAATAGCTAAAACATAATCCATATTTCCACAATGTCAAGGTAAAAGGAGATATGATATGCTCATGGAAAACAAGATGCAGAGATTTGACCACTAATTTCTACTCACTTTGTAAAATACCCACTTTCTTTATATATCATACGCATTTATTTAGGAAAGACAATCTCAACTACAAATTAATCCAGTGGTACATGAAATAACCACTAGGTTACTAAGGATACACTGCAAACAACCAAGAAACAACCTTGATATAAACACAGGGCAGGAAATGCAACTGACAGAAGGCACCCCATGATATTAAAATGTTAGTTTATCATTTTTAAGCAGAGTAGGCAAAGCTGATAATGCAAGAACTCCCACACCATAAGCATCTGTGCCAAATAATAAAGACAATATGACCCAAGATGGTTCCTTATTGTCTGTAAGTCTTTGATTTTAGTTGACTAAGCTAAAGTATAGAATATATGGTATAAAGTTTAGAATATATGTTTGCTTACTATGAATTTCTGATAAAAATTTATATCCTTAAGTAACTATACACAGCAAAAGAAAGAGAGAATGAGAGAGAGAGAGAGAGAAAGAAGCTATCTTTAAATTTGGCTCTAAAGATTTAAATTTTGGCTTATTCAAGGTCTTTACTCCATAAGGATCTCCTACTTTCATGTTCATAATAGTTAAAAAGTAATACATTAAAAATATATCAGTTATATGCATATCAAGTAGTAAATGGTTTGTATTAATAGGTGGAAAACACTAAAACCAAACTGCACTGGCAAAATGAGAATCAGTTAATATCATGGAAATCCACACACTTTTGCAGAATTAAGGAAAATGAAATTGGCATTTATATACCACCTACTTATAAATGTGTGATGGGATTTTATAAGTAGGACTAGTTTATATCTGGAAGTAAAAATGAAACAAAAAGAGAAAAATGATGATAAAAATTCAAATAATTAAAAAAAAATAGTACCTGTACTTGTTGGCGAATTTATTTCTTGTCTGATGTTTCTACCTGGTTGGCTTCCAGTTCTTGTAGTCTCTCGCTGGGGTTCTAATATGTCACGGTACTTGGAAACCATCAGAACCGAAATGAAGTAAACAACAGCTAGAGCTAAGAACTGTGCCTGCTTGCTATCATCCTGTGTGAAAGGAAAAGGCAGTTCTGACATTCAATTTTTTAAAAATTATTAGAGTGTAAGAAACTACTCCTATTTCGTTTTCTCTATGGAGGCAAAATATGACATTTAATTTTTATTAAAACTTCTAAACATATATTATTATGTAATTAGTATCATTTAAGTATAAATACAAAACTCCAGGAATATATCATCTGAGTTATAGGTTGAAATTTAATTTTAAAAAATAAGAATTTTAAAATTTTGCTGAATATGCCACAAAACTTTACTATCCATTACTTCTATAACAGAGTATGTACATTTATAAAATATACAGAAAGTATAAAGTTAGAATAATATCTGGATAAAAATCAACAGTTCCAAATGTTATAACTTTAAAAAAATGAATAGAATAAATTATAATTGAGATGCTTGTACAATCCTACCTTAGGAGAGTATATGAGTACAAAACAGGGGAAATATAAACAATGGAGGAACAGAAAATGTGGACTTATACCAGCTCCATATGAGTTAGAAGTATGATATGGCAGCTTAAGAAAAGCTAATGCAACCTTTGCATAAATAAACTTAAAAAAAGGGACAATCCCACTATTTTGCACTAGAAAAAAAAATGACTTCTAAAAAACTGCCAATATTTGAGGCTCTGAACTTCAAAAACTCAATGACAAAATGGGAGTTTTTAAAGAGGACTGCAACAAATTGGTAAAAGATCAGAAAACAATGGGTCAAGTTAAGATACATAGACAATAGATTTAAAAAAGCAGACTGCAGTCTAGTAGAGAAGATAACTCTACAAGTTGCTTTGTGAAATATAAAGAGCTACACAGACCCTTGAAGGCCTAGGTAAATATCTCATAGGGCAAAAATTATAACCTCTAATACCACTTTCAAATTAGACTATATCTAAGGAATCAAATGTAAATGGTTATAAAGCCTTTTTTCTAAGCTAGAAAACTAACACTACAAACCAAAACTGCCAGTGATTACTGTGGCCCACAGACAGCAGGTAAGAAATAGTATGATACAAATAAGGAAAGCAAACATGCATTAAAGTCTAGCAACTCCATTAAAGGCACTTAATATTTATTAATCCATTTAAGCACCAATGCCAACAAGATTCAGAATTTATAGGCATTTGTCAGAAAAGAAAGCAAACAAGATATATTTACTAATAATACTATGAAATGGAATTAGCACCGCTAACAGAGAAAACAACCCAAACAGATTAAATTTGTTCTGAAATATTATGAATTTAGTATTTCATATTCTGTGAGTGACAACTTTTCTAGAGATATAATTTCTTATAAAGTGTGTGAAATACATACCCTGTGATTATAATCCTGATGGAATAAACACATAGGGAATGGGCAAAACCAAATACTTAAACAGTATTGTAAAGGAAACTGAAGTGCAATCAGATCAGTGAGGATACTGACCAGGAATGAATTCAAACACAGCTCAAGCTGTGATGAACTATAATATTCTAGGATACATTTCCACCACTTGGAAACTCAGTACCAGGCAATTAAAAGGCATGTGTGGAATGAATGCATGTCAACTACAAAGTTGGGGAGTTGCAAACAACAGATACTGTGAAGTGTTGTCTTAGCCAAGTGAAAATCTCCCATATGTATGGCATGAAAAGTTGCCTTTTCTTTTCAAATCCAGATCTGCAAACCAATTGTGCTGCTTATTCCCAGTTCTGTCTTTAAAAACCAAGCACAACAGACATAGAGGCTAAACATCTGGAGAGTAACTCAATTTTTATACAAATCAATTGCCTTTCCTACATATGTTATTATTATGAAGACATAAACTCTTATGTTTCTCCCATCTGCTTAAGAAATCGGTCTCTCCACTATTCAATCCTGAATTAGTAACATAATTAACTCTGAAATCCTTTAAAAATTTTAATGCTTCAACCAGGATGCTAAAACTATCTAATTCAACTTTAAAGGATTAAAATTACTTCAATTTATATAATTTGTATATAAGTGACCTAGTATAATCTAGGCTTGGGGGAGAGAGAGAGAGAGAGAGAGAGAGAGAGAGAGAGAGAGAGAGAAGCGTAATGAATTTTCTTTCAAATATTAGCTTATTGGCAAACACTGAAAACAAAATTGATTTTTAAAGTCTAATTATTTTCTTACCACATAGCAAATTTTGCCACATGGCACTTTTACCTAGATTTGAACAGTTTATGTGAGTTTAAGTCAGCAATGTCTTCATCATGGAAAACAGACAAGAGAAAGATAAATTCACATCTATTACATATTACATGCATATATATAATCTATGTACTTTTCCTTAAAAACCTAATTTTTGGCCTCATTTGTTTTTGAAATTAAGGCAACTAAAAATGACTATTGATTCACAAAAATGTCAAAAGTCAAGTAGAATTCTTGGCATTATATCTACAATTGAGCCTAAAATATATCAATTGTCAAACACTTCCAATAAGTGACAGGGATTAAGGAGGGCACTTGTGATGAGTACCAGGTGATGTATTAAAGTGTTGAATTACTATACTGTCCACCAGAAACTAGTATTACACTGTACGTTAACTAACTGGAATTTAAATAAAAACTTAATAAATAGATAAATAAATAGATAAGTAAATAAATAGACAAATAAATAAAAATATGGTGATGAAACAGAGAATGTTTTGGAGAGCTCTACCTTAGGGTTCTGACTACCTCATACTACCTGTGTGATCTTAATGCTTCTGAGTCTTAACTTTCTTTTAGCCCTTAAATCAAAGTTTAGGATTTATATTAAGTGTCTGAAACACATTATAAACTTAACAAACACAAGTTATATTACCTTGATGATGTTTGGAAGGTACATCTGGAAACGCTTAATTCCCGTCCTTCAGGAAGAAAAAGCTAGGCACCACTGCTGGGTTATCTAACATATTTAACATCTAGCAGTTTTAGAGAAAATTATCACAATCTACCACAATAACCTAATGCAGAACTTACTAACAATTTAAACACCATGTCGCACTTAACATAAACCCCTTGTATGTTAGGTCTGAGTGTGCCTCTGAGAGATGAGAATTTGCTCCATTTTAATCATTCTCCATGAGAAAAACACTCTTACATAGCATATTTTTTTCAGGATAATTCTCATGTCTAAGTGACTAACCTGTTAGTGATTTTTTTCCAAGTCTGGATTAGAGTCCAAATTATTGGGAGACTCGTACATCATGGTTTTTATGCTATCATTCATTTTAACTCCATTAAAAAATATTTTATTGTTTATTAATTACAAAGAAATATAGTTTTATTCTAGAACTTTTGAAAACACAGAAAAAGTATAAAAGAATAAAGTATAAAATAAGAACTGGAGATAATCATTAGCAGCACTTGGTATGTTTTTTCTAGTCTTTTATTTTTTAAAGGTGCACAAGTACATGTACATACACTCAACATAAAAATGCAGTATTTATGTAATATGAGTACTTTTGTATACTGCTGCTTTCCCTTAAAATGTATCATGGCCATTTTTCTATGTATTAAATTTTCCTCAAAAATATGATTTCAATGGTTGCATAGCCTCCCAATGAATGAAAATACTATGACCTATTAAGCTGAAACTCTATTGTTAGATATTTGTATTGTTGCCAATTTTCCTGTAGGCATCTTTGATGAGCACATGAAGTCAGATAACTTCTCGGTAGAACCAATGGGTCACAGGGCATCAATATTTGTAAGAGTTTTAACTCCTGATGATGGAAGAGAACTATTCAGAACGTTTATCCAATCTAAATGTCTACCAGTGATACATGACACAGCATGTTTCAATGTACCCTTGCAATGATAGATATTATTATTACTTAAATGTTTTTATTTGCCTGGGTGACTCAATCAGTTAAGTGTCTGACTCTTGATTCTGGCTCAGGTTATGATCTCACAGTTCATGTGTTCGAGTCCCACACTGGGCTCTGAGCTTGGGATTCTCTGTCTCCCTCTCTCTCCACCCCTCCCCTGTTCTCTCTCTCTCTCTCTCTCTCTCTCTCTCTCAATACATAACAAAAATTTAAAATTATTTAAAATTTGTCTAATAGAAAAAATATCTCACTGTTATTTTAATTTGCATTCTTTTGACTATTGGTGATACTGACTTCATCATATCATTTGTTACCTTTGTTACCTTATCTTTCTTATTTTATGTCCACTCTCTAATTTTCTGTTGGTATGCTTATAATTTCTCTAGTGATTTATAAGAACTGATATACATTAAAGAGAGTGACAGTTTTTCTGTTGTGTATTCCTACCATGTAGTATTATGCTGTGTGACTTAAATATGTTCTAACTAGTACTCATCCAATTTATTAAGTATAAGTTTAAGATATAAACTTTTTTATGTGTCTCATAAATCATCAATTAAAATAAAAATAGAATACAAAGTGCTGGAACATAATAACTATAGTAAGAAGTACTGTCAATACTGAGTCTGCTGCGAAATACTATATATGTTTCTACGTGATTTGTGAAAAGGCCAATCTTATTTTTACTTGAGTAAGAGATCATATAATTGGGATGTTCCAAGAAACTATCTCCATGGGCTATCTTTTCCTTAAGCTTTATAAAGCTACTTTTGTAACTCAAATACTCAAAAAATTCTACATTTTTAAAATGAAGATCTTCTTTTAAAAATTACTGCCCCTCAAAAAAGTAATTGCCATGAACACCTTAATAAATTAATCTTTTTTTATCCATAGGACAAGGAACATTGAGAACAACAAAATAGCCAGTACCTAGAGATGGAGCAAGGAATACTAAAAGAGAAAGCTGGTGATTCAACATAAAATTAATCATAATTTTTCAAGGTTATCCCTAGGGTCTTGGTATATACACAATCTAAATCAAAATTTCACATCATCTAAAAAAATGATGTATCCATAAGCTTTCAGAGAAAGCAAAGGCTCAATCACTTTACAATCAGAAGTATATTCTAAACCTACAATTCCTGACATTAGGACTTCTGGTTGTAATTGCAGCTTTCTTATAAAATTGAAATGATTTTACACAAATAACATTAGAAGATTTTTTCCTGGGAAATTAAGCAGGTATAACTTACCACATCCCGAAAGACGACGGCGCGAAGGCGATTAATATCAACATCCTGAAGAAGTCTATCAGGATCCTTAATAGGAGAAAGGTTACCAGGAACACTTTCTAATGGAGTCTTAAAAAAGAAAGAGAATTGTTAAAAAGAAAATAGCATAATACAGAAACTCACATAGGAGTGCAATTTCTAGTATTGCACTAGCCACATTCTTTATCACGTTCTTTACACATCACTGAGTGTATTTATCGACAACAGCACTCTATTACAAGACACTTTTTCTCTTCTCTTCTCTGCCCTTGTCACAGTTTCACTTACTAGTAATGTTCTTGTTCTTCATCACCATTGCTACCACTATACACTTAGAAGAACAGTAAGATTGAAACTCTACTGTGTGACCTTGGGCTTGTTACTAACATTTTCTGAGCCTCACTTTCTCAATCTCTAGTTAATATATCTTTTTGAGTCACTGGGTTCATTTATCCATCATTCTTTTATAATACATGAGATTACTCTATTACATTGCATGAGCTTTTATATGTATAAACATTTTACAATCTACGAAAACCCACAGTCTTGATATTAAAGCTGAAAGACATTAAAGATCATAAGCACCTTGGAGCTGCAGTGTATTACGCTAAGTGAAATCAGTCAGTCAGGGAAAGACAAATACCCTGTGACATCACTCATATGTGGAATTTGAGAAACAAAACAGATGAACATAGGGGAAGGGGGAAAAAAAGAGAGGGGAACAAACCATAAGAGACTCTTAATGATAGAGAACAAACTGAAGGTTCCTGAGGGGAGGTGAGCCGGGATGAGCTAAAATGGGTGATGGGGATTAAGAAGGGCACTTAATGTGATCAGCACGGGATGTCATATGTAAGTGATGAATCGCTACATTCTACTCTTGAAACCAATATTACACTATATTTAACTCAATAGAATTTAAATAAAAACTTTAAAAAAATTATAACCACCAAGAATCCTTTTCACAGCTGAAGATACAAAAACCGACAATTTTTATGTAATGTATCACATAGCAAACTAGTGAGAGGGCCAGATTTCCTGAAATTCAATCTAGTACTTTTACACTCATTTGTATGTTAAGAAAAGTATGAATTAACTTAGATCATATACATAGAGTACTAAATACGATTCCTGCAAATAGAATAATTTGTTGTTACTTTAATTAAAAGTGAATACGCTTCCTTCTAATCCTCTATATACTTCAATATGATATTTTATTCCTAAATTAAGATGTTTGATTCCTCTGCAGCACAGGATAGTGAAAAGAACATGGGATAGTTATTTGGTTTCCATTATAATTCTAAAACTTATCAGCCATATGACCTTAGGTAAGATACTTAACCTCTCGGAGCCTCAGCTATATCATCTAAATAATAAGCTAGTAACACTTATCACAAAAATGGTTAAAACAATAACACATTGTTCACAGCAGAGATGAAAAGTACATAATTTATAGCATAAGTGAAAAAATTATAAATATGTCAACTTAAATGTATCATTTTCCATTTTATAAAGTATTTCTACATCCATAATCAAATTTGGTCGTTATAAAGACTCCTTTATAGGGGCGCCTGGGTGGCGCAGTCGGTTAAGCGTCAGACTTCAGCCAGGTCACGATCTCGCAGTCCTGAGTTCGAGCCCGGCGTCAGGCTCTGGGCTGATGGCTCGGAGCCTGGAGCCTGTTTCCGATTCTGTGTCTCCCTCTCTCTCAGCCCCTCCCCCGTTCATGCTCTGTCTCTCTCTGTCCCAAAAATAAATAAAAAACATTGAAAAAAAATTAAAAAAAAAAGACTCCTTTATGGACAAAACTTGTATTATTGCTCCTTTTTGCAAAGTATAGAAAATGAGGCCCAAGGAAGATGTTGGACTCACCCAAGTCTACACAGATTAGTATTTCATCAAAATTGTCTATGGTTTACTTACTAAAGTGTCACATAAAAAAAATAAATAAATAAAAACCCTCATTAGCCAGGTCCATTGATTCTCACAAGAAAATGTGTTTTCTTACCAAGTCCATTTCCCCTAGTATTTCTTTATCCATCACTTATGAACCAGTTTTCATTGCTAAGGGTCTTTACATTAGTTGAGACTAGCTCAACTAAATTACTACGAAATTCCTTTGCATTGGACTTTTCTTTCCATATTCTACAATCACAGTAATATTTGATTTGACAGTCTTGAAAAGCTCCATATTATCTAGTGAATTAAGATCCTTTAAGATCAAAGCTCTCAAAAATACTAATTTATTTATTCATTTCACGAGTGTATAGAGTGGTTAACTGCTAGAGAGAGGAAGGGGATTAGTATTAATTGAAAGTTCACTGTGTCAGGAATTACTAAACACTTTAATACATTATTGCTTTTCATTTAGCTCATATAAACACTTTGTAAATTAAGATTTGTACCAATTTTTTGGAACTAGAGGGTATTATGCTAAGTGAAAATTAGTCAGAGAAGGACAAATATCATATGACTTCACTCATATGTGGAATTAACATACAAAACAGATGAACACAGGGGAAGGGAAGCAAAAATAATACAAAAAGCAGGAAGGGGACAAAACATAAGTGACTCTTAAATACAGAGAACAAACTGAGGGTTGCTGGAGGGGTTGCGGGTGGGGGTTGGCTAAGTGGGCAAGGGACATTAAGGAAGATGCTTGTTGGGATGAGCACTGGGTGTTATACATAAGGAATGAATCATCGGATTCTACTGAAATCATTATTGTACTACATGCTAACTAACTTGGATGTAAACTAAAAATTAAAATTAAAATTAGAAAGTTAAAATTTGTATCCATTTTAAAGACTGGAAAACTCAGGCCCAGGAGACTAGGAAGTTCATCTTATGTCACAACACTTGTTATGGGGTAGAGCTAGAATACAAACTCAGACCTGTCTGATTCTAGAATTAGTACTCTTTTGACAAAGTATTGCCAATGTTATACATACCTGCTCTGGAATTACAAAGATGTACGAGACTGCCCTCAACTAACAGTCTACTATGCCTACACAAATAACATGAGACATTCTTGCTGATGTGTTAATATTTAATTTTCTAAGTAACGGCGACTGCTTTGGAGACTTGATATACAATATGGTCTAATCATTTTAGGAATGTTTTCTGACAGAAGTGAAAAAGAGGCTGCAATACAGATATGCTAAATATGTGGTTGTTCTGCTTAAAAAATACAGAAATTTGAAGGCACAGAACTATTTAAATGAATTAAACTACTTCATGTCTTCACTTACTGCACAGAAAAATTAGCTTGTCAATGTTAAATATCTCATTACAAGCGTAGGATGCAATAATTGACATACAGGGCTTTATGAAAATATCAAACAGAGGAAACTACCCTAGGCAGGGGTGGCAGTAAGTGTATATGAAAACATTTTCCTCAAAGGGTAGCACTTAAGCTGAAGCTAGAGGTGAATGGACTTTAGCTAGATTTGAAAAATCTGACCCTTCAAGTAAAGGGAACCTATGAAAAAGTCTAAGGGGAAAAAAAATCCTCTGATGAAATAAATGAAGTCTATCACATGACTAAAACGGTAAAAGCAAGGGGGTAAGGGAGTACAAGCTGCAGCTGGAGACGTAAGCATGAGTCAGACATGCAGGACCTTAAAGGTCACGTTGATAAAACTCTGGATGTGATACAAAGGGTCAGTGAAACATATTGATAAAGAGCTAATTCAGAATGGGGATTACTGGTATACTCCAAAATACACTATTCGTTCATTTCCTGGGTATTCAACATATATATTTCATATTATGAGAATATCTATCACCAAAAACATATCCATTTAAAAGACATGTTATTCAAATATTCAGCTCTGTGAAAATACCTTTAACTATGAAAAACAGTGATAACTAAGAACTTTCAGAGCTATGTGTACTGACACCCTAATAAATATCCTATGAAGTAGAAATGATTAGTATCTTCATTTAAGCAAGAAGTGTTAAGTCTCAGAGAGGTTAAATAATCTTGGTAACACAATTGTGAAGAAGAAAAGCCAGCACCAAAGCCTACTGATAACCAAATCCTTGCTCTTTGATTAAGCAATACCATGCCACTTTTCCCGCGTATTAAAAAACAAAACAAAACAAAACAAAACAAAAAAACAACTTTAAGGTACATTATATTTAACATAGAAAACGTTTAATTACCTTTGAAGCTGCCGTGGCAGTCACACTTTGGGGAGCTTCCTGAGGTTTACTGCCACCATGGGAAGATTTGCTCCCCCTGTCTCTCTGTCTCTGCCGACATTCTAAACAGTTCCTCACAGCAACACAACAAACTATTTACAAACCAAAAGCATATTATTAATACAAAGTGTTGACTCTGACATGCTGAAAAGAGTTGCTGGGTTTTTTTCTTTATGTCTTTCCCTTATCTCCATTCATTGTTCCTAAAGTCAACAAGACTAAACAGACATGTTTTGAAATTATCAAATACAGTAATGAAAAATAAATATAAAACACATGTGTAGTTAAAAAATAAGTACAACATACCCACATACTACCAACCGGCTGCAGAAACAAGATTACTGAAGCTCCCAATTTATCCCTTCCTTAGTCTATCCCCCCCATCCTTTAAAATTCTGAATTTCACAAATCAGTACAGATTTTTTGAAACTTCGTGTTCACATTGGATAAACTGTTTTTACTGACAGAACTTCTT
Source organism: Felis catus (assembly GCF_018350175.1). Classification (NCBI taxonomy): domain Eukaryota; kingdom Metazoa; phylum Chordata; class Mammalia; order Carnivora; family Felidae; genus Felis; species Felis catus. The sequence continues at coordinate 14,110,685 of NC_058368.1, read as the reverse complement.
CCTGTAACATGACTACTTGGAGACTCCACTGAGCACAGCTCCCGCTTTAGGCAGTGATAGGCTACCTCAGTAGAGGCAGAACCGAGGCCCAATATCTACCTTTCTGCGCGGTGGGAACATGTGCGGCCTTCTCAATAAGTATTCGTTGAGTACGAGCTTTTTAGTTATTTACGTATTTTAAGCAGTCGTATTCATGGACTCCAACCATTTGAATTTGATTCCTGGCTCTGCCACCTGTGAGCTGTGTGATCTTGGGCCAGCTGCTTAGACTACGTCTGCCTCAGCTTCCTCATATGTGAAATGACTTCAAATATGCTAACGTCCTTAGCTGTGAGGATTAAATGAATTAATATATGTATAAAGTGCTTAGAACTAGACAGCACATATTGATTTATAACTGTTTGCTTCATTATTAATCACTTAAACTTTCCTATGGGTGACCAAAAAACAACTCCGCTTGGAAATACTGAATAAAAATGAAATTAGTAGTAAAGGTTTGAAATATATTCAGATATAAAAGTTCAGAAAAACCAAATAAATGCTGGTTTTAAGATACTTAGGTATTTAAAAATTTTTCTCTTTCTCACAAGGTTCATTCTGTCAGCTATTGTTAAATATCAATGGATATGTCCATGGTGGCCACAGTAAATTATCCCGAACCTGTTACGGGTCAGAAAGAGCTCAGTGTGGTCAATCTCTCCATTATAATGATTATGAAATGATTCCACTTAGACTGCCCATCTTTAAAAAATGCAAAACAAACAAAAAAGTAGGTTTCATTCCATCATTCTTAAAGCAAGTTATTATTCCTACCCTGGATCAGAAAAAATGTATCCCCTGAAACTATACACATATAGATTTATTGTATTGTGTTTATATTTTATTTTATTATTTATTTTTTATTTTAGAGAGACAGAAATTACAAGCTAGGGAGAAGGGCAGAGGGAGAGAAAGAGAATCTCTAGCAGGTTCCATGCTCAGTGCAGAGCTGGACATGGGGCTCAATCCCACGACCCTGGGATCATGACCTGAGCCAAAATCAAGAGTTGGATGCTCAACCGACTGAACCACCCAGCTGCCCCAATTTTTATACAATTTTTAAAATTATGGTTAATAAAAGCATCCATCAGAAATTTCCTTCCTATGTAATGCCTTACTTTCTTGTGTCCTATTTATGCTTTAAGGCAAATATAAAAACAATAGCTTTCTGGTCCCTTGTAAAGACTAAGTAGTATAAATAAATTTCCTCCCTAAGAAAGGTAAGACATGTAAGAATGGATGTAAGGAGTTGAACCACATTTACTAAGAGTTCTCAGTGCTAAATTTTCTTTGCTACACAGGATAGTAAATGAACAGCATACCTATAGTAATGTTTATCAGTGTTAACTGCTCACTCTGAGAAATAGTGATATTGGCATAGTCAGTGTTATCAACTGGCATTCTGTGTATACGAATTATGTCACTGGTCTTCTGACATATTTGTGGATCAGGACAACTACCTTTGTATTAGTTTACCAAAACAAGTCCTAAATGGATTCACATTACAATCATTTCAATGAAAAATGTTATAGTCCTATTGATTTTGAAACAACTCATAATATATTTGACTTCATTTCAAATTATAATCTATTAAAGATGATCAATTTCATGAAATCTCCAATGTGAAGATACCATAATTTTAATTTAGCAATTTTTAGGAATTACAAGGTGATATCTCTACTCCATAATCATTAACTTGTATCATCAATACTTTATGTACCACAGAACATCAGAAAAGTAATGTGTAGGTAATTATTTAACACGCACCGTTATTCTTAACAGACTTACCTAGCCTTAGGCACTGTCTCATTAAGCCTCCAGAAGACATGTTTTTTTCAGCTTCAATCTCACTAAAATTTAGAGAGCTGGCAAATACAAGTACGTCAACCATAGCCATCAATCGGCTGAGGAAAGTTACTGCTGTCTCAGCTGACATGCCTTGTGTCACTTCAATATTTTCCAATTCCGTCTTTAAAAAAGTAGAAGATTTAAGTCTTGTTTAAAATTTGGAAATACAATACATATTCACACATAGTATATGTAAGCAGTTCAGCACATTTAGTACATTTTGTAAACAAAACAAATTATAAATTATAAACTAATTCTATAGATCAGAAGAGCTGGTTATCAAATTTAATTAGTTTGCCTGTGAATTATCCTTAAAGGAAAAGTTCATTTTTTAAATCAAGGTTAAACTTAAATGTCATTACTTGAGAAAACTATATTCCAAACTTAAGATCATTCCATAAAGATACTTAGAAATGATTACACATCTATATTTCTACTACTTTTGTCTTATTTTATTAACAAAGATATAAAAAGGATACTTTCCTAAAATCTTCACTCCTGTTTTTAAAAAGATATGCTTTAATTTCTTTTTGCTATAAATGTAAGATAAGTAATAGGAAAGATGTATGGCAGCTCCAGTGGGCCTCAAAATGAGACAAGTGTCAGATGAGAACATATGACAATTTCCTACCCATTCAGAATAAACTAAGCCACTGGGTATCTCATACATACAATGAAATTCTAGGGTAAAAATAATAAAGTTATTAATTCCTCTACAGATATTAATTTGTAGCCCATAAGACATTAGCAATGAGAAGAATCAGTAGAATCCTAGTTAGGTACAACTATACTTTCATTAAAATACTATGATAAAATATAATTTCCTGATTTCAAAGGGAATGTTACGAAGTACTACTTTGAGATGTGTTAACTGTGTACTTTGTAAGCAACAGCAACATACTGTATTTTACGTTTCATTCTGTATTATATAACATTTTGATTATTAAGGTTCATTATAACTAGGCCTCATTTTCTCAGTGCCACAAGGGGACAGAGAAAAGAAGGGCTTTACAAGTAAAAAATACTACTGCTTAATTTTTCTGAAAATGGGCACACTAACCACATTGGTTAACCTTATTTCTTCACCAGATGATAAATTCAACTACAAGGTAAGCATACATTATAGGTATCTACTCCTATTTAATGTTCCATTTGGACATTGTTTATGCCCATCATTCTACCTAAACATATTCCTGCTCACATTAAAATGGAAATGTCAGCAGGAAACACTGATTGGAAAAAAAAAAAAAAACCAAAACCTCTTAAAACACTTCTTGTGCACAAGATGGGTAATAAAAGTGATAGGTGACTACTGCAAGCACTACATAACTAAAGTTGATTCTAAATGGAGTATAAAATGTAATAACCTTTCTTCCTTCCATTTAACAGCAAAATAGTTCTAAAACCATTCTCTCTAAAATGAGCTAGAAAATAGACAAAAATTTGTTTTCAACTTGATTTACACTGTGCCAACTCAGTATCCACGGTGTAAAGAAATAATTGATTACTTGGATTTCCTAAATACAGATCCCGTATTTCCTAGCACTTCATTGATATACAGTATTATTTCACAGCAGGAATTAAAAATCTGAGATCACAATACAATAGTTTATAATAAAAGCAAAAAAAAAAAAGTAATGATTTCACATAAGACCCATTTTAAATCTCAGTTAATGTGTTTCAATATGGAATGGAAGATCTGGCCATTGCTTAGGTCTATCAAATATTCTAAATAAATTTTCAAAAATATTAGGATTCTAGGACATCTATAGATGGATTCTCAAAGAAATTCGTCATTTTGAATTACTGAAATTATAAGAAATCTAACTCATTATTATTAGTTAATGGTCTTATTTTCATGGTTTCCTGGTCTACTAAGCCTAGCTTTCAAAACATGCTTTCATTTTTAAGACTGAATTACATACAGAAATTATAAACAAAATTTTATCATCCATGTAATTTGCAAAATTATATTTTTGACCTAACCAAATAAAATTTTAAAATAAAAAGCATTCTTAACACAAATAACCAGAAAGGGAGTTCTTATTAAATCTATATAATTAGTGACTTTGATGAAATGTTATATAAACATTATAACATATATTTAATAATAAAGATCACTCACATGATTATTATTGAATCTTAAAATAACATATATTCCATCCAATCTCCTTTCAACGGAACCAATTAACATCTGATTGTACATATGACTGAAATTTGTTTTCATTATAATAGTTTAGTCTAAAGGTTATTGTGGGTCATAAGATAGTAGTTAATCAATGCATAGAAAAAAATCCTTTTAATGAATCTTTTAAATATACCAAAGATATGTCTAATATTAAAGATGGTATGGAAACTCAAAATACAACCAAGTCAAAAATTTCATAAATAAGCAAAAATAAAACTTAAAACTGAAAACCTGAAAATTACTGAAGTAATACTAACCTTAGAACCCTGGACATGCATTAGACAAAACAGACAACAGATCAAAAAAGTACAAGAAAAGGAAATTATTAAAATTAAATGAAAATACAATGTAAAATTGAAACACAAAATAATATATTTAAAAATTATATTTGATTATTTTATTAAAAGCAAAGTTCTCAGAAGAGATATTTCTTTTATAAATTACATATGATTAAGATTAAATATCAAATATTTAGACTAATATTTATTTTTTTCATTAGAGTAACTCTGCCCAAATAATATATATATATTCATATATACCAGTATATATGAATATATATATATATGTACAGTTCATATACTAGAAATTATGCATACTCTATTTTATAAAATAAATATATTTTCCCAGGTGATGCTTAAGAAGGTATTTTAATAAATAAACTAATTTGGTATCTCTGTAAAAGCCCTAACCTCAGTACTGGTTTAGGCAGCAATGATTTAAGTAAATAAACTATTTATACCAACTTTCCAGAATTTTCATTAAGGAATCATGTTATAATTTTTTTTTTAATATTTGGAGTTTTTCCTATAGATCTAAATCTCCAGGAGTTAAAGAATAAAATACTGTAGTGATTATAACTTAAAAACCACTTTCCCTTGCTAGAAAGAACTGATAGATACACTAATGAGGCCTGCATGTGAACTAAGCTAATTACATAGTACACTAAGTTTCAGAATATTAACTAAGAATTATATTCAATATATCCAAAAGTTTGGCTAGAATTAAGTTTCGGAATAAAAGTCATTAACCGTTCCTATTCTCTGATTTTTGACAACAAATATATGTGAGCATAAATTTCAAATACACAATTTTCATGTTACACTGTATAGGAAAATGCATATAAGCCTTCTGAAAATACTAACGTATGAGATAAACAAAAGAAAAATTACTAATTTTTCCACACATTCTGATAATGATAATTAAATGTAAACTAAATTCAAGACCTTATCATCATTTTTTGACAGAAAATACTCTTCTTTTTTCTTTATTATGAAACTATTAGGAAAGCCAGAAATATCAGTCTCTGTTATTCTCCTTAACAGAGAAAATGAAACCATACAAGACACTGAATTAAATTCTAAACATTCAGTGTTCTGGAGGGCTGACCAAATAATCAACTGAAAATCACGAAGTGATTATGCAATTTGTAATTGATCCATGTTCTTTGCTTCTCTTTTTTCTACAACTCCTTTTTTTCATTCGTGACCAACTTAACAATGTATAGAGAATGAAAGAGAGGATTCAATTGACTAGTCATAGAAACATTAACTCTAAAAAAATCAACAACAACAAAAATAATGCCCTTTTCCAAAACCAAAGATTGGTCAAACTACATACTAAAAAAGGTTTACATTTTTTCTGTGACTATTGAAGTTAAAACCACCGATCTAATTTAGAGACTTGAAACTATTTTTGTGATTTATTTTTATGCCACATAGTTAACCTAGGCAAAACTGAAATTCCAAAAGTCCTGCTTCTTCAATGAATATTAAGTTCAAGGTGTTCACTATAATATAAATATGATGTAAGGATTCTTTTTCCTTAAAGTTTCTACTAAAATATTTGCTTACAAGTAAGATTTATCTAAACAGTTCAACTTTTCTTACGTGATGATACTGCCACAGCAATACACAACTGTTATCCTTAGTGTGAAATAGTATATTCCTATAAGATCGCAGGGCAGAAAACAGACCACCACTATGCTAATCCCATTGGGATAGCAGACAAAAAGATTATATCATGTTAATCTTTGGCCATCAAAATAAATCACGCGTCATGAATAAATTTGTCTCAAATATCCTATTTTAGGATTCTGAATATGACAGGATTATTTTATAAATGAGAAAATTATTCTATCATGATACAATTCTGAATAGTTCCAAAAACAACTAAATGAAGGAAACATTAGGAGCATTCCCCAACTATTGAGCTTTACACATATTACTTACCCTAATTTCCACAAACCCCCTGTTAGATAAGTATAATTAACACATTTTCATAAATAAGAGATTGAGAGTGTGTTCCCATCTAGGAAGTGGTAGAACCCAGGTTAAAATACACATTTATTTTATGCCAAAATCCATATATCTTATATCAAATCTTAATTTCAGATTGTGTCTGAATCTCACTAATGGTGGGAAACAAGTCTGTTCGATGAAAATGAGAAGTTTCCATAGTTATCATGACACCCATCTTTATGTGAGAAATGGGAAACACATATTCCTGAGTTGAACTTTGTATCATGATTTATTTCAATGGAGAATGACAAAGAAAACTTAGCATTAACCTGTTTTTGAAAAAGCTATCCTTCCTTGACTGAGGAAAAAAATTGTGCATGTTGGATGTTTATCTCTGTGTTTTTGTTCTGTTCCACTGAACTATGTCTTTCCAAGATACTACGCAGTCTTGGCTACTGTATTTAATATATAATGAGTCTTTCAAAATTGTTTTAACTATTCCGTGTGAATTTTTTTAAAAAATAGTGTTTGTAAAAAAATAAATAAGTAAAAAATAGTCTTTGTATCTACAAAAAAAATTGGTGGGATTTTGATAGTAACTGCGATACATGTAAATACCAATTTGGGGACAAGTGTTACCCCTGTTACGCTGAGTCTCCAACCCATAAACATGGTATAGTCTCCATTTATTTAGACCATCTTTGATTGCTTTTACCTGTCTTTTATAGTTTTTAATGTAAAGGTAACATATATTTATTGTTATAGCTCATATTTGAGAGTACCTCATATTTGTGTATTTAAGTATCTCATATTTGTATATTTAATTTCTGTGTCCACATGTTCATTGTTAGTAGAAATAATTACAACTAGTGTTACTGTTGACCTTGGTAAAATAAAAAAAGAAGAATATTTAGCATTCTACTTACCCTCTCAAAATTAAATACAATTTTAACATTAGACACGTCAAATGCTAGAAAAAATTAGTATGGCTGAGTGTGAAAATTATATATCTTCTAATAGAACATAAGGACCACAACATACAATGAAACTGCTCTAAAAATTAAACTTTAAAAAATATTGAGTAAGTCAAATTTAAGTTCTTATTTAATAGAAAAGGGTGAGTTTATCTTAAGCTCTAATTACTGAATTTTCAATGGTCAGTAATAAAGTTTTCATACTGAAACATTATACTATGTTAAACTTATGAATTTTATGTAAGGATTATGCTCTAAGTCAGCAGTCAGTAAACTATGACACACAAGTAAATCTGTCCCACTGCCTTTTTTTATAAATAAATTTTTCTTGAGACAAACCCGTACCTATTCCTTTATATAACTTTATATAACTGTCTTTTGCACAACACTAGCAGAGTTGAGAAGTTGAGACAGATACCATATAGCTCACAAAACTGAAAATATTTATCATCTGACCCATAGAGAAAAAGTTTGCTAGCCACAGCCATCCACCATTATTCATATTTATTCATTCATTTATGCATATATGCATTTTAAAATCACACCAACCTAAACAAAATCATGAGATCACTTAAACACCAGTTTCAAATGTTTCTCTCTTTATATATCTAGGATTGAAATTAATTATAATTATAATGGCATCTACATAACAATGTTTCCCTTTGCTAATCTGTACACTGCCAATGTTTCCTCTTTCACTTATTCTTTCCAAAATTCTCTTTTGGAGTTTTACATTTAAATCTAAGCCAAAAACCTCCCTATCCAGTTCTAATTTTATTCTTCATTCAATCTCTTCTTTCCAAACTCTCCCCCTCTACTACATTACGATTTTTACCAGGAATATTACACAATCAAGTAAGAGAAAACAATACCCAGCAGTCAGCACCAATCAGAGTTCTACCAGCATCAAGTGAGAGAAAAGGTTCTGGATGGGTCTTTTAAGGAAGCAATTTATTCAAAGAACATAAAATCAGCTATGGTGTATAACCAGGCATAGGTACAATCAGTTAATGGACCAAACTGACAGAAAGATAGAGAAATAGACAATGAAGAAAAATTTCTACAATTGAATGACTTCCTAAATCTGTTATGAACAGTCTAAGCAATAAGCAGTTTCAAAGTGCAAAATATAGTGATCCAAACTACAAAGCTAATAATTTTGAAATTATTAATTTGAATTAATTTGAAATTATCAAAATGCCAATATCTTTATTATATATTCATTATAAAATAAAAACAGGCAAACTTCAAACCTATACAAATTTTAATACCTACTATTAATTTTATATAGAGATCATTTCCAGTTCTGCACAAAATTTTTAAATATTATAAAATGAATTTCAATACAACCTTTTAAAATTTGACAAAAAATGACTGCTTAGAAAACATTAAAGAATTTTATATGATTAAAAAAAATGCCAGGAGAAAATACTGATTTATTCAGCTTTGAATGTGTAGAAGGGGGAAAAAAAAACCTCTTCTTGCCTCAATATTAGAATGCATTTAGAAAATCATATATGACTCCCAATTTACCAGAATTTTGTATAAATCACCAGAGGAAATCAGAGATTAAAGAGAAGAGATGGTACATTAATCTCACAGGATATCCACATCCCTCACATGCCGTCAATTATTTTTCTTCCTGGCTCCATTTCCTTGCTTACTTGCTAATTCAATTAAGGCTCTAATAATGATGAACTGTTCTGCACTCCCTCTTGAACTAGCCTGTTTGCCTTTGTAGACTTCTTGAATAAATTCATGAATGAAATCAAAGTGTATGTGCCTGTGAGGGGGGAGAGATGTTCAGGATACAAGCTTTTGCTGCCAATATTTAACTTTCAATGTTCCTTTGGGGGGGGGGGGTGCTATTGACAAAACTACAGAGAGAAAAGTAATCACGTAGGAAAAGCTGGTTAATGATGAAATAAAGCCAGAGATTAATTTGGAAACACTGCCGCACCAAGTAAAAGACATCTTAACAACAACAAAAAACACGTTTCTCTGTGGAAAGAGCATACTTTTCCAGCTATGGATTAGTTTCCAATATGGTGGCAGGAACACAGGCAATATGAGAGGCAGAGTTCTACATTCTTTCCTATGTGAGCAAGTAGCTATGGAATGTGGTTTTTTAATAGAAATCAGAGATTTTTAACATTACAATTAAAATATGAAGTTAACATTGACCTATATTTTAAATATATATAATTAAATGCCTTTCAAACTTATTAATACATTTCAATGTTTTATATAGAATGAAAAACAGCTATATATATTTTTAAATAAAATGCTGAACTAGTAGATAAAGTGAGATGCAAATGCTATTAGAGTCCATATGTCTATAAAAATTTTTTTGAGGTTTTTAAGGATTATGAAACTGTTCAGATAGCTTAAAAATGGTATGTTATTTATATTTTTTCTATCCGAGGTGCCTGAGTTTTAAATAAGAATTCATCAGTTTGGTTCCCTTTTGAAAGCAAATTTCTGGCTTCAAGATTACATCTCAGAGAACAGGAATATAAAACTCCCATATACAGTTTAAAATAATATTGTTTATAAATAATATTCCAAGTAATTCACGTAAGATTCTGCATTACTAATAATGTTTTTTTTTCTAAATTTAGATTTATGACTCTACTTACACAATAACCATGTATTTGTATTTAGAACTTCAAGAGTTACAGAATAAAAATTTTAAGTTTACTATATATTTGAAAAGATAGGCAGTATATAGAAAATAACATTAAGTCACTTATAGTTATGGCTCTTCTTCAAATTACTCATCAATATTGCCAGATTAGTATTTTCATAAACACACATAACTGAAATGCAACACTGATGAAAGAGAAAGAAAAGGGAAAAAGTTTCCTTAGGTGAACATGTCTTGTTAAAATCCTTATGTTTAGAGCAGAGAATACTGTGGACATGCTCTTGTCGGGTAATTATAAAATACACCACTAGATGGAAGCAAAGTACTTACAGTTGGTGATGTAGCAGCGGAGAGCAAAGGTAAAATTCCTCCACAAGCAATGATGATGTTGTCTACCATTTGGGAAATGAGGTGAATTGTGTTATGTACAAAAATAATATTTTCATTGCTATTGACAAAATCCATTACAGACTTTGTGGAATGGCTAAAATAGCACAAAAACAAAACACAAGTGAACATTTTCTTAGCTTAATGCTACTTGTAACATTTATAAAGTAAAAATTATTGAAGAGCTAGGCAAATTTAAAATGGAATTATTAGAAAAGAAAACAATTTATAATTGAGATGCCATATTACAAAAAACAACATTCATCTCGGCAGGGTTTCTTTGTATCCTAGTGTATTAATTCATTACTGGGTTTCTGCTTTAAAAATACAGTACATTAACTAGATTCAAGACAAATTATATTAGGTCAATGAATTTAGCCTAAAAAGTATTTTCACAAAAGCTTGTTATTTTGTGTTGTAATAAGTTTTCCTTATTTACTATCCTTAGGTAATTTAGAACAATTGGATAGTTAACTCCAAGTTTACTTTCAGGTAATTTCTGTTTGTTTTATCACCAGACTGGAGCCCCACCTGTGACCAGCCATACTGAAAATGTGTACTGCTAGTCACAGAAGTGACAAGATGGGGAAATATAAATGAATAAGTAAAAATTCAAGGACTTACTGAATTAAAAAAGGTAAAAGACCTTAAAGGTCATCAGTGCAGTTTCCCATACAAAACATGCAATGTAGATACCCAAAAACATACACTGCTTTAGTTTGATGTCTGTCAGGAATATGAACTGTTTTCTAATGGGAAAAAAGAGGTTATTCCATAATCGATTTTAAGTCAATGATTCTCACTCATCAGAATTGTAAACTATCATCTACGATCTTTTAGATGTCAAGCTGTATGACCTGATCCTAAAAATAAGTGCTTTTAAAAAATTAAGTAAAATTCTGCTTGGGGAATTTTACGAGAGCGCATGAAAACAGAAACATGTGGTATCTGCGTGTATGTTATGTATCCATCTTATGTTAAAGGAAGGGAAGTTGAGTACCACTCATTTGAGGACTACTAATATTATAATTAGGAAGTTACACTATATATCTCCGTTGAGGTCATGCTAACAGTAATGTGTTTCACTGTGTTCCAGTTTCCTTATTTATCATCCCCAGGTAATTTAGCATAGAACAACACTAACAATGGAAAGACCATTGTTTCTATCACATGAGTAGACTAAGGACAAACTGGTCAAATAAAATTAGAAGTAAAAGCTTTCTATAGCAGACATCGACTGTTCTCCGTAATAGTTATTCCTTCTTCCCTGCTAACACAATCTAGATTTTGTTCTATTGTTGAGCTAGATCAAGTACAGGAAAGGTTGGCTTTACCTCAGCTATGAGGTTATTAACCAGTATGGCTCTACATAGGCCAGTCATTATAATCCCATTCCCTTTTGCTGGTGATTGCCTTCTGGCATGGGAGAGGTGAGAGGAAGGTTTCCTGAGGGCTTCTTTTAGAAAAGAAGAAAGGAGGGTAAGGAGCATGACAGGGAAAAAGTAGCGGAGGAGGAGGAGGAGAAGGAGGAGGAGGAGGAGGAGGAGGAGGAAGCGATAGAGAAGGAGAAGAAAATGGGGAAAAGAAAAAAGAGGAAAGGGAAGAGGGAAAAAAGGGGATGAAGGACGAAGAAGAAGAGACCCTGCCTTCCAGTCTGGGCAAGTTTCCAACGTTTTAGTGGTGCTAGGAGCTGAATCAGCCACCTTGAATCTTAGAAGGAAAATTAGGAGAAGCAGAGAAGTCTCCTGGAGTCCAGAGAACATCACGCCATCGATTGTTTAAGTCAATGACAGTAGGGTACTCTGTTCCAGCCACCAACTTCCTAAATTATGCGCACGCACTCTTGTAACTGCTTAATTTGTCAAATATTTGCTATTAGAAAATCAACTGAAAGTGAAGCAGGGTAATTATTTCATTTATGCAGACTGTTTTCTTTAGGTGATTATATATGAACTGATACTAACGACTTCAAGGGCAAAGGCTCTAAAAATAGATGTCATAGGTGATTTTAAATTTTAACACTATGTTATAATTTTATTACCCAGAATAAAGTTAGTATATGGTATTAATTTTAACAGAAAAAGAACAAAAAATGTGGAAGCAGCTTTGAACCAAAATTTAACCTTTTTGTTGTTGTTAAATCCCTTTTATACATAGAATAGGCAATGCCAGGTTTCAAAATTTTACTTTTTAATTGTCCTAAGTTCTTGGATACCTGTTGATTTGAGCCCTAGGCTTTATAACCTTACCTTTATGAAAATACTCATGTTTCTATACAAAGTTTTAATGTTAGGTTATTTTTTAAGTTTATTAATTTTGAGCGAGAAAGCGAGCGCAAGCGGGGAAGGGGTAAAGAGAGGGAGAGAGACAGACGGAGACAGAATCCCAAGCAGTCCCTACGTTGTCAGCAAGGAGCCTGATGTTGTAGGGCTGAATCCTACCGGGAGATCATGACCTGAGCTGATATCAAGAGTTGGACACTTAGCCAACTGAGCCACCCCCAGGTGTCCCATGTTGGATTATTTTTAATAAGTTCAATTTGTGAGATTTTCAATGATATAATTCACTATGTATCAGTAATTTAAAATAGTCATTTTCTTAAGTGAAAGTTGTCTTAAGAAAAGAAATATTTCTACCTCCTCCAAACATGTACATCTGTTTCTAATGCAAACAATAAATCGGTGAGAAGTCGCTGGTGCATTGGAGACCATTTAAACTCAGGAATACGAAACATTGTGGTGCGTGGACCTGGGCTGAACTGGCGCCTCTGTTCCTCAGTCATTGGCATGCCTCGAAATCCTAGGTCAACTCGGAGGTCTCTGTCTTGTTGTGTAATAGACCGACCCTGAACAGCCTAGAGAAAGAAAAGGTGAACTTCTGTAGACTACCAAAGAAATGCATGATTTCAAAAAGAAAACAGTAAGTATAGTCAAGTGAGCGAAGAGAGCTCCTGCATATAACTTTGATAGGTTATCTATTTTACACATATTATTCATCTGGTGATTCCATAGACAGAAACCTTTTTGAGCTGAAGAGGCTACTATTATTACTTTTATTTTTCTGTTTCAAAAACCAGGCAAGGACATCAAATACCTCAAGTCTAACACCAGGGTTCACGTTGAAAACCAAGTCCTCTTTACCCTTGTTTATGGAGTCTTCATATTAGATACATGTGTCCCTTACAAAAGTTAGCATATAATTAAAATTGAAGTATACGGGATATATGTCATCAACTAACTATACTTAGAAACACAAGATTAAAAAATATTACTTGAACAGATTGAAATTAACTCAAAAGTCTATTTTACTCACAATACTTCAATTTCGAAAAATAGTACATTTATTTGACAAGTTAGAAAACCAGGCAAGCCTAGCGATTATTATGCTCAATAAACAACGCACTATGCTTTCCTTTCATTTAAATCTTCACCTAACTCAATATCCCCACTCCCTTCCAATTACCATGGTAGTACAACCGCCACAAAAATAGAAGCTGGCAGTTAACAGAGAAAAAATAAAAACAGCTTTCCCACACACAGAATACATGTTTTGTTTGTTTGTTGTGGTTTCTTCCCCACACGGAATATGTAAGGATTGTTATTAGAGTACAAAGACACCAGAAAGGTATGGTTTACTCTTTATAATACAATTCTAATGGAAACATGTTAACCTTATCTTTGATGATATGAAACAGTGAGTGGAAAACCCAGAGAACAACCAAAAACCTAAATCACTAATGGTAAAAGTATTCTTCAATTCTTAATCATAAGGTAATTTAGCCTGGAAAAGAAGGAAGTGGTCTTAAAACTCAAAGCTCCACAATTAAAATTCATATCAGAAAACATCATCTATTTTTAGCTTTACTCTGGTGAGGCCAGAAATGCAGCACTAACATTTCCTCACCACTAGGCCTAAGAATCTTTAATTTTCTCATAACCACAACTCCTAGCCACATCGTTGTAAAGAAAATTTTCACTGCTAATAAGTCCAAATTTTCTCAGCCATACTACCTACCTCACAGGGTGGTTGTGAGGATTAAATCTGAAAACATATAGCACAGTGCCTGGAACATAGTAGGCACTTGATAAATAACAGTTCCCTTTTCCCTTCCCTTTCATTTCATTTATCAGTTCAATCTGGGCTCCAAGTCCTCTTTGCTATAATCCACAGAACGGGGTTGGGCCTGAAGCTTAAAAGGTTAAAATTAATCGAGTATTCAGAATGAAGATCTTGAGTACAAAATGTGTAAATTTAGTCACAGAGTCACAAAATACTGGAATGGGTAGAGCCCTTCCAGGTCATATTTTAATCTGGTACAAACACTTGTACTGTATAAGGAAATTCAGGCCCAGAGAGGCCCAACAAAGGTACACAGACACAATGTGGTGGAGTTGGAAATATAATTCAGATATTTTAAATTTGTTTTGTATATATACTACCATAACACGTGATTCCCGAAGTAACTATAATGCCATAATTAAGTATAAACATGATGTGACTGTTCGGAAATTACTCTGCCGTAGTGCTAACAACTCAGGATCTGTCCAATGCATTTTTAGAACTCACGTAGGATAACTCACTTGCGTTGTAGCAGTGGTCTGGATTTTTCGAATTTCCTTTCCTGATTCTTTGCCATCGTCAGATCTCTCAGTATCTGAAATTATACTTCCTGCATCAATATTTGGTACAATTTTGCTACCAGATGACTCGGTTTCCAGAGTGGTAGCAGTCATTTCAGCATACTCTAACCCTTTAGAGGATGACGCTAAGTCTCTTTCAGAAATACTGCTCATTCCATCGGATGTTGTATGGATTTTGAACTCTTTTTCTTCTATGATACTTGATGTACAACTTAAGTCTACACTACCAGTCATATGAGCAAGCAATCCAAGGTCATCACTAACACCAAGATGTACTTGTGTGTCCTGAATATTTGGAATAATGTGATTGCTAGAAAGTTCAGGAAGAAGTTTCTCCTCCTGTTTAGGTATTTTATCGAAGAGAAA
This sequence comes from Felis catus, assembly GCF_018350175.1. Classification (NCBI taxonomy): domain Eukaryota; kingdom Metazoa; phylum Chordata; class Mammalia; order Carnivora; family Felidae; genus Felis; species Felis catus. Next base: position 14,095,359 of record NC_058368.1, on the reverse strand, counting down.
TGACGTACTACTATTCGGAAGTTCATCCTTCTCATCTGCTAGTGTTATCAATGGACCATTATCCTTTTCTTCATTTTTTTTAATGATACCAACACTTCCATGTACATTGTTCTGGAGTTTCTCAACAGCAGCACTATATACATTATCCAATAAAGATTCAACCTCCACAAGGGCACCATTCTCTCCACCCACTAACGTCTCCGGTGATAAATCCATATCATCAAGCTTTACTTCGGTGGCTTCTACTTTCTCTGCTTTTATATCAACCAAAAGATCATGCACTTCCACATGCACACCACCTCCCGGTCTATCTGAATTTCCAAGAATACCATCTGACACTTTTGTCGACATGAGCAAGTCTCTAGTGTCTGTGCTGACAGGGTAATCTGTCTCACTTTCCGGGCTCTGGCTTTGTGAGAGATCTTCCATCTCTCGGATTTCCATTCCACCCTTTGCTCCTGTTGTCTGTGACGAAAGACCAGAGATGGTGCTCACATTCCCTTTTTTTCCCTTTTTAATGTTTTCCTCCTCTTGTCTCTGATATTCTTCATACATTTTGGCTAGGTATTCTTTATGTGCTTCGTAAGTGACCTTAGGAATAAGGAAAGAAAACATTAAGGCATTTCATATACATACCAAGGAGAAAAAAATACAAGTAAAGTTATGTTAATAGGGAAAATGGTATCAAAATTACGATTTCAAGTGTAGCACATATTAATCTTAAGTTTCATTAAGTAATTGGAAGTAATCGTCAAAAATAGTTACATATGACTTATTTTATATACCTGTGTGTGTGTGTGTGTGTGCGCGCGTTATATATATACAGTGTCCAAAAACAGTTAAGTAAACTAGCAACATTAAAGTTTTAAGTGAAGTAATCTTTTCTTTTAGGTTAAGTATTTCAATGTTACTCTAACCTAATATGCCAGTTGAATTCCTACATATTTGAGTTCAGCTAACACAGAAAATTGGCTAATAATATATATAATATCCAAAGTATTACCATATCAGTTTTCACCATCTATTATTCATGTGTGCCTACTTCCAATTGAGATATTTAAAAATCACACATATCTATAATTATGTACATTTTTAAACTGTTAAAACATCACAAATTTATCTTTATATAGACTAATGGGTTACTTTACATGGCTTGTTTAAGAATAATTATGAAATATATTTTTTCATAAAACATGAAATGTTTTTCTTATCAAGTAGTATTTTAAAATTTGTTAATGATAAAAGGTGCCAATACATTATAAAATATAAGTTTTAACAGAAATAAAAGCTCTTCTAAAATTGAAAATAATAAAGTTCAAAATCTTTCCTTATAGGCACATATGATATTGACCTAAATGACAACAGGATTTTAGGTTGAGAGGGATCTTCCTTTGGAGATTATGTTGATACAAAAATTCCTTTATTTTACAGAAGAGGAAATCAAGTCCTAAAAGTGGAAGCTGGCTAAGTATAGCCCATGAATCAAACGTGCTTATCACCTGTTTTAGTAAGTAAAGTTATACAAGAACACAGCCATGTTCATTTTTTACACGTTTCCTATGGCTATTTTCACACCACATGGCAGAGTTAAATAGCTGCTTCAGAGGCTGGCTGTACAGCCCCCAAGACCTAAAATATTTACTATCTGTACAGGTTAAAAAAACATTAAAAAGAACATTTTTCTAACCCCTGCACAAAAGGACTATACAAATTTCCTGAAGTCACAAAACTGAACTGTGGCACAGACTGGATTAAAAGCCAAACTTCTGACACCCACGCTTTTTCTAGGACACCACATAATGAGAAATCTTGACTCCGATTTTTCCAGAATCTAATGTGTACATAAATGTGCATGTTAACTCACTACTTTCTCTCACCAAAGATCAGGTAACATTTAAAATACAGATATATAGATTCTTAGAATTAAAAAGGAAAGATAATGCAATTAAAAATGCCACTAAACTTAAACCCTTATTCATGATTCACTTGGAAATAAAGGCAATTTCTCATTACTTTTCAGAAAGTATTTTTCAGCATGTATTTCATGAAATATTCTTTTAAGAACCAGTAGGTATGTTTAAGGTAAAAGAACTATTGGCTCAGACTCGAGCTATAAAACGTATGTGGGGTTACGTCTGGGGTCTAAAATCCCTGGTTCATAAACATGGGGTTTCAATGAAATGATCTGTAAAATATTTCAAGCTGTAACAGTGTTACAGAATAGAGAGAAAATAAAACCAAAAACAGTAAAGAAAGTGGAGATAAAGGAATCGGCCATAATGTAAAATGCCCACAAGATGGCACCAGATGCGTGTTTATAGCCATTGAATCCGCAGCCGAAACCCTGATGATCTAAAGTGCTACATCTCCTTACCTTGGAATGAGCTATTGAGAGTGTATCAACCCAGACTCTCCATCCTCCCCATTCATATTTTATTGCATGATACAACAGAATCCGGAAGATATTGTAGACCATCTCGGTAATCTTCTGTTCCTCAGAATTTTTAGGATTGATATAGCCAAGAGAAAACATCCAATCCTGCCACACTGAACACTGCAATAAGCATCTAGTGGGTTAAAAAAACAAACAAACAAAAAAATCCCACCTCATTAAAAATACCTGAATTATATTAGAATTTACTATTTTTAAATTTAGATAAAGAGTGAAAATATGATCTGACCTAGGTAAAGCAAGATGCACAGTCATTCTGCACATTCTATATTCTATACCTGGAATGATTTTCTCCCATTTTTCTACCTGGAAAAATCCAAATTATCATTTCAAGTTGGCTTCCTAACTCTCCCAGTCAGATTTAGTTATCGTTTCTCTACTTCCTCATCACCTGTAGCACTAACAACGCACTTAACACATTACATATTAATCACTCTTTTCTTGTTATCTTCCCCATTAAATTGTGCCAAGACTGAACACGGAGACAATCTGTGCGCAGCACAGTGCTTGATACATACCAGACATTCAATACATATTTGTTGAAGACTCAGGAAGCACCCACAGCCTTAGACTGTACCCCATGTCTTAACTAACTTAAAAATGCACCACAATAATCAGTTATCGGAGAGAAACTGAGAAAAGCAGAGATGAATATAAGCAACTCCAACACAATTACAACACACAGGTATCACCAGAAGGAATGGTGCATCTTAAATATGTGTACTCATATCCACAATTAAAATATAATGCCCACATGATCAAATAAAAATATAAAAGTAAGTATAATAAATGTACATTAGATCAAAGAAACATAAAATGCCTTTTCAGAGAATTACAAGTATTTAGCAATATGGGAAAGTTTTGAAAAACTTTTTGAAAGAGACTAAAAATAAAGGAGAGAAAATAATTATGGAATAAAGCTTTGTTATAGTATTGAAATTGCTTACCTTCTATTTTCACGACTGTTACTGAAAAGTTTTATCATGTCAGATAAAAATAAACGACGAACTTCCATCAGTTCGGCACTTGGTGTAGAGTTTTTTAACAAAGTTGCCACCACCTTAAGAATCACTGTGAATACGCACACAAAAAAAGTCAAGATTTACAACTGCATATCTTCCACTCAAAAACCTTTACTCATTTTCAGCTTAGCCCTATGGTAGGTGAGTTAGAAGTATTATGAACTATGGTAAACACCATAATGATTAAGGTGGTTAGGAAAAGTTTCGATTTAGTTTCACATGTTATCATGTCATTACTGCATTAACATAAAGAATTGCCATTTGGATAGCTAAAGAAAATAAATAAAAAGAAGAAATAACAAGTGTTGGTGAGGATGTGGAGAAAAGGGAACTCTCCTGCACTGTTGGTAAGAATGTAATTTGGTGCAGCCACTGTGAAAAACAGTATGAAGGGTCTTCAACAATTAAAAATAGAATTACCATTATGATTCAGTAATTCCACTACTGGGTATTGACCCAAAGCAAACAAAAAACTAAATCTAAAAGATATATGCACCTCTATGTTCAGTGCAACATAATTTATAATAGCCAAGATATGGACGCAACCTAAGTGTCCATCGGCAGGTAAACAGCTAAAGAAGATGTGGTATTTAAACAAACTAGGATATTAGTTGTAAAATGAGATCTTGCCTTTTGCAACAATATGCATGGACCTAGAGAGTACTATGCTAAGAGAAATAAGTTAGAGGGAGAAAGTCAAATACCATATGATTTGACTTACATGTGGAATCTAAACAAACAAACAAACAAACCAAAAAACCCCACAAATACACTCAGAACTAGAGAACTGCTGGTTGTCAAATGAGAGGGAGGTAGGGAGATGGGGAAACAAAATAGGTGAAAGGAATTAAGAATTACATACTTCCAGTTACACAATAGATAAGGTATAGCATGTATGTATATATATATATATATATATATATATATATTTTTTTTTTTTTTTTTTTTTTTAAATTGCTATTTGCTCACTTGGATTCTGAATTTTCACTGTAGAATCTGGCTCTGGATGTGGTTTGTGTACAACTTGAGTACATACTTGCTCTGTCAAGATCTGAAAGATGAAGAATTTGAATTTCATTTAATAAATAATTTAAATCATAATTTAAAAATATAGATATACAAAGAATGCAAAAACTGTCAATTCTCTCAAAATCAAATGAAACTCTCTTCTAAGGGTCCTCTAGTCATTCTGAAACTTCTAAACTCTTTAATTCTTCAGTTTTCAAATTTTGTTTATTATGGATAAAGACAAAAACAAACCAGTATTGACAGAAGGAAAGATTAATTAGGAAATCCAAGAATTACTCTGTTTGAAATACCCTTACACTGTACATCCTTAGCAAACTTATGGTGTATAAACATTTGACTCTTATGTCATTAATTTTAAAAAACTTAGAAAGTAAGGCAACAAAAAAAATAATGTCTGAGCCTGGGTCTCAACTTCAAAATGAAGTGTGATAAAGGAAAAGTCTTCATTAGAAATGTGCTCTTTGTCATTTACTAATGAATTTTTCTTTAAACTTATTTTTTCAAATAACAAAAAAAATGACAAGAAATTAACCAAATAAAGAAAAAAACAGAATTCTAAAACATTTTCTAATTTTTTCCACTAAAATTTAGCAGTCTCTATGAGTGTTGGATTCTTACACATCTTTTTCACTGTCATATTCCTAGCAATTAGCACAATGCCTGACACACTGCCAATATTCAAACATTTGTTAAATTTAAGAATGGATAACTGAATTATATATAAATAATGGACATATGGCTGTTTACTGTATTTTAGGCTTTAGCCTGTGTATACCTATTCTTGCATGAGTATAGTCCAATGAGACTATACTTAATAAGAATATAATTTTATATTACTGATTTAATTTCCTGTTTAAATTAATATGCTAAGTTCTGAATGAAACGTTCAGTTCAGCCTACAGTAAGGTACAATATCTATGGAGAAACCATAAAAGTTAGTTGAGAGCCTAGTTGTACTTAGCCATTATTATGAAAGTTGAGGATGGGGAAAGGGAATTAATTACGAGCCAGAAATGATCCCTTCTGATTAGAAAAAGACCATGATATCCAGTATAGGCACTTTTCTGACCTTCTGCTCAGAAATGAGAAAGAAGAAGAAAAAGGAGATAAAGATAGAAAACTGACTTATGTATATTAGGAATGTTTATCAAAAAGGTATTGCCTTGAAATTAAAACTAACCTACCGTTACTAAAATGATAAATACAGGGTTTAAGAACCTCTCTCCTTCACGCCTATAATTGTGTTTAAACCAAACACTTTGTTGTTGAAACTGAACAGTGCCTCAGGATTTTCTGAACACTGCACTACAGACATGCACTACTAATCAGATGGAGCAGACACATCGGACAAAAATTTCTTTGCAAATCCTAGGAATTTGAAAATACCAAAGAACATTCCGTGGTTTTGTATGCATACAAGAAGTTTTCACACCAGTCTGCCCAAAAAAGCCCTGGTGTGGCCCTACAGCCCAGTGGACCACATCCCTAAAATTCTGGTTACAAACAGATTAAAAATAACTGTAGACAAGCTTGGGAAAGATCAGGCCACACTCTTCCATGATGAAGATGAGTTAAAACCGTCTCACCCCAAAAATAAGAAACCTCATTGCAAAGAAAATAATATTTATCCCAAAAAATCTACAATTTTATATTGTCCTTTTTAAGTCTGTATTTAATCTTCTAACGAGGAGGATAATAATGGTCTTGCCTACCTAATAAACTTGCTAGGAAGATCAAAGAAGGCTCTATATGTGAAAGTGTTTTGAAAACTATTAACATATTCAAGTATGAGTTTTTTAACTACAAAAACATATTTAGAAACTCAACCCAGCATGTACTTATTAAGAACCATTTATGTGCCCACACTCTGCTACATAGTTGGAATGAGAAACATAGATGCTAGGTGGAACTATTATTTCAAGAATCAATTAATTGTCGAGACAGGCATAAATACATGTTCCTTTTTTTTAATGTTTATTTATTTTTGATAGACAGAACACAAGGGGCAGGGGGTGGGGGAGAAGAAAGAGTGGGAAACACAAAAATCTGAAGCAGACTCCAGGCTCTGAGCTGTCAGCACAGAGCCCAACGCAGAGCTCGAACCCACGAACCATGCAATATGACCTGAGTTGAAGTCAGAAGCTTAACCAACTGAGCCACCCAGGCACCCCAAGAACCTGTATGAGTTTTTAAAAGAGGGAGGTAAATAATGAGATATAAATAAGGAGAGATGAATATAGATATAAACATTGTAATGAAAGGACTTGACTCAAGATGGGCCATGAGAGTTTGACTTGTATTGATTACAGATACGCATAGGAAGCTAACCCCAGCCCTTACAAAACCAAAATTGTAGGAAGGGTTCAGAGCCAGATACGGACATGAAATCCAATATGTATTAAGCCTTAGAGCACATCTCAATTCATAGCCACATTTTAAGAATTCCATAGCCACCTGTGACTAATGGCTAATCATTTTGGACAGGGCTGAGGAACAATAATGAATTATAAGCATGGAAGTAACTTGATAAATATGTATTTAGATACACAGATCTGAGCCTAGCATTATACATTTAAATTCTATTTTATGAATGGAATTATCTCACAACTCATGGGCCACAGAAAGAGTTTAGGCTTAAGCAGGAGCTGTTAAAGCTTCCTCTCTGACCTACTCACTCCCCAGCTTCATCATGTATAAATCATTTTAGATAGTAGGCTCAATTTCTAAGACAAAAGTAGTACTAGGCTATTTCTTAAAATGGCAAACTATTGACCCCACCGTTACACCCAATTGCCACTGTAAGTATCTGGGGTCAGAGAATCTTCGTATCTTTATAATTTGAACAAGCTGTATTACTTTTTTCACTTAGTTTCTTTATCTGTGAAAAGAATATTTGAACAAGATATTTAACATACTGTCCACCTATGAGAGTCTATAATTTTGAGAAAAGGGTTTCATTTTTATAAGTTTTAAGCATGCTACCACCTTGTAAAAATTTTGTGTTCAGAAACTGTTATACCCTAACAGAAAAAGATAAATTAACCAAAATACATATATACACATTTTTATTTAAACAAAATAAAACAAAACAAAACAAAACTTGTGATGAGTACTGGGTGCATGAATCACTAAATTCTACTCTTGAAACTAGTATTACACTGTATGTTAATTAAATGGAATTTAAATAAAAACTTGAAACTAAAAAAAAATCAGTTCATTATTTCTGTAAGACATTGAGCTCTTCAGATGAGAAGTTCCCACACTTGGCTGCCTCTGTCTACATTAATATTTAACTGAATTATAGGAACAATATTTAAAGAGAAATAGTAAACCCAAACCTATGAGGTAAAATTAATATCCCAATACTTAATACAGTAAATAATCAGATAGTGTTAAGATCTATATCAAACAGAACAATCTAGTTTTGTGCTTACAAGACATATTTTAAAATCTAACAAATTATATTTAAGTATGTTTGAGAGTCCTAACAAGTATTAAGAAAATATAATTATCCATAATTTAGAGATGGAATAAAAAAGCAAAAATAAAGCAAATCAACTTAAGATACAAATTTTGCAAATAATGTAATTCTCAGAAAGTATTCATATAAAAATAATTTGGAGTTATTTCAAAGAGTAGTTCACTAAAGCCAACTTACTTCTTAGCATAGGACCTATAAGAATAAATTCACCTCAGAAAACTAAGAGACAGGGATATTTCCTTAATAATTTTTAAAAATTTTCAGAATAACTGAGATAGATCTTCATCTTTTATACAATGGTATCTGCTATATCCTGCCAAAAGGTCTTAGTTACTTTGTCCTTTAATATTTGTTATTTATTCTATTATAGGCATTACCAGACTTAGAATTTTTTTTAAAAGAGAGATTTCTTTGTTTTTTTAAGTTTATTTATTTATTTTTTGAGAGAGAGAGAGAAAGTGAGCACAAGCAGGGGGGGAGCAGAGAGAGAGGGGGACAGAGGATCTGAAGTGGGCTCTGTGCTGACAGCAGAGAGCCCGATGTGAGTGAGGCTCGAACTCGTGAACTGTATCATGACCTGAGCCAAAGTCTGACAGTTAACCAACTGAGCCACCCAGGTGCCCCAGATTTAGAATTTTAAAGATGACAGTGACATAGTCCTTATCTTAACTGGCCTTCCAAAAACTTTAAAAAAAAAAACCTCATATGCTAAAATATCATTACCAAGATCATAGGCTTCACAAAGTTCTTGATTATTTCTGTGCTTCATTTTATACTTTCCTACAGTTGTAGTGATATTGATTTTGATACATTGTTTGGGGTGAAGTTAATTTCCCCAAACCAAAATGGAAATGAAGGTAAAAGAGCTTTCAAACTGAAGATTATCAACCAAATCATTCTTGCCAGGGATGTAGGCCCTGTTCGATGCTTACTCACAAGGATAATCAAACTCAAGCTGCAGGTTTTGAGGCTGAGTTTTCCGGTTACAGTTAAATTTCACTTACTGTGTTAATGAGAATTAAGTTCAAACCTGTCACATGAGTTTTAATTTTCTGTGACCTGATGCTACCTTCCAAAACGGTGCAGTCTTTTAACTTTGGTAATCCAGAATTAGTCATCCACCATCCTGCAGTCTAATAACATAATATGGCTTGTTAGTGGTACTAAAGCTTATGCTAAGACCCCTTCTACTTTTTTACGGGATCAGCCGTGCAACCATTTCATATCATAACCATCTTTCTTTTTGGGCTTTTTGTATACTTATGTTAAGTTTTCCTTTTTTAGAGTATAATTAACTTAGTCCATCTTTCCAATTAACCATGATTATTATTCTACTTTAAAAGCATATATTACAGCCAAATTGGTCAGAGACCTTGTAAGTTAGTTCCTTTATCTGCAGCATCCAATATCCAGTATCAGAAGATCTAAATTTATCCATACTTTCTCCACCTAAGACACGGAATCAGCAACAACTTGGCTTTTTTAGTGTAGAATATCATTAGAGACTAAAATCTGGATACTAAGTGCATATGAGTATAGATGGTAGGTAAAAATACTGCTGCATTTGCTATTGAGCCACTTTTCAAGAAAACTAATAGAAATACATATGTTCTTACTTTAAGGTTAAGTACCTAATGATTTTTCAAATTCAACATAATATATTATTATGCTACATTCTTATTTTAATATAAGGTTTCACTAACTACAAAGACATTCTACTCTTGACACTAATTGGTTAAAACAAGCAGAGGGTTAGAAATTCATGTAGGCAAAAAATGATTTAAAAAATATGTATAGACATCATCAACCAGAGAAGGATTAGTCTAAAAAAACCAAGATAGAAACACAAATAGAAAGAGCTCTAATATGATATTGTAGCACAGTTTTTTTTTCCAACGTTTATTTATTTTTTGGGGACAGAGAGAGAGCATGAACGGGGGAGGAGCAGAGAGAGAGGGAGACACAGAATCGGAAACAGGCTCCAGGCTCCGAGCCATCAGCCCAGAGCCCGACGCGGGGCTCGAACTCACGGACTGCGAGATCGTGACCTGGCTGAAGTCGGACGCTTAACCGACTGCGCCACCCAGGCGCCCCTTGTAGCACAGTTTTGATTCAGAGGACTTTCATGTTGTCCACCAAAGGCAGATTCTGACATTTTTTACCTTATGCACATACATTATGGAATCTGCCTATCTTATGACCATTTATTATTAATGGTGAGACACAGAAAAAAAATTGTTTAACTTGTGATTCTGTTTGTTTAAAAAGGCAACAACAACAAAAAAAATCTAGTTTCATAGGGTTGTTGTAAGACTCTGAGATAATGTACGAAAAGTACTTACACCAAAGTGACTGTCACAGGAAATACACCCTCCAAAACAGTTACTATTATTAGGGAAATATAATATCAGAATCAAGATGATTTGTATACGGTAGGCTTTTCTATTATTAATGCTTATTCAGTTTTGTAGGTCAAATATTGGAGCAATACTAAAAAAAAAAAACACTACGGTAATACCCAGTGTTCTGGACGATAAGCATTTACAAATCATGTAATTAGATGAATGAATAACACAAAGTTGTAATATTAGGCTTAAAAATGAAAGAAACAGAGCAGTCAAAGGAGTTTTTTAATTTACTCTTAAATTTAATGATGATAAGATAAAACGGAAAAAAAAGATGAAACAAAACAGCTGAAAGTAATGTTACAGACCTGAGGCCAAAATACTATCCAGGATACCATCTGCTTTTGTAAACAGATATAAAATAAAACAGATACAATACTGTTTTATTGGCCAGCGCACCCATTTGTCTCAAAGTGTCTACAACTGCTTCTGAGCCACAACTGCAGAGCTGAGTAGTCCCACAGACACCATAAAGCCTGCTGCTAGAGACTGAATGTTTGTCTCCCCACTAATTCTCATCTTGCAAACCAATCCCCGGTGTCATGGTATTAAGAGGTGTGGAGACTTTTAGAAGGTGTTTAGGGCTTGGGAACCCTCATGAAGGTCAGACTATGACCCTTTATAAAAGAAATCTAAGAACTCCCTTGACACTACTGCCATGGGAGGACACAGTGAAAAGATGGTTTATAAACCATGAAGTGAGTCCTCACCAAACACCAAATCCGCCACTGCCTGGATATTGGACTTGCCAGCCTCCCAAACCGTGAGATACAAATTTCCGTTGTTTATAAGCCACCTGGTCTGTGGTATTCTGTTACAGCAGTCTAGACAAACTAAGACTACCACAAAGCCTATAAATATCTATCATCTGGCCCTTTACCAGAAAACTTTGCCCTCCCAACTATGATGAACATTTTATAATAAAAATATTTGCAGTATGTTGTTAAGTGCAAAAACGAGAACCCAAAGCTATGGGAAGGATGATATTTCATGAGTTTTTTGTATGTGTGTCTGTATGTGTATGTGAGCTAACAAAAAACTTTATATATAATTCAGTACCGATGGAGACACCAGAAGTAAATTTTTTTTGGTGTTTTTCTGTATTTTCCAAAATTCTATAATGAATGCATATTAATTCTGATATCAGATTAAAATGTACTTTTTAATAAAAACGACAAAAGAGTGGAGAGATATTTCTCTGTTACAGCAGAGAATTTTATCTTTGTAGCAAAATTTTTACAGAAAGGTAGGTAGAAAACTATTTTAGGATTTGTGGGTCATATGGTCTCTCACAACTCAACCTTGTCATTATGGTTTGAAATCACTCATAGACTAAGTGAATAAACGTGACTACCTTCCAATAAAACTTTATTTACAACTATGAAATTTGAATTTCATAAAATTATACATCACAAAATATTCTTCTTTTATTCTGGTCATTTAAAAATGTAAAAACTATCCTCTACTTGTGGGCCACCCAAAACTAGAATTGAGATATACTGTGCCATTAAGAATTTTAGCATTTGCCCTCAATGTCTCTCACTTCATTTTTTTACTCTTGTGGAGAAATCTGCAATGATGCTATTTTTTATTTTCTGCCTACTATTTTTCTGAGTGAAGGATGTTATTACAAGTGTTTAATCTATTAGTGTCAATGTATAGTAGTGTCCTTGTGTAACAGATAAGATGCTTTGCCACCTAAATCTGTAACAAAATTATTCACACTCCACTGTATTTTAGACGTGTGAGACCTGAAGTCCACTTTTCTTATTCTGGCATGACGGTTATGCACTGGTATTAAACAAAAAGCTAGACTTAAAATACCTGTGATACGTGAAACACTATCAAGTCACCACATGCCGTGATCTGTAGTGCAACAGAGCAGCATGCCAAGTGTGATGAGAACGTGACAAACATTCTCTGTTGCACCTACTCAACTCTGCTGCTGTGACGCAAAAGCAACCACCAGTAGCATGTACAGGAATGAGCACAGGGGTTGTTCCAACAAAAGTATTTATGGACACTGACATTTAATTTCATATCATTTTTATATGTCATATTTTATTTTTCTTTTGCTTACTTTCAACCATTTAAAGACAGAAAAACTAGCCTTGGCGCCTAGCCACACAGACAGGTGTTAGTAAGTTTGCTAATCCTTGTACTAGAGAAAAGAACTAGGGCCACCAAAGACCAGTTGTAGGAGAGTAGAATTAAGGTTTTAAGGTTAACACAGGGATTATTACTCATATTTTACTGGTCCTTAAAAATAAAAACAGCTACTTTGGGAGGTAGTGTGTGCATTTCATAGAAAATACGGAGCTCAAGCTATATGGCTATATGGTAGAAATGATGAAAAAAGGATTTGTAAATTGAGATGATAAAATCTACTGCTCCTTCCAGATACTGCTTTCACAATAATTTTTACCTATAATTTACCTCACTATCAACTCTAGGTTAATGATGGTAGTTTCAAAGGAGACAGAGATAGAAAGAATTAGCAGAGGCGGAGAGAGGGAAAGACCTAATATATAATACATAATAGGTGTGGTTTGTATGAGAAATACTGCACAAAGTCAAACAGCCAACCCATACTAAAAGAAAACACCTTGGACTGACATAAAAAGATGGGCAAATAAATGTACATGGGTATGTTTTAAAATAAAATTTTAAAATGTAAGTACGTGTTCATTTTTGAAAATAATGATTTCTGGCTTTTTGATTAACTGACCAACTACTGATCCCAATTACATAGAAGGTTTCCACTAAATACATTTTAAATCGTCATCACATTTTTTTTTTACCTCATAAAGTGTGTTGTATGTGGTGACAGTCACAGTGTTTGTATGCAACATCAGCCTTTCTCCAAGAAGAGTGAAAAGACTATGAGTATGCATAATTTCCACTTTTCTCCTGGAGAAAAAGGGGGAAAGAAAACAAAACACTATGAAATACATTTGATTACCTAATCACATGACTTTGGGTTTAGAAAGTACAATCTATTAAGCAGATACAAAATCATACAAGTAATTATTTTTACTAACTTCCATCTGCAGTAAAATAACATTTATAACACAGCTATCTTCTAAAGTTCCAAAAACACTATTTAAACACTCCTCATATAAAATGTGAAATATACAAATTATAAATATTATATAAATGTTGACAGCTATTATTTTCAAATTTTTAATGAACTATTTAGGAGTTATTTTTATTAAGTTTAAAACTATTAGTTTCCACTAATACAGAGACCACAAAATTTTTAAATCCTTTCTGTCTAAATTTAAAGTCTATACATGTTTGTTTATTTATTTCTTTATTTTGAAAGAGAGAGAGGGAGGGACAGAGACAGGGAGAAAGAGAATCCAGAGCAGGCTCTTCACTGTTAGCACAGAGCTCGATGCAGGGCTCAAACTCATGAACCATGAGCAGACCTGAGTAGAAATCAAGAGACGGATGCTTAGCTCATTATTGCTTGTATTTGTGGTCTGCCATTGGATTTAAAACCGAGAGAGAGAGAGAGAGAGAGAGAGAGAGAGAGAGAGAGAGAAACACACCAAAAAAAAACTTTCTTAATTACTTACTATTGGCTCAGTTAACTGTCCTCCCCACACCAAATCCATAAATAGAATAGAAGGCTGTACTCAGGGTTTCCTACATTTAGTTCTATCTCAAGGAATTGCTATGAGCCTCTCACTTGTGTCACTGTCTTCGAATTCAAGATCTGGATCCTCTTGGCTCTCAACCCAAGGCATTTCATTTCTTACCTTGATTTGCTATTGTTCCCTATTCAGATCTGGCAACACTGATATAAATTGGGTATTCACCAATTCTTACTCCTTTCTTCCTGAGAGCACAGGTATACTACCAATTCCAGCCTCTTTTACACTCAGGTGTGACCATTTAACTGAGTTTTAGCCAGTGGAATGTGAGCAGGAAAGTCATGAACCATTTTCAGGCCTGACCCACAGAAAAGCACTCATGCACGTCTTCCATGCTCTGTCTCCAAGGCAGAAACACAGGAGCCACATGACGAAGACAGGGAGGACAAGATGGAAGCAGCAGCCCAGGTCTCTAAATCACAGCTTGCAAGAAAGCCACCTACTGTGGAACACCCATTTGGATTTTCAATGAATAAGAAACTACCAGTTTGATAAGCAGCTAAAATTGTGTCTGTCTGCTGCAGCAGCCATTGTTACTTTAATTAATACAGAAATCAAATAATGAACCATTTATCTGGGTACCACTCACCTGGAAATCCTCTCTTCTAACATCAGCCTCCAAGCTCCACACTGTACAACAAAAGACACAGGGCAGCTGTTTCCCCCCACCTAATTCTCCTCAGTCCAGGGAGGGAAACAGCAAAATAACTGAAACCCAAGAGCTTAGGCACATGTTTGTCTTGTGGCTGTGTTTGTGAAACACTTAAACACGACTGAAAAAAGGTCAACTGGTCATTAAAAAATTTTTAAAAATCAGGACTAATGGATATTATGGGATTATAGAGGGGAAGGCTTTAAGTATTTTCCAATTCAGGCGACACCCAAGGCAAGGACGACTTAAACTTTCATTTGCTCCCTAATCAAGAAAGAACAAATGCCAAAGTGTTTTCCTTTATATATCTCTCTGATACATGAAGCTGGTAAAAGTTATCCAAATTAGGCTACCTGGAATAGCCTAATTAGGAATTTACAATAATCTCTTACCTGCACCAGTATAATTTCAGCTACTAAAGAAATTCATGCCCTTCTGATTATCTTCTATAATGTAAATTTCTATAGAGCAGCTATATTCTAGCCTTTTGTGGGGGAATTGAAGAATCTTCCATATATACCAGAGAAGAGATGGGTCAGCTTCCTCCTGCAGTTTGCTTTAAAACAATGTTTATCAATAATTTTTGCTGCACAGCACTGAAGAGACAGCCAAAAATGCCATCCATTATCTCAGGAAGAGTGTGGGTGAGCTATACGCCCCATGATCCCCACGTGACTTTGTTTCCCACAGAATCCCTAATGAAAGACCCAACTCAATGCATTCTGCTCAAGAAGACTTCAATAGGGCATAGACGAGAGAAACTAAAATTTTGAACCTTAACTTTAAGACCTAAACAGACTTCAGGCTTTAGTGCCTATTTGCTTTACCCTTTGAATTTTATAGGATTTCTGTCCATTTGGATTAAGAATGTAATCTTTTTTAAAAAAAAGAGTAACCTTTTAATGTCATACAAATTATACATTTATTAGCTTACTAACATCCCAATGAAAATATAATCCAATTTTCTTCTTCACAAAATAAGCAAGCCTTTTTTTTTTTTTGGATAGTCAAAGAATACTTCTTGTAACAAACTCAGACAGTATGTTGAAACAAGACAAAGGTAAAAGAAACCCATAATTTCCATAACTCAGAGAAAATCATTATAAAGTGTCAGTTTATGTTCTTCTAGATTAATGACTATGCATACAAATATGGTGATAAATATAGATGATATCAATATGATGAAACTAATTCTGTATAAGGTAATTTATACTTTTTTTCCTGTTATCCTGTCTTGAATTTTCAGTCATTAAATATAATAAGTATGCAGCACATTACATCCATTGATGACTGTTGACATTGATGCTATTTCCCATTTTTTTTCTACCATGAACAAAACTTTGCCCTTTTAGGTAAATCTTTGGGCATATATCCATGACTATTTACTTAGAATAAATTCTTGTAACTGAAATGATGGGTGTTAAAAGCTTTTATATTTAATTTTATGAGACTCCCTGCAATTTAGCATCAAAGTGGTACTTGTACCATCGAAGTGTAACTTGTACCATCAAAATGTAACTTGTACCATCAAAGTGTAACTTGTACCATCAAAGTGTAAACGCATTTTACCAGCAGCTTCTCTCACCAACATGAACATAAAATTCATGTAAGTATATAATTTAGTCATTATTTGAAAACCTTATAGAGTCACGCAATTATCATCAACTTCCAGTTCCAACATTTTCATCACCCCAAAAAATTCTCTTGTGCCTTTGTAGTCAATCCCCACTCCCATCACTAGCCCAATATAATAATCACTAACTGCATTCTGGAGATTTCATATGAATGAAAACATGTAACACGTGCTCTTCTCCATCAGGCCTCTTCCATTTAGCATAATGATTTTTAGGACTCATTAATGTCATAGTGTGCATCAGTAGTTTGTTTCCTTTTAATTGTGCATTGGTATTCCATTGTATGGACATATGATACTTTGTTTATCCATTCACTAATTAATGGAATTTTGGATTATTTCCAGTTTTGAACTATTCTGGATAATGGTATTAAAAACATCCATGTACAAGTCCAGTTGTGGACATATGCCGTCATTTCTCCCCAGTAGGTACGCAGGCATGGAAATGCCAGGGTATGTGGTAAGTGCTACATTTTTTAAGAAATTAGAAAACTCTTCTGGAACATGGCTAGAGCATTTTACATTCCCATCAGCAATGCATGAGAATTCAGTTAGTTGTTATATGCTCTGGTTGTATGTTGTATGTTGTGGATTTATACAAATCAAACTATTTTCTATTTTGCTGTGAGATTTCTTTGACCTAGGGGTTCTTACTATCAAGCAATTTACCAAAGCTCTTTCTGCTGTTGATTTCTTACTTAATTTTGTTGTGGTCAAAGAAAACATGTTGTTTGATCTCAATTCTTTTAAATTTATTGAAACTTGTTTTATGTTTTATAGCCCAGCCCATTATATATTCTACACTTAAAACAATTTGCTGACTGTTCTATGAATGTCAGTATACTGTTTAATATGATCTTGAATAGGGCTGGTGAAAACAGGCTTACATTAACTTGTAGCTATTGAAGGGGAATGCTTCTAATATTTTACTACTAAACAGGACGATGGTTACTTCCAAGTAGACAGGCCTTATCAGGTTAAAGAAATCATTTTCTATTCCTGCTTTCCTAGGAATTTTGATGATGAATGGATACTGAATTTTACCAAAATTGTTTGTATCCATTTGCGTAATTACGTAGCTATTCTTCAATGTGTTAATAAGGAGATTATATTAAAGGATATTCTGATGTTAAACTATCCTTACATTCAGCATAAAATTAAAAACCTAGGGGGGAAAAGGCAAAACACTTTATTTTTAATTTTTAAAAAATGTTTTATTTATCCTTGAGAGAGAGACAGAGCATGAGCGAGGGAGGGGCAGAGCTAGAGAGGGACACAGAATCCGAAGCAGGCTCCAGGCTCCGAGCTGTCAGCACAAAGCCTGACGCGGGGCTCAAACTCACAAGCCGCGAGATCATGACCTGAGCCGAAGTCGGACGCTCAACTGACTGAGCCACCCAGGTGCCCCATCACCTTTCTTTTTTTAGTATAAATATTTATGACTATCAGTTGCCTCCAATACTACTTAGGCCAACTCTCAGAAGTGTAAATACACAAAATTCTCAGTTTTGATTCTAAACACTTTATAATGTGTACAGTAATTTCTTGTTATGAGTTATTTACAATATGTACATTTCCATTGTATTAGTTTGATTTTTATCAGTGATTTCTTAATTGAATTGTGGGTGACAAGTCATCTTTATGACAATTTATTTACATTTTGGACAATTTTATGACTTCCACGGACAAGTTTTATATTTTTGTGTGTGTTTGAGAATAATGAATATGCTAATCAAGCATATTTTTAGTTTTCAGTTTTAGTTTTACTTTTAGTTTAGCTTAGGTTTAGTTTTGTTTGTAGATCTTTTATATCCTTGGTTAAATTCATTCCTGGCTATTTTATTCTATGAAAACTTTCATTCTTTTTCCATCTCTTAACCTCCTTTCTTATTTGTCATCTTTGTCTCTTGATGCTACATTCTGGGTAATTTCTTCATTGCTATCTTTCAGCTCACCAATTCTTTCTTAAGTTTTATCTCATCTGTTTAACATGTCCATGGAGCTAATTTTAATTACTACCTTTTAATTTCTAGAAGTTACTGTGATTTTTTTAAAGCTTCATGGTTTGTTTTAATATTACCTTGTTTCTTAAGAATTATTTCTCCCATTATGTTTGATTTTCATTTTTGGCATATGAGAATTTAACTACCTTTGTGTGCTCAGCTATACATCTGAAAGGATTTCTGTTGTATTTTATTCAAAATTTCTAAGTTTCTAGTAGTACAAAGTATTTCAGGGTATCGTTTTACCCACTATTTTTCTCCTATAAGAATTCTTATTCACATGTTTAGTCTCCTATATTCTTTATCTTTTCTCTTTCTATTTTTGGACCCATGCTTTGGGAACTTACTAATTTAGTGGGAATCCACTAATTTGGATGGACTGGAAAACAAGTCATGAGCTAACGAGGCAGAATATCATTTTTGGTTCCCTACTTGAATCTTAAATGCTCCTCTTAAAAATAAAATTCAAAGATTCCACCATAGCCCCCTCCACTAGTTCTATTTCATTGAGTACATAGTTTGATGACCCTCTCTTATCTCCTGTCTCTGGCTACTAGCCTTTAATGAGTTGCTATTTTTCTTTTTTACACAGTTGAGGTCAGATCTCACTGCTGTGGGTTTTACATGATGGGATCCCCGCAGGTGCTGTAAGGTAGAGGACCGCCTAAGATAACTGATCTGTAGTATAAAACCTAGCTTGTTGTTAAGTCCTGGAGCCAGCATTGTGGCATTCCAATATTCCTCCACTCCCACAAATTCAAGGACAGGGAAGATTCAACCCATCATTTCAGATACTTCTTGGCCTTCTGGTGGTCACTTACATAGAAGCCAATGTTAACACCTCTCAGGAGGGAGGGGGGTGCAAAGGAGAGAAAGTAAGAGGCAGAGATCTTTGACAGAAAAATGATCTCTCAAAATTTGCTGCTTTTTAGTCTTTTCTTTAGGCTTCTAACATAATTCTTCAGCTGCCTGTCATTCCCATGGGAGAGAAAACCCCTCACCAGTTGTCTTGTTTTCTCTGCTGCTACCCCACGTACACATAGGAACCAACATTTGCCTGAAGAAAGCCAATAGGTTAGATGTTGAAAATACATGGGAAGGAAACTTCTTTCCACCTCTCATGCTCCCAGAACCTACATCACTACTTTTTGTTAACAGACAATTGGTTCTGCCAGAAAAACTGGGTAATTTCAACTAGTTGAAAAAGAAACCATTAGGTTAAAACAACTGTCAGTATATAACTCTCAGGCCTGTAGTCAACACTACACACAGCAAGCTGATTCATTTAGAGTGTGATTAACTTGGAGAATTCACCCAGAAAGTACAGGGTTTGAAGTTAAGACATCAGACAAATATACTTGGTTGAGAATTTTTATTTCCACAATGAACATTCAATAACACAGGCTTTTAAATTTTTATAAGCTAAAATTATCATAGTTGTATTACAGTACAGCCGTTTAGGCATTTTGATCATCTATCTGTATGATTTGTTAGATTCTGTTCTGAGGATAACTATAATCAGACCACTTCCATGAAAGAACAGTTTGGCTTTCTATTGAAACATATACCCAAGTTAAGTTTTTCAGTTTTATATAGCTTTTTATTTTGAAAATTTTTAAGATTTACAGAAATGTTGAAAAGATAGTACAGAGAGTACCCATATATTATTTACCCAACTTCCCCATATGTTAATATCTTATCTAATCATGATACATATGTCAAAACTAAGAAATCAACATAAGTATAACGTTTTAACTAAACTACAGACTTTTATTAATATTTTACCCGTTTTCCCTAATGTCCTTTTTCAGTTCAGGACCCAATCCAGAATACCACCTTTCATTTAGTCATCATATCTCCTTAAACTCCTCTGCTCTGCAGCAGTTTTCCTGTTCCTTGTTTCTCATGCCCTTTGACAGTTTTGCAGAGTATTGATCAAGTATTTTGTAGAATATCCCTCAATTTGGGGATATATGATACTTTCTCTGGACTAGACTGGGATTATTATTATTACTTTTAGAAGAATACCACAGAGATGAAGTGCCTTTCTCATTACATCATATCAGGTAATACATGATATCAACACGATACAGAACTGTTGATGTCACCCTTAATCAATAGGGGAAATCACTGCCAGGTTTCACTATCCTTTGGAAAAAAGCCAGCAAGTCCATCTCACACTCAAGTAGAGAGGATTTATTTGAGTTCCATCTTCAAGAGGAAGGAGGAGCTGTGTATATATTATTTGGAACAGACTTCTCAATTTTAATGATGGATATCAAACCTATCTCTACTTCAGCTGACAAAGTATATGGATTATCTCACAACCTATATCCCAGGCACTTGACAGAAATTACAAACTAGGCATTGCAAAGGACGAATGCACCAGACTTCAGTTTAGCTTCATTCATGGACCCAACTCAGAATCACTGCCAGACACAAATAAGACACTGACTTTGGGTGACATTTCATTTCTTAACAGTTTTAGAGACGATTTTCTTAGGTTTTGAGGTAATGAAAGCCTTTACAAACATTATTTCCTCCTCCCTAATAATTATGTGTTTTATTTGTTTCAAATCTTGAATAATAGTAATAATATAGTAGAAATACTTATCTACTGATCTAAATGATACTAGTATTTCATGTTTAAATTTTATATTTAAGATAAATATCTTATTATACTTAAGATATGACCTGTTTTTACCAGAATTACAGGTTAAATTGCACCTATTACCTTTTTGCCAAATATTTAAAGCATCATATTGCAATGTACTGTGATTAACTCTTAAATCTACCGTATCATTTATCCTTAAAACTCAGTGAGAAAGGAGTATAGTTTTACTCATGTAGGATAAAAACTGAGGCTCAAGGATATTTCCAAAACCATTCAAAAAATGTGTGGCTAAGCCAGGATCCAAACCAATGCAGTACAACTTGACAGCCAATGAATTTTATGTATGTATGTATGTATGTATGTATGTGTGTGTATATATATATACACACATATATATACACACATATATATGTATGTATGTGTGTATATATATACACACACATATATACACACATATATATGTGTGTATGTGTATATATATGCACACACACAAATATATATGTGTATACATATACATATGTATATATACATATACATATATATGTGTGTATATATACATATACATATATATGTGTGTATACATACATGTGTGTATATATATACATATACACACACACATATATATATATGTATGTGTGTATATATATATATATGTATGTATGTATGTACATGTACCAATTCCCCATAAGGAGCCACTGTTTGTAATTTCTTGTTTCTTACATATTCTACTAGATTTTCTTAATGTAATATAGGAACTATTATATACTTATATCCTCTTTTTTATACAAAATTAAATCAAATAAACACTTATCTATACTATTTGTTTTTAATCATGTAACAATTTAGTTGTGATATCAATATACTGAGACTTAACAGTTTTGTTTTACAACTGCATGGTATTCCATTTAATGAATAAACCATCATTTTTTTTTAGCAAATCCCCTATTAATAGAAATTTAAGATTTCTCTTAACCCTTACAAATATAAACAACACGAGTACCTCTGAAGAATCATTATTTCACATATGTACAAGAGATAAACTGCTGTGTTAAAAACTATATGTATTTGTAATTTCAACAGACATTCATCAAAATTAACACTTCACTCTAAATGGGACTATACTAATTTAAGTTCTGATGTGCAAGAATGCTTGCTCCCCCCAACAATCTTGCTAACAAAGACAGGATGTGTAATTTTGAGAATTCTGTTAATCTAATATGTGAAAAATTATGTCTTACTTTAGTTTTAGGATATATTTCCCTTACACCAGTAGGACTCCCTTCTTTTTAAATATTTATATGCCATGCATATTCTCCTCTATAAGCTGACCATTCATTCATATCCTTTCCCCCTTTTTCTACTAGGTTGTCTTACCAGTTTCTAGGGAAAGTTGTACAAAATGATCATATAAAATTCTTTTAATTTCTTCAGTTTGTATATTAATTATGGAAATTATAATTTATTTTATACATTCATATTTTTGTCCTTTATTAAGTTGGTTAATGATGACATCCATTTATGTCATGAGTTTAAAAAAAAACTAGCTTTTTAAATGACTTTTTATATCCCAAATCATGATATTCCTACTTGTCTATTTATTAATTACTTTCTTCCATTTATTTGGTTATTCTTTTCCTAACTTAGACATTTTAATTATTTTTCTCTGTATTTTCTTTTTATTGCTGTATAACTATGGATATTCTTCTAAACACTTCCTGGCTGTATCTCATAGGTTTGTGAAAGTTTTTTTTTTTTAATTCTGCTATTTGTCCATATAATTTTGGGTTTATTTCTGAGTTTTTTGTTCTATTCCACTGATCTATGTGTCTACTTTTTATGCCAGTACCATACTGTTTTAATTACTACCACTTTATTTTTTTTTTACTAAATGTCTATTTATTTTAATTTTATTTTAAATGTTTTATTTTTGAGAGAGAGAGAGTGCAAGCAGGGAAGGAGCAGATAGAGAAGGGGACAGAGGATCCAAAACAGACTCCGTACTGACAGCAGCAAGCCTGATGTGGGGCTCAAACTTATGAACCGCAAGATCATGACCCAAGCCGAAGTCGGATGCTCGACTGACTAAGCCACTCAGGCACCCCTATTTATTTATTTATTGAAAGAGAAAGAGAGAGAGCATGCACATGCACGCACAAGTGGAGAGGGGGCTAAGAGAGAGGGAGGGAGAGAATCTCAAGCAGGTTCTGCGTTATCAGCACAGAGCCCAATGCGGGGCTTGATCCCATGAGATCATGACCTGAGTCAAAATCAAGAGTTGGATGTTTAACTGACTGAGCCACCCAGGCACCACTAATTATTACCACTTTGTAATATAACTTGAAATCTGGAATTACAATACCTCCAGTTTTATTTTTATTTTTCAAGACTGTTTTCCATACAAATTTTAGGATTGTCTGTCCTAGTTCTGTGCAAAATGCTATTGGTATTTTGATAGGGATTACATTAAATTTATAAGTTGCATTGGATCATACGGACATTTTAACATTATTTGTTCTCCCAATTCATAAGCATGGAATATCTTATTTCTTTGTGTATTCTTAAATTTCTTTCATCAGTGTTTTATAGTTTTCAATTTTTTTTAACATTTACATATTTTTGAGAGACAGAGAGAGACAGACAATGAGTGGAAGACAGGCGGAGAGGGAGAAGGAGACACAGAATCTGAAGCAGGCTCCAGGTTCTGAGCTGACAGCACAGAGCCTGACATGGGGCACGAACCCACAAACTGCGAGATCATGACCTGAGCTGAAGTCAGACGCTTAACCAACTGAGCCACCCACGCACTCCTGACAGTTTTCAGAATATGGATCTTTCATCTCTTAAGTTAGGTTTATTCCTAAACATTTTATTGTTTTTAGTTCAGTTGTAAAAGGAACTGTTTTCTCAATTTCACTTTCTGCTGCTTCATTATGAGTGTATAGGGATGCAACAGATTTTTGCACAATGATTTTGTAATCTTCAACAAAGGACTGAATATTCAATGGGAAACTGACAGTCTTTTCAACAAATGGTGTGTGGAAAACTGGACAGCCACCTGCAAAAGAATGAAACCAGACCAATATCTCTCCCCATACACAAAAACAAACAAAAACTGATTAAAGATCTAAGTGTGAAACCGTAAAATTCCTACAAGAGAGCATAGGCAGTAATCTTTCACCATCAGCCATAGCAACATTTTTCTAGATATGTTTCTTGAGGCAAGCCAACATAAACTACTGGGATCACATCAAACTAAAATGTTTCTGCAGAGCAAGGGAAACAGCCAATAAAACTAAAAGGTAGCCTACAGACTGGGAGAAGATATTTGCAAATGACATATCTGAAAAAGGATTAGTATCCAAAATATATAAATACTGACATACGTCAATACCAAGAAACAATTAATCCAATTAAAAATGGGCAGACAACATGAACAGACATTTCTCCAAAGAAGACATATAGATGTCCAACAAACACATGAAAAGATACTCAATACCATTCATTATCAGGGAAATGTAAATCAAAACTACAATGAAATATCACCTCATTAGGGTTGGTGAGAATATGGAGAAAAAGGAACCCTCTTGCACTGCTGATGGGAATGCAAATTGGTGTAGCCACTATGGAAAACAGCATAGAGGTTCCTCAAAAAATTAAAAATAGAACTACCCAATGATCTAGGAATTGCGCTACTGGGTATTTACCCCCAAAATACAAAAACATAATTCAAACGGATATATGCACCCCTATGGTTACTGCAACATTATTTATACTAGCCAATCTATAGAAACAGCCCAGTCCATTGACAGATGAATGGATAAAGAAGATGTGGTATAGAAACACAATGGAATATTATTGTGATAATATTGTGAATAATATTGTCGATATTATCATAAAAAAGAATGAAATCTTGCCATTTGCAACAATATAAATAGGGTTAGAGAGTATAATGCTAAGCAAAATAAGTCATTCAGAGAAAGACAAATACTATATGACCTCACTCATATGTGGAATTTAAGAAACAAAACAAACAAGCAAAGGAAAAAAAGAGAGACAAACCAAGAAACAGACTCTTAACTATAGAGAATAAGCAGATGGTTACCAGAGGGTATGTGGGGAGATGGGAGAAATAGGGGATGGGGATTAAAGAGTACACTCATGATAAAAAATAAAATAAAATAAAACAAAATAAAATACAATAAAATACAATAAAATACAATACAATAATTTTAATAAAATATTGAAAAAATTCTGCTGTTTGTATTTTCTCATTGACACAAAAATTGTTTAATAAACTTTAAATTTCTAGGTAGAAGAAACTTTGGTTTCTGACTTTGTTCCTATTTTCTAATTTTACTGTGTTTTATTAAAAGAATATTGTCTGTTTTGTCTTTATGTTTTGGAATTCTTCTTTGATGTATACTACTTTGATGTCAAATTTTTATAAATGTTCCATGTTAACATGGTACAGATTTCAAACTATATTAATCAGATTTACCTTACTATTTAGATTACATTCCCCCTGGATTTTTTTATGAACCAAGATAGGTGGATTAAACTTTGTTTTAGTATTTCAAACTAATGGTAATTGTATTATTTATCCCATAATTTCTTTTTTATGAAAGTTTCACCCTGTAACATTATGTATCCTTCTTTATGTTATTTATTGCTTTTCGGCTTGACTTCTAATTTGTCCAATATTAAGATGATTCCTGTTTTCCTCACTTGTATGCATGTGGTATAACCTTTAGTTATCCTTTAATTTTCCGCCTTTCTAAATCACTTTATTTTTGTATGTTTCTTGCACATAGATCTGGGTTTTTATTATTGTGATCAATTGAATTTTTCTTAAAATAGGTGATTTAAGACGAATATTTAAGACCAATAGTATACTTTTGTGCTGACCATTCTAGGAAAATTCTCCCTGGTACTCAGAATGATCTTTTAAATGGATGGTAAAATCTTATATTAGGACTTCACTGAATTATAGCTTTAAATATATGTTTAGTTCCACTGTTCTGCTTTTCTTAGTTGGAAATTCAATTTAGGCCACTACTGGAACTTCCATACTTTCTATAGCAATCATTTTCTCTCTAATTCTTCTAAGCTCTTATTATATTTCTTAAATTTCTCATATTATTTGCCTTGTTTTCATTTTTATCTTCTGTGTATCTTACTATGCCAACCACATAGTTCATCTTCCTTTGAGTTTCTTCTGATTTCGTTTTTATTTGTATGGAAGTTTTTTTCTTCAATAAAAATAAAATAGAAACTTTCCTCCAAAGTTCTGTTAGTCTATGATCCAACACTTCTGTGTTATCCTACCATGTCTTCTAACTTCATGAAATTCTGCTTAGCAGTACTCCTTCCTCAGCAGCAATTAAATCTTACTTTTTAAACTTATGGTAAATTTCTAATTTGCTAATTTAATAATTGCAATTATTTACCAATTTAATAATTGCAATTATTATGTATTCTATAGCAATATTTTTCCAGTGAGTGTTCTTATCTGCTGGTTAGTTTTATTTTTTTTTTAAGATTTGTTAATGTTTTTCATTTATTCTGAAAGAGATTGAGAGAGAGAGAGAGCATGAGCTGGCAAGGGGCAGAGAGAGAGGGAAAGGAGAGAGAAAAGAATCAAAGGAGGCTCCACGCTGTCAACACAAAGCCCGATGTGGGGCTTGATCCCACAAACTGTGAGATCATGACCTGAGCCAAAACCAAGAGTCAAGGCTTAACCAACTAACCCACCCAGGTGCCCCTCTGTTGGTTAGTTTTGCTTAAGTTTTCCACATTTCTATATTTTTTCAATGTTTCTTCTTAACAATTTTTAAGAGGCTGCATCTAGGGCTAGAATCCTTTAATGTCTCCTAGTCAATTTCTCTTACTTAACCAAAGTTAAATGAGCAGTCCTTTTCTCTTAATATTAAAAGTACATATGCTTCTCAGTCTCAGTATTCAATCAACTAATACACATTTACAGTTCCTCAAATATGCATAACTCCTTCCTACAATCCTGGTTTTGGTGAACTATTCCCTGTATTTATAATATGTCTATTTTCACTTACTTGACTATCAATTTGGTACCAAAATAAAAATAATATCTACTCTTCCAGACTATTTAGCATGTTTGAGATGCTTTACCTAGATCGTGTGTGGTTTTCATCAGTGTTATCAATAAACTCTCTGAAAATTTAAATACCAAAATGAAATGACAACAGTGAGGTTCTGAGAGGAGCTCCATATCTAGCAATAGTTAAATGATACCCTGTTGGGCTCATTTGTATAGAAAATGGATTTTATAAAGAATAATTTTGCACTGGACAACATAATATGAAAAATACTCATTATATCAGCAAGTGACAGTATCTAAATTCTAGACTTTGGGGAAAAAAGAAATATTCTAGGATCTTCAACTAACAAAAATAATCCATAGGCCTCAATGTTAGAAAAAAATACAAATAATAATGACTTAACATGTCAGCAAAAGAGCAGCTCTCATATACACTGTATTCCCTGTGTCACGAAAGTTTTCACTGAAATCATATCCATATGTGATTTATTTGATTTGATGAAATATGTTATTACATCTTTAAGATGAACAGTACTTTCTTCAGCAAACAAATAGAAATAAACTATATTACTTAAATTGTGAATTTGTTCTATAATCTACTATTAATAAACATGCTTTCATAAAACACTTTCACAATTTTTATCATAGGAAGCTATTCTTTTCCACTGTAAGATTATTCAAGTCAAATTTCATGTTATATTAGATACGAAACTACTAAAATACAATTTAAATAGATATTTTCACAATTCATAATGAAAAACATCAACTTACTTGTGACCTAAATGCTTCAGAAAGTATCCCAGAACCTTCAGAGCTTGAACCCAAATACTTTCACTTTTAGAGGCCAATAATTTGTAGATTACTCTAAAAAATACAGAAATAAATGACCTTTTAAGTACCTACAAATATTAAAAATAGAAGCACTATATACTTTACAAACAAACCATAAATATAAAAAACATAAAGTACCTCTCAGGATTTAAAATTCTTTGGAAAAATTAAAAATTATATTTTACAAATTTTTCTCTAAACTTGGTCTTCCAATAAATACTCAAACATTCAATGTGATTCGTTGCTTATAAGCACTGCCTTCCAGGCATATTTAAAAGACATTTTTTCTATTTTAAGATACATGATTAGTTAAGCCACATTTCCCCTTCTATTATAACTGCCTCTGACATTTCTACATAATGACCTTTTTTTCTTGTTTATAGCTAATTGGATCATGGATAGATAGTTGCCCAATTATTTCTCTTTTCTGAGCATTTGGAATGAGCTCTGAGAAACAATATCTAGCACTTTGGGGGCTCCTGAATAAAAAAAGTATTTAAAATAGAAAGGATAATGCAGTCTTGTTTTGTTCACATAGATGAGTCTATACACAAAAGGAAGAACAAAGCAACCATACAGGAAGTAGCAGAGAAAGCAAAGTTGTTTCCTTCTAGCTTTCCAATTCCTTGTTCTTATCCTAATGAGATTTCTATAACAAACGCATTATTCTGTTTTTACTTTAATCGGTTTGAGAATTTTTCTGTTACTTGGAGCAAAAAAGTCTCTGCTAGCAACACAAAACCTCACCTAACCTAACCTAACCTATAGAGGCACTTCATATACTATATAAGAATAGGGCTATGTTCATTATAACATTTATAAATATCTAAAAATGTTTATCTTTTGTTTTCTTCAAAACATAAAAGTATTTTTTCTATAAGGTAGTAGTGGGTAATAATTCTTTTAAAACTCATTCTACAATTTAAGAAAGTTCTTTGAAGGTGGTGGTGGGGCCTATAAAATTGGGATATGCTTTACTGTATTAAATTCTTTTTGAAAAATACAATGTCATTTTATATTTTTAAAATGAAGTAATCTAGGCCAAACAAAAAAGTTGGTATTAGAAGATACAGTACAATTTTTATATTATTTCAGTAACATTAACAAAGGGAAACAAATAACTTAAAGCTAGTGACATCTGTTTTATGTTTAATAGTGGCTTATACTATTAAAAAAGAAAATAATATATTGTTGATATTGCCTCTTACTTGTGTATTACTCAATTGAAGAACAGACTAGGTAAACTCTAGAGGTAACTATTTCCTTTAGAAGATGAAGTTTTTCAAAAGCCTCAAGTTCCTAAATAAATATGTATTTACACTGAAATTGATTTTTAGAATGTTTAAAGACAAAGATCAGTAATGAAAAAAAAAAAAGAACAAGTATGAGACTAGGAAAGTTATACATGTCAGGAAAAGAACTATTCAGGAAATCGTGAGAAAGAACCTTCAACAGAAAAAATAATCTTGAGAACAGAAGTAAAAGCTCACAGCCTAAAAATGTGACTAGCTTCAGACATGGAACGAGAAACTCCCACAGAATTCCCATTTTCTAGAAATAACTTCAAATTTAGGTATAACAAAGGCATAAGATCCACCCAGGACTAACAGAAATTATGATAGACAAGTGAAACGTGGAAACATCGAGGGCCATCATTCATCTACATTACATAGGATTTTCTTCACAACTAGATAAGTGTTCCTTACAAAACAAGAAACAAACACTGGATTTGCAATACAATATGAATAGGAAATTTACTGACAAATCAGTTAATGAATCTACTTGCAATATAATAATTAGGTGAATCCTAATTCATCTGTTTGAGCTTACTATATTAAGTCAGAATATTGTCTATATTGAGATAAGTACTTATTTGTTCTTTTCTTAAAAGAATTTCAGATATAAAAGTACCACATTTTTAGCTACTCAGTTCAATGTTGTATTTCATATTTCACACGGTCTTCCTTAAAGTCAGTTAAAATATCACCAAACTTAAATTAAATTCATTCTTTGTATTCATTTCTTAGTGTGTATAAATTATAATTAATCAGAAGTTTCCCCAGAAAATATTTTATATGTAACTGTTATCCTTACATACCTACTTTCTAGGATACAGACCATTAAATGTCCTATAGAATAAGCCTACTTTTTCCATATTTTTAACAAAGCCTACAGTCACCACATTTTTTTCAAGTGGAAAAAGTGAAGTAGAAATTCTTCCATCTCTGTCATTGTTTTGAACACATTGGTGACAATATGACACGTTTAGCAGGTGTCAATCATGAGCAACCAGGTCTTGGTATTCATTGTGCCTAATCATTCCATTCACACTATACATTTAAATTACTATTTCACTCCCCTAAAGACCTAACCACTCTCCTTTGTATGATCATATTTTTACCATGTCAGAGTAATGAAAAATCCTATGTCTGCATTTCATATTAACCAATCTAAGGTTGGTATCATCCACAGGGATGAGGAGGATATTTTCAATTAATTCATTTATCAATTAATATAATAAATAAAGTAGATACTAGGATCTAAGGTCAAGGATACTAATTGTTCAATCTAAATATAATTTAAGAAGAGAAGTATAACTGTATTATATTATTAAGTTGGAACAGATGAAACTGCCAGTATTTATTTAGTAAACAGTTAAGTATCAGCAATTTTATATAATTCAACCTCATAGTAAGAAAGTATTTGTAGTTGTTAATAATTAAACGTGTAATCTTCTTCAAACAGATTAGCAACTCCATTGTAAACTCAAAAGTATTATTGATATCACAAAGAGGACAGCCACATAGAATTGACGTGACTGTTTTCTCTGATCTAGAAAACTGTCACTTGCTGATATAAATGGCCAAATAAAAGATGCGCTAATAAAATACCTTGGCAGGTATATTATTTCAAAATTCTTTTTATAACCTGTGGAAGCACACTGAGTTGCATATGGCATAACTTACATTTCCTCTTCATTCTAATAATTAAGACTTCACAAAAATAAAAAAGGAGAATCCCTAAGGGCCTGGGGCATAGGTTAAGTTCATAAGAATACTCATCAAGGAACTATTTTTCACTTATCTACATAATTACTTACAGTCATTCTGACTAAAGTTAGTCTTCACCTCTTTTAATTTTGTCCTTTTGTTCCAATTGTATTGCCACTGCCCTAACCCATCATCCCCAATACTGATGAATAAAATAATCTCTCTACTCTTTTTGCTACATCAGTTTTATCCCTCTCCAGTTCATTTTCCACACTGCTGACTGTAAATCAAAACAAAATGGAACTCTAAGCAAATCAGTTCCCCTTTCAAAATATTTTATTTTGTCACCAACAAAATATAAAATCTGAACTTTCTATTATGTGGACCTTCCAAATCTGTTCACTATATATTTCTTGAGACTAAACTCATATAATTTTCTAGTGCTCTCTTTTGCTGAAATATACTATGCTCTTTTGTCTTCCTGAAAAATATATACATAGTATTTGTTCTTCCCACTACATGAAAAGTCTTTACTACAGCAACATATTAATTACTCTTTTTGAGACCTAAGACCCATCCTTGATATATTTCACCAGTTTTCTTGAGTATTAGAAGATCAATACTAGTTTCTCCACTTATCCCC
Source organism: Felis catus (assembly GCF_018350175.1). Taxonomy (NCBI): domain Eukaryota; kingdom Metazoa; phylum Chordata; class Mammalia; order Carnivora; family Felidae; genus Felis; species Felis catus. Next base: position 14,063,872 of record NC_058368.1, on the reverse strand, counting down.
TTCTTGTATATAAGATTTTGCTGTATTTATTCAAAAGTTCCTAGAGTAGGGGTTATTCCAGAAAGCAAAACTGTACTCAATTAAAGTCTATTAATAATACTAATATTATAATCATACCTTATTCCATTTCTTTGATCAAATGCTGGGATCATTGAGGCTGGATGTTCTGACATTAAAGCCACTAGCAACTGTAACACATCATGAATATTTTCATCCTGCATAAGGATCACCAATATTTCTATAGTTAATATTTTATTCTACTGCTTTGAATAAAATAATTAAAACAAAGACCCAGACCATGTCCTACCTCATGCATGGTAAGTAGGTAATTTAATATACTCTGAAGTTCATCTTCCTTGACCCCTCGGTCCTAATTTTTAAAAAAATGTATATTACTTAATTTTAAATCTAAAATTAAAACTTTAAAGACAGGCATCAAAATGATCATTTAAAAAATGTGAACAATTTAAAAGTAGTGATGTTTTCATTAAAATGTTTAAATACTTCATAATTCATAGACTATATTATTTTGAGTTAAATAAGTAAATATTTGGAACGCTGTATCTAGTCTTTTGAAGTTGCTGATTTGATTGACCATCACTATCAAGAGTTGGTATATTGTGATCATCTAAACTGTATTCATATTACTATTTTCTAAGAATTTATTCTTTTCTTAAAATGATGCAAATTACTGCAAAACTTTATAATATCAATTGTGCATATATTACCTTTGTTTTTCATTTCTCTTTATCTTAATCTTTTAAAAATCCTACTGTGATAAAAGATATAATGTAAGACTTCTGAAACAGGTATACAGACTATTTTCTGGAATAAAAACTTTATGCTCATTTCTAATGCATATGTTCCTTCTCCATTTCAGATATATCTCTTAGAATGGAGGATCTCAAAAAAGGATTAACAAAAGGTGAAGTTTCACAAAAGTTAACAGTAAGATTTACTTTAGAGTGTTAAAAGCTATTCATAAGTTAAAGATAGCTACTGCTAATTTTACAATATTGATTTTACACTATGCCAAAAATTCTTTCACACTTAATATATTGAAATTCTAAATTATGTAAAATTATTTTACCTTTAGTATGAGCTGTTTCAGAAAAAGTAGCATAAATGCCCGTAGCGATATAATTTCTTTTTGTGATGGCCGGGGACCATCTAGAATAAAACAGAAAACAAAAACAAAAACAAAAGGAAAAAAAAAAACCTCACGATATTCAACAAACATAATGCAATTATGTTGGAACACTATGGAATTCTTTAATAGTTGTATTTATTTTAATACTCGCTAATATTAATGCTATATAATTTCAATTATATCAGAGGATCCAAGCATTTATTTTCAGACTTTGGCAATTTCAAATTATTCGCCAAACTTCAGATTTGGAGGAAAGGGTTACTTTTTAAATAATTATAATATCATCCATTCATAAGTGCATAATCATCAAGTGTTTACATTATTTTTTTCCTACTTTTATTAATAGGTTCCCTTTTCCCCCAAATCCAAGTTTTCCTAACATTTCTTTCATCTTCAATTAAACCAGTCTTCATTTAAAGACCATCTCCATTTCACCCCACACATTATATGATAAAGCACAGAAAAGTGACATGCTAATGTTTGTTTTGCAGCTTTTTTTCCTATGTGGCTTAAATATACTAAATACATATTATGGTGGACACTCAATAAATGCTTATGAGTGAATAAATGAATGTGAACAGTTAAAGTACATGTTAATTTCATCATAACATCTAAATTTCAAAGTAATTAATTGCAAATATCTAATTACCAATAAAGGAGAACATTCAATGATATATGTCATACATGTAATGTAATAATTAAATTATACCTTTAAGTATGTAGCTAAAACCATAAAGCTTTCTTGAAGCAATGAGGATTTACATAGCTTCTTCGTAAGTTTTAAAATAAAAATCACTTTATGTATAATTTATAACATCTTATTCACTCAATAAATATTTACATGCAAATTATTATCAAATAATCCATTCCATCTACTCTTGAGAAGGAAATCTCTTTCTCATTTCCCAGACTGCACTCCACATTTTTTGCCCCACTGCTGGCAACAGGATACAAGCTACCTTTTCCTTCCTTACCAATATTTAGTATTAATTTTTCAACTCTTTTTCATGGTGAAATATAGCACATATATAGAGGATGTAAACATACACCTTAATGAAGAGCTCAGAATTAATACCTGTATAATCACTTTGTAGATCCAGATACTGAACACTGACAGCAAACTGGCAAAGAAAGCCAGTAACAACCAGTGTGCAGGTAAAGGAACTACACAAGAGTGGAGGGGTGAGGTCCTGATTTAAATCAGATTAAATAATTGCAGATTTCTGATTTTTGTTGTGTAAGTGTTCCCATCATGACTGAATTCAAGATCAATCTACTAATAGTTTAAAAACGAGGTTGTAAAATCCCTGAATATTTAACAACCGGCTGAACAGCAGCTCGCTCCAGTGCACTGAAGTCCTCACCCCACGCCAGTCCTCAGCTCTGAGCTACATCTTGATCACATCCTCCATCCCACCCCAGTAGAGACAGTCATTATCTTAGTAATAATACCCTTACTTCCATTTAATGAAATTAGAAAAGTTTTATACTGTCTGAAAGTGTCAGTTGTTTCTTTTTCTACTGTAAGGATAAGAATAAAAATCGTGGTTATGTCATAGGATATTTTGTAATGGTTAAATAGATCAACATATGTAAAGGGATCAGAATAGTCCCTGGCCCATTTTAATCATAAGCACTCAGTAAATGTTAGCTATAATTACTATTGTCAGATATTGTACAATGTAAAGAGCATGTTGGAAAAAATACATACATATGTGTGGGTTTTAAGCATATACATGATACAGATCCATATTTTACAAAAAAAAGATGTATCTTACAAATATAAAATTGAGTGATGTAACAAATCACAAATGTACCATTTATATAAAATACAGAAGCTAAACAATCAATAGGTTAGGAATCCATACATAAATAGCAAAATGGTAAAGCACAAGTAAAATAATAAGCCCTCAAGTAAGGAAAAGGCATAAAAAACCTAAAACAAAAAACATAAAACATAAAATTGAGGATGGGGTTATCTCTATGGCTAGGAATGGGAAGAAGATATGACCAAGGACAGGGACATACAGGTTTATGGTAATGTTCTATTTCTTAAGCTTGGTGAGACCTATGTAAGGTTTATCATGTATTAACATATTTGCATTTATGACATATTCAAAAATACAAAAATTATGAAACACGCCTCATCTGAAGGACCTACACGTAGACATGTGTAAAACTGTGTCTGTATGAGCAGAGAAAAAGAGGGTAGAAGAACATATAAGACTGGTAATACTGGCTCCTTGAGAGAACAGGAAGTTGTTTTTTTTTTAATAGGCCTTTGTATGATTCCATTTGCTAATGATATCTGTTGCCATGATATCTGTTAATATGAATTTTTATAGTGAACCTGATATAATAATAATTTAAGGGACAAAAGTATTAAATAAGAGTCAAAGCAAAAGATCCTCGCTCTCAAGTCAGAGCCTACATATGAATTAGTAAGTACTACGAAAAGCTAGCATAGTACAAATGGACTATTGTTAAAAGAAAGCATTTTAGTTCAAAATGGTATTTAAAAAAAGTTATTTAGAAAGCTACGTTTCAAGTCCGAACCTCACATTTTACTAAATATCAAAATTAATTTCAGATGGATTAAAAATAAATAAAAAGATGCATTAAAAAGAATAAATCAAACTATAAAGAAAAACAAATTCTCTCCACTTTCTTGTCAGTTTTCTTCACAATATATTTATTTGGTTTCTTCCCTCCTGTCTCCTTGAGGCAGTCAGAGCCAGCCAGGTTAAGGGCCCTGGGACAGGAGAAACCAACAGAGCTCAAGGAGACACCAGAGTTTGGCAGGGCCAAGGAGGCAAGTAAGTCTGGCAGGACCTTCAAGGTCATGGCGAAGAGACAACAAGAGCCAGGAGTGTGGTCAGCAGCAAAGAAACAATTAGGGCTAAGGAGGTGACAAGGACCATCCAGAGTTAGAGGTGAAGAGATGGTCAGAGCTGACTGGCAACGTCAAAGCTGAGAAGGTGATGGTGCTTGTGTCGGAACACTGTTTCATAAAGTAGAATGAGCAAATGTATAAATATATTAAAGATAATGTAAGCCAGATTTTTCAATACTGAAGGAAGAAAGCTATAAATATAATAAGTTTGAGACTACACTGAACCAAGTGGTTTTAAATCAGAATCGAAGGTATCTATGTATAAACCTGTGTTTCCTACATCCATGAAGAATGCCTAGAAGCGATAACACTCAAAGAGCAATAAGCCAAATAAGCACACTAACACCCAAATCTTGGTTTCTGAAACCATATCCACCAACCAAACCAGGGCTCCTTGGAGAAATGTCTGATTCCAGGACAGAGATAAGTATAACATGAACCAAAAACTCTGGCTCTCTTGTGGGAAAGAGCCAGGACTGAAAAATTATGGACATCTGTCATAAAGACCCCAAAACTAAGATGAAAGTCTCCTACTAGCCAAATCTGAGACAACTTTAACATCGAATAAATAATGATACAACCCAGGGTATACTCTCTGGGCTAAATCGGCTAAAACTTAAAAATTTCCATTTGTTTGAAACAAACCGTATCTAATTATTTACATACTGTCTATGGTTGTTTTTATTATACGCTGGCAGAGTTGACTACTTGCAACAGAGACCATAAGGCTCCCTAAGCCTAAACTATTTCTGTGTGGCCCCTTGCAGAGAAAGTATGCCAACTATTCATGTAATACACTGAATAAAATAGAAATCCATGAAATATTTGCTGATATAAAATGAACAAATAATTGGAAGAGAAAAAATCAAGTTCCTCCTTGCAAACTAATAAATGGCTTAGGAAATAATGTCATTTAGCAGCAATCACAATAAAGATCAATTATGACAAGAGTCACTGATGAACTAAAACCAGTAAGTGAAGGTTTGTTGAAGAACAGGATATTTACATAGTCTCAATGTATTTCTCCACCAAATACTTATTAGTCCAAAAGAGAAAGTAGTAATTTTATAATGAAGAATACTGGCAGACACCACATTAATCAAATGATCAAAATTAACATCTCCAGTAATACGACAACTGAACGCCACGCGCTTCTTGACGTGATACAATGTGACAGAATTGGTATGACTTGTGCGTGACTGCGTCCAAAAATGAAAAACCTGAATCATCATGGGCAAATATCAAACAAATCCAAATTAAGGGACATTCTACAAAGTAATTTGCTTCTATTCTTCAAAAATGTGAAGGTCATGGAGGACAAAAATGCTAAAAATAACTATTCTATATTGAAGAATATTCAAATGACAAGGTAACTTAAATGCAGTATATGATTCTCGAATTGGATTAAGAGGAAAAAAAAGAGATTTTTTTCTAAAAAGGGTATTATTGGAATAATTGGTGAAATTTAAATGCTATCTTTGGATTAGATGATACCATTGTATTAATGTTAAATTACCAGGATTTAAATGGTTGCCTTTGGTTATCTAAGAGAGTGTCTTTTAGGAAATTAACAGGAAAATATTTAAGGTAATAAGGTATCACATCTACAATTTATTCTCGATTTAGAAAAAAATACATACACATATAAATGTAGGTCTGATTATATTTACATAAAATGGAGAATGATAAAGTCTATGTGGTAACATATTAAATACTGGGAAACATGGTGGAGTTTTAGTAATTCTTTATAAAATTCTTACAACTTTTCTGTAAATTATAAATTAGTTTTCTGAAGCAGAAATTAGTATGTGTGAATATATGATGTGCCTGGAGTAGAGAAAACTCTACCATGCTATAGTGTTAGAGAACAAGGGCTCTCAGTCACATAGACATGATTCAAATTCTAGTTCTATCACTTTGTACCAACTTTCACCTTCCTGACGTACAAAATAATAGTGATACCGACTACAAGCTATATGTATACGCCTATGTGTATGTGTAAACATGTCTATGTATATATAATTACATTACATATAAACAATTGAACAAAATTAACAGATGGAATGCTTAGCAGAGATTCAAACTCATGGTGAACATCTAGTAAATTTTAGGCATTATCAAGATTAAAAGCAATAAAAAAGTCATAAATGACAGAATAATATATCAGACTGTATAATATAAAAGCCCTATCATTAAAAGACACAAAATAAGCTAATGAATATTAGAATGCTTCTACGTTATTTTCCCTTACTGAGAATTAAAAAAGATTTTTTTTAATGTTTATTTATTTTTGAGAGAGAGAGACAGAGTGTGAGCCGGGGAGGGTCAGAAAGAGAGGGAGTCACAGAATCTGAAGCTGGTTCCAGGTTTTGAGCTGTCAGCACAGAGCCCCATGTGGGGCTCAAAATCACAAACTGTGAGATCATGAGCTGAGCCGAAGTCAGACGCTCAACAGACTGAGCCACCCAGGCGCCCAAAAAGATTTTTATAAAACAAAATTTTCAATGTCTTTGTGAGTATGCTGAGAAAAGCACTCTAACATATTACACAGTAACTACTCTCAATAATCCTACATACATCAAAGACAGAAGTTAATTATTATATACACAGGTGTAAACACTGCATTACTTATAAAATCAAAATTTTAGGGGCGCCTGGGTGGCTCAGTCAGTTGAGCATCCGACTTCGGCTCAGGTCATGACCTCACGGATCCTGAGTTCGAGCCCCATGTCAGGCTCTATGCTGACAGCTCAGGGCCTGGAGCCTGCTTCGGATTCCGTGTCTCCTTTTCTCACTGCCCCTTCCCCACTCATTCTCCGTCTCTCTCTGTCTCTCAAATATTAATAAACGTTAAAAAAATAAAAATAAAATAAAATAAAATAAAATAAATAAAATAAAATAAAATAAAATAAAATAAAATAAAATAAAAATTTTACAAACATGTAAATGGCACATTCTTTTGGATTGCTATGTAGAGCCAAAAAAAAAAAAAAAAACCCATAAGAAAAAAAAAATCAAGAAAATCTCAATTTTGTTAAGAGAGTTTAAGTATTTCATACATTTAATTCAATGAAATTTAGTGGAAGCACACACACCAAACATGTAAGAGTTACTATTCCTGGGATTTGGGTATAAATAATATATTTCTTCTATATCATTTTATTTTCTATGCTGAGTATGTATTTTTATATAATTAGGAAAATTAGCAATAACACAATGAAGAACAAAATTAATTTCTACTATACTTAGAATAAAGGGTAAAGTCTGGGGTAAAATATAAAAAAAAGGCAACAATCTCAAAGCACCAAAACAACTATATTAGAACACAGTGGCCATGATCAGTTTCATCTGTTTTTAATACTATGCCTATATCTTCCCAAGTATCAACAAGTACACTGGCTAAAAGGTAGAATATTATTTTTTACCTGACTTTATTCTAAAAATAATTTAATATTACAAATCCATAAACTTCTCTATCACAAAAAGCTCTCAACACATAAGGCTACTATCTAAGAAAGACAATAGCTCAGGATATTTTCATAACCATGCACATCTGTTCCCTATAACAGTACTCAGCATACAGAACAGTAGTAGTACCATGAATACAGTGGTAGTGTTGTACTTACCTAATCCTTTAGGTGTAATGCCACTACTGTCAGCAGGATTAATGACCCAGTAGTAATATTTTAATGTGTGCATTAGCTGTAATACTGTTCCTACTCTGCGTATGGTGGTATAAATGGTAGCAGTTCCGATAAATTCAGCAGACAAGTAAGTGTATAGGGAGAGCTGAACCTAATACAGAATATTAGCAAAGCATTAAAATAAATTTAAAATGCCTCAAGTGTTTATTATAAATATACATTTTAATTTAAATGCAAATTAGTAAAGGCCAAGAAAGAACCATTTATTAAGAGGTTAAAAATAACTTTTAATTAAATATTATTTATATTGAAAAAAATCTGCAGCCAACACATTCTAATAAAACTTATTTTAATAAAAGTAATCTAGTGGCTATTACCAATGAAATAATTTTAAATGACTTAATAATCTATCAAAAGTATCTGATAGGAAGACCAAATTACTTAAGAAGTTAACTAGACTAAAGCCTTTAATCAAAGTATATTTCAGCAGCTGAAAGAAACAGAACTAATATCTATCAGCTATATCATACTTGGAAAAAATATACATAGTCCTATATCCTAAAAGTTCAGGTAGTTTCAAATTTTCTTAACCCACTCCCACAGTATCAGAATCTAAGCATGTAAGCAGAGAGAGGACAAGCCAAACATCTTGTTTAAAAAGTGAACAAACGTCAAGTTTGAATTTAGCACCACAACTAACATGCTAAACAACAAAGGTCAGAACTTATATTATGTAACCAAAGTTGTATGGGAAACTTGAAAACTGTAAAAGGAAGCTCACATTCATGAAAAATGTCCGTTATTATTGACTTCCAGTAGACTATAACAGGGCTAAATCTGGCTAAATTTAGGTAAAAAAAAATAAAACTTTTATCTTGATATCTAAAAAACAATGTATATCTTTATTTTAAAATAATGTTCACAATCATGATATAAACTCTGTACTTACAATAAAAGCAATTTTCCAGTCACTGTGATTGTACTCATCATGGCATAATTAGTTACCTGTTACTTTCTGTTTTCTTAGTCTTAATAATCAGTGTAGCAAATTCTTTCTTGGAAAGATATGAATCACAACCACTAACTTCAGAATGCAGTTATTAGATCCAGTTTAATTCAAACTATAGTTTCGTTTAGTTTAATATTTACGTATTTCATATTTTGATTGCTGATTCTGTGGAATTCAACTGCTTCAGGTTGACTATAAAACAGGTCGAAAAATCCAAACAAATGCTTTCCACTGGATAGTTTAGGTCCATAACTATAATTTATAATATTACGCTAAAATGAAATGAATGAGAACAAAACGTATACCTTTGCAGGTGTATGTATCCAGATGGCTGGGTTGAATAAAATGTGATCACAAAGCTGCTTTAGCAAAGGTGCTCCATGAGATAAACCATCAAGGTACTTTGCAAAGGACAAAAATTGCTCCAGGACAGCTCTAGTTATATGGACTCTTGATGACTAAAGAAAAGGAAAAGATTTTCAAGCTAAAAATACCCAGAACATCACATTTTAAAACTGCTGACTTGCAATAAGTACATATGCATTTTCCATATCCACCCCTAATACGTTAAGTATAATATAAAACTGTATATTTCCTTCAGCATTCAAAATCTAATTATATTCAGAAACATAACATTTTAAGATAATTCTCTTAAATGACAGTTTGTTATCTGAATCCCTTTCCAGAACACCTGCAGATAAATAACTCAGGTTAAATGCCACTCTCAACCCAAGCTAAAGAAATAAAGTAAGTTATGAATAAAAATGGTCTCAACCCATTTTTGTGTGAGTTGACTAAAGAAGAGATCTCAAAGAAAATTAAAATGGAATACAATTAATACCATGATCACACACACGCACGCACGCACACACACACACACAAATATTGGGAAAGAGAACTATCATGAGATCCAAACCAACTGGAAAACAAATTGACCCCACCATTCCACTAAAGCCTTTCTTCATAAAATCACAAATGAGTTGCACATGGACAAATACAACACATTTAAAAAGGCAAATCTCACTTTCCTGGAAATACTGCCCCCTTTGGCTTTCATGACCCTCAGATTACTCCCCAGTGCCTTCTGCTTAAAAGATGGGAACTGATGGGGCACCTGAATGGCTTAGTAGGTTAAGTGTTGGACTCTTTGTTTAGGCTCAGGTCATGATCTCACGGTTTGTGAGTTCCAGGCCCACACAGGGTTCCACACTGTCAGCACTGAGCTTGCTTGGGATTCTCTCCTCTCCCTGTCTCTCTGCCCCTCCCCAACTCATGCTGTCTGTCTCTATCAAATACATAAATAAATTTTTAAAATTAGCTTACAAAATGTTTATTTAAAAAAAAGATGGGATGAGGGGTGGGTGGGAGGGGAAACTGTGTGATGGGCATTGAGGAGGGCACCTGTTGGGATGAGCACTGGGTGTTATATGGAAACCAATTTGACAATAAATTTCATATTAAAAATAAATAAAAATTTAAAAAAAGATGGGGACTGCTGAAACTTATATTCTCGTTCCCATAAAACCACTCTCCCTAGACGATATTTTATACTTCCACAGCTTCATGTAACAATACCTCTATTCTAAACACACCATCAAGATTTTCAACTGCCATCACCAATACATAACCTACTATCAATGCCATTTAGAGAAATGACAGACCTTCCATAATTTAAACCAAACCTTAAAGCTGCATTGGTCAATACAGCAGCCACTAGCTATTTGTGGCTACTGAGCCCTTGAAATGTGGCTAGTCCCAGGTGATGGTGTTGTAAGGAAGTATACACTGGATTTTGAAGGTTTAGAATAAAAGACAATACAAAGTATCTATTATCCTTTTTTAATTGAGTATATGCTGAAGTGATAATATTTTTGGATATATAAGGTTAAATAAAATACATTATTGTATTAATTTCACATATTACGTTATGAGACATTTTAATTTTTTTATTTTATCTAAAAATTTTTTTTTTAATATTTATTTTGAGAGAAAGAGAGACACACACAGAGCGTGATTTGGGGAGGGACAAAGAAAGAGACAGGATGTGAAGCAGGCTCCAGGCTTTGAGCTGTCCATACAGAGCCTGACATGGGGCTAAAACCCATGAACCACGAGATCACAAACTGAGCTGAGGTCCAATACTTAAATGACTGAGCCACTCAGGCACCCCTATGAGAAATTTTTACATACCATACAAGGCTTGCATTATATTTTGACTGGATAATGCTGCTTTGGAGTATAATTTCAGATGAAAATATTATAGAGTAAATGCTGTTCTTTAAAAGCTGATAATTCAAATTCAACTGTGAAAAATATGTATTAGTACACAAATGTTTCCTTCCTCATTTGGTGACCTTTTTTGATCCTCCCTAGGATAAAGAATCACCTACCACTAAACCCTGAAGCACAGGTCACATCACATCTTTATCTCCATTACCAGGGATTAAAGTCCAAATAATAGTATAGGATAATTAAGGTCTAAAAAGGACTAAACTGTCTTACCAATTTTACTTCCCTATGGTATACCTACACTCATCATGCTCATAACAAAGGCAACTCAATAAATTTGACATAAGCATGCCATGCATTTCATAAGGGGTCACAAACTCATATGAGTATAATGTTCAAATAGTTAACAACAATGTATGAATTAGGGTAGGAGACGATAAGTAGTGAGAACTGATGAAGGTACCTAAAGGAATAAAAGTAAAATAAATAAAATAAAATTCAAAACTAGAAAACTTTTCATTGAGCCAAATAAATTGTTTCTTTGGAAAATAAGTTTTGCCTATACAACACCAGTTTCCTTATGTGCCTTCTCTACCACGCTCCCTCAACTTGTAAACCCCTTGCATCTGTTTCCTTTACTTAAAGGTAGATTCAATACTCTTCATTTAGTCATACAGAAAATATGCATGTTGAGGACTTACTATTTGCCAGGGACTCTCTGTGGCACCGTGGAAAGAACAGTTAACAAAAAGCCCTGAAAAAGCCCTGCCTTCACAGAACTCAAAGTCTAGGAAAGGAGAAGCCTGGGACGTACAACAACATAAAAAAGGTAAAATATGTAACAAGTCAGATGTTAGTAAGTACATGAAAAAGCACAGAGTGGACAGGAAATTTGTGGAAGGGTGATTATGGAAAGGTGTTACTGAGTAGGTACCAATTAGCTTGAAGTGTAATGTGGATAGCAATTATTTTTATTACTAGGCTTTTATTACTAGGTGTTTGACAAAACACCAGTGGTGAGTAGATAAGCAATGGTCCTAACAAAGGTTGGGAGAAAAACTTTACATGAAAATTTTTTAAAAAGATGGAAAAATGATCCTAACAAGTAGCTGAATTGTTAAAGAGTGGGAAGTGGCAGACACAAACAAATAAGTCTTTAAGGAAAAAGAAAAATCAAAGCTTGGGCAGTCATTTTAAAGGAACTTTAATAAGAAGAATGCAATGTTTTTAAAATTTTTAACCACTTTATTCATGGGTAGGGGAAAAAATTAAAACAAGAGATCAATGGTTATATAAAGCTTTAGCCAGCTCCTTCACTAGCTATAATTTCAGATAGCTTATCTTATAGACTATATTCTTATTCAGTAATGATGATTTCAAGAGCATTATCTGATAAATCCTACTTTTACACTTAAAATTCTGAAATAGAACAGTCAGATCCTGTTCCTAGATAAACATTTTCAGAGATCAGATTTTATTCTATAAAACTGTCATGTGTTTACAAAGAACAATAAGGCAATAGAAAATCAGACTGGCCATTATGCACGTATTCATTTGAGGAAGTAACTCATAATTTGGAAACAAGTTTTCAACTTGCTCTGTGTTATAAAAAGATACACTAGAAGCATCACATGAGGCATTCCTTCCATATTGCTAAAAAAAAAAAAAGTATCAGTTTTTTCATAGCAATTAAGCTCTTGGGTAGTAGTTTTTATTCTAACATTTATCTTTAGGAAATATCTTTCTAAAACTGTGTTTTGTTTTGTTTTGTTTTGTTTTGTTTTGTTTTGTTTTGTTTTGTTTTGTTTTGTTTTTTATTGGCCTACTCAAAATCCTACCAGGCAGAAAATGAAAGTTCCTTCAGTAGCATGTTACCTTTACCATAAGTAGTACTTATTCCTCCTGCCTTGCATTACTATTAATTATTCACATGTCTTTCTTTCCTGTTATAAAAGAGAATACTATGTTATTCATCTTTTTTTTGTGTCTGGTGCCTGCCATAATTCCTCAGCAGAAGAGAATAAGAAAAGACAAAACACAGATTAGGAGAAAAGAAGATATCCAACTCTGCTTTAATGAGTTTCGTTTGAATGATTGCTTTGAAATATTTTTTATTTTGATATTTGCTGTCATTTTCTCAAGTAAAGCTATTTAAAAAGAGAGTTATACTTGGATAATTTATAGTTATAAATCTGTAAACTGTATGCTCTGAAATTTAAACTATGTAACAGTACTTTTGTGTGGTGACTGAACACATAAATTATAAAATGAACTATATGAACTGTGATAGAAGATATTGGAAATAGAGCTTGAGAAGCTAGGGGAAAAAGTTAGATGATAACATTTCACTCCATAAGTAACTAAATCAAATAGGGGCAATAGATGTTAAAGGGAGAAGTTGCTATTCAGTAAGAAGAGGTCTTTCCTACATTTAGAGCAGCCCACCGTGGAATGGATTACCAGAAATGTTCATTTAAATTTTTTTTTTAATGTTTATTCATTTTTGAGAGAGACAGAGAGACTTAGCATGAGTGGGGGGAGGGGCAGAGAAAGAGGGGAACACAGAATCCAAAGCAGGCTCCAGGCTCTGAGCTGTCAGCACAGAGCCCGACATGGGATCTGTGAGATCATGACCTGAGCCAAAGTCGAACGCTTAACTGACTGAGTCACCTGTACGCCCCAGAAATGTTCATTTTTATTGCAGAAACCACTCTACACATACAGAATATATACTATATTATTAAGGAAATTGTGGAAAATTATTTTAATTACTACAGGTACATCATAAAGTAGTTGATCCTCAACATCCATCTCACTCCTTTTAGGACACCAAGATTGAGCTCCAAATAGCTTAATCCAATATGAATCATTTATGTGTTGTTGTTGTTGCTGTTGTTTGGGGGAGACAGGTAGAAAGCAATTAGTTCAGAGAACCAGCATCAAAATTTTCATGGCAACAAATGATTCAACGTAGGTCAAGACCTAAGCTGACTATCAAATTAGAGAGACGGATGTCCTTCAGTATCTGGCAGAAGGGAGCTCTTCTGCCTAACCCCAATCTGGATGTGAAGGCCTACAGCACTAAGTCTACCCGGAAACCTTCTTTTTACCACAAAGGACAGCAGCTGTATCATCAAATAAAATCATCAGTGACTTGGCAGAGCAGACATACAGAAAAAACCTAGGTCCTTGATGACATAATGGAGCCTCAGACAGCCAAACCCTAAAGCCCAACCTAATGGATATATAGGATATAGGTTTTACTGGCTGTGCTGATCTACTCCCCAACCTTCCCCATCCTATTTTGTGCTCCAGAGGCTCCCATGCCTGTTGGCTTCCTGTTGGGTTTGACTAGTTAGAGACACCAGCAGGAAATTAGAGGCCAGGAAGAAAATGAAGTTGGGGTATTTATTCTACTAGCTTCACCCTTTCAGGCCAATACACCACATTCTTTTACTTAAGACCACACTCCAGTTGGGTATGATTTCTTCCAGAACTACAAAACTTTCTCTTTGAGTTATGATAAACAATCCTCTCATCTCTTCAAACCTTGCTGATTTCCCTTAACAAGGGAACTTAAGGCCGATGCAGAGCTTGAACTCACGAACCATGAGATCATGACAGGAGCCGAAGTCGGACGTTTACCTGACTGAGCCACTCAGGCGCCCCACTAAGTTACACCTTCTATGACAAGGACATAAAGCTAAGTGATAGTTAACTATTAGCTTGTTATTAGTTGATGATAAAATAAAAATGGAACTTTAAAAAACTAACTAAATAAAAATAAAAATGTAAACTTTATTATCTATACTATTCACCCAGGAACTGATGTTTAAAATAAAGCAGTATGTGGGGCGCCTGGGTGGCGCAGTCGGTTAAGCGTCCGACTTCAGCCAGGTCACGATCTCGCGGTCCGTGAGTTCGAGCCCCGCGTCAGGCTCTGGGCTGATGGCTCAGAGCCTGGAGCCTGTTTCTGATTCTGTGTCTCCCTCTCTGTCTGCCCCTCCCCCGTTCATGCTCTGTCTCTCTCTGTCCCAAAAATAAATAAACGTTGAAAAAAAAATAAATTAAAAAAAATAAAATAAAATAAAGCAGTATGAATATTCATCTGTAAAGGTGAAAAACATTCTTTTAGGTACTCAAACAAGTATGAAAGTGCTTTTCATTTATTCAATTTAATCCAACAACTATTTATTGAGGCAGGCACTCTTTTAGGTCCTGAAGACACAACAATAAGGTGAGAACAAAAAAGATACAGTCCCTGCTTTCATCCAGCTGATGCTTATATTCTAGTGAAAAGAGGCAGAAAATAAACAAGTAAAAAACGTCTGAATCGTGCTCTCAAAAATCAGTAGAGAGATAGTGATGACTATGGAAGGGCTACTATTCTATTTAGAGGGATGAGTCAAGAGTTCTCTGATAAGATGTCATAAGTAAAATCATAAAAGAAGTGTAGAATCAAGCCATGTGGACATCTACAAAATGAGTGATGAAAGCAATGTGAAAAGAAAATGCAAAAGTCTTGACATGGATTCATGCTTGCCATTTTAGCTTTTAAG
This sequence comes from Felis catus, assembly GCF_018350175.1. NCBI lineage: Eukaryota > Metazoa > Chordata > Mammalia > Carnivora > Felidae > Felis > Felis catus. Next base: position 14,048,388 of record NC_058368.1, on the reverse strand, counting down.
GGAAAGGCAAAAAGGCTTTTGCATGGCCAGTGCGTCTGTAACAGAGAAAGCATGAAGGGGTATAATGAGATGATGTCAAAGGTAAGAGAATTGTGAATTTACTTTGAGAAGGACGAAGTAGTAAAGTATGGCATATTTTAGGAAGATTAGTCTGACTGCAAGAAAAATAGAGTGTGGATAACCAATGGTGATCAATGGTGATTGAAACAGGATGGTATCAATGTGATATAGAAAGGACTAGGATCGTAAGTAGGAAGAAGTCATTCATTCTGGATATGTTTTAATACCAAGACAAGATAATTTGCATAGAATATGGATTTATTGTGTGAATAGAGTCAAAAAGTATTAACATTTTTGGTCTGAACTAATGGGTGAATGGCAATGCTATTAACTAAAATAGAGAAAACTGAAGGATGAAAGATGTGAAAGGAAAATCAGTCCTTAAAATTGAGAAAGAGGAGGCGTGAGTAGGATAGAATAAAATAGGAGACCAAGGAGGTAGGAAGAAAACAAAGAAAGGATGCTGTTACAAAATACAATTGAAGAAAGCATTTCAAGGAAAGAATGTTAAACTGAAATGTTAACAGACCAAATAAGATGAAAACTGAAAACCTTAAGATGTAACAATATGAAGACTACTGGTGACACTGACATGAGCCATTTGAAGGATAAAAGCCTGGGGGCGCCTGGGTGGCTCAGTCGGTTAAGCGGCTGACTTCGGCTCAGGTCATGATCTCGTGGTCTGTGAGTTCGAGCCCCGCGTCAGGCTCTGTGCTGACAGCTCAGAGCCTGGAGCCTGTTTCCGATTCTGTGTCTCCCTCTCTCTGACCCTCCCCCGTTCATGCTCTGTCTCCCTCTGTCTCAAAAATAAATAAACGTTTAAATAAATAAATAAATAAATAAATAAATAAATAAATAAGCAAGCCTGATTGGGATAGGAATGGATCTAAGACCAAATAGGATTCCAGGAATATAAAGATGGTTTAACATTTGAAAAGTAATTAATATAATTCACTAAGAAAAAATTGAAGAAACATCTTAATTTTCTCAAATAATGCAGAAAAACATTTGGTAAAATTCACCTGTTTATGATAAGGAAAACTTCTCAGCAAACTTGTAGTGGACAGTTTCTTAATTTGATTTAAAAATTGACTAGGGGTGCCCAGGTGGCTTAGCCAGTTAAGCATCCGACTCTTAATTTCAGCTCAGGTCATGATCTCACGGTTCAGGAGATCAAACTGTCAGTGTGGAACCTACTTGGGATTCTCTCTCCCTCTCACTCTGCTCCTCTCTCACTTGCATGTGCTCTTTCTCTTTCTCTCAAAATAAATAAACATTCTTTAAAAAATAAATAAAAATCTACTGAAAGTAATCTACAGCATATACCATACTTAGTGGCTAATTATTGAAAGCTTTGCACATGAGCTCTGGAATAAGACAGGGATGCTCACTATTACAACTTCTGTTTGGCACTATACTGTAAGTCTTAGTACAATATCAAGGGGAAAAATACAAAAAGAATAAGTATTAGGAAGATATAAAATTTTCTACAAGTAAATGTTTCTGAAAAATTGACAAACTACGAGAATTAGAGGAGTAGCAAGACGTATATAAAAGGTCAACATGAACACCAATTATATTTCTATATATCAGTGATAAAAAAAAACTTACATTTGAAAAACCTCAAGAATCTAGGAATAAATTTAGCAAAAAGACAATGTTTTCTAGCACAATTCTACCAAAGAGTCCTAAGTAAATAGAAGCATGCACCAAATGTATGAATTGGAAGGTTTAATATAACACAATGAAACACAATGAAAATCCTAGCATTTTTCTGGTGGAAATTAACAAACTGATATAGATGTTAGTGCAAATACCCTTGAATAGCCAAAACAATCTTGAAGATTCTTTCCAAAATGGGATAATCATAAAAGAAAATGAAACGGTGACCTATATTAAAATTAAGGACATTTATTCATCAAAAAATATCAAGAGAGGGGGCACCTGGGTGGCTGAGTCGGTTAAGCGTCCGACTTTGGCTCAGGTCATGATCTTGCGGTTTTTGAGTTCAAGCCCCGCTTCGGGCTCTGTGCTGACAGCTCAGAGCCTGAAGCCTCCTTCCGATTCTGTGTCTCCCTCTCTCTCTGCCCCTCCCCTGTTCATACTCTGTCTCTTAATAATAAATAAATGTTAAAAAAAAAATTAAAACAAAAATATCAAGAGAGTGAAAAAGCAGGCTACAGAGGAAGTAATATTCAGAATGCATCTCCAACAAAGGTGTCAAATACAGGATATAAACAGAATTTCCACAAATCAGTAAAAAAAATGATAGACAATTCATATGAAAAAGGATAAACACTTTGAACAGGTATTTAATAAGGGTGGATAACTAAAAGACAATAAGTGTAAAAAAATGTTCAATTTAATCTGTCATCAGGGGAATGCAAATTAAAACATAATGTGATCTACAGAATGTAAGACTATCTTTGCAAGTCACATATCTAATGAAGATTAGTGTACAGAATAATAAAAAAAAATTGCTACAATTCAATAATGGAAATACCATATTTTTTAATGGGCAAAGTTCTAAATAGACATTTCCCTAAGGAAAACATACAAATAGCCAATAAGCACATGAAGATACTCAACATGATTAGACAACACAGAAATGCAAATAAAAAATGACATGCCATTTCACACTCACTAGGATGGCTAGAATAAAAAAGACAATTAACAAATGTTGGCAAGGATGTGAAAAACTGGAAACCGCACATACTGTGGATGAAATGAAATTTTCCACTTTGGAAAACAGGCTGGCAGTTTCTCAAGTGGTTACACACAGAATTATGATAGTATCCATCAAATCAATTCATAGGTAAGTATCTACGTAAGAGAAATAAAAACATATGTCCACACAAAAACTTGTACATGAAAGTTCATAGCAGCATTAGTCATAACATCCAAAAGATGGAAAAAACACAAAAGTCTATTGGCATCTGAATAGATAAATGTGTTGTATGCATACAATGGAATATTATTCAGCCAAAAAAGAAATGAAGTATTGATATATGCTACAACATGGATGAAATCTTGTACACATGACAATAAGTGAAATAAACAGGATACAAAAAGACCAACACTGTATGATTCCACTTACATGGAACATCTAGAATACACAAAGTCATAGAAATAAGAAGTAAATTACAGGTTGCCTAGGAGTGGAGATCTTGGAGGGAAAGTGGGGAAATTGGCAAAGGACATGAATAAGTACTCCATCAGTGAGAAAAAGTGGATGTGCAGTAAATATACATGAAAATATGTCATATCTTATTCAAAATTTCAAAAAATGCAAATTGAAACCATAACGAGATAATATTTTCTACCTAAGCTGACAATATAATTTTAAGGTTATTAACTCTGAAAAGGAGGAAGAACTGAATATGTCTTTTATTTTGATTTAAAGTTTTCTCACTGAATTTCTAATTTTTAAATTTTTTTTTAAGATCTACTTTTAAGGACTCTCTATACCCAGCATGAAGTTTGAACCCAGAACCCCCAGATCAAGAATTATGCTTCACCACCTGAGCCAGCCAGGTGCTCCAATGAATTTCTAATTTTAAGCTAAGTTTTATGTGTAAGAAAAAAAAATGCTCACTTTAGAATTATTTTGATAACCTCACAGCAGATGGATGAAAAATATATTCAAGGCATAGATCCTGGTAGTGATCTTGTCCGTACATAGTAATGGCACATTACATTCATAATATCTAATTTGCATAAGATATAATTTAATATAAATCTTCTAAAAAATTCTTCATAATCTAGATGCAAAAAATAGTTTTCCATGAAACCAAACACCTCAATGAAAAGCTTAATGTTTCTGAAAAAAATTATTTCATTAAAGAAATGCTACAAATGATCAATCACTTAATAACCTACTACTTCGCCAATCACCAATCCTTCAAGAAAGAATATTTGTTTTAAAACAAAGACAAGTTACAAGGATTTCAAAGGTAGAACAATCTGAGTTGAAAAAACTATTTCCAAAAGTCTTCTCAATTTTATTTCCAAATGGAAAAATAAGTTTATGCCTCTTATTCAAGGCCTCACCTCTTTATTTCTCAAATAGTTCCATTTTCAGAGCAACTGAATGCTAAAGAGTTAAATGATAAAAATAGGTTTGAGAGAGCTAATGAGGGTGGCAGGTATTTCCTTAGGCAAAAAAAAAAAAAAAGTCAATACGCCATCACTTTTATTCATGACTTCCCATGTTAATTTTTAAAAGAAACTGCATGATACAACTAAACTCTTATGAGCCCATAATAGAAAGCCAGCATTCATTACCAGAATAGTACAACTGTGACTAAAGCAAAGGTCATAAGAAAACCAAGACATAAATGACACAAAATGGGAAATATTAAACCCATCTAACTTGTGTTGTTTATATTATGTAGTGATTACAGAAAAGCCACCTTAAATATTCATATATATTAAAAGCAGAGACAAATCACAAACTATTTTTGCTTATTACAAAACAAAGATTTTTTTTTACCTTATATAATTGGAAAATAAAGCAAAACCAAGAAATCTATTTAAAATTAAATTGATAAAGCTTCTAAGAAACTTAGTTTGAATGTAAGGATAGTAAAGAAACAACTAGAAAAAAGAGTTAAGGGGAAAAACTTGTAACTTTGACTAAAGGTAGAGGAAAAAAATTTTCTTTAGTTTCTATCTTCTCTCAAAATCCCTTAATTATATAGATTTCTAGCATCCAATTTAGTTCAATGTCTATACTTAAGTCCAAATGCAAAATATAAAAGTAAATATTTGTGAATTAGCTAACAACAATGAACAGTTAATGAAAAGAGAAACTATAGAAAAAAATATAATTCAGGATTGTCAGTTGTTCAGCTGTATATACTACACAATAAAACCATCAACACACAGCACTTACCTTTTCAAGTAAGTAGCCAATGACTAAAAAGCCTTTTCCACCCAGCATCTGTTCTTGCATGGCTACTGAACTTTTAAGTAGTTCAACCAGGAATGCCAAAAGAGTAGCACTGCATGTAAAGTACAGATAATTACATTATGTAATCATCAAATGTTTATTATAAACATATGACAAAAGGTAACAAGCATATTCAATTCTAATCTCTAGTTTGCTGACAATGGTTATTACACCTTATGCTGTACAAGAATATATTTTTCTCACAAGCATGAGGAAACTTGTTTCATCTCTTTAAAATTAAATATAAATCAAAACATAACTGCACAGTTTTTTTATATTCCAAAGCCAAACACCGAAGTTCATCTATACATATGTATATTATCTGCTTCAAGTAAATCTACCGTAAGAAACATGCCCACAAATACATCAGTTCTCCATAATAAAGACTTTATCATAATATTGTTTTAAAGAACATGTTATCACAGAGAATTTTAAATGTGTATGCAATATTACTTTTGAGAACACACCTATTTTTTAAAGAAAACTTTTCATTTAGACCTATTTTTAAAAAATAACTTCTAATTTTTTAGAAAATATCCAGAGAAATATGCAAGATGTTTTTTAGGTTCATATATGCCTTCAGGAAAGCTCATGAGAGCAGAAAACAAATGATCTGTATAGTATCGAAATGAAAGTGGCAGTTAATTATACAATGTATACACAAACACATAAAAGCACACAAAGAGAAGTGCCAGACAAAGATAAAGCACTTGTTATGTCTGTTGAATGAAGGAAGAAACAAAATAAATAAATAAATAAATGATTGCACTGAATTAAGCTTTGATAATATATTATTTCACCAAGTTACACACTGAACAATTTTCAACTAGCAGCATTAATACATGATGGCAAACCTAATTAAGAAAATATATATTCCTTCATTGTATATGCTTCCTGTAGTTTATAACAATAAATGACAACAAGCCAAACTTCATCAGCAATTAAAATTCCTATTTACAATGCTATATAAGGTACCCTAATTTGCCTATTTATATTCATAAGAAAGAGTAAGACCACAGATTAATAAATATATTTTAAATTCACAAGTACTCATTCCTACAAGGAATTAAGAAAATCTGTTAATGAGGAAAACTTGAAAATAACTAAGGTCCAAAAGGAATCTAAAGTGATTCCATTCTCTCAGCTTATGCTACCTCTTCTGGTTTCAATAGTATTGACAACACATTTCTCTGAAAATGTGGATATTCTTGTTCAATTCAGAAATATTCTCATTAAAAGAATCAATTGCATATTATCATTATTATTATAAAGACTGTAGTTTAATGGATTATATGACATCAGCTAGAAAAAATATAGTATAACTGGAAATAAGGTACTCATTACAGGAAATTAAAATTCAAACACATTAATTGGCCCTAATTCTTTTAACCACACAAAAAAAGTAAACTAGCATTACAAGTCAACATAATTCTTTCACTTTGACCTAAAGTTAGACATGTGTAAGAAAAACACAACCACCAAAGAATCTCTTGGGATTTTTTTTAATGTTTCTGTAAAGAAAAACAGCTATTAAGCAATCTAGTCCATTTTGAATGAATTGTATGAATAATAAAAGCCACTTCACAAATAACTGCATAGTACCACTGCACAAAAATACTTCTGCTTAAATGGTTGAGAAGAATAAAGAAATCAGTGCATAGAGATCACACAATTTCCTAATCTTTTCATGGAATTCTTGTCTACACCTGAGTTAGGGACTTAAGGGGAAAGATGACTAACATTCCTAAACATCAGCACTGCCAAAAAGAGAGACTGGAAATGCCTATGGTCCCTATGGTCCATGAAAAAAATGCAAAATAAATCACTCTCCTATGTAAAGCCATATAAAATTACAACAATGCCATGGATTTTCTTACTCTTTTTATGTCAGAAGGACTACTCTTTCTCAAACATCTAATGAATAAATGCAGACTTCTAATCACAGTGGAATTCCATTACAAAATCAGAAATATTAATTTTATTCCAAAAATCTTAACACGTATCTATGCTACCCATATAAAGTTAATTTCACTTCAGTTTTAAGTACGACAACAATTGAAAAGTCAAATGCATTCACTAACAAAAGTATTGTAAATTTATACCTAAAACTGAATGCAACAGCAATACTATATCTTTTAAAAAAAAAATCTTTAAAATAGGTATATTTGACATGGTGGATGTAATAGTAAATAGATGGCCATCTTCGAAGAGGTACATTTTCAAACATAATTTAACAAACTTACCAGTAACTAAAATGCATCGGATTGCTGCAGGGCTCACAATAAACTTGCAAAATTCTGTGTACTGCCATACAAAATTTCTCTCCATTCTTGCCTATTTCCAACTCCCCTAGATACAAAGGCAAATATAAAGGATACTTCAGCCCATTCCTATATCTCCTACATACCACTTCCTGTCTAGACATATCAGTTCATCTGTAGAGGATCTAAGTATATAGGATAACCAAAAAGCAAGTATCTGTGTCAGCCAAAACTAGTATACACAACATAGAAGTTTCTCTTGAAAAGTATAGCAATACCCAAAAATGGATTTCCATAGGAATATTTTACTTAAGACAGAAAGTGTTCTTTTATATCTTAAAGTAAAATTGCTAAACTTTTCAACAGATAGTACTATAACAAATCATGTTCTTTTAAGTAGCAATTCTACTTTAGGAATAGTTAAGGGTGTTTAATAATCCTGCCTCCTTTTAAGGAAAATGAACTAAATAATCTATAGGGTTATTCTTAAAAATAATTAACACCTTCCAGTTCTTAATAAGCTTCCAATAAATTAGAAAATAATATTTATTTCAAGTAACATACTTATAAAGGGCTAGACCTTATGAAAATGAAGAAAATAGTATAATAATACCACTATGACAGCATATTTATTATCTCTCTAGAGCTTTCTGGTCCATATTATTAAGGAATACCACAGTCTTGGCCCACAAATACCTGAGAATATTTAATAACTGTGTATGAACATGACTAATTTCTGTTACTAATGATAAATATGTACTATATTTAGGTTCCATGGAAATTTATATAAATATAGATTTTGACTTGATTTTAATATAACTTTATCCATTTCAATTTGTCCATTATTTATCTTTTAAAGTAATTAATGTAGGCAATTTATAATCCTAAAAGTTTTATTATCTTTGAGGTTTTTGATTATTTAAGATATACTGTATCATTAAGACAGACCTAATGTATAACTGAAATGATTGAGATTGAATATGAAACCTCAGTTCAAAGGCAGTTCTTAGGACACAGAAACTGTCTTTTCAATCTGTTTTGTACTGAAACAAGCAAAGTACCTCAGCTACATGAACTGTTTAAATATATTAAGAAAAATGGAATTCATAATGTAAAAAATTAAAGATTCCCTGGGATCCAACACATCCTGCCCTTTTAAAAGGATGTTTTTAATATCTTAAGAAACACTACAGACAAAGTAATTGCCAGAATAAATTTAGAAGTAGATTACATTCCATTAAGATTAAGGTACCAGTAAGGGGAGAAAACCTTTTGACTTTTTCATAAGGTTTCGTCTTTTTTGTAGCCAAATTTGGTATTGAGATACACTGAAATCTTGCAGACAATGATTAAAATTATATAAAATATCTAATACCACTGTTTCTATGCTGTATCTCTGACTAGAAAACTCTTCTGAGATAAGAGTGATCAGAGCAGGAACAAAACTGTAAAAGAAATAAACTCAAGTCCATACTCAAGATAATTTCTCACTCAACACAATTAATTTCAGTGACACCCATACACAAAAAAATCTCACAAAAGTTAGAAGAGTTAAATTTCTTCACAGTTCACAACTGGAAAGGTCTAAACCAAAGTTTCTAATTCCATATCCATCTGACAGTCACGTTTAAGACAATGTGTTCCTAAAGATGTGGTCTTAAAAGAACACTGCCTACCTGCCTATATAGGCAATAAACCTGATACAGAAAACTGTCACATTCATCAATTCAGACATCAAGTGGAGATACATGCTGAAATAAGTAAAATACATTTATCTGCAGAGTCAAATAAGGAAAACAGTGAAATGCAGCACAGGAAAATGTAAGGACAGATGGAATATACTGGTAGCACAGGAAATCACTAAGCCTGCCTACAGTCATGAAATCTCTCAGTAATTTCCACCTTTTCTTTCAGCCTGATAAGGAGACAGGCAGCCTCATAAACTGAATTGGCTACCCCTGTCATGGCTATTTGAGAGTATTCTTTAAAGGTCCTATTTTATCTTTTTATTTTATTTTAATTATTTTTAATTTTATTTTAAGTTTATTTATTTATTTATTTTGAGAGAGAGAGAGAGAGAGAGAGAAAGAGAGAGAACACACATGCACACAAGCAGAGGAGAGGCAGGCAGAGAGAGAGGGGGAGAGAGAGAGACAGAGAGAGAGAGAGAGAGAGAGAATGAATCCCAAGCAAGCCCCGCACAGTCAGCGTGGAGCTCGACATGGGGCCTGAACTCAGCAACGATGAGATCACGACCTGAGCTGAAACCTAGAGTCAGACACTTAACTGACTGAGCCACCCAGGGGCCCCTAACGGTCCTATTTTAAAGTTCATCAGGGAATCACACATTTTTACCTTCCTTTGGTAACAGATTTTGATTTTATGTTTCATCAACCTATTTTATTTCTGAAAAATGTTATAGCCAAAAAGTCAAAGTTCATAAAATTGTGATTGAAATGTCTCAAAATCTGTCTTCTATGGAAACAAAATTTTAACATGTTTAATTCTAAAGGAATTAATTCTAAGCCTCTTATGACATAGTTATATGTTCATATATAGTACCTACCAGTATTTACATAGTTTGAGAACAAAACAGCCTTTGACCAGCTCCACTCATAACTCCACAAACAGCCAATAGATATTTACTAAAAAGGGTCTCAAAGCCTACTAATTTAATCCCAATTGAAAAATGACCACTTAAAATACTTTAAACATCCTTGTCCCTTTATGAAAATTTAGTAGACAAGTTACAAGTGGCAGTTACTAGTAACCATGTACAATCCATGCATACATGAATACTTTAGAAATTTAATGTTGTATCTTCCTAACCTAAGAAGTTGAAAATTTCAAAAATAAAATAGAGACATAATGACACATGTGTGATGCCCTTCAAGATCAAAATATGTCATAGCAGGGGAACCAAATAGCCAATCCTTTATCCTGGTGTCAAGGCCCAGTCTGTTTAACAGAAGCAGGATTAAAAATACACCCTGGAAGTGCTAAAATTGTCAAATAAAGAAAATAAGTATTAAAACAGCTAACGTGGGGGTGCCTGGCTGCCTCAGTTGGTTGAGCGTCACACTCTTGATTTTGGCTCAGGTCATGATCCCAGGGTCATGGGATCAAGTCCCACATCAGGCTCCACACTGAGCACAGAGCTTGCTTCAGATTCTCCCTCTCTCCATCTGGCCCTCTCCCCTGTTCGGGCTCTCTCTCCGTCTCTCTCACTCTCTTATAAAAACAAAAACAAAAACAAAAAAACAGCTGACTACACAGAAAGCTGAAATAATTATTTGATACTTAGGCTTTACAAATGCCCAGGAATTTTCTGGTGTTTTAAAATTATTATTTAAATGATCAGGCAATAAACTGACTTCTTACTTCTTTTTTTCTTCAGTGTGTGTACAATTCTGAAAATCTATACATGTAGATTTTGATAATCCTACCAGAATCAAGATACAGACCTGTTCCATCACACCAAAAAAGCCCTCATATATTCCATCTCTTTAGAGCTTTACAAATCACATTCTTCCAACTCCCATAATCTTGAGTAACTACTCATCTCTTATCCATCACTACAGTTTTGACATTTCAAGAATGTCATATAAATTGAATCATATAGCATGGAATCTTCTGAATTTGTGTTTTTTGACCTCAACATATTGTCTTGGATACTCATCCAAGTAGTTGCATATATCAAGAGTTTATTGCTTTTACTTGGTAAAAGAGTATTCCATTGTATGAATGGATTACCACAATTTGTGTACATTTGAGTTACATCTAGTTAACAATAATTACAAACAGGACTACTATAAGCATTCACACAAAGGCTTCTTCTGTGAAACACAGCTTTCATTCATTTCTCATAAATATAAACCTATAGGAGTAGAGGAGCTGAATTACAAGGTAAATGTGTATGTTTACCTTTGTAATAAACTGCCAAGTTGCCAGAGTGGCTGTACCACTTGGAAATTCACCAGTAATATATTCCAGTTGTTTTTCATCCTTGCCAGCACTTGGCACCATGAGTATTCTTTACTTCGGCCATCTTACTAAGTGTGTAGCTGTACCTTCTACTAGTTGTATTATACATTAATTACCCTGTTGATTAATGATGCTGAACATCTTTTCATGTGCTATTTTGACATCCTTATATCTTCTTTGGTTAAGTGTCTGTTCAACTTTTTGCCCATTTTTTTTATTGGATTTTATGTTTTCTTACTATTAAACTTTTAGGGACTTCTTTATATATTCTTGATGATTATAATCCTTTGTCAAATAAAGTATTTTCTACTCTTTTCCTCCAGGCTGTAATGTGTCTTTTCATTGCATCTTTTGCTAACTAAAGGATTTTAACTTTGATGAAGTCAAAGTCAAATTTATCAATTTTTGTCTTTTATGTATCTTTTGTGGTCATGTCTAAAATGACTTTGCATAGCCTAGATCACAAAAATTATCTCCTATGTTTTCTTCTAAAAGTTCTATAGTTTTATATTTTACAGTTAGAGTTAATGTTGAGTTTATGTTTTTTAAGTGTGAGGTTTAGTTCAATGGCCATTTTTGACATACAACTATCTTTCCTCCCCTAGATTCACTTTGCACCTTTGCCACAAATCAATTGTCCTTATTTGGGAGACTATTTCTGGACTCTATTCTGTTCTGGTGATAGTGTCTATTGCTTTGCTAATACATTCATTTGCTACATTCATTATTATAGCTTTATAGTAAGTCTTGAAGGCAGGCAAGTATGATTCCTTTTTCAAAATCATTCTTTTGCTTCTTTTTCAAAATCAATTTAGGTAGTCTAGTTATTTTATGTTTTAATATAAATTTTAGAATCATCTTGCATATATCAACAAACAAATCTAGCTAGGACATTAACTGGTATTGTGTTAAATCTATTGATCAATTCAATGACATCCTTACTATGTTGAGTTCCCTATACATGAACACAATAAATCTCATCATTTATTTAATATTTTCATTTCTTTCATCAGCAATTTGGAGATTTCAGCACACAGATCCTTACATGTTTGGACATTTATATTTTAAGTATTTAAATTTCTGAAGCTATTGTTAAAAGTATTTTGCATTTGGTTTCCTAATACACATTGTTAATGCAAAGAAATAAAATTTATTTTGCGTAAGAAACCAAGTCATCTGTAAAGGGATAGTTCTAATTTTTCCTTTCCAATGTAAATAACTTTTAATTCTTTATCTTGCCTTCCTCCAATGGCTAGAACTTCGGATTTGGATCAGAATCACAAAGCTACAACTCAGAGCTGAATTCATATATAATGTTACTGAGTTACTTCCCAAGTTCTCTCCTTTCCATGATTTCCCTGATAATTTCTGGTTGTGGGGCTCTTCTTTTCATTTCTGCTTTCAAACTGCTAGTGCTTCAGTTTCCTCACTCTGCTGCACACTTCTGTAATGCTGCTCAAATCCAGAGCAAACCAGCAGTAACAGGGATAAAACAAAGCAATATAAAGGTTTCTCGTTCTGAAAGTAAAAATCCTGGAATCCACCAGTCCATCCACTCTATCAAGTAAAAAGCTAAACAGACTAAAAAACCACAGCTCTTCTAGGATCCAATAAGAGAGAGGAAGAGGGCAAACCAATGCCCCCAAGACTGGGGAGACAAGCAGGAAACTATAGGGAGTCGTGGGTTACCAGAGCAGACACACCCAAGTGGAAACCACTGTGGCAACCAGTACCCAGGTAGGGAAAGCAGAACTGTAATTGACAAATTACTAGATCTGAGTGCTTTCAACCCTTCCAATTATATAAAGGTCCCTACATTTATTGGGTGATTTATTTCCAGGAAATAAACCAGGTTTTCACAATAAATAGCAGAGAAAAATCCTTCCAGGCTTCCAGCAAGGCAAAGGAAAATGAACTTGAAATACACGACAGCAATCTTTTCTTAACAAGGCCTGCACTTGGAGAAACCAGTTAACCAATCCTAACCTGCTGAGTTAAGAGCCTAAGTGACCTAGAGAAGGGAAACATCCAACTACAGTCAACTCTAGTCATCTCCTCCCACCTAACGGCATTGAAAAAGAAAAAAAAACAAAAACAAAACCCCTGAGAAACACGTGAAATTCACAGTCCAGAGGCAAAGGCTGACTAAAAGACTAACACCTAATCATAAGACTAAGGACACTTTCTCTGCTCCACGCCTCACCTCCACATTACTAAAGGCCTATTTACAGAAGTTCCTTTTACCAAATACACAGTGTCTGACCATCAAGAAAAAATTATGCTAAGCCCTTATGATAAGGGCTCTAATGGATGAAAGAGACATCACAGAAGAACAAATGGGCAACATAAGCAAAGAGATGGAATTCCTAAGAAAGAACCAAAAGGAAATGCTAGCAATAAAAACTACTGGAAAAGAAATGAAGACCATGTTTGATGGGAATATTAGTAGACTGAATACAGCTGAGGAAAGAATCTGTAAACTAGAGTATATATCAATCGAGTCTTCCAAAACCCCAAACCAAAGGGAACAAAAACTGAAAAAAAGAAGAATACCAAGGACTGTGGACAAGTAGAAAATGTGTAACATATCCACTATGGGAATACCAGGAGAAGAAAGCTACAAAGGAACAGAAGAAATATTTAAAAAAACAATGACTGAGAATTTTCCCCAAATTTGTGTCGGACATAGATCCAGAAAGCTCAGAGAACACCAAGTAAGATAAATGCTAAAATAACCTATATCTAGGCATATCATTTTCAATTTACAGAAAATCAAACATCACAAAAAAATCCTAAAAGAAGCCAGTGGGAAAAACACAATACCGATAGTCAAAATTAGGTAAGAATTACATCTGACTTCTCTTCAGAAATCATGCCAGCAAGAAGAGAATACAGTAAACATTTAAAAATGGTAAGAGGAAAAAGAAAAAACAAAAAAACAAAAAAACAAAACGGCAACCTCACGTTCTCTAACCTGAAAAATTATCCTTCAAAAGTGAAGGAGAAATAAAGACTATCTCATACAAACAAAAACTGAGGCAATCTGTTGCTAGTCTACTGTCTTGCAAAAAATGTTAACAAAAATTCTTTAGAAAGAAGGAAAATAATATAGGTCAGAAACTTGAATCTATGTAAAGAAAGCAAGAGCACTAAAGAGGAATAAAGGTAAAAAAAAAGTTTGAATTTTGTATTCTAAACTGATCTAATACATAACAGTTTGTTCAAAATAATAATACCAACATTGTATTTCATTATGTATGCTTATGTATATTCATTATGTATGAATATGTATATATGCTTATATATGTTTCTATATGAAATCAATGACATATGAAGTTAATGACAGCAATGATACTAGGGATAAGAAGGAATGATGATTATTTTGTTGTTATGAAGTACACACACCACCCATGAAGTGGTAAAGTGTTATATGATAGTAGACTTAAATTAGTTGCAAACTCTATGGCAACCATTAAAAAAAGGTTAAAAATAGAACAAAAACTGATATCTAAGAAAGGAGAGAAAATGGAATTATACAAAATGCTTAATTAAAATCTCAAAAGGCAGAAAAAGACTAGAAGACAAAAACTGTAACAAAAAACAAAACAACAAATCTAAAACAGGAACAAATATCATGGATATTAATCCAATCATATCAATAATCAATTTGAATGTCAATGTCTAAATGCACCAATTAAAAGACAGAAGCTGTCAGAATGAAATGAAAAACACAACCCACCTATAATGCTGTCTACAAGAAACCCAGTTTAATATAAAGACACAGATTAAAAGTAAATGGATAGAAAAAAATATACCAAGCTAACAACAATCAAAACAAAGTAGAAGTACCTACATTAATTTCAGACAGGGCAGTCTTCAAAGCAAGGAAAATTATCAGAGATTAATTAAGAAGGTATTATATAAGGATAAAGGGGTCAGTTTTTCAGGAAGACATAACATTTCTTAAAGTGTATACACCTAACAACAGAACATCAAACTACGTGAGGCAAATACCACTGTAACTGCAAGGAGAAACAGATGAATCCGCTATTACACCTGGAGACTTCAACATCCTTCCCTCTCTCACAAACAGACAAATGCAGCATGCAGAAAATCAGTTAGGACACAGTTGAACTCAACAACACCAACAAGTAACTGGAGAAGACTGGTATCTATACACAACTTCATCCAACAACAACCGAATACACATTTCTTTCAAGCTCACATGGAACATTCAAAAAGACAGACCACAAATGGAGCCATAAATCACAACTTACTAATTTTAAGTGAATAAAAATCATACATGTCTTCTCTCAGATCACAATAGAATTAATAATTAGAAATCAATAAAAGAACATAACACGTGGAGATTAAAAGCACACTTTCAAATAACACGGATGGAAGAATCTCAAGAGATACTAAAAATATTTTGAATGAAATTAAAATGAAAACACAACATAGCAAAATTTGTGGAATGAATTGAAAGCAATGCTTACAATGAAATTTACAGCACTGAATGCTGTGATATTGTGATCTATAAAAACAACATATTTATTTGGTCTTCATCCTTGTTTCTGGCACAGAGCTCCTAAAATCCCTGAAATTTCCTAAGTGATGAGAGTGAGAAAAATGTCTTTTGTCATGGTAATGAGATTACTTCGGGTACTCACCTAAAGATGGGAACTAGTTGCCAGGGAAGCCAATCACGTGATGAGAAGGTTGGAAATTTTAGTCCCACCTCCCTAACCCTGTCTTCCAGGGACAACAGAGATACTGGAGACTGAGTTCAACCACCAATGGCCATTGATTCAATCAACCAAAATCCCAAAAGGGCAGGATTTGAAGAGCTGGTCTGTGAACATCTGGGGATGCTGAGACAGTGGAATGCCTGAAGAGGGCATGGTAGCTCTGTGCGCCTTTCCCTATATGTTGCCCTCATGCATTTCTTCCATCTAAATGTTCATCTAAATGTTCATCTGTATCTTTTATCGTATCTTCTTATAATAAACCAGCAATCCAGTAAGCAAAATGTTTCCCTGAGCTCTGTGAGACACTCTAGCAAATTAATTAAACCAAAGGAGGTGATAGTAGGAACCTCTGATTGATAATCTATCAGAAATCCAGGTAGCAACCCAGACTTCTGATTGGCACCATAAGTCCAAGGAGGGGGTTGGTTGAACCCTCAATGTACAGTCAGTTGGTCAGAAGCACAGGAGATAATCTGGGCTTGTGACTGGTATCTGAATTCAGAGCGGCAGTCTTCTACGACAGGGCCATTAATGTGTGCCATCGGACACTACCTCCAAGTAGACAGTGTTAGAATTGAATTAAATTGTAGGACAATCAGCTAGTGTTACAGAGAATTGTTCGGAGTGGCAGTGGTAGAGGGAACCACCTCTCTACACACTGGAATTATGTGCTGAATCCTCTATTATGCACCTATAGAAAAGAAGAAAGATCTAAATAATAATCTACATTTCCACCTTAAGAAACTAGAAAAATGAGAGTAAACTAAATCCAAAGTAAGCACAGAAGAAGAAGAAGAAGAAGAAGAAGAAGAAGAAGAAGAAGAAGAAAGATAAAGAGGAGGGGGGAGAGGGGAAGGAGGAGAAGGAGAAGAGGAGGAGGAGGAGGAGGAGGAGGAGGAGGAGGAGGAGGAGGAAGAGGAAGAGGAAGAAGAATTATTAGAGTACAAATGAAAGCAACTGAAAAGAGGAAATCAAAAGAGAAAATCAATGGAACAAAAAGCTAGTTCTTTGAAAACATCGATGAAATTGAATAACCTCTAGCCAGTCTAATAAAAAAAAGTGACAGGACAGAAAATAATACTAATGTCAGAAATGAAAGAAGGGATGTAACTACAGATCCTATGGAAATTAAAAGAATAAAAAGGAATACTAGGAACAATTCTATGCCCATAGATTTAATAACCTAATGAAAAAGACCAGCTACTTGAAAGGCACAAGCTGTCAAATCTCACACAGAAAGGAATAAACATTCTGAACACACTTGTATCTATTAAAGAAACTGACTCAACAATTAATTTTCTAAAACAGAAAGCACCAGGCTCAAATGGGATCACTAGAGTAAATTCTACCAAACACTCTAAATGGGAAGAAATTATACCAATTGTCTAGAATGTCTTTCAGAGAGTTGAAACAGAGGAACTACTTCCTAAGCATCACTCTAATACCAAAACTAGACAAAGATACTTTAAGAAAACTACAGACCAATGTCTCCAATGAACATATATGCAAAAATCCTCAATCAGATATTAGCAAATTATATCTAAAAAAGTACAAAAAGAATTACACAACACCACAACCAAGTGGGATTTATCCAAAGTACACAAGGCTAGTTCAAGATTCAAAAATCAAATATAATCCGTCACATCAATAGGCTAAAAAAGAAAAATGACATGCTCATATCAAAAGATGCAGAAGAAACATCTGTCATAATTCAACAACGACTCATGATAAAAACTCTCAGTAAACTAGGAACTTTCTCAACTTGATAAAGATTATCTATAAAAAACCTACAACTAAGGGGCGCCTAGGTGGGAGTTGGTTAAGTGTCCAACTTCAAGTCATGATCTTGCGGTTTGTGAGTTCAATCCCTGCATCGGGCTGGGTGTTGACAGCTCAGGGCCTGGCGCCTGCTTTGGATTCTGTGTCTCCCTCTCTCTCTGCCCCTCCCCTGCTCACATTCTGTCTCTTCTCAAAAATAAACATTAAAAAAAATTAAAAAAAACCTACAGCTAACATCATACTTAAAGATGAAAAACTAAAGCTTTCCCACTAAGATGAGACACAAGGCAAAATGTCCCATCTCACCACTTCTTTTCCACATCATACATACAAATTGGGAAGGGAGACATTAAAGTGTCTTTGTTTGCAGGTGGCATGATTGTGTAGAAAATCTGAAAAAAAATCCACAAAAAAACTCTTGGAACTAATAAGCAATTAAAGCAAGCTTGCAGGATACAAGGTTAATATAAAAAAGTCAAATTGTTTTCCTACAAACCAACAATGAACAAGTGGAATCTGAAATTAAAATTTTAGTACCATTTACATTAGCACCCCCCAGAAATCAAATACTTATGTATCTAAATCTAACAGTATATAAATAAGATCTATATAATAAAAATTAAACTCTCCAAATTGAAATAAAAAATGAACTAAATAAATGGAGAGATATTCCATGTGCATGAATAGGAGGAAGAAATACTGTCAACATGTCTGTTCTTCCCAAACGGATCTATAGGTTCAGTGGAATACTAGTCAAAAATCCAGTAAACTATTTTATGGGTATTGACGATGTATTCTAAAGTTTATACAGAGAGGCAAAAAATAGTCAACAAAGTATTAAAGAACAAAGTTACAGCGCTGACACTACTAACTTCAAGACTTACTATAAAACTATAGTAATCAAGACAGTGTGGTATTGGGGACAGAATAAAAAACAGATCAATGAAACAGAATAGAGATCCCATAAATGGACACAAACAAATATAGTCAACTGATCTTTGACAAGTGAACAGAGGTAATACAATGGAGCAAAGACAGTATCTTCAACAAATTGTGCTGGAAAAACTGACCAACTACCCATCTAGAAATACACCTTACACCTTTCACAAAAATTTACTCAAAATGGGTCACAGACCTAAATGTAAAATGCAAAACCAAAAAACTCCTAGAAGATAACATAAGAAAAAACATGGATGACCTTGAGTATGGTGATGACTTTTTAGATATAATACCAAAGAGAAATCCATTAAGAAATAATTGATAACTTTGACTTCATTAAAATTAAAATTAAAATCTTCTCCTAGAAGATAATAGCAAGGGAATTAAAAGACAACCACAGACCGGGAGAAAATATCTGCAAAAGATACACCTGATAAAAACAAACAAACAAACAAAAAAAAACAAAAACAAAAAAACCCCAAAAACCTGTTATCCAAAGAATAAAAAGGACTCTTAAAACTGAACTGTAAGAGGGTGCCTGGGGGCTCAGTCAGTTGAACATTTGGCTTCAGCTCAGGTCATGCTTTCACGGTTTGTGGGTTTGAGCCTTGCATTGGGTTCTGCACTGATGGTGCAGAGCCTGCTTGGTATTCTCTCTCTCTCACCCTTTCCTCTCTCTCTGTACCTCCTCTACTTTCACTTTCTCCCTCTCTCTCTCCCTCTCTCTCTAAAATTAAATAAATCTTTAAAAAAAACTGAAGAAAACAAACAACCTGATTAAAATATGAACCAAAGACCTTAACAGACACCTCAATGAAGCAGATATAGATGAAAAATGAAGCTATGAAAAGATGCCCCATATCGTGTCATCAGGTAAATGCAAAAGGAAACAGCAATGAAGCACCACTACATACCTACTAAAATAGCCAAGTTCCAGACCACCGACACCAAGTGCCAGTGAGGCTATGGAGCAGCAGGAATTCTCATGCATTTCTGGTGCAATGCAAAAAAATGGCATGCCCACTTCGGAAGACAATTTAGAGGTTTCTTACAGAAATAAACATACTTTCATCATATGAACCAGCAACCATGCTCCTTGGTATCTACCCAAAGAAGGTGAAAAGTTATATCCATACAAAAACCTGCACAAGGTTTACAGCAGCTTCAGTCATAATTGTCAAAATTTGGAAACAACCAGGATGTCCTTCAGTAGGTGAATGGGTTCATAAGCTGTGGTATATACAGACAAAGGAATATATACATTCAGAGCTAAAAAGAAATGAACTATCAAGCCATGAAAAGACATGAAGGGATCCTCATTGTATACTACCAAGTGAAAAAAGACAATCTGAAAAGGTTGCATACTGTATGATTTCAACTACGACATTGTGGAAAACACAAAAATATGAAGATGATGAAAAGCCCAGTGGTTTCCAAGCGGTGGGTATGAGAAGGAAGAGGATGAGTAAGTGGAGCACAAACAATTTTCAGGGAAGTGAAAGTACTTGGTATGGTATTCTAATTATGGATACACTGTTATTACATTTTCCCTAAGCCCATAACGTATAACACCAAGAGTGAATTCTAAGATAAACTGCAGACTTTGGGTCATTACATTGAAACAATTTAGTGTCATCCTTGGTAAAACATGTGTCATTCTGATGAGTGATGTTGATTAAGGGGGAGGGTATCTTATGTGGGAGAAAGGGAGTATACGGGAAATCTCTGTATCTTCTTGATTTTATTGTAAACCTAAAACTTCTCCTAAAAAATGGAAGTCTTTAAAAAAATTAAAAATAATTTTAAAATTTCTAAATAAAAAGAATTTCAAAAGTAATAAAAATTGTGCAAAGAAGAAGATTTGTAGTTTTTATTTAGGGCATGTTAAGTTTGAGATACCTTCTACAGAGTTTGGGTATATGAGCCTAAACAGAAGATAGCTAGAAAAAAAAGCTTTGGGAGTTATCAGCCTAGGTAATAAGATCAGGGACCCAGAAACAAAATAACATAAAAGTAAATAAAATTACAATACTAAGTTGACTAGAACCTCCTGATGATGACTTATTAATTCTTAAAGATTCAATTCAGAAGAAAAGATTCTTTTCTTACAGATTAATTCTTTTCTTAAATATGACATAATGGTCATCACGTCCAGGGAAGAGCAAGGGAAAAGAGCCTCAACATTGGGAAGAACCTTAGTATTATACCCACTTTTCATTAGAAAATAGGGGCTTCTGGGGCACCTGGGTGGCTCAGTGAGTTAACGGTCCACTTCTTGATTTCGGCTTAAGTCATGATCTCATGGTTCATGAGACTGAGCCTGTATCAGGTTCTGCACTGACAGTGCAGAGATCCTCTCTCTCCCTCTCTCACCGCCCCTCCCCAGCTCATGCGAGAGCTCCTTCTTTCAAAATAAATAAACATTTGAAAGAAAGAAAGAAAGAAAGAAAGAAAGAAAGAAAGAAAGAAAGAAAGAAAGAAAGAAAGAAAGAAAAAGAGAAAGAAAAAGAAAGAAGAGAAAGAAAGAGAAAGAAAAAAAGAAACTTGGGCTTCTGAAGGTAACAGCCTAGCATATGGCAATAGTTTTTATAAAAGCAAATAATATCTATTTTAGTTTTAGATTCTATGATTACCATACAATCAAAATGAATGAAGCAATTTTTCTTACTTTCAAAAAGAATGTAAAAGGAAAGTTAAAGGAAATAAATTCTATTTCATGTGAAAAATAACAAAATTGTTACAAGACTGAAATATCAAAGGAGAATGGATGTGGATATACAAACTAAAGGAAAATTAACGCAATAATTCACTGAAGATGTGCTCATGTTGTCAAAATTTCTGCAACAAATAATTTGTAGTTATCCCTTTGACAAAACAACTATCCTTTTTGGGGGGGGGGTCAAAGATACAGCAAAAGCCTTGCCTTTTCCAGAGCAAATTATGTGCTATACACTGAAATAGCACAAAGTAACATAGCATTAAAAATGGATTTCACTAGATTTAAAAGAAACTTTTCATGAAAGAATTATTGTGAAAAAGTAATCACTTATTGTAAAAAACACTTTAAAATGGACTACTAAGACACCAGCTTATGTGAAAAGTCAATGAACCATAAATCATAAATCAAGAGTAAAACAAAATATCCTTTGTTGTTGACAGCTGACAAAGTTATTAAATTTCTACATGTACTGGAAGTTTTATTATTAGATATCTCCTGTAAAGACTCCACAGAGTAAAAAGGACTTGTCTGACAAAAGGAGGCTATTTGAACATTAAATTATAATTTCCCTATGTTTTAGGCAGAATACTTAATGTATTTTATTTTTACTCCTTAAAAATTAATTTTCACAGTAAATGCAATATAAATTCCATTTTATTTAGCTAAATCTCACTAAATAATTATCTGCTTTTTTCTCCTCTAATAGTAGTAATACTAACCCAAATACACTTTGTGTCTATTTTACTTCAAAGAGTTTTTCATTAATAATTTAGTAAACTAAAATAAGGCAAACTAGCATATATATATATATATATATATATATATATATATATATATATACACACACACACACACACACACACACACACACACACACACACACAAACTGTGACAGACATACATTCTTTCCAAAAAAATATAAAGGGAATATAATTGGTAGGTATGTATTTTAAAATATCTAAGTACTCATGGAAACCAAAATACTATATTCCATACATATGTACAATAACCTTCACAAGAGAGATAATCATTATAAACAGATGTCTCACTTATTTTGCCTACCTAAACCAATCCCTTTTCATTTATTTGTCAGCTGGGTTAAAAGTATTTAAAAGAATTTTGACATTGTATAGTAGGTAACTTTCCCTCAACTTACAATCAGAAAGTGTGATTGGAAAAAGGTCTTTTATGTCACTTCAAAGTCTAAGGAAAAAATCTGTTGAGCTAAGTAAGTGACTGAAATACTGCAATTTCCAGGCAACTTTGTTGGTTTACATATGACAATAGTGCCAGTCAGGAATTTACAATGAAATTTTTAATTAAGGCAAATTCTTAATTATTAAGGGGACTATAAAATTCAAGATAATCATTGGAAGAACTGATGAGCAAGATACATTTTAAGAAAAAAAAAACTTCATTTAAATTCACTAAACAAATTGATGAGTTCTTAACATTCACGTTACAAGAAGATTCTTAATGATAGGTCACAGACATAAATGCCTTATGGGATTCTCTAAATCTTTTTTATATCTTATATTCCATCAAGCAGTCTACCAAACAGCTTATATCATAACTAAAATCAAAAAGAACACTTTTCTCGGAAAAAAATATTTATATACTTAAAAGAATTCATTGAAACTATCACTTGAAATTGAATTTTAGCTTATAAAATTTTTCGGAATTAAAATCGCATTAAAAATAAAATTTAGTAATACAAAATTATATCACATCAATAGTGATCTAATATTTACAGAGGAAAGAGAGAAAACACATTCAATGCCTATTATGTACCAGATAATATGGTAGATATTTCAACACGTACTATCTTAGTTTAGTTCATTTTATACTCAGATAAAGTTGGCATTATGAAAATCATACCACAGCTGGCAAAAGTGATTCTCAGAGTTGCCCACATTGGTTTAGAGGGAGGGCTCTGGAATCAGGCTTTCAGGATTCGGATCCTGGTTCTAATCTGCCACTTAAATCTCGTGCCTTGAGGAAGTTACTCGGTTTTTCTCTCCCTCATCAGCAGAAAAGTAGTTACAGAGGCTGGCACATAGTTAAGTACTCAGTACATGCCATGTACAACTAGTACTACACATCCTTGAACAACCCGTCACCTAAAATCAGAAAGTGCATAACACAACACTGGTGTGAGTCTTAATCTGTCTGACACCAAAGGAAGTCCTGCTTACTGCATCACACTGTCTCTAATGAGAATTTCTTCCTTAGTGTATTTTTAATTGCTTGATATACAAAAGTCTATTTATACCTTGCACTGGAAAACATTTTCTAAAGCAAATTCTTCCCACAACACACAATAAGGAAGATTTGTTTTATATCACCTACAGAATTTAATAACATACGCTCTTGAAAAAAGGAGACTGAGCCAAATGAGAAAGAATGTCATGTACAGTCAATGTATCTGATCATCCAAGTCAAAGGAAAATGAAATTTCTAATGTACTGAGTCATTCTTAGACATAAAATAAAAAAAACATCATTACTTCAAGATTGGAGTTATACTTTCTTGAAATAATTTGTTAATCATTTATTTATTCTTTATGTTATTGACTATTAAATGTCTAATGGAAGGCAATTTGTTTAGTCATTGCTTTCAATATTCACTGGACTAAGACTGACACATCCAATGCAAAATAGTATTAGTTGCTGAGAAATGACAAAACATCCAAATAGCTTTGATCACTTGACAGAATTAATCAAGGTGATCACAGTGCTTGAGAATCATTATGAATAGAATGAAATCACAATGGTAATTACATACTGGCCTAATTTACTTATTCAAAAACAGGTAACATCAAATATACTGTTTGTGTTGCCACAAGCTATTTAACTCAATTCAACAATATTATTGAATTATTACCTATTGAATATTATCTATTCATTTTGTTGGTTAATTTTTTTGTGCCATAATAAAAGCTAAAATTACAGGTTAAAAGAGAAGGCGATAGGAAGTGTTATTCCTGGAGATTTAAATACTAAAGGGGCAGCTATACAAAATCCAAAAACTAGTTACAGAAAACACATCTAAAACCCTTCCAGGCTTTCTTTGACTTGGTGTTTGGCTTCAAAACTTGAGTTAACACATCCTCTATTTAAGCCACTATATCTAGACAATGGATAGTTCAAAACCAGTTTTCATCACTACAACTAAAGTTCAAAATATAAGTCCTACTTCATTACTTCAGTAATTCTCTATTGTAAATACTATATCACTGGTAGAAAGAAGTTCAAATACAAAGTAATACAGACTGTATTATAACAACCAACTTCCAAGATTAATAATATATCATTTTTTAAATATAAAACTGTAGTATTAGAGATAATCTTACAGATCGCCTAGCCCAATGTCATCAGGATAACAAAACCCAGCATGTACTGTTTACTACATCGATCTATGTGTTTTATCACATTTAATCTAAAGAATCCAATGAGCTATTATTACTACATTTTATAATGGTGGAAGCTGAAGCACAAAATTGTTAACAAAGGTGTACTAGTAATACAGTAAACTTAGCATTTGAACCCAAGTCTGTCTGACTTTAAAGTCCACACATATAACAACTATAATACATAGCTTTCATGATAAAACAAAGCCACAAAAATTCTCACAAAGCCTACCTTTAAAGGCTCCAAAAAATAAGATAATTATGTCAATAAATCATTTTAATACAAAGCCTCTTATATAGAATAAAACTCATCAAGATTTGTAAGGACAGTGTAACAGTGCCAACAGAGAGGTAAAGCTTGCAGAAACAATACAAAGTTTCATAAAAATGGACTGCTAAGTAGACGAAAGTACATGGAAACTAAATACTTCAGCTTGAAACACAGAAGACAGAGAAGTAACTAACTTTATAGCTTAGCTCAATTGTTCCAGAAAGTAATAAAGAATTAGATAATATTACAATTGTTGGCATATGCTTATTATGCAAACGGATTTTCAGAAAAGAGTGTATCTAATTTTCTCTGGAAATTTAAAAACTTTAAATAGATTCTCATTGATTTAGAATAATTCAATAATAACTAAAAATAAGATGGTATACCCTATTTCAAGGTCTCATTCATCTATATGAGTTTAGGATATAGCCAGGAAACAAGAAATTCTACCAACCCTTGTCCTACAGCTAAGAATCTATGTTCTTCAAGTAGAGGGAGAAGTCCATTTAACAACTTTAACATTTTAAATGTTAGAAAGACTATATCACTGAAAGACTATATCACTGATGTGCACACTTATCTATAATGCCCCCCCCTTTCAAAATTTTAAATAACAAAAGACTATACTGCTGATAGATACAGTTGTCCACAAAAGAGCCAACCTCAAACATCAAGGGCTTGGACACAATTAATGTAAAAGTATTAGATAAGAATTCAAAATAGCACATAACTGAATTAACTGCAGGGTAGCTTGGAATTGGGTATGTATGATTACTAAAGAGGATAGTGATACTTTTCTTATTATATGTTTTCTGTTGGATTTAAACTAAGAAGAACATATATATCATTGCAAAAGTTGAAGTTATTTATTACAGAGAAAAGTTAAGATGAGTGACATAAAAGAACTAAAAACAAATAAAAATGAAAATCAGAATGCTGACTGTTTACATTGTCTTCTATCTCCATGATGAAATAAATACAGTTTAAGATACCAAAATATAGTGTAAATATCAAAATGAGTTTTGAAGACAGGCAATGAAAAATAACCATGTGCCTTGGATGAATGGACCAGATAACCTGTTAAAATATGATCTTAGCACTAAGATTTTATAATAGCTATTCATGTAGACATAAATTACTGTGATAGTTTGTTTTAGTTATAACATTTCAAACTCCATAATCTTTCTAATTTTATTCGCAAAGCAACAAATTCCATTTCAGGTTAGAATAACTATGGACAATATTAATTCATAAGGAATATTTAAATTACACATGGGAATTTTCTACTGGCTACTTCCTCTGCCAATTTCTTCTCATAGCACTAAGTTTTTAATTACTGATTACAATGTATACTGGTTCACTTGGATGATAAAGAGCAAAACATTTTGAATTTAGATCCAGGATGGAAATTTAAAGTTTTATTTTTCCACTAGGCTGATATGCCGCCCAATGAAATTACTTAAGATCTTGTAGCAAAGTAGTATCACAGCAGGGTATGATCTCGAGATTCCTTTTAACTTCAAGACTTCAACCTTTACACTGATATAAAAGAAAGCATGACCCATGGAGCTCAGTGTTGTAAATGTACAGGTCACATTTATATTCATATTTATACTTTACATAAAGATGGTCTCAATACAGGGATAATATTATTAGCAATATTAAAATAGAATTTTGTTAATAACTTATTTAGATAATAAATATGAGAAAATCATGTTACACTTCAACGGACTTGAAATTTTTCCCACCTTTGTTTGCTTCATTCACTAGGTTTTCCAACAATTCAAAATTGGAAGACTTTCATTCATATGTGTACATACTAGTGAAGCATTCCTATATTGCTTTTGGAGTAAAAATGAATGTTTCCCTATACAATTTTCTCTTTAAATTCTCCAAACATAGCAATGTACACAGTAAAAATCATTCTTAAAACTCACATTTAACTACTTACATAAATGATTCTAAGATATAAAATTAAATATAAAAAATATAAAATTTTATGCATGAGGTATATTTAATAAAAAGGAAGGAAACTACAAAAATTACACATAAAATCAACCTAATCAGAAAATAACTGAATTATATAAACACAGATATACCTTGGGTATATCTGGGTTCTCATACAGGAACTGTATTTAAAGGAAAGCTAATATCTTTTAATATTTGCTGGTCTTTTGATAATATCATTATAAAATAATACTAACATGTAAGTTATACAACTGTTATCAAATAGTATTCTTCAGAATAAACTTTACCCTAGTAATTTTTTTAAAGCCGACAGGATTTCACGGATGATCCAAACCATAAGCATTTCCAAAGGATAAGGTTGGGACTACCATTTTTCCTCAACTTGTATTATAATCACTATGCTACATCTAGTAAGATGTTTTCATTTATTATCAAGGAAGTCATTCCTTTATGATTGTGTCAAGTCTTAATAATGTGTAAATTTGTATCTGCCTTAGTCCTAAAGGAGCTTTTATTAGCATGTCAGGGATAAAAACCAAATTTTACAACACATTTACACAGCACCAAGGATGTCAGGCATTATCTAAGTGTGTACAAATTACACATTCAAAGAAAACTTACCAGACAGTTGTTTCCACTTGACTGTCATTGAGCTGACGATTGTCCAGTTGGGCAAAAAGTGGAAAAAGCACTTGAATCCCTCCAATTGAATGAATTGCACTATGAATTGAATGTGTTACTATAGCTTTCACATCCTATGTTCAAAAACAAAAATGTGTATTAAATTTCTGAGGCATAAGTTATCATTATTTCCTTGTTCCAAATAACTTCGTAAAAAGAATTTCAAAAATATTGACATTTTAAAGCCCTCAGTTATATAATTTTTGATACACATATAAAATAAAAACTTGAAATATCTTTGCCAACCACTTTAAATCTGAAACTTACGTTGAGATTTTTATACTGAAATATGAAGCTATAAATGGAAAAATAATTTAGAATAAGAAATACTATCAGAAGATTTAAAGACATTCAAGTAATTTTTATGTGGGGGAGTTATATTAGTACATCCTTAAAGCAATGTATATATTTGTGTCTAACAGCTATCTGTTCAGCTAATCAAAGGATTTTTTTTCCAAAGGATATATAACAGATAACAGAAATGACAGATTCCCTACTAAGGAGACTGACTAGTCCAAGGTAATGTATATTGCCAAAAAATTAAAATAAAAAAATAAGGTAGAAAGCAAAAATGTCATGCAAAGAACTAGAAGATGAAAAAAAAAAAACATACCAATTGTAGACCTATAGGTTGGTAATATTTAATACGTAAAATAGATACTGTTAATACTCAATGAAAATATGGAAACTAAGCTACTATGCACCTACCTGGAGCATTAGGGCATGTGGGGAATGCACAAAAATTGATGCATTTTCCTTTGGTGATGATTCCAGGCATAGCTGCGCATCAGTGGCCTTAGCATTATATGTAAATGCAATGCTACTTGCAAGTTTCCCATCATACAGAACCTGTTTATGATGTTCTGCCAAATGAATGTCACTCTCAGATTTAAATTTGAAGGTACTCTGAAAAAATAAAACTAAATTAAATTCTCTTTTTAAATGTAACATAAGAAAACTCTAAAGTCTTAAAGCACAGAAGTATTTAAGATAATAAACAATTTGTTTTGACCCTTCCATGTGTCAGGTATTAGTCAATGGTATTATATTATTTTGTTAGCTCACTTCAGTTCTAGGAGTTAAATTGTACTCAGCATGCTAATAAACACACTCAGATCTTCATATTCTCATTTTTATTGTTGTTTTGATTATCTACAAAATAATTTTATTAGAAAAAAATGTACATTCAGATGTTATTAAATATAAAGGGAGTTTGATTTAATACTTCATGACATAAATTTAATGTTTCTTGTTAACACATTCACAAGTATTTACATGAGTATACAGTACCTGGGACATCAATTACTCATATAGAAAAATGAGTATCATTTAAGACTATGAAGAATATTTATGTGTAGAAATATTTAGGTCTTAAGTATAGCAACATACTGAATAACAATACCACTCTACAAAAGCATTAGAAAGTCATGTTAAACCCAGAAGTTCATATATATATGAATTTTAATTTGTACTTTATTTGCAAATTTGTAATTTAATGCAAATATTTAAAAAACACTGTGCATATATAAAGTCACCACTTTGCATATATAAAGTCACCACTTTGCATATATAAACACTGTGCATATATAAAGTCACCACTGTGCATATATAAAGTCACCATAAATGCACCACTGTGCATATATAAGTGTCACCACTTCATATACAGAATACAGAAATAATAAAGATGTACTAGCTGTAATAAAAAAAAGTATTGGGGGGCGCCTGGGTAGCGCAGTCGGTTAAGCGTCCGACTTCAGCCAGGTCACGATCTCGCGGTCCGTGAGTTCGAGCCCCGCGTCAGGCTCTGGGCTGATGGCTCAGAGCCTGGAGCCTGTTTCCGATTCTGTGTCTCCCTCTCTCTCTGCCCCTCCCCCGTTCATGCTCTGTCTCTCTCTGTCCCAAAAATAAATAAACGTTGAAAAAAAAAAAAAAAAGTATTGGTAGAAATGGTTAAAATTTCGCTAAAGATATAAACCTGACAATGACAATCCAAGTAATATTTCACCTTTGCAACAATTACATTATATCAGTATTTTTATTATTTTCAACCTAACAACTATGAAAACTGAATGTTAGAAAAATTAAGATCTGGAATAGATGGTACCAGTATCAATGGATTAAAAGTGAAGTGACCTATATTATAATCTAGGCTCTACCACTAATTATCTCTAGACCTTTATTTGGTGTCAAAGATATCATTTAACCAATGTGGCTCGATTGGTTACTGTTACAGTAAGATTAAACCAAACGTTCCAAACTCACATTCTTGTAGGAGGTGAACAGACACAGGCATAAATGAAGCAGGTCAAGTGGGGGTTTCTTCAGACTACAAAAGTACATGTCCTGTCTAAAAGTGTTCCTCAATGTTCAGCTCAAGTCAATTATTGTACCATGTTGCCAGTTCCTCAATATTTTTCAAAAGGAACATGAACTCTGGACTTTTACATAAATATAAAATCACCTAATTTGTAATTTAATGCAAATATTTAAAAACACTGGGCAGACCAAACATGTCAGGTCAAATTCAGCCCATTTTGCACTTCTAAACTCGTATCCAGAGAGCCTTCCTTACTGGGACCTGGATGCAAACCATTGAATTAGGCACATGCAAAGGGAAGAGCAGCATGAATAAATGAAAATTTGTACGTAAGTAGCTATGGAAGGATGATACTTTTTGTCCTTTAAATGTAAGCACATTTACATATTTTGATATTAGAAATAAGCTAACCCAATTGCAGTATTTGGGATCAGATCTTGCTTTCTGTTCTCCATTAAATGGAATGCAGAACTTTATCTGCCACCCCAGAGATTTAAAATGTAATCTGTTTATATAACTCACAGATTCACACCTCCCAATCTAGAGGCAACAGCTGGGCTTAAAATATGTTCTGGTTTAAAATAAAGATTATATTTCAGTCCCTCTTGTACTAAAGAATAGGTGACAATTACAATTAAAAAAGATTTTTTTTAAAGTCTTCTTTGAGAGGAGTCAACATGGTGGAGAAGTAGGGGGACCCAAAGTTCCCTTATCCCTCAAACACAGCAGTACTGAGGTCAGGAGACTTAGAATTTCAGGAATCTCAGCTACAGAGTGACAGAAACATCTCAAGGGGCCCTTGGTGACAAATTGGTAGGCCATAGGTGCATGATTATGAATTGGGAGAGATAAAACACACGGCGTAGGCAGAGAGGAGAGGGATCCCCTTCTGTGGATAGACAAAAGGAAGAGAAAGAGAGGGTGTGGAAGTGTAGGATTGTATTTGAACAAGAGAAAACCCACAGACTGGGTAGCGGGAAAAAAGGAGAAAGAACCAATTTCTAACACAATCCAGAATTGCAGGACTCTCTCTGGACTGGGAGCAGACACACTGTACACTCTCCTGATGGGGAGGAGGAGCCAGCCCCAGGCTGGGTAGCTAGCTCAGACGGCAGTCAGAGAGAGCAGTCGTCTCCCTTGGGTGCTGTGGTAAGAAGGTATATAGCAGCTCCACGGACAAAAGATCCTGCAGACAGCCACCAGCCAGAGGCCCTCTGTCTGCTGGCTGGGCAAAATGGCACTACACTGGAACTGGGGCATTGGAGCAGGATCCTTTAAATTCAGGGCCAGTCTGAATCCCAGCCAAGTGCCTGGGAGGCACAGGAAGCTGTGGAACGGGACAAACTGGACACACGGGCCACTCGTGCAGGTGCCGCACTGTGAGAATAGCCTGAACACAGTGGTTTGGGTCATCTGGTCTGGGGAGGAGAGACTGGGGTGCCAATATTTTTCTCCCCATCACCAAAAAGGTGGGGCTTCAGAGAACAGAAAACAGGCCCACTGTGGAGGCTGGACCCGCCTATACCAAACCACTCCCCTCTTTGCTTGGTAGCTGAGTATCTACCAGAACAAGATTGACAATGACAGAACCAGATGGCCCCTCCTGCAGACCAGTAGAGTCACCAGTTCCAAGGCACCGTCAGATATTGGTCTAGCAGTTTTGCATTTTCTGATTTGATTCTTGGTCAACTCTTATTTTATATATAACATATATGTAATATTTTTCCTTCCCTTTCTTCCTCTTCTTTCTTCCCTTCTCTATTCTGGTTGTTGGTTTGTTTAACCAAACATTTTTAATCTATTCTTTTTATACTTCCTCTATATCTCCTTCTTATTTTCCTCTCTCTCTCTCTCTCTGAAGAGAGAGACTCCAAAACACATCCTGAAGGGCCAGACCCTGGACAGTGTATGACCCCTTTTTAATATAGTAGTGCTCGCCGGTGCAGGACATGTAATAAGCTATTAAAACACATAAGGGACAGAAAACTAGCCAAAATGATGAAAACGAAGAATTCTCCTCAAAAGAAATTCCAGGAAGAAATGACAGCTAGAGAATTGCTCAAAACAGATATAAACAATATATCTGATCAAGAAAGAATAATTGTCATAAGATTAATAGCTAGGCTTGAAAAAAAGCTTAGAAGACAGCAGAGAATCTACTGCTACAGAGATCAAGGAACTAAGAAATAGTCACGATGAGTTAAGAAAATGTTGTGCAAAATAAACTAGAGGTGGTGACAGCAAGGATGGAGGAAGCAGAGAAGAGAATAAGTGAAATAGAAGACAAAATTACGGAAAATGACGAAGCCGAGAAAAAGAGAGATAAGAAAATACTAGACAATAAGGGGAGAATTAGAGAACTAAGTGATTCAATGAAATTTAATAATATCCATATCATAGGAGTTCCACAAGAAGAGAGAGAGAAAGGGGCAGAAGGTTTACATGAACAAGTTATAGCTAACAATTTTCCTAATCTGGGTAAGGAAGCAGACATCCAAATCCAGAAGGCACAGAGAACTCCCTTCAGATTCAACAAGAATAGGTCTTTGCCATGGCATTATCATAGTGAAACCGGCAAAATACAAAGATAGAGAATTCCGAAAGCAAGTAGGGACAAATAGGCTTTAATCTACAAGAGCAGACACATAAAGGTAGTAGCAAACCTGTCTAGTGAAACTTGGCAGGCCAGAAGGCAGTGGCAGGAAATATTCAAAGTGCTGAATAGAAAAAATACGCAGCCAAGAATCCTTTATCCAGCAAGGCTGTCATTCAGAATAGAAGGAGAGATAAGGTCTTTCCAAGACAAACAAAAACTGAAGGAGTTCATGACTCCTGAACGTCGCAAAGACTACAAAGGACCAGAGACATTACCACAAGCATGAAACCTACAGGTAACAATGACACTAAATCCATATCTTTTAATAATAACTCTAAATGTAAATGGACTAAATGCCCCAATCAAAAGACATAGGGTATCAGAATAGGTAAACAAATTAGATCCATCTATATGCTGTCTACAAGAGACTCATTTTAGACTTGAAGAGAGGGGATAGAGAACCATCTATCACACTACTAGAAGTCAAAAGAAAGCTGGAGTAGCCATACTTATATCAGACAAACTAAATTTTAAACTAAAGACTGTAACAAGAGATGAAGAAGGGCATTATATCATAATTATGGGGTCTATCTATCAAGAAGAGCTAACAATTATAAATGTTTACGCCCCCAACATGAAGGCACCCAAATATATAAATCAGTTAATCACAAACATAAGCAATCTTATTGATAAGAATACAGTAATTGCAGGGGGCTTTAATATACACTAACAATAATGAACAGATCATCTAGGCAGAAAATTAATAAAGAAATCATGGCTTTGAATTATACACTGAACCAGATGGACTTGGCAGATATATTCAGAACATATCCAAAAGCAGCAGAATACACATTCTCCTCGAGTGCACATGGAACATTCTCCAAGATAGATCACATACTGGGTCATGAAACAGCCTCAATAAACTAAAAGAACTGAGATCATACCATGCATATTTTCAGACCACAATGCTACGAAAGTTGAAATCAACCATAAGAAAAAATTTGTAAAGTCTCCAAATGCATGGAGGTAAAGAACATTCTACTAAAGAATGAATGGGTCAAGCAGGCAATTAAGGAAGAAATTTAAAAATACATGGAAGCAAATGTAAATGAAAACACAAGAGTCCAAAGCCTTTGGGATGCAGCAAAGGCAGTCATAAGAGGAAAATACACTGCAATCCAAGTGTATCTCAAGAAAAAAGAAAAATCCTAAATACAAAACCTAAACATACAACTAAAGGAACTAGAAGCAGAAGAGCAAAGAAACCCCAAAGCCAGCAGAAAAAGAGAAGTAGTAAAGATCAGAGCAGAAATAAACAATATAGAGTCCAAAAAAATGGTAAAACATATCGATGAATCTAAGAGCTAGTTTTTTGAGAAAATAAACAAAATTGATAAACCCCTAGCCAAACTTCTCAAAAAGAAAACAGAGAACCCAAATAGATAAAATCACGAATGAAAGATCACAACACCACAGAAATACAAACAATTATTAAAGAATACTATGAAAAATTATATGCCAACAAACTGGACAACCTGGAAGAAATGGACAAATTCCTAGACACCCAAACACTACCAAACTCAAACAGAAAGAAATAGAAAGTTTGAACAGACCCATAACCAGCAAAGGTAATGAATCAGTTATCAAAAATCTCCCAATAAATAAGTCCTGGGCCAGATGGCTTCCCAGGGAAATTCTACCAGACATTTAAAGCAGAGTTAATACCTATCCTTCTCAAGCTGTTCCAAAATATAGAGGTGGAAGGAAAGCTTCTGGACTCATTCTATGAAGCCAGCATTACCTTGATTCCCAACAGACAGAGACCCCACTAAACGGAGAGTTACAGGCCATATCCCTGATGAACACGGACGCAAAAATTCTCAATAAGATACTAGCAAATCGAATTCAACAGTACATTAAAAGAATATTCACTATGATCAAGTGGGATTCATTCCTGGGCTGCAGGGCTGGTTCAATATTCACTAATCAATCAATATGACATATCACATTAATAAAAGATAAGAACTATATGATAGTGTCAACAGATGCAGAAAAAGTATTTGACAAAATACAGCATCCTTTCCTAGTAAAAACCCTCAAGAAAGTTGGGATAGAAGGAACATACCTTAACATCATAAAAGCCATGTATGAAAAGCCCACAGCCAACATCATCCTCAATGGGGAAAAACTAAGAGCTTTCCCTCTGAGATGAGGAACATGACAGGGATGTCCACTCTCACCACTGTTGTTTAACACACTATTGTAAGTCCTAGCTTCAACAGACAACAAAATGAAATCAAAGGCATCCAAATTGGCAAAGAAGTAATCAAACTTCTTTGACACAGTCTACATGGAAACATCACACTCTGCATGGAAAGCCCGAAAGATTCCACCAAAAAGGCAGTTAGAAATGATACATGAATTCAGCAAAGTTGCAGAATACAAAATCAATGTACAGAAACTGGTTGCTTTTCTATACATCAATAATAAAGCAATGGAAAGAAAAATTAAGAAATTGATCCCATTTACAATTGCACCAAGAACCATAAAATACCTAGGAATAAACTTACCCAAAGATGTAAAAGATCTGGATGCTGAAAACTATAGAAAACTTATGAAGGAAATTGAAGAAGACACAAAGAAATGGAAAACCATTCCATGCTCATGGATTGGAAGAAAAAATGTTGTTAACATGTCAATACTACCCAAAGCAATGTACACCTTCAGTGAAATCCCAATCAAACAATTCTAGCATTCTTCTCAAAGCTAGAACAAACAATCCTAAAGTTTGTATGGAACCACAAAAGACCCCGAATAACCAAAGTAATGTTGAAAAAGAAAACCAAAGCAGGAGGCATCACAATCCTAGACTTTACCCTCTACCACAAAAGCTGTAATCATCAAGACAGTATGGTATTGGCACAAAAACAGACACATAGACCAATGGAATAGAATAGAGAACCTACAACTGGACTCACACATGAACAGTGAACTAATCTTTGACAAAACAATAAAGAGTATCCAATGGAAAAAAGACAGTCTCTTTAGCAAATGGTACTGGGAGAACTAGACAGCAACATGCAGAACAATGAACCTGGACCACTTTCTTACACCATACACACACAAAAAAACTCAAAATGGATGAAAGACCTAAATATGAAACAGGAAGCCATCAAAACCCTAGAGGAGAAAGCAGGCAACAACCTCTTTGACTTCAGCCTCAACAACTTCTTACTTGACACCTCTCCGAAGGCAATGGAAATAAAAGCAAAAATGAACTACCGGGACTTCAACAAGATAAAAACCTTCTGTACTACAAAGGAAACAATCAACAAAACTAAAAGGCAACTGATGGAATGGGAAAAGATATTTGCAAATGGCATATCAGATAAAGGTTAGTATCCAAAATCTATAAAGAACTTATCAAACATCCTAAAAACAAATAATCCAGTGAAGAAATGGGCAGAAGACATGAATAGATACTTTTCCAACGAAGACATTCAGATGGCCAACAGACACATGAAAAGATGCTCAATGTCACTCATCATCAAGGAAATACAAATCAAAACAACACTGAGATACCACCTCACACCTGTCAGAGTGGCTAAAATTAACAACTCAGGAAACAGATGCTGGCAAGGATGTGAAGAAACGGGAACCCTCTTGCACTGTTGGTGGGAATGCAAACTGGTGCAGCTGTTCTGGAAACAGTGTGGAGGTCCCTCAAAAACTTAAAAATAGAATTACTCTATGACCTAGCAACAGCACTACTAGGAATTTATCCAAAGGATACAGGAGTGTTGATTCACAGGGGAATATGTACCCCAATGTTTATAGCAGTGCTTTCAACAACAGCTAAATTATGGAAAGAGCCCAAATGTCCATCAGCTGATGAATGGATAAAGAAGATGTGGCTTATATATACAATGGAATACTATTTGGCAATGACAAAGCAGGAAATCATGCCATTTGCAACAACATGGGTGGAACTGGAGGATATTATGCTAAGTGAAAAAAGTCAGTCAGAGAAAGATAGATATCACATATTTTCACTCATATGTGGAATCTGAGAAACTTAACAGAAGACCATGGGGGAAGAGAAAGGGGAAAATAGTGTCAAACAGAGAGGGAGGTAAACCATAAGAGACTCTTACATACAGAGAACAAACTGAGGGTTGACAACGGGGGGGGGGGGGGGGGTGGAGAGGGGAAGAGGGGAAAATGGGTGATGGGTATCTGAGGAGGGCACTTGTTGGGATGAGCACTGGGTGTTGTACGTAAGCAATGTCATGGGTATCTACTCCCAAAGCCAAGAGCACACTGTATACATTGTATGTTAGCTAACTTGACAATAAATTTTATTTTATAAATAAATAAATAAATAAATAAATAAATAAATAAATAAATAAATAAAGATTATCTGAATGCAATTATGAGTTAACTATATAAGGTAGTAATATTGGCAACATAAAACCATTTTAATTTGCCTTCTTCACTGGTTGCCTTGGTATTATAATATCAACATTTTAATATGTATTTCAATAAGATTACAAATGCTCAAAAGGTTTAATATTTATGCTTCTAACATAATCATTTTCAAAAAATTTTTCACAAATATGTTAGAATTTTTACTTACATTGCAAAGAACTGATCTGAAGCAGATTTAATTATTTTGGAGGAATAAGACATGAGTTTGTTTATTGAAATAACTATTTCAGTAAAGGAGGACTATTAGCTATTTAGCTGAGGAATTTGAGGAAAGAGTATCTATGACATCGAGACATTGGGGAAGCAGACTAAATAAGGAAGAGGGGAGTCAAGGAGTTGGATGACCCAAAAGCAAGTTGGAGTTTAACCAGGTAGAGTAGTGCTACCTCCTTATGTTGATGATGTTATACCAAGAAAACCAATGTGTGGGACACCTGGGTGGCTCAGTTGGTTGAAGCACCGACTTTGGCTCAGGTCATGATCTCATGGTTTGAGAGTCTGACCCCCGCGTCGGGCTCTATGCTGACAGCTCTGAGCCTGGAGCCTGCTTGGGATTCTGTGTCTCCCTCTGTCTCTGCCCCTCCCCCACTCATGCTCTGTCTCTGTCTCAGAAATAAATATTAAAAAAAAATTTTTTTTTAAAGAAAAGCAATGTGTAGACAGGAACTGGAGGAAGAGCAACGTAAGTTCCAGCTAGTGGAGCTACATTGTATTAAGGGTTTGGGGAGATTTGACACAAACAAAGGCAACAAAAGCAAAAATAAACCAGTGGGACTATATCAAACTAAAAACTTCCGCACAGTGAAGGCAACCACCAACAAAATGAAAAGGCAAGCTACCAAAGAGGAGAAAATACTTGCAAATCAATTTCCTGATAAGGGGCTAATATAAAATACATATATAGAACTCATGCAGCTCAACACCAAGAAAACAGTCTAATTTAAAAATGGGCAGAGGACTTGAATAGACATTTTTCCAAAAAAGACATAAGGATGGTAACAGACACATTTCACTAATTAGTGAAATGCAAATCAAAACCACAATAAGCTGTCACTTCACACCTGTTGGAATGGCTATTACTGAAAAAACAAGACATAACAAGTGTTGCCAAGGAGGTGGAGTAAAGAAAATCCTTTTGCACTGCTGGTGGGAAAATAAACTGGTGCAGCAACTATAGAAAAGAGTATGATGTGTTCTCAAAAACTTAAAACTAGAATTACTATATGATCTAGCAGTTCTACTTCTAGATATTCATCCAAAAAAAAAATGAAAACACTAACTCGTAAAGATATCTGTACTCCCATGTTCACTGCATTGTTTACGATAGCCAAGACATGGAAGCAACTTCAGTGTCCAAAGATGAGTAACTGCATAAGGAAAATGTTGTACATGTACGTATACAAGGGGATGTTATTCAGCCGTAAAAACGAATGAAATTTTGCCATTTGCAATGACATGAATGGACCTTGAGGACATTATGCTA
This sequence comes from Felis catus, assembly GCF_018350175.1. Classification (NCBI taxonomy): domain Eukaryota; kingdom Metazoa; phylum Chordata; class Mammalia; order Carnivora; family Felidae; genus Felis; species Felis catus. Next base: position 14,009,734 of record NC_058368.1, on the reverse strand, counting down.
AGTGAAATGAATCAGAGAAAAGCAACTATACAACCTTACTTATATGTGGAATCTAAAGCAAGCAAGCCAACAAACAAACAGAAAGAATTCACAGGTACAAAGAATGGCCACAGGTGGAGAGAAGAGATAAATAAAATGGGCGAAGAAGGTCAAAGAGTATAAACTTCTACTTACAAGATGAATAAATTCTGAAGAACAATATAAAGAATGTTGGTCACAGCTAACAATACTGTATTGTATATTTGGAAGTTGCTAACAGAGCAGATTTAAAAGTCCTCAGTACACACAAAAAATTATACCCATGTGAGGTGATGGATGGGTCAGCTAACCTTACGATGGCAGTCATTTCACAATATACACATGTATCAGATCATTATATTGTATGCTTTAAACGAATGGAATGTTATATGTCAATTATATCTCAATAAAACTTGGGAAAAAGCTTTGAAATTAAAAAAGTAAGATACTGTCTTCTCAGTTTTGTACAGTGCAATAAATAAATAGCTAAAAACATTGGGCTCAAAATTAGTTCGAATTAAGTCTGAATCCCAACCCTATCACACACTAGGTGTGTATACATCCCCAAGTTATCTACCTCTCATCTCTTATTACACACCTTACAGACAAAATAGTAAATAGAGAACTTTGAACAATACCTGGATCTTTAAAAGCAACACAAAATGGCAGCTGCTATTTTTACCGCATCCTTTCCTACTTAGTATTATTACAAGTATTTTTCTGTAAGATATTTTTCTATTTTTTTTTTCAACATTTATTTATTTTTGGGACAGAATGAGACAGAGCATGAACGGGGGAGGGGCAGAGAGAGAGGGAGACACAGAATCGGAAACAGGCTCCAGGCTCTGAGCCATCAGCCCAGAGCCCGACGCGGGGCTCGAACTCCCGGACCACGAGATCGTGACCTGGCTGAAGTCGGATGCTTAACCGACTGCGCCACCCAGGCGCCCCTGTAAGATATTTTTCCATAAATGTCACTCACAAAATATATACCATAAATTTTATGTAATGACATATGGTAGTGAACATCCAGATATCTGTAACATAGTTGCTAATGAGGCAAAACCTCATTGAATAGAACCTAATCACCCAAACTGGAATTACTTAACATAAACATGGGAAAATGTTCCAGAACACTGCTAAACTCAACCAAATTAAGTTTATCTAATAGCTACAAGAGCAGAGACTTGCTATTTTCTAGTAACATCTGAAAACTTCACCAATGTTAAGAATATAGCCATTTCCATCGAATTATATAAGAATAACATATATATGGCAATACCTACTGCTCTCTCCAGTATCGCTATGTGACTAGTATTACTGATATTAATAGGTCATGACACAACATTCCATGAATTATGTTTCCTACTGTGTAACTTAAGAGAATGTTGCCACCTATACACTGGAGAAGTTTCCCTTCAAAATGAATAATCTAGGGGCGCCTGGGTGGCTCAGTCAGTTGAGCGTCCAACTTCAGCTCAGGTCATCATCTCACAGTTCATGGGTTTGACCCCCCCCCCCCCCAATCAGGTACTGTGCTGACAGCTCAGAGCCTGGAACCTGATTCGGATTCTGTGTGTGCCTATGCCCTCCCCTGGTCACACTCTATCTCTCTTTCTCTCTTTCAAAAATAAATAAAACATTTTTAAAAGTTTTCAAAAATAAAAATTAAAAATAATATGAATAATGCATATTAATAATAATATGAAGTAAAATTACTTCAAACTCTAATATCTACATTTCCAAACTTCTCTAGGAAAATATATATATAGAATCAATCCATTTTCTTACCACAGTTTTTTTTATAATTCCAAATGACTGGAAAAACAAAATTCATTATTTTGATATTCAAAGTCTTCAATAATTTGGTTTCAACCAATCATAATCATCCTCACATCCCACCATAAACCACTCAGCCTACTCTGTATTCTACCATGAAGCCATGTCTGTTTATGGATTAATCCATAAACACACCCTATACTCCCTTGATTCTTTCCCTTTAATCGTGCCCTCTTTCTCACATTCTATCATCATGTCCTGCTCACTGTCTGAAATTTATGTATTTTTCAAGAACCCTAAAAACCTTTTTCCTATGAAGAATTCCTAAAGTCTTTGTAGCTGAAATTACTTATCCTTTCACAAAACTTTAACAGCATTTACATTATATTTCCTTTCTGGTACACATATCAACTTTTAATTATAAACATTTAGGAATATAATTATTCTCATAAAGAGAGTATAAGTTTGATCATTTTTAATCCTCTAAAGCTTAGAACAATTCCTTGAATACAATAAATGCGTAGTACACTGATGAAATTTACTCAATGGCATGCCCTGAAATCATTATTACCAACCCTTAACAAGTAAGATTATAAAGAAAAGATTATAGTCACAAACATGCCAACAAGTAGATCAGCACAGAAAATTTCACTGCATGAAGTGCAGTCAGTTGTTTCACACAGTGGATAATTATTCATCCAATCAAATCTTTAAAAATTATGATAATGGCATATATAAAATTAGCAGAAATGCCAAGTATCAGCACTATAATAACCACCGTATTTCAAATATTAAATTAGAGAAACACTGGTACCAACCACTATCCAGGAGAAATTTTTAACACAATGATACCAAGAAACTACTTATATGAAATTAATCAATCATTTCCCAATATTAAGCAATTTCCTGTAACTCATTTTTCTAATATGAGTAAAAAGTTTTCAACATGCATGCAGTTGCACGGAAGAATAGATCTTGATAGGCTGGTAATTTTAAAAGTTAAACTGCAAAAGCAATCAATATTATATAATCATAAAAGATACACTTTGCAGACATGATTTGATTGGACATCTGTGTGAGTAATTATAATCTAGTAGAATAAAACTCCAAAATTTCTATACCACTACTGTCATTCGCTTGTACGACAGTTACTGAGCAGCTGAGGATGTGGAGATAAAGCTCTAACTGGGCTGACACTCCGTAGACTCAGTCAACTGTGTGACCTCTACTACGCCTTTTCTGCTATTAGTTAACACCTACTTTCTGCTAGGGCTCGTGGAGCTTCACCCCATAAATGTACAACTCGACCCTGGGCAAAGATGAACAGGGAACCCTCACAGACTTCTGCCTCTACCCCAACAGCTTTGTCCTTTTCTGCACCCTGTTCCACATATTCTAGCTGTTTGAGCTGCCCTTAATTCTGATCTCAACCTCCTCAGCTCAGCTTACCTCCACCTCCTAGTGCCTCAATAAAAATGTTGGCCCCAGCCAGATACCAAGGATGAATATCCAGCTCATCTTAAATATATTTCTACCTGCAAGGATGTCAGGACTGTGCTATGTGTATTGACAAGTGTCAAAGAAACAGATAGTTTGCATAGTTTGCCCATTTTTATAGTTATTTACAGCAGTAGGACACATTCACTACCAGTTACTCCAAAAATGGATAAAATCAGGTTGAATGTTTTCTGAAATTAATTAATTAAGCCAGCACTTATTTCTTTTTTATTTTAGCCATTCTGACTAAAAGTGTACAAAGGTATCACATTGTGGTTTTGATTTGCATTTCCCTGATGATTAGTGATGTTAAGCATCTTTTCATGTGTCTGTTGGCTATATGTATAGTCTTCTTTGAGAAAATGTCTATTCAGGTCCTCTTTCCATTTTTTAATTCGATTGTTTTTTGGGAGTTGCATTGAGTGAATTCTTTATATATTTTGGATATTAACCTCTTATCAGATATATCATTTGTCAATATCTTCACTCATTCATTAGGTTGCCTTTTCATTTTGTTGGTGGTTTCCTTCACGTGCAAAAGCTTTCTATTTTGATATAGTCCTAATAGTTTACTTTTACTTTTGTTTCCCTTGCCTTAGGAAACATATCTAGAAAAATGTTGCTAAGGCCAATGTGAGAGAAACTATTGCCTATGTTCTCTTTAAGGATTTTTATGGTTTTCAGGTCTCATGTTTAGGTCTTTACACCATTTTGAGTTTATTTTCAGCCACTGTGGAAAACAGTATGGAGGGTCCTCAAATACTAAAAATAGAAATACTGTAATCCAATAATTCCACTACTAGGTATTTACCCAAAGACAGTGAAATTACTGGGATGCCTGGGTGGCTCAGATGGTTGAGCATCTGACTTCAGTTCAGGTCATGATAGCACAGTGCATCAGTTCAAGCCGCACATCAGGCTCTCTGCTGTCAACACAGAGCCCGCTTGGCATCCTTTGCCCCTCCCCTGCGCATTCTCTCTCTCTCTCTCTCTCTCTCTCTGTCTCTCTCTCTTTCTCTCTCTCAAAAATAAACATTTAAAAAAAGAAAATAAAAACACTAATTCAGAATGATAGATGCACCACTATGTTTATTGCAGCATTATTTACAATAGCCAAGATATGGAAGCTGATGATTGCTAGAGGGGAACAGGGTGGAGGGTGGAGGAATGGGCAAAATAACTAGAGGGACTGGAAGATACAAGTTTCCAGTTATAGAATAAATAAGTCACAGGAAAAAAAGGCACAGCATTAATAACATAGTCAATGATATTGTAATAGTGATGTGTCGTGATGAATGGTAGTTACACTTGCACTGAATGTAGCATAATGTAAAAACTTGTCAACTCACTATGTTGTACATCTAAAACATATGTAACATTGTGCCACCTATAGTCAAATAAAAATTTAATTAATTAAGAAACTGTGTAATTGGATAGGTTTTAGAAGATTGTTTTGCAAATTCTCCTCCTCATCTCCACGGGAAAAAAAAATCAGTTTAAGAGTATCAATGGATCCAAAAAGGAACAACAACAACAACAACAAAACCAGCATTTTCAGTTGGATGGATTCATGAGAGGTAATCGAGAGAAGCAGATTATTCCCTACTAAAATAAATAAAACTCACTTATTCCTAATGAATTTCAAAAAATCTTAAAAGTTTCATGAGCCTGACTGAATCAGTTTTCAAGCTATGTTCTCTATGAACCATTTCTCAGTTCCTACAATCAGAATCCTTTTCCATGATCCCACTGGACTTACTGTTTTCAGATTGTATCAGGATTATAAATTCAATCAACTTCACTTTTTAGCTTTTTTGTAGGTCTTTCTCCCTTACTTGGTTATAAGTTACTTAAAGGTAATTGAGAGCTTTGCTTGTTCCATAATGCCTATAATAGTGCTCCATGTATAGAAATGGCTTAACAAATGTTCTCTGAATTTTAAAGTTGTATGAGGAAATTCATCCAAATAGAATTGTTTTTCCTCTAGTCATTTCAAAGCTACTTCTATTTTTTAATGTTTATTTATTTATTTTGAGGGGTAGGGGAAGGAGGGGCAGAGAGACAGAGAGACAGAGAATGAATCCCAAGCAGGCTCCAGGCTGTCAGCACAGAGACCACTGTGGGGCTCAATCCCACCAACCATGAGATCATGACCTGAGCAGAAATCAAGAATCAGACACTTAACCGACTGAGCCACTCAAGCACCACTAAAGTTACTTTTTAAATGACTTTTCTTTATCCAGGGAAAATTCAGAATTTAGAATAAAATTATCCATTCCTCTTTATTTAATATTTTGGCATTTTAATTTTTATTTTATTATTCTTTTTTTGAGAATATGCATACCCTTTATATTAAGATCATACTTTTAAGATTACAAATATACTATCCTATTTCTTCTTTGATTCTGCATTTCTTTATCGATTCAATTCGGTCATTAAACTTTTGTTATCTACTATTGCTAAAACCTACCACTTTCCAGTTTTTGTCTATTTAAATATCTTTATTTGACTTTGTGCCCTTTTCCTTTACTTGCTACATGTATGAAAGAGTTGGTTGCTTTGAGAAAAACAGCAATTATTAAGTATGAATATGAAATCACCAATGTTCTTCGCCACAAACTGCACTTATAACCAGTAAATTCTTTTTTGAGCTGAAATTCTTGTACTAATAATTACTAATATAATTCATTCTTATAATCCTCAGTGATTTAAGTGAAAAGTCCTAAAAAACACTAAAGATATCACTCTGGCTCCTGGTTACTATCCTTTAAAAATAATGCTGAAATAGCTTATTAACTCTTATCTTTTTTTATAATCCTATCATGCTTAAGAACTCAGAATACCTGCTGCCTAAAAATAATGATTGAGGGGCGCCTGTGTGGCGCAGTCAGTTAAGCATCCGACTTCAGCCAGGTCACGATCTCGCGGTCCGTGAGTTCGAGCCCCGCGTCAGGCTCTGGGCTGATGGCTCAGAGCCTGGAGCCTGTTTCCGATTCTGTGTCTCCCTCTCTCTCTGCCCCTCCCCCGTTCATGCTCTGTCTCTCTCTGTCCCAAAAAAATAAATAAACGTTGAAAAAAAAATTTTTTTTTAATAAATAAAAAATAAAAATAATGATTGAAATAAAATACTGAAAAATGGGTTACTAAATAGTAATTAGCTTTGGCATGTTGGCATTTTAACAATTTGGAAATGTATGTGCATTCTTCTGTCTGGAAACAAAAAACCTTAACTTTCATTTTGTTTATATTGCTTCCAGTGAAATAAACAATGTTTAATATATTCTCTAGAAGTTATAAAATCTTTTTGGGAAATATCATATAAGAAGTCTAAAACAACCTATTCTTATTTGAAAAAAAAAATGTCCTTAATTTTTTTCAGTCCATGATGCAAATATCATAATTCCCTGCTTTGGCTTGTAGGAGCAAAACTACCTCACATTATAATTAACTAAATACAACATTTTTAGTTTTTTTTTTTTTTTAGTTATGATACAACTTAAGTGACTTAATAATTTTCTTATACTTACTCCATTTGGGTTATTTACATCACTTCCAACACTTCAAAATTACATATGAAAGTATAATAAGCATGCTTGTGCATATATATATATATATCAATATTTAGTAAATTATTCTTTGAAGGATTTCCAGAAGCAGAATTGTTACATAAAATGGTATGAGTAGCATGGGGATGAGAATGAGGAGTGACTGCCAATAGGCATGCAAGGTGATAGAAATGTTCTAAACTTGGATGGCAGGGATGTCAATACAACTCTGTAAGTTGCTTAAAATAATTTACTTGTAAACTTAAAATGAGTGAATTGTACAGAATAGAAATTGCATTTCAATAAAGATGTTATATTTTTTTAAATAAAAAAAAGAGGGTTATGGACATTTTCCAACCAGACATTGAGAGATGGAATGAGACAGGAAAATACAACCCATACATATGGAAAATATTCAGGCAATAGAAACTGCCAATGAGAGCACACAGATGTTAGCTTTAACAGGAAAAGGCTCCAACGTAGCCATTAAAAATATGTTCAAAGAACTAAAAGAAAATAATAATTAGAGAAGTAAATGCAGGTATTATGATAATGTCATATTAAATAGATAACATCAATTAAGACAGAAATACTATAAAAACAATCCAAATGGAAATTCCGGAGTTGAAAAGTGTAACTGACCTGAAAACTTTTCTAGAGGTCAACAAAAGATTTGAACAAAGCAGAGGACAGAATTAACAAACATGAAAAAAATAAAGATTATGTAATCCAAAAACCAGAGAGAAAAATGAGTGAAGAAAATGGAGCCTCAGAGAAATATGGGAAACATGTACCAACATATGCAGAATGGGATGGCTGAAGTAGAGAAGAAAAAGAGAAAAATATTAAAAAAATTGATGGCTGAGAACTTCTCAAATTTTTGGAAAACACCAATTTACATATTCAGCCCATGAACTCAAAGAAAAATGAAAGCAAAGAAATATACAGACAGAAAAATCATAGTAAAAATACTGAAAACCAAAGACACGCAGACAATCTTAAAGCAGCGTGAGAAAAATGACTCTTCACCTAAAAAGAACACCAGTAAGTTCAAGAGTTGACTTCTCATCTAAAAAAATGGGAGGCCATGGGGCACCTGGACAGCTCAGTCGGTTAAGCGTCTAACTTTGGCTCAGGTCAGGATCTCGCAGTTCGTGAGTTTGAACCCCACATGGAGTTGTCTGCTGTCAGCACAGAACCCACATAGGATCTTCTGTCCCCTTCTCTCTCTGTACCTCATCCACTCTCTCTCAAAAATAAACACTTAAAAATAATAATAATACATAAATAAATGGAGGCCAGAACATAGTGAAATACAATATTCAAAGTGCTCAAAGAAAATCTTTCAACCAAGAATTTATATCCAGGAAAGCCATCCGAAAACAAAATGAAATACATTCAAAAAACATAAAAACTGAGACAATTTGTTGTTATCTGACCCACCCTACAAGAAATAACAAAGGAAGTCCTTCAAACAAAAAGAAACCCAAAAACTAACTTGAATCCACACACACACACACACACACACACACACACACACACACACAGTGACAAATATAAAGATAAGCTAAGTAAATCAAACATGTATACTCAAGTCACCGAAAAAGAAAACCAAAGCAAGAAAACAGAACACTAAACAGTATATGAAAAATTTCTTGAAATACAAAAAGATGCAAAACTGCATACTGAAAGTGCACACCATTCATCTGAGAAATCAACTCCAAATGACCAAGACGTTTCTACCAAAATTACTAGATACAAAAGAAATCCTTCGAACATATAGGCAAAAAGAACAAGTGCCTGATAACAGAAAGGATATCAGACTGCCATCAGACTTTGAACAAAATATTTCAAGCCAGAAGAAAATTAGTAACATATTTAATATGTTCAAAGAAAGGATGGTCAAGGATTTTATAACCAGGCAAATGCCTATCAAGTGTAAAAACCCCTAACAAACTAACAATGAAACGCAGTCCTCAAGAAGTATTACTCCCATGATTCCCTTCTAGAGAAATACACTAAACAATGAGCTTCAGATACCCAAAATACATCAATACAAGGAATGGGATGAAACTAAAATATGTAAGTACTTACAAGATCACAACTAAGTAAGAATTTTAAAAATTGAGAATAGTATATAATAACTATGTACACTCACAATGTAGATCGTACCATGTATTAGTCAGCTAGGGCTGCCACAACAAAGTACCAAAGTCTGGGTAGTTTGAACAATAGAAATTTATTTTCTCACAATTCTGGAGGTTAGAAGCCTAAAAATCAAAGTGTTAGCATAGTTGGTTCCTTCTGAAACTTCTCTCTTACTCTTGTAGATGACCACGTCTCCTCCTTGTATCTTCATATGGTTTTTCCCTCTGTGCATGTGTGTATCTTACTTTCTTCTTACAAGGACACCATTCATATTAGATCAAGGCCCACCCTAACAGCCTCACTCAAGCTTAGTTACCTCTTTAAAGACCCTATCTCCAAATATAGTCACATTCTGAGCTACTGGGAGTTAAGACTCCAACATATAAATTTGGGGGAAACACAGTTCAGCACATAACACATCTAAAAGTATATAAAAAATGGCAATGAAAATGAAGAGAGCATATACAAAAAAAATTAACAGTTTTCAGTAATAACATCATTAGAGTAGTATCAGTAGTGTTGTTCAGAGACTACTGTATGCATAATTATAGACTTTCCTCTGTGCACATGACAACTAGTATTGTCAATAAAGAAGAAGGAGATATAGATTTAATTTAGGGAAGATCAAGTTAAAACACAACAAGCCATTAATTTCACACTAGTAGAAATTAAGGATTCTTGGAATAATGGCTGATTCCAGGACTTAAGCAACAAAATGTTCAAGATGAGTCTGAAGCACTGTCTTGGGAAATAGCAAGGAAGCTATCAAAGACTACAGAGTCAGGTCAAAAGACTAAAGGACCAACTAGAACACATCACTCAAAGGTGGGACAATTTGAATTTCAAAAAGGAGAATAACTGCTATAGATTGAAACACTTCAAATACATTTAAAACCATGAGTTTACAATGAAATTTTAAACCTAATCAAAGATCTTCAAATAATGAGGAAATGGCATTAAGTTACCCATTTTCCCTCAATGACCCTTAGGAAGCATTATTTGACTGAGTTGGTGGAGGAAAAACTTGTTAGCATATACAAAATGTTCATTAACTGGGTAAAAACCTTGTAGGAATTTTTAATTTAAGACCAGAGAGTAAAAATTATCTGAACGTGGATAATAAAATGTCTTGCTGAAAGCATTATATTTGAGGGGTGGGGCAGAACTTTGGAAAAATGGAACACTTGTCTCACCACTCAAGGAAATTCTATTATGATAAATATAGTATATCTTTAAATAATACACCTGATATTTTAAAGCAAATATAGCTAAACAAATATGATCACAAGCGGTGTATTTTCCAAAAGATTCACCTTAAAACTACTTACACATACATTCTATTACTCAAAACACTTCTTATATACATAAGATTTTTTAAAAACATTTTCAGGGGCACCTGGGTGGCTCAGTCGGTTAAGCGTCCTGACTTCGGCTCAGGTCATGATCTCACACTCCAGGAGTTCAAGCCCCACAGTCAGGCTCTGTGCTGACAGCTCAGAGCCTGGAGCCTGTTTCAGATTCTGTGTCTCCCTCTCTCTCTGACCCTCCCCCATTCATGCTCTGTCTCTGTCTCAAAATAAATAAAAGTTAAAAAAATAATAAAAAAATAAAAAACATTTTCAAAATCTACAGCATTTTTAAAGACCTTTATTAAGTGGTGCTTGCAGTCTGTTGACTTTTTGGAAAAAAATCAAATAGTAAACATTTATTACAAATTAAAAATGAGGTTGTTAAAAATCTCAACTTTTCCAGATATGAAACAATTAAAAAACCTTTTTAAGTGTACTGAGGAAAATCAGTCTTAAAAAAGAGAGGGGGAGAGAGAGAGAGCTAGAGAGAGAGAGAGAGAGAGAGAGAGAGATCTTTAGGTAAATATATCAGAAACTCCAGTCTGCAGAGATAATGCAAAGAGCTTTAGCTATCTGGTAAATGGACAAAAAGCAAGCATTTGAGATCTTCAGCTCCAACCTTCTGTTATTTCTTACTGTTGAAACTTCATATTCATTTCCCCTTGTTGGCTAATTAAACCAGATGATGGGATGATGGTAGAGATGATAAGACTGCATTTACTCCACCCTACCCTGCACAGCCTTGGTAGAGGACTAATTCTCCACTGGTGGGTTGGCTGCTTTGTCTCTTTGCCATCTTGCGGTTTAGGGTTTTCTGGGCTTCTGTCTGTGTTGTGGTAATTGAGGTTGCAATAGTACAGATGTGGGGGTGGCTACTGACCCTGGGTCTCACCTCCTTGATTTTCCTTATCTCCTTCACTGCCATTCTCTTTAGGTTGCCTTTGGCAAGGAAGGTTCCTGTGGAATGGTCATTTATAACCCCAATGCATATTCTGTCTCACTGGTCTACCTTGCTCTCCTGAACCCTCGTTGTCAGCACCTTCCATCACTTCTCCCCACACAGGAAAGTTGGAATACTGTGTTCAACACCCGTGGCATCTCCACATGTAGCAAATAAAGTGGACACTGTGACTTGCAGGAGGGCCTGGCCTTTCGGAGCCCTCCTGGATCCCACATTCTTTTCCCCATTCTCGCTATTCTGGAAATCCCGCTGGTAATTGTGTGGATGACCCCTGTAATGTGGATAGTGTCTATAATTTAGCAGGTTAGTCTGCTTCATGTTTACTGCCTTGCACTGGAACTCTACCAGGGCCTGTAACATATGCTACCTCTGCACCCATTTTTGTCCTTTCAACAACATCAAACTCAACAGCCTCTCCATCTTCCACACTGCAAAGGTGTTTCCTGGGCTTATTCTTCTTTATGGCAGTCTGGTATACAAATACATATTCCCTGCTGTCATCCCTGTTGATTAAACCATATCTGCTTCTTACATTGAACAATTTACTGTTCTCCAAATCTTCCTTGTGATGAACTTGACCCTTCAGGCACTGCCAATATGAGGCCACCCTGGCTGCCGCTTACTTCAAGGCTGGATCTCGGCCTCACTACTCAAGGTTGCAGTGACTGGGGCCAGGAGCAGCAGCACCAGGCCCCTGGTGAGGGGGTGAGGGGGAAGGTGGACAGAACTGTTGAAGGCTTTCTGGGATCCATTCTCCAATTCCAGTACTGATCAAACTCTATAACATTTTAAATTACATTTTTGAAGGAAAACAGTCATCCTCAAGGGATGGATCTAATTTTTGGGAAAAAGAAAATCAACTTGAAGCCATGTTTGATGAATTAACAGGTGTCACAAAACCATCTTTTATTAAAAATATAGCATAGTTCTAAGTAATGAGAACCATTTTTTGTGTCACTTAAAAACTGACCCTTTAAAAGTAATTCCAAAAGAACTGCAACTAATTTGAAAAATGTTATCATACTTTGAGTATGTTCATATCATCCAAACATACTAAAATAAAAAATCATTTAAAGTATGACAATTTGAAAATAAAGCTTCACCATTTTGCAGAGAAAGTTTGCATGCCCCTATTCATATGCACTTAAATATATACTACTCAGAGGTTTTTCTTTCCATAAAATTTTTACATACAAATATATTTAACATAAATAAATGTATAAAATAGTAAAAACAAATAATTATGAAACCAGAAAAAATCAACTACATATAAACAGCTCTTCAAAAGGAAAAAATGATGGAAACTGAGTGATGGAATATTACAAAGGAAGAGATAAAGTCTTGGTATGCAATGCACTAGAATGATACACACAGAACTAAACTACACTTTCAATCACAAATTAATGCTTCTCTTTCAATTCTGAAAAAACACTACTGTCTTCATTAAGTGAAAGGTTTTTTCTCTCATTTTAACTAATTTTAAATTGTGATAATCAAGATCACCCCTGACCTCCATACTGCTAAATCCAATTGCCATTTCTCAGTCCTGAATTTACTCAACCTGTCAGCATCATTTGACAATTATTCACCTCCTCTTCCTTTAAAATGTCCAGGACACCATACCCTCCTGCTTTTTCCTTACTCTCTTGCTCTCCTCCTAATTTTCCCTTGCTGGGTCCTTCTCATCTCCATAACCTGCAAACATTGGCTTTTCCAAGGACTCATTCCTCATTCATCTTTTATCTCTGAACTCACTTCATTGATTCCTAAATCCAGTCTCATAGCTTTAAATCCTGTATATACCCTACCAATGTCAAATTTCTATCTCCAATCTAGACTTCTCCCCCACAATTCAGGCATACAACATTTCTCCATTAGATGTCTAACTGGCATCTCAAACTTCCCATGTCCAAAACCAAATTCTTGACCTTACTCCCCAAAATTTAGTCTTTTCAAATCTACCCTAGCTCAGTAAATAAAAAGCCCATCAATTCAGTTGTTCAGGCTAATATACATTGGGTCACCTTTGAATCTTCTCTTGTACCTTTAATCCACATTCACAGGGACAGAAAATCCTACTGGCTTTACCTCCAAAATATATGTAAAAGCTGACCTCTTAGAGTATTATTTTAGGTATGCTTTATCAAAAATCCAACCAAGTTCCATTACTTCTATTGATATCAGCCTTATCTAAACTCTCTCTGAGTCACAGGGAAACACAATCACAGTGTTCTGTAATCTCTCAAATAAGATCCTACTAAGTGGCCTTTACACCTGCTTTCCCATGTGGCCTGAAAGCTCTTCCCCAAATATCCACCTGGCTGGCATCAACTTCACCTCCTTGAAGTTTTTAGTGAAATCCCCTTCATCACTCTATTAAAACTGTAGTCCAGAATTTTCTCTGTTTTTTACATGCTTTATTTTTCCCATAGCACTAACTGCCATCAAGCACACTATGTATTTTTATTTTGTTTTGTTTTCTGTCTCCTCCCATGATAATGTATATCCTCTTTACCTCCAATAAAGGCAGGGGGTCTTTTGTCTGTTTTGTTCACTGTCTTATCCCTAGCACCTAGAATGCCTTGAATAACAGTGCCAATAAATAATATTTAATAACAAATATTTTTAAAAAGAAGGGATGACTCAGTGAATGCTTCTTATTCATATCTCATTCACCTTGTCTTCATTAGCTTGCATTAATTTATTTTTCCTTACTACTGAGTATGTTGAATATATGTTATCTTTCATTAAATACTGAATACTTACATGTCAAGAAAAGTGACTGAATTCGTTAATTTCATTTTGGCTACTGAATTTCAGTCAATATTCTTAAATCCCACAGACACTTTGTAAAATATGAAAAGTTTACAATTATATCCCCTCCCAGAACCTTCCATTAGAGCTGTCATATATATTAAATGTATGTATATTATAAACCAAAAAAATTCAGTGTAATATTTTTTGCTTTAATCGGTGGTATATGTTTTAAAGAAAATAAAAGATATTTTATTTTATCCATACATTTATCATTCATTCATATTCTTCATTATTTCATTCTTAATGATCCAAGTTTTTTCTTCAGTCTACAGAGTACATCTGGTACAAACAAATTGTCTTAATTTCCATCTATTTGACTTAAAGATTTTCACTAGATGAAGAATTCTGGGTTGACAGGTTCTGCTTCAGCTCTACGGTTTCCCCAATTGCTGAAGGAAAGTGTGCAGTTATGTCTAGCTTTTCTCTACTTGCTTTCAATAACTATTTTTTCCTTTTGTTTTACTAGAATATGCCTACTCTGGTTCTCTTCGAATTTATTTTCCTTGGAGTTTACATAGTTCCTTTAATCTATAAATGTCCGTTGTTTTGTTTTGCTTTGTTTTTAACCAAATTTACAAAGTTTTTTTTTATAAATATTCCTTCAAATATTTTTTTTCTTGGCACTTTCTCTGCATATTAGACTTCAAAACGACCCCATGCATCTTATGGTTTTGTTCTTTCCCCCTTAATCTCTTCTTTCTTTTCTAATGGTTCTGTCAATCTACGTGCAAGTTTATTTATTTCTCTACCATATCCATTCTGCTAATACTAAACCCATACAGTGGATTTTTAATTCAAGATATATTTTTCAATTCTAAAATTTCCACTTTTTGTGGATGATAATTCCCATTTTTCAGTTCATTACAAGCAATTTTGTTTAATTTCACTAGTTACAATAGCTCCTTAAAAGTCCTCATGTAATAATTCCATGATCCTGGGTTATCTCGGAGTTGGCATGTCCTGGACAATAAGTCACATTTTCCTGGCTTTTCATAGAATGAGTAATTTTGGCTTATATGATGGACATGGTGAAAATTATTCTACAGAGATTATGTTGTTTTGAAAAGTATTGATGTTTTTGTTTTGTGGGGTCATTTCTTCTATCAATACTATTACAGACTGTCCTACCTCCTATGTGTGGTGCCTCAGGTCTCAGCTCTGTTCTTGAAGACTTATTTACAGTCTATTATCAGTTTATCATGATCATCATGGCTTCAGGAATGGGCTAGAGATTTAGGGTGAGTTTTTTTAAATATAGAATTCAGATCCTTTTCTGGCTGTCTGTTTTCTTGAGCTGGCCATTAACCTCCATGCGGTACTGACTGGCCAAGTGCTTTTCACCTTATTTTCTGGCCAAAAAAGTTTTTCTATCAGAGTAAAAAATTGGCAACTCAGCCCATGCTGGACCACTTGCTTCATGTTTTGACACCTCTCTAAATCTTGGCTCTTTAGAACCCTCACATAGTTGTTTTCTGTATTATGTGCAGAGTGTTAAGTGGTGATTGTGGGAATATCACTGCTAGGAACTTGCCTATCCAAGCAGGTATCAGAAACCCTCCAAAGTGATCTTTAATTTTGGAGGCTGTTTTATACATTTTCTCTTATCAGTTATGCCTTTGTCATAATATAATAAACTGATAAAAATCATTATTTTCTTGAATGGAGGACATAAGCAAAACTTAATATTGTAATATTTAGCAAGGGAGATGAATTGCTTGCCACAAGAGATTATATGATAGTGATAATTAGGAAATGTCCAATAACAATTGGAAAATATCAAAACTTTTGAAATGTTGTGTAAGTTTATGTCAAAAAGTCACTGTATGTATGACTTCACAATCTTGTACACACTGAATAACCCCATCAAATGGAGCTGTATGATAAACTTAACTCACGGTAAATGTTTCTAGACTAGACAAAATTACAGTGAGAAATTCTGTTTTACAAATCCAAAACCTAATGGTTTATTTAGTTAAAAAAATTTTTTTAATGTTTATTTGTTTTTGAAGGAGAGAGAGAAAGCACATGCAGGGGAGGGGCAGAGAGTGAGGGAGACACAGAATCTGAAATAGGCTCCAAGCTCTGAGCTGTCAGCACAGAGTCTGACATGGGGCTTGAATTTACCAAGTGCAAGATCATGACCTGAGCCAAAGGCAGACGTTTAACCAACTGAGCCACTCAGGCTCCCCTATTTATTTATGTTTAAAGTTTCTTTATTTATTTTTGAGAGGGAGAAAGGAAGGGACAGAGAGAGAGGAGAGAGAGAATCCCAATCAGGCTCTGCACTGTCAGTGCAGAGCCCAGTGAAGGGATCGAACTCACAAACCATGAGACCACGGTATGGCCTGAGCAAGTCAAGAAGTCAGACACATAAATGACTGAGCCATCCAGGCACCCCTGAACCTAACGATTTAATTGACTAGTAATACCCTCCTTTATTAATCATTTACCTAAAATAACTAAGTGTAAAATATTCATAAACAAGCTATATTGCTCAAAACCAGACATTTCACAGAAAGAAAATTACCGAATACTCTAATGACCAAGAAGTCAAAATCACATGGGATAGGCTACATAGTAAATATAGTTTGAGGGCATTATTTTGGGGGGAATTAATTTATTTTATTTCAGGGCCCAGATGCTGACATGCTATCTACATTAAACTCAGAATCACAGACAATATTGTCTGACCATTATACTTACAGGAAGCTCTATATAACGCACATCGATGAATATAAATAATTATTATATAACAATAATTTAAGCTTCATTTGTGATTTACACCAAATGTCAACTAATTATTATATCCTAAACACCTTAAAAACTCCACTGCAACTCTTTACCCCTTCACTCATAGGAAGTGACTTTGCCTCCTACTTTACCCAAGAAAATTGAGAGTGCTATGTCAACCACTTCAGCTTTTTTCCCCTGTGATAACACAATCTGATCTTCATTTGCATTCTTTCCCCTCTCCCTTCATTCTCTGAATTTCTAGGAAAAAAATTTCATTGTCAAAAATTTTTACAGATGTTTGTCCTAATAGTGATTCTATTTTTAATATTTACAAATTGAGAAAATACATACATACCCATTGATTTACAGTCTACTTCCTTTAATATAAACAAGGGGCTCAGTGGGCTATACCCATAAACTGGGAACTTTCAAAACTTAATAAAATTATTATTTTTTTAAACGTTTATTTATTTTTGAGACACAAAGAGACAGAGCATGAACGGGGGAGGGTCAGAGAGAGAGGGAGACACAGAATCCGAAGAAGGCTCCAGGCTCCGAGCTGTCAGCATAGAGCCTGACGCGGGGATCGAACTCACGGACCACGAGATCATGACCTGAGCTGAAGTCGGCCGCTTAACCAACTGAGCCACCCAGGCGCCCGAATTATTTTTCATGTAACACCCAAAATTTAGAGGTATTTTCTTTAAAAAGTTCTGACTTTGATATAGGTACTCTATTGTCTATGTTAGGATGCTAGGACTACATTCTTATATAACATGAGTACTTGTGTATAGAACATGGCAACACAGGATTACTACTCATTTTCACTTTTGTTATAAAAGAATGTGATGAGCAAAAGCCATATGACAAAACAACTAAGTTCGCACAGTGATTCAAGACAATGTTTGCTCCTTTCCAAAGGGGAGAATTACATAACTTGTTAATATTTAGTCCTCTTCCTTTTTCCTACCAAGAAGCTCCCATCAATTCTAAAATGTCATTATAGCAATCATATTGGGTTTAAAATTTGCATACCTGTGGTTTTTAAAATTTTCTACATTTATTTATATATCATTGGTTTGATTCACCTAATATCATATTCTGGCAGTGCCTGAAGAAAGCCACATCAAATATTTTACAGACCAAGGGAAAGAAACAAAAGGAGGCAGGATGTATGTTAATCCAAAAATCTGAATTACAGAAACATTACCATGCAAAGCCAACACATGGCAGAACTAGGACCCAAAACCCAACAAAAGAACCAATGAAAGAAATAGTGCTGTTACAAGCACAAATTCACTTCAGAGACAGGAAAACAAATAAACTGATATGGACAAAAGACGGTAGCAAGAATTATCACCCTGACATAAAAATGACAGCATCATTCTCATAATTTAGGATTATTTTAAAATCACTGGGAACAGAAATAGTTTAGTACCCCCTTTTCATAATACAATCTTCACACTGATTACTTAAACACTATGTTTAAAACAAACAGCTCTTCCATGCAAGACATGTACTTCTTCAGAATTATTAAAAATACTTTGACTTACAATGCATACTTTTCTCTCAGCTCCAAACAGTTTGGGATGTCACAGTTACTAATGTGATTTACATAAAACTCATATATTTCCCTAGCCAGGGGTACTGCATGTTAAAAACTAATTAACGTATGTGAATGTGATATCTTGCCTAAATAAGTCTTCATTTTGGGAGTTAAAAAACAGGAAGAATGTGATAAACCATATTTAATAACGACTTTGCAAAATTCAGATACTTGCTACTGTACTGACCCTCCTCACCTACTGTAAAGGACCAGCAAAAGTAAAAACTAAAAGTGAGTAATTTCAGCCACGTGTAATAATTGACACCATTTTCCTGCTAAATCTTTGTTCTTTCCAAGTTACCTCTATTTTGAATATACCAGTCATTTGTTCATTTCATATTTCAAAATTTGAGATTTCAAATACCACATAAGCAACACGGTTTTATAAAATTTATTATTTCAGAGTTATGTCAACAAAAGCCATGGCTTCAACATAACAAAAAAACATTCTTTAGAATTTTAAAAGTTCATGAGGAAAAAAATCCAAAAGAGAAAAAGCACCTTTGAAGCAAAATGAAACTTGTACTAACAACTAAATTCCAAAGAACAGAGATGACTTTTAAAGCACACTGAAGAAAGACTATCACTGTATATTATACTGTATCACATTTCACATAGAATTCACATAAAACTTTCCATAGAATGCATAAGATCGTTATTACTACCTTATATCCAGGTCCTAACTGATGAATTGCAAATATCTGCGCAGGGTTGAGTGCTTCACTGAATACATACACGGCACCAAGTTGACCACAAAACACCCTATTTGCATCAGCCGTTTCTGAAGATCCGAGAAAGCACTTGTCATAGCTCTATTTTTAAAAAGTCATAAAAAAAAATCAATGTATTATTTTGTAATGATAAAATATTTAAGGATGCCTGCCTTCGCTTTCATGTATACCTTCAAGTATAACAATAATACCAGAAAAAAGCATCACTTAAGACTTCGGGAATATTTACATAATAAAAGCCAGCTAAAGATTTTCCAAAAAAGTAAATCAGTTAAGTATTTCGTATCTATGGAAAAGTAAAACAAACAGTAACCATCTACTCAATAATCACTGAACCACTTTGCAAATGTTATACTTAAATGTAAAAGGGCTTAAAATTCTACTTTGAAAAGTAAAACTAATTTTAAAACTCACATGCTGTAACAACAGTCCATTTATAGAGAGAGATTCACCTGAATCAGAGAATGACTACTCCAAATTTTAACCATAAACACGTAAGGCTTAATTTTAGAAACTACCTAATTTCTCCACCAGGGATATATATTCCTCTATTTCTCCACACAAAGCAAGGACACAATGAAAATCCCTTCCCTCTCTTCCATAAGTAGGCATTATGCAGAACCAAATAAATAATTATCACCAAAGTCTGCTGGCTAAAGCAGATGGTACAGTGCTCTCCATCTGCAGAGTTCAAGACCTAAGAAGTCATATTTAAGACCCTTCCCATCTCTATTTCTCTAAATGTCACCTAATGCTAGGCCCCAGTTTCTTTTGCCCATTCTCAAAGTTATTCCACATCTTAGTGCTGATAAGCACAGCATTGCGTATGTATGGAATCCCTTTGGTGCCTCAATAGAATAACAAAATATTTCTGAATGAATTATAAAGACAGAAACTCTTCATCAAATACCCAATCTGTAATTAAAACCATAGGAACTTAAGAGTTTACTGCACAATGTATGTGTATGTAAGTGCTACGGCCCAGGCCTCTCCATTTCTTGGTGTACTATTGCAAATAATTCAAAAATCAAAATCCTTCCTTCCTTCTCTTCTTCCTTCCTTCCTTCCCTCTGTCTTTTTTTCTTTTTTCTTTTCTTTTCATTTCTTTCATTCTAAATATAACTAGATGTAGTGACAGCCAACAAGGTCATTGGGGTTACCTTCACTCTATAATAAAAAGTCTCCCCTCTGAAGGGCAGAGATAAAGTAGAATTTCATCTGTGCATTCTAATTCTGACAAAGTCATTCTCAAAAATTTACTGACTATGGCCCACCTTGAGTTTCTAGGGCAAAAAAGCAAACTTGTCCTATAAATGAACAGATAGTAAAGATTTTAAACTTTGCCAGCCACATGTGATTTCTGTCACATAATCTTTCTTGATTTTTTGTTTGTATCTTAAAAAAAGAAAAACCTTTAAAAATAAAAAATAAAAAACAAGATTCTCAGCTCTTAGGTCATGTGAAAACAGTTCAAGGTTCAGATGTCTGTAAGGAGTACTCTTCCAACCCTTGACCCTGGGAAAATATGGACTACAGACACAGTACTATTTAAAATAATACAAGTGAGAACAAAAAGAGACCCCTGCCCTTAAGGAAATTAAAGTCTGCAGAGATGTAGACAACACTGAGAAGTGAATTTTGTTAGAGAAAGGCCAAGTTTTTATAAAACCAGGTATGCTGGAATGATTGTGTATTATTGGGTTTGAAGGTAAAACATCAGGCATTTGAAAACATCTTTTACTTTGGTTCTAACAGGCCGGGATAATGACAAAGGAAAGCCCAGAACAGAGCTTTTAAGGATTTAACTCAAGATATGCTCCCTCCAGAATACAACTGTATTACCTCCTTCACTGCTAACATGCTAGCTAAAACTCGTATTACCTGCTTGTTATTATCACAGTAAGTCATTCAATTGATCTCCTTGCTTCTGCCATTTTTTCCCTTTAGAATATTCTCAATACTGCAGACTGATGGACATTTTTAAAATATGAGCCTGGGGGCGCCTGGGTGGCTCGGTCAGTTAAGCATCTGACTTCGGCTCAGGTCATGATCTCGCGGTCCCTGAGTTTGAGCCCTGCGTCGGGGGCTCAGAGCTGACAGCTCAGAGCCTGGAGCCTGTTTCAGATTCTGTGTCTCCCTCTCTCTGACCCTCCCCCATTCATGCTCTGTCTCTCTCTGTCTCAAAAATAAATAAACGTTAAAAAAATTTAAAAAAAAATATGAGCCTGCATCATGCCACTTGTCTGCTGAAACCCTTCCTAAGATTTTTATGCTGGCTAAGATGAGAAAGCCCAGGTATTATGTTTGTGTATGACGCCTGCATGATTTCACCCTCTATGGTCTGTCTAAACCTTACCTCTTAACATTGTTCTGGCCATTCCTCTCTCTGTTCTAGGCAAACTGGCTGCTTATTTGTTCAATTAACTTTCCGTTCTGCCTCAAAGGCTCTGCACTCACTGCTTTCAGTGAATGGGGTATTTCTCCGAAATATCCACATGACTTGCTCCCTAAACTCTTCTCACTAAGATCATCTCTGTATCATCTGGCTTCCCCCTTCCCTACACCTATACTCTCTATACCTATTCCCACTTAATATTTCTCCACAGCATTTATCACTATTTCTGTAGTAAATAATAGTGACTACACATTATACTGATTCACTGTGTGTAAGGTCTTCCTTTCACATCCAAATAAGGTGTAAGACCTTTTTGTTTTTAATGCTTGAAATTCTAGAAAGAATAGAATATTGCATGGATGTTTTGACCTAATACTTAATAATTTATTTGAGCAATTTCCCTTTTTTCATCACTATTCATCTAGTTTAGCAACTTAATTATACTAAATTTAAGAACTAAAAATTCATTTAACTGAATAAAACTTTCAGAAGTACAACTATTAAGTTTCTACCAAACTATTATAAAATTCATGAATGTCATGAATAGTGATAGATCACACACTCAAATACATTAAAGCACAGATTAAAAAAACAAAAAACAAAAAACTTACATCATTTGTGTTAACATGCCAAGCCATATCACCATAGGATACCAGCTGTCCATTAACATAACACCGAATTTCACTGTTCCTCCATCGATTATAAATGTGGACAATGCTGATCATGTACCACTTAAATAAAAAAAAAAAAAGATCTTGATATGTAATGTTTAGTTATTACCTAAAAAGCAATCATAACATTCACAACACACTTTAAGAATGCTTGAAAGAATACTAACAATTACGCATTACCAAGTTCCCCCTCATACTTCTCACTTTGCAGATGAAAGAAGTGACTCATAAAGAATAAATCTGTGATGGAAACAGACCTAGAATACCTTGAACTGTGGAATTACACTCCTTCTACTATACCAAGATGCAAATATTATGGAAATACAATTATATTTGGTTTATTCATTTAATAACATTTGTATTGTACCATTTGTATTTGTATTGTTTCAAGTCTGACCAGAAAGACCATAGGTCCAGCTCTCCTGAAATTCATGGTGTAGTGAAAGAGACACAGATTAGACAAGTAAATAAATATAAAATGACAAATAATGATTACTGTGAAGGAAAAAAAAAACAGCATAAACTGAGAAAGATTAACCTTGATTCTATTTTGGATTGCATGGTCAGGAAAGATAAGTCAAAGGAACAACACTTCAACATTTACTTTTTTAAAATTTTTTTAAAAGTTTTATTTATTTATTTGTTTGTTTGTTTGTTTATTTTGAGAGAGAGAGAGAGAGAGAGAGAGAGAGCGAGCGAGCACGCAGGAGCAGGAAAGGGGCAGAGAGAGAAAGAATTCCAAGTGGGCTCTGTGCTAGCAGCACAGAGCGATGCAGGGCTTGAATTCATGAACTGTGAGACCATGACCTGAGCCAAAAGTCAAGAGTCGGACGCTTAACCAACTGAGCCACCCGGGCACCCCCAACATTTTAACATTTATAATAAGATTAGGTGGTTTCAATTCCACAACTCAGATTTATTAGGTCCAAGAAAAATTCTGTATCTTTTAACTTAATAATGTGTGAATATTCATTAAGAATCGAGGAATAACTTTGTATTAAGTTCTAAGTTTATAATTCCTAGGGCCAACCAAAAGCATTTCAAGTATATATTTTGATATGGAATGATTTAAGTTCTACAATGATTTGTGGATCCAACCCTTACTCTCTTTGAAACTTAACAATTTAAGGCCAAGAATACAGAAATATAATTCTAAGATATAAGAAAATGCAAACGATTTATAGACACTTGAACAAGTATGCCTTCAGTGTTTAAGAAGAAAAAAATTAGACTTCGTTTCCCCCACAAAAACATAAAAATATATAATACAAACTTTGTTTCCCAGATTACTTAAAAGCACTACTCAATTATTTCATAATACTATATTTTGAAAAACATAAAGCTATAATAATTCTCAGCCACGAAAATATCAGCTATTTCAAGGTGTCTGAAGTACTTTGAACAAAATTCAATTTCATTCATTTCAAGTTAGAAAATAAAAATAGTGCACTAAACAACTCATGGAAGACAATAACACAAAGAACACTGTTCCTCAATTATAAAAATAAAATGTTAGGTCAAACTAATCCCTAAACACATGTCTTTTTTAAAGTTGTTTCAGTCTAGGTAATCTTTAACTATTGCAAAAGGAATCTTCTACTGGATCAGAAAGCAACATTTATGTTAGTCTTGATTAAAAGCAGAAGAAAATCTTTAAAGTCAGTCATTTAACCATTCATATTTCTAAATGTTATAAAATTATCAAGAAGAAGCCATAAAAATTGAGCTTCATATAAATTTAAGAAAAATCTTATAGAAGTTTACATGCATAAAAATTCAAATTTACTTGTATTACCCTCATTGAGTTTGAAAATTTTCCACCAGAATGCCATCTAGGTAACACAGGAAATATAACCTTTATTATTTTGGAGTAAAATTATTAAAATTTTAAATTTCTAACTATCAACAATAGTCAAATTATGGAAAGAGCCCAAATGTGTGCCATATATGTGTGTGTATATATGTGTGTGTGTGTGTGTGTGTGTGTGTGTGTGTGTGTGTGTGTGTGTATATATATATATATATATAATGGAATACTACTCAGCCATCAAAAAGAATGAAATCTTGCCATCTGCACAATGTGCATGGAACCAGAATATACTATGCTAAGTAAAATGAGTCAGTCAGAGAAAGACAAATACCATATGATTTTACCCACGTCTGGAATTTAAGAAACAAAACATATGAACATAGGGGAAGAGAAATAAAAATAAAATAAGATAAAAACAGAGAGGGAGGCAAACCATAAGAGACTCTTAACTATAGAGAACAAACTAAGGGTTGCTGGAGGGGAGGTGGGTAGAGGATGGGCTAAATGGGTGATAGGCATTAAGAAGGGTACTTGTGATAAGCTCTGGGTGTTATATAAATGATAAATCACTTAATTTTATTCCTGAAACCAATTGACACTACATGTTGGCTAACTTGAATTTAAATAAAAACTTGAAATTTAAAAAAAAAGAAATTTTAACTTTCTCAAATGGAATGCATATAAACAAATGTCTATAAATAGAAAAGGATTTCCTGCTCTCCAAAGACAAGTTTAAGATAAATAATATTAGATATATTATTATAGTTACTTACATACTTGATATAGGAAAGAACTTATTTAACAAATATTTATTGAGTTCTTTCTCCTATGTACCAAATAACTTAGGGTGCTTGGCTGTGCAGTATGAATTTTACATTCATATAGATATAAAAACTGAGTTCCCAAGTTACAAGCTCTATGACTTCTGGCAAATCATTTAGCTATTTCCATCTCTAAAAACGGGGGAATAATAATGCCTTTTTGTGGAGTGAACATTATAGATAAGAGACAATATATGAGAATTATGAAGAACAGTTCCTAATACATATTTGGCAGCCATAAAGAAGACAGCATTAACTAATACCTATTTTTTATCCACAATTTCCTTCTGATGAGATTTTTTTCCGCTAAAATTGACATTTACTCCTCAGAGTCACTCATTCATTCAAAAAATTTACTGATAGTCGGGGTATCTGGTGGCTCAGACGGTTAAGCGTCCGACTTCAGCTCAGATCATGATCTCATGGTTCGTGAGTTCGAGCCCCACATCGGGCTCTGTGCTGACAGCTAGGAGCCTGGAGCCTGCTTTGGAGTCTGTGTCTCCCTCTCTTTCTGTTCCTCCCCCCACTCAGACTCGCTCTTTCGCTCTCTCTCTCTCTCTCAAAAATAAATAAATATTTTTTAAAAATTTACTGATAGTCTATTTCATGCCCAGTATCCTCCAGACTGTGGGCAATGATAACATATACACCCTTAAGGAGAGTTCACCAGGAAAGCAAACATAAAGCAATTATAAAACCATGGAAACTGTCTAAAACACAGATATGGGAGCAAAAGAAGTAATGACTAACTGAGCGCAGAAGGAAAAGAAAAGACAAAAGGAGAAGGAAGGCTAACTGAGAAGAAGTCACTAAAGGAGTAAAATGAAACTTAAGACTAAGCTTGAAGGATGAATACAAATTGCTGAGTAAACAGGGGGAAAAGAGGAATCTTAATACTTTACATACAGCACAGAGGCCTGACAAAACTTTTTTCGGTGTTTAGATTTAGACACAATAACAAAGATCAGTTTATAAGAGACTTTAGGACGCCTTTGGTAATCTTTGTTTTTTGATAATGTCTTATCACTAAGGAATTCTGAGCAGGAAAATGGAATGATCATCTTCATAGTTTAGGAAAATAACTGGCAGTACTGAGTAAGTGGGACAGTTAGGCAAATGTGGTTAAAGATAAACCTGAAAACTACTGCAAAGGTTGAGGTAAGAAAACTATAAAGGTCTAAATTAAGACAAAGACATTAGTAATTTAAAAGAAGGGAGATAGGGACTAATTAACAAAACTCATTGAAAGTGCTGATACAGAAAAGAGAAGTCTAAAGATGGCTTCTAATTTTTCACTTAAATTGGTAGTGGTACCATTAACTTAAGATAATTAATACAGTTAGCCAGTTAATTAGCCAGATAATAAGATGTGGAGTTACAATCAAAGAGTTTGCTTTTGGTCATAACACTGATATTTGACAAAGCTGATGGATGAATAAATGAATGCACAGTTGAATGAACGAACTAATCTCAGTGAAGGTCAGAGCAGTTATAGGAAAATTAACTTTAATGTTCTCTTTCCATGGTACATCAATATGTACATATAACAGACAAGTGTCTTTTCCATTCAAAAGAGACCAATGTTTGACTTGATATTTTTTTATTTCTGATTTATATTTTAAAAGAAATAGGAGGAAAATTGCAAACTGTGAATGCATACTGATATTTTGTACATCCACTGAGGTCTGCAAGTAGTTAAGACTCAAAACTAGATCTAGAAAAAAATACCAAACAAACGAAAAAAAAACTGTAATAAGAATTCACAGAAAAATATAACATGATATTTATACAAATATCAATAGTAGCTAACACATATTGAGCACTTACTACATCTTGGGTAATATGCTAATAATTTACTGTGGGCTAAAACGTTACGGAATTTTCACAAGGTCAAACATTTGGTGAGTGGTACAGTTAAGAAAGCAAAAGTTTTAATATAAAGATTTCTTTTAGAAAGGCCAGTTAAACACCTTATCAAAGGATTACAATTTAGCTAGGTCATCTCCTGGAAAAATAAGAAAGAAAAAAAAGAGAGAGAATGCATTTATCTTGAATAATGAAACAGTAAAACAAAGTATTTATGGTTTTCAAGGTTTATGAGCATCTATGGTTTTTTTAAAACATCTATCACTCCCTGGCCCTGTTCCTACCAAGACTCCTTAGAATCAACATATATAGAGCTATTACAAATGGGAATGTATTTCTCATAAGGAAATAGTGTGAAGAGAAAGAGAGAGAGAGAGAGAGAGAGAGAGAGAGAGAGAGAGAGAGAACAAATGGGTTAAATTGCTTTTTATTGGTTAATGACAATTTTATTTAGTTCTTAGCTTCACCCTAATTTTCCTTATTTATACTCTTCAAATCACTGTTATCTAAACTTGTCAGATGAAAAACATCACCTAGAGCATTTGTTAAAAATATATTCCTAACATGGAAATTGTAATTCCAAGAATCTGTATTTATAACAAGTTCCCACTGAAATTCAAAACAGTTTGGCACATTTGGCAAACTCCCCTGGGTGGCATCCCAAATCTAATAAATCAGAATTTCTGGAGGAGAGACAATTAAATTTGTATGAAAATAACTGGGATTTGGATCAAGAAATCAAGAACCTCCATTCTAATGTATGAATTTATTTAGAATCCCTGCTTTTTTTTTTCAACGTTTATTTATTTTTTGGGGACAGAGAGAGACAGAGCATGAACGGGGGAGGGGCAGAGAGAGAGGGAGACACAGAATCGGAAACAGGCTCCAGGCTCTGAGCCATCAGCCCAGAGCCTGACACGGGGCTCGAACTCACAGACTACGAGATCGTGACCTGGCTGAAGTCGGACGCTCAACCGACTGTGCCACCCAGGCGCCCCCTAGAATCCCTACTTTTTAAGCTATTTTCCAGGTATATATTAATGAATGATTGATACACTGATATTCTTTCTTTTACATAAATTCTTTTTTAAGTTTATTTATTTTGAGATAGAGAGAAAGCATGGGGGGGGGGGCAGAGGGAGAGAGAGAGTAAATCCCAAGCAGGCTCCTCACTGTCCGTGCAAAGCCCTAGGTGGGGCTTGAACTCACAAACTGTGAAATCATGATCTGAGCTGAAATCAAGAGTCAGACACTTGACCGAATGAGCCACCCAAGTGCCCCACGCTGATATTCTTTAAGAGAAACAGTTTTACTATTGCTTCAACATAAAGCAAATATTTTTATTGGACTCAGGTAAAATTTTAAATATATATTTGAAAACCCCATCCTAAATAATATTTTCTTCAATATGTGGCAAAACATGCACGGGATCATAAGCAAACAAGAAAACAAACAGAAAGAAGAGGAAATGACATTCCCTCTGCCATATGTGGGCTCATCAATCTCTGTTACGGTTGCTCCTGTGGATAAATATTCCTTTGGATAAAAAGTAAAGTGTGCTCTTAAAGAAGGTGGACAATCTCACTGCCAGGTATCCAAAAAAGGCCCTTGAACCTATAAGGGATAACTGGCCTTAAACACGTGGAAATAGGAACTCCTATCCTTCTGTAACTTGTTATTTTAAAGTCTGGACTTTCAAATGACTGGATACTCTAACACAAAGATAGAGTCCAATAAATAGCCAAGAACATCCCTCTAGAAAAAAACCCAGGTGATAGTGAATTATATCTTATAAATCTAATTATATAACATAATTGCACATTTTTTATTTTTTATCTTTAGATATTAGAGAAAACTTTTTAAATTAATGTATTTATTTTGAGAGACAGAGAGAGAGAGAGAGAGAGAGAGAGAGAGAGAGAGAGAGAGCACGAGCTGGGGAGAAGCAGAGAGACAGGGAGAGAGAGGATCCCAAGCATACTCCACACACTGTGAGCACAGAGCCCAATGTAGGGCTCAAACCCAAGAACCACGAGATCATGACCTGAGCCAAAGTTGGATGCTCAACCGACGGAGCCACCCAGGCGCCCCTACAGCAGACTTTTAAAAACACGTATCAGGGCACCCGGGTGGCTCTCTGTCTCTCTCTTTCTCTCTGTCTCTCTCTTGCTCTCTCTCTCAAAAATAAATAAACATTAAAAAATTTTAAAAAAATTCCAAACACATATCAACCTGGCCTCTGAATATCTATATTCAGAGGTATATTTCAAGGGCCAAAACATTAACCACAGAGTAATATCTCCCTTCTTGAAGCCAGCATTTTTGAAGAGCAGAAATTAGTGTAACCTTGAATCTCAGGAAACAAGATTCAGGACTACTAGGATCAGCTTAAACTCCCTCAAGAAAAGTCTCTCTGTATTACCAAATCTGGAGGTTTAACACTTGACCTTTTAAAAGAGCTAATTATGTATAAATCCATAGTGCATGACACGTACATGTATACAAACTACTGTGAAGTCTGAATGTCCAGTCTAAAAACTTGTTCTGTATCTAAACCAAATACGGTTAGAGGGAAGAAGAACAAGAAAAGGAGGAGGAGGAAAAAAGGGAAGAAGAAGGG
This sequence comes from Felis catus, assembly GCF_018350175.1. Classification (NCBI taxonomy): domain Eukaryota; kingdom Metazoa; phylum Chordata; class Mammalia; order Carnivora; family Felidae; genus Felis; species Felis catus. The sequence continues at coordinate 13,980,367 of NC_058368.1, read as the reverse complement.
GAAAGACAGGGGAAGATGAAGAAAGGATGAGCAAAAGAGGAGGAGGAGGTAAAGGAGGACGGAGAGAATTTGGGGGAGAGGAAAAGGGAAGAGGAAGAATAAGACAGAACTGCTATTAAAGAAAAATTTCTGCAAATGTTCTTCAAACATAATTCCTCAGAACTATAATTAAAGTAACAGAAAGCTCATATAAGTTTGCCTTTGAATAATTTGAATAATATAACTTAAATTGTTTAATATTGTTTTCATAAAAGTGCTAAAAATTGAAAAGACACTGCATTATTCCTATATAACATATAGCAAATTTACACATTACATAGATTATTATACAAAATGACATAGCATGCAAAATTATATATGCTATACACCAAAATTTTAGGATCAGTATAAACATACAAGAATGCGTCTGTGGTTGGAATTCTAAGTAACTGTATCTTCCATTAAACCTGTGCAAAACCCTTTGTCAAAAGGTGCAAAATCTCGCTTAATGCTCACGGATAAAGCTCTGGTTCTCTACAATTCCAAAAATTAACTTAGTTTTGCAGGGTGTAATACTATGCTGAAAGAACAACAAGAAAAGCTGGTAAGCTTTTGATTTTAAATACATATCACATAGTAAGTAACAACCTAAATGACTTGATCTTTGTTGCCGTGACTGTCTTTCCTCTTCCAGCCACATGGAAAAGGTCTTTGGCATACTGCCCTGCAAAGAAGCACTGACCACGAGGCCTACGCGTTCTTTCTCATTTTATCAATAGTAATACCTCCTGTATTTTTACACCACTAGAAAATCAACTGCTCAACAGAAATTAGCTGTCCAGATAAATATAACCTACTCCTTCAGGAAACTCTTTTGGTTATTAAAGCATTATTTTATTTGTTCATCCAACATATATTATTGTCAGTTCAAAACTCTGTGGCAGGTAAATAAGGGAATACACAGATGAATCAAATACACAGCTTGATCTCAACAGTTACTAAATTATGCCCTTATAAATGAGTAATAAAGGTTTAAAACAAATAATTGTTATAAAAAATACTGAAATAGTATGCTATGAGAGAGATTATATCTGAGAGCAAGGCAAATCAAGGAAAGAGTCCATGGAAATCATGTTACGTAGAATGGAACCTAACGATAACGTGAGATTTGAAGACCTACAGCCACAAGTGAGGAGACATGTAAATGTTTTCATGCCAGAGATTGAACGATTGAAAAGGAAAAAAGTGAAACACACATGCTAGCTCCGTTTTGACACAATAAAGGGTATAAGCAAAGAGCTGAAAATAAAGCCCAAATCATGAGGGACTAGAGTAAAAATGTTAATTGAATAAATTAGTTGTTAGTAAGAAGCAAATGATTGGTTTGAGCAATGCAATAATATGACCAAGAATATAAATCAGATATTAGCGTGTGAAATCATCTGGGAGAGGAGAAGACAAAGGATCCAAAATAAAGAGAGAACAGTATGAAGAATTCAAGCAGCAGGTAAGGATTATTTTTTTTTTAAAGAAAGATACATTACAGAGATACAAAGTAAAGGACTGGAAAATTGAACTGGTAAAGATCAAAAAGGGGATGAAAAACAAAAGTGACTCAAGTCCCCACTCTCAGGAAGATGGCAGTTTCTTAATCTAAACAAGGGATTTAGAACATAATGGATATAGGACTGGAGATGCAAATTCGGTGTTAACATATTCTGAAGTTAAGAGGCCAAACAGACATTCCCATGGCAATATCTTTTGGTAGAGGAGAATATAAGACAAGAGCTTGGAGATAAGAATAAGAGTGGAAAGCTCTCATAAAACTGAATAAAAATTCCCAGAAAATATAAGCTCCACAAAAGCAGGAATGTGGTCTGTTTTGTTCACTGTCACATCTCTAGTGCCTACAACAGTGTCTGGAACTCAGGAAATATTCAGTAAGTATTTAAGAATGACATAGAATAAATCACAATGAGCTAGCAAGTGAGACACACACTGCAGGAGGTCAAGAGCCTCTTTTTATGTGAAAAGTTAGAAAAGTAAAAAGAAAATGCAGACAAGGGGAAGAGAAAAAAAAAGCATCATGAGTCATTAGAAAATCAGTAAGAGAATATTACAGAAGTCGTAACAAGCGAATTTTAAGACAGTGGGAATTGTAAATTGTGTGTTCCTCAATAGAAATATTTCCTTATACCTACCTTACGTGGTTGAAAATCGTATTTCACACAGTGCTGAAAACCTTTTCCTTTAGACTTCAGTGATGTAACTATTAGACAGTTGCCAACGAAGTGAGCAGAGTAGCCAACTCCTTTGCTCGTACGAAAACTGTAAAGAAAATAGGATTGTTTAACATTCTCTGATACAAAGAACCATATATCTAAAAAGCATTATAAAAATAATATAAAACATTACTTTAAAATAAAACTCATTTCAGGGCACCTGGCCCCAAATATAGAATAAACACTCATTTCGTGGCTCAGTCACGCATCCAACTCTTAGCTTCAGCTCTGAGTCATGGTCTCACAGTTTCGTGAGTTAGAGCACCACCTCAGGCTCTGGGCTGACATCACCTAGTCTGCTTGGGATTCTGTCTCTTCTCTCTCTGCCCCTCCCCTGCTCATGCTGTCTATCTCTCAAAAATAAACAAACTTTTTAAAAATCTGCATATAAAATAAAAACTCATTTTCCTATAGAGTCAGAAGGGGTATTATATGTACCAAATAAAGACTAAAACCTTTTAGATTTAGAACTAAAAGAAGTAATTTAAATTGAGAAAATAGAAAACTACAAAACCTATTGATATTTCAATGTAAAATATCACAAATACACAAAAACAAACTAATATAAAATCTTACCAAGTAGATTTCATTTACCTTCAAGGACCACCAAAATTAGCAAATACAGAAACCATTTACAAAGCTACTGTTTCAAAAACAACTTGCTCTCTAATTCTATTATATCTTTCAAAATAGCTTACAAATTAAAATTAAAAAAAAAAAAAGAGCCAAGTCTGATAAATGATGTAGGTAACTAAACACAGGAATACATTTTTAGTCAAAAGAAGAAAAAAGATGTATCTATGAAATAGTTACCTTCTTCTAAGGGGGCACACCTCCTAGCTGTAAATTGTACTCCTAGCACAAACTGTAAATGCTCTCCAAAATGATGGTCTTATTGAAATAAATGTATGATCTGCCAAATGACCATTCTGAAGTTCAACCCATTTATGTTTGGAGGTTCAGATTTTTGTTTAAAACTCTCTCATTACTACCCACATGTAATCTTTTGTAACAGAGCTGATAAGCTATTAATAGCTCACATTTTTCTATACTCATATTTCTGAACCAATGTACAAAAGCACTTAATTATTCTCATTAACCTATCTGATAGGTACTGTTATCATCCTCAATTTATTAAAGTTGAAAACACCAAAGCACAGGATCAATAAGTAAGTAGTGAAGATTAAGGCCTCAGACAGTCTTATTTCAGAGCACTGCAAATGTTAAATGAGGTAACACTTACATGTAAACACTTACAATGCCTAGTATATACTAAGGCAATCAATGAAAGCTTGATGTTCTTCTCACTACTGTGCATTATTGGCAAACTAAAATTTCCAAGCTATCAGTCCTTACAAGTCAACCTACTGTTGGGTTCATCAACCCATACTGTTAGTTATCTATCAAATAATTAATTTTATTATTTGATTGTATTTTCTTACATCATAGTTATTATTAACATTTTAAAGCATACCTTAATTATGCTCATAGAACAAGGACAGTAAAAAGGCAAAGTAAATAAAATCTGGCAGTACTCTCTTTTTTTTCCTCCCCCTTATCAGGGATTAGCATGTACACTAACAACCTCCCACAACTAATCGATATTGACTGATGTGTAGTGGACAGAGAAGGTTTGTAACCCTTAACTTTTAAACTGTAATTGGAAAAAAAGTAGTGAAGCAGGTTGCCTAGAATCAACAGCAAGAAATACATAAATAAAATAAATTTACGTAATTGTATCTTTATAGTTTTAACATATACAAATATAAACACACACACACACACACACACACACACACATCTTCTACTTAATATGTTGCCTTGGTACTCTTACGTATTTAAAATTTTTTTTTCAACGTTTATTTATTTTTTGGGGGGGGACAGAGAGAGACAGAGCATGAACGGGGGAGGGGCAGAGAGAGAGGGAGACACAGAATCGGAAACAGGCTCCAGGCTCCGAGCCATCAGCCCAGAGCCCGACGCGGGGCTCGAACTCACAGACCGCGAGATCGTGACCTGGCTGAAGTCGGACGCTCAACCGACTGCGCCACCTAGGCGCCCCACTCTTACGTATTTATAAAACTGAAATACTTAAGACAAAAGTGCTAAAATTAAATATATTACTTACCAATAAAGATAAGGTTTATCCTTATCAACATTAATGTTATTTAATGGATCCATACGAAACCAAGTATTTAGGGTGAAGCCATTCTGATAAGGCCACTTTGCAATAGGAGGCAATGCGATTGCCTACAAGGCAATGGAAAAAGATACAAAAGTATCAGTTACATAAAATGTGACAGTAACTAATTTCAAATATAACCTTTACAGATCAAAAAACAATGAAGGTATAAACATCAGAAAATCATGGACTTATCCCCTGCCAATGGCCTTAGCAACTTCTGTATCACCAGTTTCATCATTCAGTCTACCAGACCCTAAATTAGAACTTAAAGACTGCATTAAACTAAGAGATACAGGGAAGAATTTGAGCCAAGCTGCTCTTCAAGTTTCTAGACCCATTCTTTCCACCAGAAAAAAGACAGGTGGTCCAAGAGATCATTTGTTATTATCTCCATGGTAGCATGAAAGAGCCCTAAATCACATATAGTTGCAAACACTAGTGAACCAAAATACAATGGAAAAAAAAAAATCTCACAAGAGAAAACTCTAACCTTGAGTGATAATGAAATAATAATAGTCTTTAGTCTTGCTACCACTCATACCAAACACACACGTGAGAGACTCTAGAATAGCATTTTCCTCAATTTCACTGTGGACTTCCAATAATTCCATGGATAAATAAGGATCTCTATTATGGGCAATCTCTTCAACAAGACAGCTATACTGATAGACATTCTCTTAATTAAATTTAGTATATAACATCTAGAATAAATGCTTTAGGGACCTGAAATCTCTCAATTCTAGCCCCTACTACTATACTAACCAAAGCCTTCTATAAGCGCACATTGTATCACTAGCCTTTTTCTACTCTTTTGAACTAACTAACGCATACACCCTCCCTTAATCAATGCACAAAAGCTAACTTTGTATAGTACTGCCTTTGTGCAACCAGGCACATTTACATTCAAAGCATTTGTGCCTGATCGTAACACTTATTTCCTTCTAGTCCCATTGTGTTAATGGCATGTCTTTGGGGATACCTTTGTGATTATGGAGTCAAGCAGTCTTTACTCTTCCTCCCTATTTCCTTCTACAACATTCTGGTACCCACAATTGGATGTCCCTCACTGTGCCAAAATCTATATCCCTCACTGTCCCCTAGTCTAACAGACTCCAAAATCTGCATTCCTATTTTTTGTGATTTGCAAAAGAAATAATTCTGATGTGTAGATGGAATGCTTTCACTAAACTCACAAATAGAAAAATTCACTATTCTTAAGGAGATTCATGAAACATCATAATCATGAAAGACAAATCTAAATAAGTATATCCATAAAGGTCACAGAGCATATAAAATATCATCTTACATTTGTCATTCACCTTTATGTGAATCACTGTGTACAATTCCATTCCAAATTGCTCATATGAAGGCAGCATAGCTCATAGAAAGGCACCTCCACAGTATAAAATGTACTTTAGAAGGCCTAGTACATATGGTTATTTTAGAGGGAAAGCAAGCAGTGTCATTATTTTAGCGATCCAAAGACTGGTCCAGACAGTCAACAGTGATCCAAACAGCATGTACTCTCTAGTTACTATCACGCTCATCCAGAAGTAAATGATCAAAAACACTATAATGGTAATAAGGATTTTAAAATCAGCTCCTATCTGAATTTTTCAGCAGTTCAATAGCAGAGGTAACATACCCGGAAATAAGCCAATCTGTTGTTAAAAAACAAAAAAACAAAAACACTGCACTTAAAAGTCAGGAAAATTTTAGTTCAAGCTATGACTCTGCTTTTGACCCTGAACAATGTTACACTGTTGAGGCTGTTTCCTCAACAAATGTAACAACAATAATGTCATTTATCTTATATATAGCTTGTATGACTCCAATAAAAAACAGTTCCTTCTTTGCTTCCTCTTCTACAAAGAATATAGTCTTAACTGAAACTACTCTTTATGAAAATGAGTGATGCAAGGAAAACCAAGAAAAGAGTAACTGATAAGTGTTAAGTCCATCAACATCTCCTGAATGTGAACAAGTCAAACATATACTACTAACAGCATATAAGCAGAATCCCTTGTGTGTGTGTGCATGTATGTGTGTTTACATACAGATAGAAAATATTCATAGATTTGAGGTAAATGGTCAAGCGGCTAAAAACAGAATGAGGTGCAACGTTACTGAGGCAATTCAGATAATTTATTAAAACAAAGTTTTAACACTCTGTTTAGCTGTAAATAAGACAGCAATTGCTCATATTTCTGTCAAAACACCTTGCCCTTCTCTTACCCCTTAAAGTGAGATCTACTAGATGTCAGATCACTAACAATTTTATAAAATGTATTAAAATAGATCTACATATGTAAACAGAATTATTACATCTAAGATAACTGGTACTTTCTTACGGACAGTGACAGTTTTTCTCTGTCACAATCCACAATGTACGTTTGATATGTGTTCTACCCTAACAATCTGATATGTAAAATTATTAGCTTTCATCTGGAAAAAGATTTTTAACTTTCCTATTTTTGTTTCTCAATTTTTATTTTTCCTATTTTTGTTTCACAATTGTGTTAAGATTGGAAATTGTAACTCTAAAAAAAGGTTAGTAACGAAATATTAAGAGAAAATATGAAATTACAGGAACGGCTGATAAAATGGAAGACTACAAAGATGCTTATAATAAAAACCAAGGAGCAAAAAATATTTACATGATGTTTAACTTATATAGTCCTTAAATGACATATTATTTCATTACAGTCTCATAGTAACACTACTCCATGATAAAGTACTCGTGACTCACATGAAAGTAAGCCAAGAAACATTAAGAGACCAGTCCTCTACAGTAATGAAGTAGAGGATCCGGAAATCAAAACCAGTTCTTCTAGTCAAAACTTATACATATTCTCTACAATCCTACAATGTAGATAAGAACAATGAAATCAAGCAGATTGAGACAGTTCTTTGAAAAGAACAGCAAAATGGATAAACCTCCAGCTAGGACTGATCAGGAAAAAACCCCTCCAGTATCAAGAATGAAAGAGGAGATTAAGCAGATAAGAAGGGGATATAATGATAAGCTTAGGCCAATATATTCAACAACTTAGATTAACAGTACAAATTACTTGGAAGACACAAACTATAAAGCTCACTCAAAAGGAAATAGAAAAGCTCCCTGTATCCATTATAAAAATTAAATTCATAGTTTAAAACCTTCCCCAAACAGAACTTCAGACCTAGATGGCTACCATAGTGAATTCTAGCATACATTTAATAAGTAATATCAATTCTACATAAACTTCTTTAAAAAAAAGAAATTAACAGTTCCCATCTCATTTTATAAGAAATTACCCTATTACCAAAAGCAGAGAAAAATATTATAGGAAAAGAAAACTATACCCCCAAATCACTCATAAAAATAACTGCAAAGTTTCTTAGCAATACCTTAGCAAATCAAATCCAGTATTGTATTAAAAGGTTAAAACATAGTGACCAGGTAGCTTTTATCCCAGGAACACAAAGTTTGGCTTAACAATGAAATGTCAATCATTATATTTTACCACACTAGTAAGGATCAAGATGAAAAGCCATACGATTACTTCAATAAAATCAGAAAAAGCATTCAGCAAAGTTCAACACTAATTATCAACATATTGGCAATTAAAAAACTTCCGTTACATAGGAACAGAAAGGAATTTCCTCTACCTGAAAAAGGACATGTCTTAAAGCCTAATTACTAATACCATACTTAATGGTGAAATACTTAAAGCTTTCCCTACAGCTAGAATGAGTCAAGGATATTACTGTATTAAATACTGCACTAGAGTCCTAGCTAGTACAGTAATGCAACAAAATGAAATAAAAAGGTATACTGATTGTAAGCTAAAAAAATATTAATAATACTGGTTTTATTTACAAAAATATCTGTAAATAATCTTAAGGCATCTACTAAAAACCTGCTAGGACTAGAAAGTGAATTTAAGCAAGGTCTCAAGATATAAGGTCATTATAAAAAAATAAAATACCAATTTTATTTCTGTATGCTAGCAAAAATCAATATGGATATTTATGGATAAACTTAACAAAAGCTTTTTAAGACATGTGTGCTAAAAAATATAAAACACTGAAAAATCAAAGAAAACTAAAGTAAGAGTTATAATGTGTTTATGAATTGAAAGACTCAATATCTTCTCTCCAATTATTCTACAGATTTAACACAACACAATCTAAATCACAGTAAGCACTTTATAAAATTTGACAAGTTTATTCACACGCATGTAAATGCTATCTAGAGTAGTCAAAATTATTTTAAAATGAAGAACAAAGTTGGAGTACTTATATACAACCTGATTTCAAGAACTACTTACTATAAAGCTATGAAAATAAAAGACAAAAAGTCTGATTTGGGCATAAAAGCTGAAACAGAGGACAAAGGAACCAAACACAGAGTTCAGAAACAGATTTACACAAACATGGCCAGACAGTTTTCAAGAAAAGTGCCAAGAAAATTCGAAGTTAAAGGACTATTTAACAAATGGTTATGAAGAAATTCAATAATCATATGCAAAACAAACAAAACTTTAACTTCCAACCTTCCTCATAGCATATTTTTAAATGTTTATTTATTTACCTTGAAAGAGAAGGCACAAGTTGGGGGGGGGGAGCAAAGAAAGAGGAGAAACCCTCATATTATATTTTAAAAATTCACACAAAAAAGGATCCTAGACCTAAATATAAGAGCTAAAACAAAAGAACTCTCAGTAGAAAGCATAAAAAAAAAAAAAAAATGTTGTGACTCTGGTGTATACTGATTTCTTAGATTACAAAAGCATATGCCACAAAGAAAGAAAAGTTTAATTGAACTTCATCAAAATTAAAATCTGTTTAAGAAGTACTGGTAAGAAAATAAAAAGAAAAGCCACAGATTGGAAACAATATTTGACAAATACACATCTGACAAATTAACTTATACCTGAAATACATAACGAACTCTTAAGATAATAAAACAACCAATTTTTTTAACCAGAGATGTGAACACAAATATGACACAAGAAGATGTAAAAACAGCCAATAAACACATGAAAAAGTGCTCAATATCATCAAACATTAGGGCATACAAAATTAAGCCTTCAATGAGGTACCATTACATAATCATTTAAATGCCTCAAATTAAAAAGATGGACAATGTCCAGGGTGCAGATCAACTCAGATTCTCATACACTGTTGATGAGAATGCAAAATTTTCCACTATGGAAAACAATCTGCCTGAAAGCAATCTCATGAAATGAAACACGCACTTAGCATAAAACCCAGCAATTTCACTCATATGTTTACTTAAGAGATGAGAAAACATGCCTACAGATCTATGTTCAAATGTTCATAGCAGTTTTATTTACAAGAGTCAAAAACTAAAAACTCAAATGCCCATAAACTAGTGAATGGATAAACTGTAGTATATCCATAAAATGTAACACAAACCAGAATAAAAAGAAGAGAATAAACTTCTGGGAAGCTACAACATGGGCAACCTCAAAACCATTATGATAAGTGAAAGAAGCAGGACAGAAAAGATTACATACTGAATGATTTTATTTATATGAAATTCCAGAAAAGGCAAAATCATAAAAACACAAAATAAATCAGAAGTTGCAAGGGACAGGGCTGGGGAGAGGGGACTGGTTTCACACAGATACAAGGAATTGTGGGAAGTGATGGAATTGTTCAAAATCATGACTGTGGTGGTGATTATGCAACTTTACAACTCATCAAACCGTACTTTGAAATAAGGGAATTTTATTGGATGTAAATTATACTTTAACAGAGATGAATTAAAAATAAATAAAAATAAATATACATATTTAAAACTTACCGCAGCACTACAACCAGGGAAATTGAAAAAAGTATCAGGACCATGTCTTTGTGGCATCTGATTAAGAACTGATAACAATTTTACTGCATGTCTTGGCTGAGGAAACAAGAAAAGAAATGTCACTGCGCAAATTTAGCAAAATTACCTAATATATCATGTTAGACACTGGACTGTTTTCTAACTAGAGAGAAATTAATTTTAAATCATTTACTAAACTCTTTAAAGGGAACAGTTTCCATTACAAGTTCCAGTTTATAGCTCTCTAGAGACAAATTGTTGAACATTAAGTATTAATGCACTGATATTGAATACTTTTCCCTCTGACCACAGCTTACCCAGATTCCACTTTCTCCTCGAAGCATGCTGAACAAAAGCTTCAACTCCTTGACAGTGATGCTGTAGCTGGCAAGAACCCCCAACATATCAACTAGAAGATCTTTAAAGGAAAATAAAGTTATTCTGAACTCTAGTCGTGAGCTGCCATCTGTCAAGGTAATACACTTTTTGAAAGAGCAAAAGTTAGCAACTGTCATTTCTACATGTATATTCATCTAATTGTCCTCCAGAACTGCCATTCTAATTAAGAATTTTTAAGTTACCAGATAACTACAAACATGGTATTTGAATTTTAGGATTTTTTCCATCAGCGTTACCATTAAGTTTCCTTAGCAAATATATAAAATAGATTTTATAAATTCCCAGAATATACACACACATATACACTGACACACATACATACATTGGCTGTATGCAGGGAAAGGTAGACAAAAATATACAAAGGTGCAATGGTTTAACATTGTAAATTGATTATTTTCAAATAAAAAAGTGATAGTTGACCATATTTTCTTTTAGAATTATCTATGCTTAATAAAATATATTCTGGAAATATTCCTTGTCCCATTAACAATTTTGAGCACTTACTCCTTGCCTGGCATTATTCCAAGTGGTTTACAATTATTAAGTGCACAAATCCTCACAACAAGTCTATGAGGTAAGTACTAGTATTAGCCCCTTCCTAAAATGAGGAATGTGAGGCATAAATACCCTAATCACATTGCCCAAGAACACACTCTACTAAGTGGTAGGGTCAGGATTAAAACCTAGGCAATATGGCTCCAGGGCCCTCTCTGTTACCTACTAGTCTCTGAAAGTATAACTTAAATGCATTACTAGGGATATCCACTCTGTTCATGTGTTTACGTGCATATGAGAGATACACCAGCTCACCAGATAACAGAAAAATTATACATTTAATTTCCTGGCCTTGATTTCTTTCTCATCTCTAGACATTGTGAGTAGTTCTGCTATCTATCACTCTTTATAAGAAATTACACATCTAAATAACTATACTTCATTTTCTCAATTTCTAAAGCACTTCCTAAGGATCAAAGATACTATACAAGTTATTACAATCAATACACATACACATTCTAAATAATTCATCATCAATTAATTTAAAAAGTGAGTTAGGATAAACTTAAATAGTTACGGATATATAATATATATTATCCAATATCACAATACCTGGAATTTGAGACTTTAAAAAAATTTATTATGTATGTATTTCAAAATAGGAATTTAAGGTGGTTATTTTCATCAATAAATAATTGGCTAATCTTACTCAATGCCACAATAAGTAAGCAATCTTTATGATAAAATTGTGACAACTGATATGCCAACTTTTAAGAAATCTTTTAATACAATGTTTCATTACTCAATAAAAAAGTTTATGGTTACTGCATATTAGCCAGATGATCTCTTTCTAAGCAAAAATTCTAGATAGAAATCAAGCATTTATTAAAACCCCAGTTAATATGAAGCAGTTTTAAGCAATTAGCTGCAATGGCAAATTCATAGATTTCTTAAATATTTACCTATAAATACTTTTCTAAAAAATTAAAATCTTTCTCCCAAACTTTATCTCACCTCACCTCATATGTATGTCACAAAAAGTGATCTATTAAATTTTTGCTTAATGACATAATTATTAATATTTATTATTTATTATACATATAATCAAGCAGGTCAGTTTAATTTTGTTATTGCAGGTCTTCTTTTCTGGACAGATTTTTTAAAGATAAACAAGTGCTAAGACTATGAAATTCTCTTATCAGTTCAGTATAGATGTTTAACTACCTTCTGTCATACCTGTACATTAGTAAATGAAAAATGCCTCTTTGAACTTAACATGCTATAAATATTCAGAGTGAGAACTCAGTAATATTTTGTTGGTTATTAGCGCTTCTTTACTATGTTGTCTAAATTTTAATTTCTCTACTGAAAAGTAAGGTACAGGTAATTTTCTGACGTTAATTCAATGATTAAAATAACAAAAAGTGTCTAAGTTTTGTGTTATCAGAATTGCTACCATTGAGAAGCAAAGACAAGAGAATTAAGGAGCTTTTATAATAGAAAAATGACCATATGAACTTCTGCATGATAGTACTAGTCAAGATTACTATCATCTTGTATCTCAAAGCTCGTGAATTGTGCACGAGCAAACTACTATGTATATAATTGTGGCTCATTTTCTAAAGTGCACTTTATAAAGTGGTAGCCACTTTATTTCAAAAACAAACAAACAAAACTTCAGGGATTTAAACCCAGATATGAAGACCCAAAAATTGTATGATGTTCTACACATGTGTATATATATGCTTATGCAAATAAATTCCTATTAAAGAATGCCAGAATTTACAGAACGGTTTAAAGATGGTATGTATCATCATTAAAAAGATGTTCTAAATTTGAATTTCATTTTTCATCAAGTTAACCATCAGTAACCAATACAGAGAATGTTAAATCACTCTAAATAGAGATAGATGCCACCTTGAAAGCAATTAGAAATGATTGTAATATACTCTAAGAAAAAAAAATTTAATATTGTTTAAATTTAAAAAGCATTCATGTTTAACTTATCCTTCACTCCATTATTTCTTATTTACTGTTTTGTTCTACTAGTATTAAAATTAATTGTGCATAAATCAAAATAGTATACAGGATTTTCTGGTGTCTGAGCTACTTTTAAGGATCAGATATGATATTGTGAGGAGTCATACCAGCACTTTTAAGATTATGAAAACCCTTTTACATCAGAAGAAACTTATGCTAAAGATTCATGGCTTAAAAAAAAACCAGTATTTCAAGCTCTGAACTTATTTTTGGAGAATAATGTGGCTCTGTGACCATATTTCAAAACATTTCTACTGAAGTGCATCTAACACCAAAGAGAATGAACTTGGAGGGAGGTAAAGGATTGGCAATGAAAATTCATAGATTTCAAAGTTATTTGAAATAACGCATAACAATTCCATGCAATTTTTATGTTCTAGTCTATATCTTTTTAATACAAAATTTCTCTTAAAAAATTGGACACTTGCTAAAAATTCAACATGCTTATCCCAAGGCTATTAGTACCCCCTATTATAGTTCCACATAGGTCAAACTGAAGAGCACAGAGCTCGAAAAAGTTGAAGTGCTCATTACGCAGAATTGTAGTACATGTTGTGAATTTTCAGTTATGTAAAGGTTTAACTAAGTACTATGTAAAAAGGTACTGTTTATTTTCTTGATAGATTTCATAGTATTTATTCCACACTATTGAGATTCTAAAACCTAGAAAAGCAAAATTGGTAATTATGTTTGTCTAATACAAAAGAAAGTATCTTCCATTCTTCAAGTTTTCCCTTAATATACAAGGCAAACTTTCCATACACTTCTATTTATCTATTTTAAATCAAGTTAGCTTCAACAAATCTAATAACCAGTAGAATATAAAGAGAAGTACGTGAATCTTTATAAACATTTAAAGTATATTTTCCTGTCAGATAACCCCATACCTGCTATCATGTCATCTACAGCACTCATTTTCAGCAATACTTGTTCAATTAGCCCAACTTCTGTGCTAGTCTGTAAATTCCGAACACTTTTTCGTAAAATGGCTGTAAACATGCTCCATATTTCTGCTTGACATGTTACATCACAGTGCTCCAAAAGCTCTGTCATGCATGTTATACTCTCAGCATCCTGGATAATAAAGTTCATCTCCAAGTCAAATTCTCCACCAACCAGCTGAAAATGAACAAAAAGAAACAATAACTAATGATAACATGAGAGATCATTTACAACAATAAATTAAAAACAATAAAAGAATTCAACTAGCAGGAGAGCATAGCTACTCTAAAAAATTTGAAGTCTTCTAGTCTAAAACTAATTTTGATAAAAATGTGAAAGCCATAGATAAAGGTGCTGTAAGAATTAAAACTAGCAAAATCTTTTTTTTTTAATGGAAAAAGGCAATTTCAAATCTAGCAGAGCAAAATAGTGGATGACTACTGGGTAGGATTCATGACAAATTCCTATGAAAAAGAGAAAGAGTTTGGCCCCTGGGCTCCTGGGTGGCTCAGTCAGTTAAGCATTTGACTCTTGATTTCGGCTCAGGTCACAATCTCAAGGTCATGAGATCCAGCAGCCCCCCTCCCTGCACCTGCCCCCCCCAAGTCCCCACACCCAGTACAGGGCTATGTGCTGGGCATGGAGCCTGCCTAAGATTCTCTCTCCTCCTCTTCCTCTGCCCCTCCTTGCTAGTGCTTGCAAGTTCTCGTTCTCTCTCTCTCTCTCTCTCTCTCTCTCTCTCTCTCAAAAAAATAAAATAAAATAAAATAAAAAATAAAAGCCTGGCACTTAAAAGTGATACTCATTAGAAAATGAAGAATTCACTAGGGATAAATTTTAATACCTGAAATTTCTTTTGTGACAGTACTAGACTGACAAATAGATGTAACAGAAGAGAAACAAAAGGGCCTAATCTTCATGTATAGAAGCTACAGAAATATGAAACTGATACCAGCAAACTTATAGTTAATGTGAAAATGACAGAATCTATGTTAAAAAATACTTAAAAGAGGGATGCCTGGGTGGCTCAGTCCGTTAAGTGTCCAACTTCCACTCAGGTCATGATCTCATGGTTTTTAAGTCCGAGCCCACGTAGGGCTCTGTGTTGACAACTCAGTGCCTGGAGCCTGCTTAAGATTCTGTGTCTCCCTCTCTCTCTGCCCCTCCCCCACTCTCTCTTGCACATGCACACTCTCCCTCTCAAAAATAAACATTAAAAAAATTTTTTTAATGCTTGAAAGATATATACCTAGTATTTTATAATACTGTATTTGTAAAAATGTGAATTGATACACAAAGATGATTTAATAGCAATGTATTTGACTTGTGACATTATGTCAAAAATGAGTCAAAAGTACTACTGTCCCCCCTCAAATGCTACTTTAAGTGCAGTGATGGATAAATACACATATAATAAAGTATATGATGATACTCTTATTCTCCCTTAATCAATTCACATATGATGTATTAATTACATTGTTGTAAGTACCATTTTTAAAGAAAAACATTGATAAAATGGGTATGTTTCTGGTCTAAAGAATGGAAAATTTAGAAACAGCCATATACAAAATGCCTGACAAATCTGAAGTCATTCATTCATTAATAAATATCTTATTTACTGAAGACTAGAAATTACCATTCTAGGAACTAGGGATATATCTGTAGACAAGAAAAAACCCATGCATTAACAGTGTTAAGTTCCAGAAATAAAGATGTATATATGTACATATGCATGCATATTACATCTTATCTCCCCAAAAGTTGAAATTGGTTTATAAGTTACATAGAGCTTAAGAAGACATAAAATGTAAGTAGTTAAGTAAAAGAAGCAAAGGAAAAATAAGTTTAGGGGCAGGTAAGTACCAGAAATTAGAATCAAGAAGTAGAATGTTTTATCAAAGAAAAATATTCATTATAAGGGTGGATGATCACAGGCTATGAAATAAGATTAATAATAATAATAATAATAATAATAATAATACCACTGCCAGGTAACCTTACATACATCATTTAGTACTATTCATTCTAAGGGCTTTACATATGTTAAATAATTTAATTCTCCCAACAACGTATGAGAAAAAAGCTATTATTATCTTCATTTTACAGATAAAGAAAAATAGGCCAAGAAAATTTAATTTGGAAAAGATCACAGAACTAGTAAATACAGGATCCAGAATCAAAACCCTGGGATTTGAGGGGCTCCTGGGTGGCTCAGTTGGTTGAGCGACTGACTTCAGCTCAGGTCATGATCTCGCAGTTTATGAGTTCAAGCCCCACGTCGGGTTCTGTGCTGACAGCTCAGAGCCTGGAGCCTGCTTCGAATTCTGTGTCTCCCCCTGTCTCTACCCCTCCCCTGCTCACGCTCTGTGTCTATCTCTCAATAATAAATAAACATTAAAAAAAAATTAAAAAAAAAAAAAAACCTGGGATTTGATCCCAGGATCAGAATAATTCTGTCTTCATACAAGTCCATATAAGCAATAAAATCTCATTTAAGAATATTTTTAAAGTCTTTTGAAATTTAAGAATTTAAAAACAAAATTCTCAAATTTTAAAAGAATACATTATGTGTGTATTTTTCTCTGTAACAGCTCTAAAACTCAACTTTATGAGAAACTAGCCCTTATCCTAATTTCTGATTTTTTTTTTAAACAAACCTAGATATTCTCTCAGGTTAAAGGCTGGTTTTATTTCTGTGTATGAAACAACTTCAACTCCTCCTATTTGCCTTATTAACAAAAATAGCTACAAGAATAGTCAAGAGATTGTCTCCGAATTCAGACTTCCTGGATTCAGATTTTAGCTGTATTACTCACTTGCTGTGTGACCTTAATGACTCTACTTCTCTAGGTCTCAGTTACTTCATTTAATATGGGAATGAAAGTTCCTTATCTAATAATGTTGTTGTTATGAGGATTAAATAACATAACTGGGTTTAAACCCTTAGGAACAAAGTCAGGCATATAGCCAGCATTCAGCTAAGGTGAGATATGACCAGTTCTCTTATAACCCCAGCTTTGAGCTTAAAAAAAAAAAGTAGCCATCTGATCACGTATGTCTGAAGTACCATGAAACAGCTAGCTTAACACCTTGTTTCCAGCAAATGTCAAACTGCTGTGGATTATATACTCTCTTAGATATTAATTGTAGATCTGTGAAAAACAACTCAAACATCTTTTCACCATACCATGGTCTTATCAAAGAACTGTTTGCTTTTTCACTATTATATACCCAATTGACCTGGGTCACTACTATGAACCTTGTAGACCAGTGGCTAGTAACACAGAAGAGGTAATCTAAAAGAGAACCATATAGAGAAAAATAAACCACAGGTTTGAAAATCAATGATGTGAACACTTACTGACTACACTAACAGAAGTAGATACCAAGGTAAAAGTCTACTGAGCCTCTAAATAATCTGTGTGAGAATTAGGATACATTAAAATGGGAGAACACTAAAGAATTTTTTAGACTAATCTCCTAAATGAATTGTAAGGGCTTCAGTTGAGTCTGGCATAACGAACAACCATTATGTAATGTGTAAATAACAGAGATGGGCTCAGTGGGAAGAAAAAAAATAGTCTGCTTTTAAAGGAATTAACAATTAATATGTGTAATTCTAACAATCAGGCTCTGTTATGTGAAGCTTACGGTTCCATCTTTCAGTTAAAAAACAATGCTCCTTTCTATATATCATTTAATTACAAAAGAGTACAGTCTGGCTCTCTGATTTCTTTGCCAGCAGCTGTAAAAAAATTTATTGTAGATTTTGTAAAGTGGTCGTATATTTTCAGCTGGTCTTTGTCACCTTTATTATAATTTTTAATACTTTAATGTGAATAAGGCTAAGTGCTTACAAAACTATCATTCTAAAATTAGAGAAATATTTATTCCCCACTTAAAAATGAGTGGTTCAATATTTACCAAACTAAAACATGTAAGAGAAAGTAGAAACAATTGGCCTTTATTACTTAAACCATTCTTTAACAATCCTATGAGGAAAGGCATAATCGTCCTCCTAGAAATGAAAATAAATGAGATTAAGCAGCATGAACAAGGTCACATATAAGCAATCCAGGATTCTAATCTATTGAATAATGAACCTAAATACCTTCCTATGAAGTCAGAAGTACAAACCTAAAAAATAGAAATGGGATGTATTATGGTAGTTTTACAAAGAAATCAGTGTTTTATGAACTCTGTGTGGGAGAAAAGGAAAGAGAAAATAATTTCTATGGGTAAGCAATAAAACATCCAGAGGTAGTAAAGTTTTAATTTGTTTTTTTTTTTTTTCATTTTAAAAAGCAACCAATTTACTTAAGGTTATTTTGGCAAGAAAGTGGAAGACTCAATTTTAAGGCTCAATTACAGGAAAATTAGCAATAAACACTAAAAAAAAAAATCATAGGAAAACCATTTAAAAATCAAACAAAATGACATAAGAAGGCTAAAAAAGCTAAATCAAAAGAACCAAAATCACTGTTACCATAGTATAAACAAGATATATAAATCAATTAAGTTTCCTGTAAATCTGAACATGTCAATGTAATATTCTATTTGAAGGTAACAGTCTTCTTTTCTTCCAGGCCTTCTCCTTAAAATTCTAAAAGGTATTACCACTGCAAGAAAAGTGGCCCACAATGGTTCTTCCTACTCAAGAATTGGTCATAAGTGAATTTATATAAAATAAGTATCATAGCTGAGGTTTTTAAATGAAATAACTTATTTACATAAAGTAAATAAAATTTATTATATAAAAATTTGGAACATAAAATGCTGACTTGGAAAATATTATCTTCTGAAAGTACTAAAGTTACTAGCAATTTAATATCTTTTATCTTTTTAATATAAAGCTTTTAAATATCTTCATTTTGAAATCTTAGCTTATTTGAATCATATGTGATAATTATTTTTCATTAAGTAGATCAGACTGGACAATTATAAACCATTTAAATTTCTTTGCAACTTATTCTTCTGGATAAATTCTAAACTAGGACACGCTACCTATAAAGCCACAATTTAACACCCCAGCTTCAGCTTCCTCTACTTTCCATTTCCGCGCTAATGTCACAGGAACAATTTCTGCATTGCAGATCTCTCATTGCATCTAAAACTTCATAGATGTTACTTACTCTCTATACATGACACAGAGTTCTCTCCCAACTTTTATATTTGTTAACTTCCATTAAACCTGCAACCACTAACTCCAGAAAGCCTTCCCGTTACCTACAAAAATGGCCTTTCTCTGAATTCCCAATATACCCACCACGCACACCATAGCAATCACTGCATGATACAGCTGTTTACAAATTTTTTTCTATTCCCCACATTACAATAAGCTTTGTAAGAGTAAGGACCGTTTTTATCTAAGTATCCACTACACCTATGCCTTTAGCCCATGAAAATTATTCAGTGTTTCACATGGAATGGGGAAGATGGCAAGATGGGAGGGCAGGAGGAAGGGAAAGAGGGTCTAGTTGTAAGCCAGACCTTCTACTGTGTTTCCCTTTTCTCCTTCAGTAATGAACTGCTCTTGTTGCCATATAACTTTTTAAATGCTGGGGGGCGGGGGGAGATTACAAAGCCAGAGATGTTTTCTCATTCCTGTTTATACACTAAGGTCGCCTAACTTTTTCTTCTATTACTACTTGGAAAATATGTAATCTTTAACGAATAAAATTCAGAAGATTTGTACTCTTGACTTAGTAAGGTACTAGGTACAGTACACACAATTTTAAGTTGTTAAAATCTGGCTTAATTCTATATCCACTTCCAGTTTCTAACTATTTTCAAGTGAAATCAGTATACAATATCTTCCCTTGAAAAAGATCACATCACCAAAAACTGGCAGAATGGGCAACTCCGGGGCAATGTTCTCCCTAAAAAACTAATGAGCTGGCAGAAACTATCAAAATCAACTTCTGAAAAATTCTGGAATCAAGACACAAATGTACAGCAACCAGAGGAAGACTTTGTGAAGAAACAGCCACTGTTTTGTGATAAAAGGCATGTCCCATCTACAATCCCCCACATCCCAGAGGGCAACAGTCATCAGGACAGCATCCATCCTGCACAAGTGTGAGGGTTTCTAGTTCCAGAAAGTGGCAGGAATCTTATACTCAAGGTTGTAGGTGTCAACCTATCTGGCAGCTTCCCAAAGGACAGGTGCAAAGAACTGTCTTTGTTTCACCAAACTTAGAATATCCCCAGGGCTAGGACACTTTCACTAAAAGCATTTAAAGCCACAGGTATTAGCTGCAGCAGTCTGAGCTGCAGACAGTACTTGGGACAGCAATAGACAGACCAGAAGCCTGGGAAGGAAGACGTGGGGAAAGAAGGTACGTGTGGGTATACGGTCTTCGAAAGGCTCTCCTGTACACTACTGCTTGCATGCCCAGGGCAGGTTGCACATCAAAAAAGCCTACAAAGATCCTAACCTTTCACTTGTAGCTGACCTTTAGGCTCTACACTAGTAGGAAGCAAAAGCTGGTGGAGAGCTGTAAACAGCCCGACTAAGCACCACAGGAGTGTCTCAAAAGAGCAACTCTGCAAAGATGGGAAGAGTATTTTTTTGTTTCTTCTTTTTTTCTTTCCTTGACTCCAGGCATTTAAAGTAATTCTGTCAAAACATCAGCTGATCACCAAACAAACAGAACTTCAATGGCTACACACGACAGAGAGGACAGACTTAGAAACGTACTTTAGAAAATCACTAATCAAACAACCCACAACAGCAACAACCAACACAGGGGAAAGAAGAATCTGATGTCCAGAGTTACCACATGACAATATTCAAAATGTCCAGTCTCCTACAAAAAGTTATGAGACATGCAAAGAAACAAGAAATATGGCCCATCTAAGGAGAAAAAAAATTAATGTTCAAATTTTGATACATTGGTCTTGATTATCTCCTTCCTCTATTCTGTCCTCCTGCTTACATATTGTTTTCTTTCTCTTTCTCCACAGATGTCCTTTCCTATAAGTCAATCAAATTACTTCTAGAAGCAGATACAATCTAAATTTTAAAGCTCTTGAATTATTAACCTCTAAAGAAGGCATCTTTGAGATACACTTGTACCTATAATTTTACAAAGAAATAAAAAAAGGAAATATAAAAATTAAGAACCACCATTTCATGAACACTTATGTACTGAGTAATTTATGTATATACAGTCCCATTTAATTCTCATAATTCTGTGAGGCAGTATCTCAAACAAGAAAATGAAGATTAATCTGTATAACCAGCCCAAGGTCCCAAAGCTAGTGTCAACATCAGAATTTTTCTTACTTTGTCAGTATTATATAGAAGTAAGTATATCAATACTAAAGAAACCACCCCCAAGACATACATACGTAACTCCCTCAGTCATGTCATCTTCAAGATCTGCTGTGTGCATAGTAAATGACTTGTAGATAAATTTTTAGTACATAACAGGAAATACTTTATAATTTGGACATGAACGTAATAAAAGTAAATGATCCTAAACCCAGATGACACACTAAGGCAAGAAAAATACAAAACTGCTTGCTTCCTATTTCTTTCACAATAGTCATCTCTACAATTAATTTGTATTGGTAATCTTTCTATGGCATAGAAATAACTATACCCAAGAGTATAACAAATGGTGCTACAAATACAGTCCATAAAAACTCTAGGGAATGGAGGAGAAAGCAAAGTGAGTGCTTCCTTTAAAATATATTTAAAACAGGGGCGCCTGGGTGGCGCAGTCGGTTAAGCGTCCAACTTCAGCCAGGTCACGATCTCGCGGTCCGTGAGTTCGAGCCCCGCATCAGGCTCTGGGCTGATGGCTCGGAGCCTGGAGCCTGTTTCCGATTCTGTGTCTCCCTCTCTCTCTCTGTCCCTCCCCCCGTTCATGCTCTGTCTCTCTCTGTCCCAAAAATAAATAAAAACGTTGAAAAAAAATTAAAAAAAAATATTTAAAACAACATGCAGTTTATCAAAAGCAGTATAATCACTTTTATAATTACTTTGTAAGGCTATAACAAACAGATGATAAGTATACCTGGCTGCTAGCAGCCAACTAATGAGTAAAATACAGTAAAAATTAAAAGTCTTAATTGCCAAACCACCATATATTTTTAAATTGTAACTCCAAGCCTAACACTGAAAACCCTAATCCATCTCATAAATAAAGGCAAAACAAAAATTTTTGCAAATACTAGTTGAGAGAATTCATTGCCGGCAGACTTACACTACATGAATTGTTAAAATCAGTTCTTCCAGCAGAAGGAAAATGATACCAGATGGAAATTTGAAATGACAGAAAAAATTCAGGAATGCTAGAATTGTTAAGTCTGTTGTTAAATACAAAAGACTTTTTTTCTCATTTTGAAAACTCTTTAAAAGATACTCATAAAAATACCAACAATGTATTAAGGGATTTACAAATATAAGGAAAAAAAAAAAACAATGACTAGAAGAGCACAAGGGACAGCAGAGGTAGAAATAGTATACTTTAGAAGGTTCTTACTATGTACCTGAAGTGGTATATTATTTGAAGGTAGAGAATGATAATAATGTATACTGTAAACTCTAGGAAAACACTAAATATAAAAAAGAAACAATTTCAAAGACCTTAACAGACACCTCACTGAAGAAGATATACAGATGACAACAAAGCAGTAGGATGTTCCACAAATCATATGTCATCATGGAAATGCAAATTAAACAACAAGATGTCACTACACACCTACTAGAATGGCCAATATCTAGTACACACTAACAATACCAAATGCTGCAAGGATGTTGAGCAACAGGAACTCTCATTCACTGCTCATGGAAATGCAAAATGGTACAGCCACTTTGGAAGAAAGTTTGGTGGTTTCTAACAAAAGTAAACATACTTTTACCACATGGTCCAGCAACTGCTCTCCTTGGTATTCACTCAAAGGAGTTGACAACTTAGGTTCACATAAAAGTCTGGACATGGATGTTTATAGTACCTTCATTAATAATTGCCAAAACCAGGAAGCAACCAAGATGTCCTTCAGTTGGTGAACAGATAAACTGGTACAACCAGACAAGGGAATATTATTCAGCACTAAAAAGAAATGAGCTATCATGCTATGATAAGACATAGAGGAACCTAAATTGCATTAGATAAACCAATCTGAAAGGACCACATATTGTATGATTCTAACCATATGACATTCTGGAAAAGGCAAAACTATGAAGATAATAAAAAGATCAGTGATTGCCAGGAGTTGGTGAAAGGACAGATAAATGGGTGGAGCACAAAGGATTTTTAAGGCAGTGAAAATACTTTGTATGATATAGAATAATGGATACATATCATTATACATTTGTCAAATCCACAGAATGTATATCACCAAGAGTGAGCCACAATGTAAACCATTAGACTGAAATGATTATATGTATCCAGATAGGTTCATCAATTGTAACAAATGTATATACTCTGATAGAAGATGTTAAGTGGGGAGACTGTGCATGTGTAGGAGCAAGGGATATATGGGAAATCTCTGTACCTTTCCCTCAATTTTGCTGTGAATCTAAAACTGCTCTAAAAGCTAAAGGCTTAATTTAAAAAGTATTATTTTAAAGAAAAAATAATAGGTATAATTCATAAATCAACAGTAAATGTAAAATGGAATAATAATATTTAATCAATCCAAAACCAGACATGAAACAGGAAAAAGAGAAACAAAAAAAGGGGTGTGATAAATATAAAATAGCAAAAACAGCATACTGAAATGTTGCCATATTAATAATTACATTAAACGTAAATAACATACAACCATTACTTAAAACACAGAGATTATAAGAATGTATAAAATAAGCGAAATCCAATTAAATTTTATATACAAAAAACATTGTAGAGGCCAGCAAACTTTATTGTAAAGAGCCATACAATAAAGATTTTAGACATTCAGGACCTTATGGTCTCTATCATTACTACTCAACTCTGCATTTGTAATTTGAAAGCAGTCACATATAATACATAAATGACATGGTGTGGCTGTGTTCCAATAAAACTATATTTATACAATGAAATGACTAGCAGGTAACTGACCTCAGAACTAAAATATAAGACATATGTTAAAAGGAAAATGACAAAAAAAGATACACCGTGCAAACACAATTAAAAAGAAAATGGTGTAACAATATTAGTATCACATAAAACGGACTTTGTAAAAGAAAAATTGGAACTTTCCATCAGGAGAATGGAGTTGATTCATCAAAATGGCATAGCAGCCCAAATAAGAATGAATCTAATAAAAGAGCAAAAGAAAAACAAACAAGTCTGCAATTTTAGTTGTAAATTTGGATACTCCTCTCTCAGGCACTGGGAGAATAAATGAACAACAACAACAACAAAAAAAAAAAAACGTAAAAATATAGAAGTCTTAAATAACATTATCAACCAGCTTGACCTAGCTGTTAGGGAGGCATATAAAACAGTCCACCCAACACTCCACCATGCCATAATGCATACTATTTTCAAGTGCTTTATCAAATATTCACCAAGATGAGATTATCCTGGGCTGTAAAAGAAATCCCAATAAAGCTTAAAATTCTTATCACAATAAAGTTAAAATAAAAATCAGTAAAATTATGGGGCACCTGGGTGGCTCAGTTAGTTAAACGTCCAACTCTAGATTTTGGCTCAGGTCATGATCTCATGGTTCATGAGTTTGAGTCCCGTATTGGGCTCCCTGCAGAGCTCGCTTTGGATCCTCTGTCCATCTCTTTCTCTGTCCCTGCTCCTCTCAAAAAATCAGTAAAAATATACATCAGAAAAAAAATATGAAAGTCTCTGGCAAACTTATACTTAATAACCTGTTTACCAAAGCAGGTGTGATCAGGGAAATTAGGAAAATAATTTAACTAAATAAAGTGAAAACACAACATGTCAAAATTTATGGCATGTAGCTAAAACAGTGCTCCAGGGAAATTTATGCTATTAAATACCTATATTACTAAAGAAGAAAGATTTCAAATCAGTTACCTCTAGATTCCATATTTAGAAACTAGAAAGAGTAAATCATACATAAAGTAAGACAAATTTAAAAATGTAACTAAAACAAAAGAAAAATCAACGATACAAAAAACAGTCAAAACAATAGAGAAGAATGATGAAACCAAATGCTGGTTCTTCAACTAGCCAGATAAATCAAAAATGGGGGTGGCAGAGAGCCTTGGGAAAGAAAGTCTAGAGTGGAATACAAATTAGCATCAACACAAATAAGACTCATCACTATAAATCTCACATTCACTAAAAGGGTAATAAGTGATTCTTCTAAATAATTTTATGTCTATCAATTTGACAACTTAAATGAAAAACACAAATTATTTGAATGATATAAATTACCAAAGGTTACTTTAAGAAAAAATCTAAATAGTCCTATGTCTGTAAGAGAAATTGAATTTGTAGTTACAAATCTTCTCAGAAACAACACCTGAGATCCAGATGAATTCTTACTTAAAAATGAACTCTACTTACTATGAACTCTACATAATCCTTCCCAGAAATTTTAAAAGAGGGAACATTTCCAACATTATTTTATGAGCCAACAATACCACAATAATAAAACCAGAAAAACTATCAGAAAAAGAAAACTATACCCAAATAATCCTCATGAACAGAGACACAAAAAAACTTTAACAAAATATATAGCAAATCTAAATAAGCAACATGTTAACAACAGAAGAATCATACATCATCAATAAGAACATTTTAGGGGCACCTGGGTGGCTCAGTTGGTTAAGTGTCTGACTTTGGCTCAGGTCATGATCTCATGGTCCATGAGTTCAGGCCCTGTGTCAGGCTCTGGGCTGACAGCTCAGAGACTGGAGCTTGATTCAGATTCTGTCTCCCTCTCTCTCTGCCCTCCCCCTCCCACGCTCTGTTTCTCTCTTTCTCTCTCTTTCAAAAAATGAGTAGATTTAAAAAAAAAAATTAAGTACAATTTATCCCAGGGATGCAGGAAGCTTACCAATCAAAAAATCTAACAATGTAATTCACCGTTATCAACAGACTGAAAAGACAAAAGCCATCTGATCATCCCAAAAGGTATAGAAAAATCATTTGACAAAATTCAAAACTAGTCATTATTAAAAAAAACTTTCACCAAACTAGGAATATAAAGAAATATCCTCCAACTGATATAAGCTATCTATGAAAAACCTACAGCTAACATCATACCTAATGCTGAATGACTGCATGCTTTTCAGGAATAAGGCAAGGCTATCCTCGTCTGCAACCAGTTCTATTCCGTATTATCCTAGGTGCCCAAGCCAATGCAAAATGCCAAGACATACAGATTATAAAGGAAAAGATAAAACTCTCTTTATTCACAAACATCATAATCATTTACATAGAAAATCACAAGAAATCTACTCAAAGCTTCTCAAATTAGGGGCACCTGGTGGCTCAATTGGTTAAGCCTCCAATTTGATTTCAGCTGAGGTCAAGATCTCACTGTTCATGGGATCAAGCCCTACATGAGGCTGTATGCTGACAGTGGGGAGCTTGCTTGGGATTCTCCCTCTCTCTGCCCCTTCCCCATTTGTGCTGGCTGTCTCTCTCAAAATAAATAAGTAAACATTTTTAAAAAGTGGAAAAAAAGTCTCTAAAGTCTCTTAAAAATAAAAAAGCTTCTCAAGTTAATAAAGAATTTTACTAGTCTCAGGATTTAAGATCTATACAGAAAAATCACTTATATTTCTCTTTATATTAGCAAGAACAATTAGAATATATTAAAACCAAAAATAGTAAGATAGCATAAAACATGAAATACTCAAAAATTCACCTAAACATGTGTAAGGTCTGTACCCTTAAAACCATAAAACATTGCTATGACTTTTGGGTTTGCTTTTGTTTTTTTTTTAAATAGAGAAAAGAAAAAAGACCTAAAATCTAAACAGTTGTAGGAATGTACCATATTCAAGGACTGGAAGATGTCAATTCCACCCATATTTTTACACAATCTAAGCCACAATCATGCTGCCTTTTTGTTGGGAATTCACAGATTCTAAAATGTACACAGAAATTAAAGAAGCATGTAATAGGCAAAACAAATCCAAAACAGAAGAATAAACTTGAGAGGCCCTAAACTACCAGACTTTATAACTTACTACAAAGCCACATAAATCAAGACAATGTGGTATTGCCATTACAATAAACATACACATCAACAGAACAGAACAGAAAGTCCAATCACAGACCCACACAAATCAAAATAAAATCAGTACATCATCAACTGATTAGAGACAAATGTGTCAACATAAATAATGGGGGAAGACAGTATTTACAAAGAGTGAAATACAACTGGACGTCCATATGCCAATAACTGAACCTTGCCTCTTTACACCATTTGTAAATGAAAGAGTTAAACCTATAAAACATCTAGGAAAGAATATTTTGAGTTTGGATTTGGCAAATATGTCTTACACAGGCCACAAAAGGACATTACAAAACTGATGATCTGGACTTCCGCAAATTAATATACTGTTAAGAAAGTGAAAAGATAAACCACAGCCCAAGAAGAAATATTTGCAAATCACATCTGATTAACGACTATTCAGAATATATAATAATATATAAAGAGCTCTCACATTTTAGTAATAAAAAAGATAACCCACTTTTTTAAAACAGGCAAAAGATCTAAACTGATGTTTCCAAAAAAAATATGAAAATGCCATATAAGCCCATGAAAAGATGCTTAACATCATTTGACATTAAGAGAATGCAAAATCAAACACCCACTAGATTCAAATAAAAAAGACTGATAATACAAAACGTTGAAAAGGATATGTATGAAACAACTGGAACTCTCACTTGTCTCTTATGTGAATACAAATGATACAGCCACTTTGGAAAACAATTTGGTACGTTTTTCATGATGTTAAACATACATTTACCTATACATCCTGACATTTCTACTCTTAGATATTTATCCAAGGAAAATGAAAACCTAGGTTCACCTATTTTTACTAATACCCTACAAATGGAAACAAGCTTCTTGGAAACAAGTGGAAACAACTCCCCTGCTTAATTCTAGCTTCATCACTTCCATAATAAAAACTCCCTGTGCAGCTACAGTGAACGAAGCAGTAGACCACATCTCCACTTCTTTTGCCCTGTATCTGTCCACTGCAGCCAGATAATCTTTTTACAACGTAAATGTCACTCCTTTAGCTTAAAGCCTTTCGATAGCTTCCCACTGCTCTTGTAACAGAATCCAAGGTATTTCTAAAAGTCTGTAAAACCTGAATAAACCTTCACATCTGCCTTACAAGTTTCAGCTCACATTGCTCTCTCCTTTGCTCATGACAGACTTCCATCACTCAGATTCGAGCAGTTCTTAAACAGGCCTTGTTTCCACCCCAACTGCTGGGCCTTTTGCTCACTGTTCCCTCTGGCTGCACTGCTCTTTCATTGGCTACCCTAACTAAAGTATGTCTCCACTACTCTGTATCAAAAAACATTATTTCCAATTCACAACTCTAATTACAGTCTATATTTGATTTATGTGTATACTATCTGTCTCCCATAAAAGAAATATAAATTTCTGCAAGACAGAGTCCTACTGCTGCTCTCTCCATTATATCTCCTACTGCCTTACTCAGTGCCTGGTACACAGGTTGTAACTTTCATGCAAGAGGGCCAAGTTCAAGTAGCTAATGAAACAATTACCTAAAAAGTACATTTCCCAATCAGATACATTAATACTTAGATTCTAATGCAAAGTAATAAATTTTATTTTTTCAACATAAAACTTAAAAATCCCTTCAAAATAATCTTCATTATATATTTTACTTTTATGCACACATACATACAAACACAAATATACACATGTGGCCCTAACTATTTACAAGAAAACTGTATAGAAAATCACTTCAAAGTCTAATGCACAGAAGTTATATGAAAGCATAACGCATTTCATTTCTAAACTCTAAATTCTAATTATAAATAATACTTGAAATCTGAGTTTTAAGAGTTGTTTACTTTGATAAAAAATAATTACTTTAGTTATTTGCTTCAATTTAAATGTAACTGTGCAATGAATGACGACTTTTACATGGATGAATACAAGATAACCAAAGATTATATAAAAAGAAAAACACCTATGGGACAGACACCTGGGTGGCTCAGTCGGTTGAGTGTCTGACCCCTGATTGCGGTTTGGGTCATGATCTCAAGGTTGATGGGATCCAGTCCCAAGTAGGGCTCTGTGCTGACAGCACAAAGCTGAACCTGCTTGGGATCATCTCTCACCCTCTCTCTCTGCCCCTCCCCCTCTCATGCTCGCTCGCTCACTCCCTCTCAAAATAAATAAACAAACTTAAAAAAAAAAAAAAGAAAACCATCTACATTCCATTCTCTTATCTCAATATCAAAATCTAGCCATAAGTATACCTGCACAATGTGGAAAGACACAATTTACACACATAAATCTGTTATACCTAGTCAAATAAGAATTATGTAAGTTCTCTAACATAGCACAGAGGATTTTTACGAGTCTTACTCTTATATATGAAAAAGTTTTAAAATGCAGAATTTAAATTCTAAAATAGTTTACAATCAAAACTGTCCTTGATCTTCATAATGTTCTTAAGGCTTATTTTTTCATGATTTTTGTTTTTTCAGGCCACATGACTTGAATTAAATAGCATTCATTATATACCATTCGATGACATTAGTTGTGTAGAGAAACAGAATTCTTTAACTCACATAAAATTTTAAAAAATACTAATATTGAAAAAGGGTGAAAAGTAGTTCTATGCACTCCTGGCTTTCGGTATTTGTTTTTAAAGGATCTTGGGATCAAATACAGAAACCAACATATCTCACGAACAGCTGGAATCATTTACAAAAACAAACATCTACATTTTTAGAGTAAATTTTGCACGTGTATGAGATGAGTACAATAATGCATTGGTTTGTGAAAGGAAAATAAAAACATCTAAATAAAAAGGAAGTTCTAGTACTACTCCTTTTTATTTTATGTTTCATTATCCCTTTATTCTATTTTACATGATTAAATTCTCTTAGAAGTCCAAAAAAAAAAATTTCACTACTTGCATGTGCTACTGGGTTCATTTTACAAAAATAAAGGTTCTTAATGTGGATCAATCCAAATTGTGGGTTACTGGTAGTCAACTTCTACCTAAAATACCCTTAATGTAACAGTCTTTTTAAACTGTTCAAGGTTTCACAGGCCTCACCAATCCCGATCCTTTCTTTACAATGTTTTCCCATGGAAATAATATAGAATGTATATTGTCAATGAAAAATTAAAATGAAAAGTGCAAGAACAAAAAAAAATTTTAACCAAAGATATATATATATTTTATGTATCTATATATTTTAACTAAAGATATATATATTTATATATACATGTATATATAAATATATGTATGTTTATATATATACACAAACAGCAAAACCTTGATTTGTGAGCATAATTAGTTCCGGAACCCTGCTTGTAATCCAAAGCACTTGTATATCAAAGCAAATTTCAAGAACCATTGGCTCAGTTGTTATCATGTGACATCTGGCATCATGTACGACTCATATTGCAAGACACTGCTCGTTTATCAAGTTAAAATGTATTAAAGGGGCAGCTGGGTGGCTCAGTCGGTTAAGCATCTGACTTCGGCTCAGGTCATGATCTCGCAGTTCGTGGGTTCAAACCCAACATCCGGCTCTGTGCTGACAGCTCGGAGCCTGGAGCCTGCTTCAGATTCTGTGTCTCCCTCTCTCTCTGCCCTTCTCCCCCCTCTCACTCTCTTTGTCTCTCCAAAATAAACATTAAAAAAAATTTTAATGTATTAGAAATACTTGCTCATCTTGTGGAACACTGACAGAACAAGCTACTCACAATCCAAGCTTTTACTGCATATGCACATGTGTGCATGTTATATCTATATATATCTCTCTCATATATGTGAGATATATATATGAGATATATATATATATGAGAAAGAGATATACATGAGAGAGAGATGTAGCTCTCATATATATATGAAATATATATATATATATATATATGAAATATGGAACACACTCCTCAAAATTTCAACTTCTTGGAAAAGAACTGTCATCCATTCTGTAACACATAGTAAATTAAAAGAGGAGAGAAAAAAAACTATCTCCCTACAATAAAACCCTTTCCCTAAAGAGCAAATCTAGTTTTCCCCTTTCATACAAGCTTGATACTTTCATGTTACCTTGGACTCTTCTGCTTTTTTCTCCTTTCCCACTGTCAAGCCCTAATGTTTCTTCCCTACTCGTGTACCTCAGATTCGACCCTTCGTTTTGCTAGCCTCTGCACCAAGCAGTTTCAAAATCCCTTCCTTGGAGCCTCACAGTATCATCCTACTTCAACTCACCACTGAATACCACTGCCAAACTCATCTTCCTAAAATACCACTCAGGTCATAATACTGTTTCTCGATAACCTTTTCACTAAATGAATTGTTACTTATTTATTATCTGAATACCTAAATTATCTGAATCTACTGTATGAAATCCTAAAAT
This sequence comes from Felis catus, assembly GCF_018350175.1. Classification (NCBI taxonomy): domain Eukaryota; kingdom Metazoa; phylum Chordata; class Mammalia; order Carnivora; family Felidae; genus Felis; species Felis catus. The sequence goes on along the minus strand of NC_058368.1, from coordinate 13,948,687 downwards.
AGCTTCTCACAGAAGTACTCATCAGGCCCGAAGGGATGAAATGGAAAGAGGTCCCAGCTTTTATTTATTCATTTATTTTTATTAAGAGGTCCCTGCTTTATTTATGTATTTTTTTAATGTTTATTTATTTTTGAGAGACAGAGTGAGACAGAGCGTGAGCAGGGGAGGGCCAGAGGGAGGGAGACACAGGATGGGGAGCAGGCTCCAGGCTCTGAGCTGTCAGCACAGAGTCTGACACAGGGCTTGAACCACTAGTGAGAACATGACCTGAGCCTAAGTCGGATGCCCAACCAACTGAGCCACCCAGGCGCCCCAAGAGGTCCTTGCTTTTTAATCAAAGCTCTACTAAAACCTCTGGGCAGAAGTACATTAGTTTAGTACGCTAGGTACACCAGCTTATTTTTCCTCTGAGCCCCAGTTACTACATAATTATATATGAAGGGATCTTATATATAAAATCTCTAAGATCTCTAAGATCTTCTCATTCTGGGATACAAAGTCTCTACTGAGAAGACAACTGTGATGTAAGCTGAGGTATCATGCAGGCAGGACAGAATTTAGAACCTGAAGACCCAAAGTGGGTAAAATAACATTTGAAAGACTACAAGTGAGGCACCGAATAAACTGCCAAGATTACCTGGCCAGCTAAATGCAAATGAGAAGATTCATCAATTCAACTGATTTGAGAGAAATAAAAAATAGTGACTAGAAAAATAAATAAATTACCCTCTGATTCCCAGAGTTCACAAAGCTGCTTGAGATGAAAAGTTTTATTGGTGTTAACAAATGGGACAAGACTGTGACTTCCCAAAAGACTGTTTACATCCCAATGAGAAGGCATTCCTACTTTAAAAGGCTTTAATTAGGAAGCAACAAAGAAAAATAAATGAAGCACTTAACTAAGAAGTTGGGAAAATGTTCTAGAAATACAAGTCTGAGATAATTATGTGCAAAGAAATTATAAACGTTAAAGCAGAATCTCATGGGTTAGAAAATTTACAAGGGGCACCTGGATGGCTCAGTCAGTTAAGCGTCTGGCTCTGGATTTTGGCTCAGGTCATGATCTCCTGGTTCCTGAGATCAAGCCCTGCATCAGGTTCTGCACTGACAGCATACAGTCTGCTTGGGACTCTCTCTCTCCCTCCCTCTCTGCCCCTTGCCCGCTCACACTCACTCTCTCTCTCTCTCTCTTTCTCTCTCTCTCTCTCTCTCTCTCTCTCTCTCTCCCTCAAAATAAATAAACTTAAAAAAAAAAGGAAAGAAAATGTAAAAATTGTAAATTTGGTTACAAAATCCATAAAGTGATTCACAGATGAAAAATGAATAATATATACAACCTTCATTCAAAGAGAGAAAAGACTGAAAATTAAAAGCAAGATATAGCAAGTAAGTGTACTTTTCATCTCATAAAACAGATACTCAACATGTAATAATAAATCTACATAGAGAAAAGGAACTGAATCAAAATGTTTCTCAAAGTGAATCTCTAGGTTATAGGCTTATAAATCTTTTTATCTTTACATATTTTCCAATGCTGTAAATTTTCTTCAAAGAATTCTTTACTTTTATAATCATAGAAAATATAAGTTTGGGAGGGTATAATAACTCTCAGTATCAGGAGTTATACATAAACACTGGACTACAAATCGCCTAAAGGTATGACCTCCATTTGTCCTAGTGACCAATCTATGAACAGCACCTATATAGTGCTGAAATATCTGAAACTATTCTATATTTATTAAACAAGTATTTAATATGGTTATGATGATAGCAGTATATATAAAAGCAGGTTTAAAATAATATGTACCTTTTTAAAGTTTTCAAATGTAATAGCCCTATGACTTTTTTGATAATAGAATTCCTGCCAATTCTTCTACAAACATAACCTATCTTGGGGTGCATCGATGGCTCAGTCGGTTGAGTATCCAATTCTCGATTTTGGCTTAAGTCATGATCCCAGGGCCCTGGGTCCCCCCTGTGTCAGGCTCCACATTGAGCATGGAGACTGCTTAAGATTCATTCTCTCTCTCTCTTTCTCTCTCTCTCTCTTTCTCTCTCTCTCTCTCTCCCCCTCCCCAAAACTTCCCCCCCAGTCCCCCCCCCCCCGCTCATGCTCTCCTTCTCTCTAATAAAAATAAAAATAAATAACCTATCTCTTAGTCACAGAAACAAGAGCCGTTCAGCTTTCCATCTCCAGTTCCATTCCATAATATCCTAAGCAGTCCCTTCCTTATATAACTTCTTTCCATAACATGGAAATTTATCAAGTTCTCAATCAGAAAATAAAAATGAAAAATAATTAAAGGAAGGTGACAGAGCCCAGGAAGAACTGATGAAAAAGACACTTAACAAGAAGAAAAGAAACAAGTCACTAACATAAGGTTAAATAACCATTATTTATTATTCAATAGTATGTAAAAAAAAATTTACTGACTCACAATTAATCACTACACAAATCTTCGGAGACTGGCTAACTTGGGATCAAATCCCAACTCTGCCACTTACTAAATTCATGACTTGGCAGATAACTTCTCAGTATAACACCACCTATCTCACAGGGACACTGGATGATTAAAGAAGCTACTTTATATTAAGTACCCAAGAGTGACCAGCTTAGACTCAATAAATAATAAATGTTAAATTCCCTCAATTTTCCAGTATAAGATGGGCAGCCAAAAATAAATAAATAAATAAATAAAGAGGAATATTAACTAGTTCAGATGGGAATAATATCCATGACTTTAAATTCATTAGCACTATGTGCTGATCAACAGATCTGAATATGTGGTTAATATTACTAAATATCAGAAAAATATTAATTTAAAAAGCAAAATTACCAAAAAGTCCTAGAAATAGAAAAAAAAAATCACAAGGTGTTGGTTTTGCTTTTTAGAAAACAGAAATACACATTAAATACACAGGCATATAAATTAGTAATTTTCTTTATAACATACATACACATATACAAAAACTTAATCATGAGGAATTAAACTCAGGTAAAACATCATCTAGCCTAAAATGAATCATTCCTAAAATGAAGATACACACCTAAACTCAACTTCTATAAATATTTCTTCAAAATTCCCAGGAATATTAAGATCAGTCTGTAGTTCATATAGGAATTCCCAATGGGTAATTAACTTGTTTTCCTTAATATACAACTTAAACTATGTACAGAAATCAGTATCAAAATAAGTTTTGATAGAAAGAAATTTAGTATTTTCAAGTCACATTTACATCAACTAATATATATTTACATATAATTCAGTTTAATATTGTATCACTATTATACCAATATCAAAGAATTGATTTTACTGTTTGAAAAGTAAGTCACAGCAAATAACAGCAATAATCTATATAGTATTCAGGGTGTGGCAGTCAACCACTTATTGATATTGAAGGGGATCAGGATACGCCACCCCAAAATATGCCACTTTGGCATAAGAATTATTTTAAGCTAAAGGCAATTAAGAAGCAAAAGATACAGGAAAAATATTCTGCCCTCCCATAATCTTCCTAAAAGCAGAGCATAAATTTATCTATGTGAAAGGCATAAAAACCCACCTCTGTTGTGCTAGGATGAGAAGAGCAACCCCTATCCCTGGAGATGGAGAGTCCACCCCAAAAATGAGTCTGCAAAAACAAACTTTACCAAAATAACCCTTATCTTCCATTAGCTGTTCTCCCAAGTACTTCCTAGTCACTTGCCCACAATGCATTGTCCCTTGGATCTCAAACCCTCTTTCCTTTGTCAAGAAGGGTAATAATCTCTCTTTGAGTTTCACTTCATTTCTGTGAACCGTGATGTAAAAATACCAATAAACTGTATATTTGTTTCCTCCTGTTAATCTCTTTTGTCTGTTCACTTCACAAGCCCCACGTTGCTGAACCTTATAAAGTAATAAAAACTCTGGAGCTGGATCTAAACTCTTTCAATTTATATGAGAAAGGGAAGTTATCTCAGTGTTCCTCTACCATCCTACACTTCCCTATTTACCTTCCTACAGGACTATTTTATAGCTTTTCTTCTCTGCTTAAACTTCTAAGACCTCCTGCCGGATCCTTACTCTAGTGATGGCTATCTTCCCTTTGCACTAACAAGATAAAAGCAGTTAGAAAATAACTTTGTCATCTTTTATAACATTAACTCTGCAGGTATACACATATAATCTCCCTTCTCATTATTTTCTTAATTAATTATGAGAAGAAAAATTCTCATAACTGCTTCTTCTGGATGACATATCCAGACTTCTATACAAAGCCAACTGGAAGTACTGTTGAATGGCAAGTATACACCAGGTACTGACTCCATCGTTGGCCCTTCATCTTGCTCATGCTGGCTCAATGACTTCTCTTAGGGCTACATGTTCTGGGCTCCTTGGAGATTAATACACGTACGTTAGAAATGGCCTCCAAGGCCAAGATGGGGAACATCCCAGATTCCCATGAATCTGTTAGAGATAACAGTCTTTCCCCTTCCTGACTCACAGGTGGTGCCACAAGATCTAATTAGAAGTTAGCTGTCGGGGCGCCTGGGTGGCGCAGTCGGTTAAGCGTCCGACTTCAGCCAGGTCACGATCTCGCGGTCCGTGAGTTCGAGCCCCGCGTCGGGCTCTGGGCTGATGGCTCAGAGCCTGGAGCCTGTTTCCGATTCTGTGTCTCCCTCTCTCTCTGCCTCTCGCCCGTTCATGCTCTGTCTCTCTCTGTCCCAAAAATAAATAAACGTTGAAAAAAAAAATTTTTTTTTAAAGTTAGCTGTCAATTAGGCTCATGCAAACCCTTTAGTGCATGTGAACCCTTTGATACACTGTAATGCCCTCTAGGTGTCCCCTCACTCTATAAAATCTGTGGACTAAGGTCCAGACTTTGTGGAAAATAACGATGCAGCTGCTGTAAATTGCCATCCACCTGATCCCCCCTAAATAAAACTCTGTGTAAACTATATGGAGTTGCCTACTTCATTTTTCTGGTTCAAAGCGCCATCTCAGTTTGGGGGATACTTTGCTGTTCCTCCTCCACCTTCTTAATAGCCAATGCTTCCATCTATGCCTTCTAAGCAGATAATGTCTCTCTTCTACTCATAGTATTCCACTGGCTTCCCAATTCAGTTCCAATAAAATTCAAACTCATACAGCCCTTTACATAATCTGCTCCATCCTTCATCTATCAGATCTAATCTACAAACTTCGCCTCTGCTCCAGCCACAATCTTATTTTGACATTCTCCATTCATTCATGCCTATTTGCTTTTCCCTTTGTCTGCCATGGTCTCTCCCCAGTTTCCACTTGATTCTCTCCCTTCAAGTCTCTCTTCAGATGTCACCTTATCAAAAACACCTTCTTTAAACTACTTAACTTAAACAGCAAACACTCCAGAATTCTCTCTATCCTTATCCACACTTTGCTCCATAGAAAGTCTCACCATCTGACATACTATGTATTTTAGGTGTGTGTTTATTTCCTACTGCTTCTCCCTAGACTGTCACCTCCATGGGAGCAGAGACTTTTGCCTGCTTTGTATATTTGCTATATACCTCTAGCATCTGGTATATACTTGCCATTCAACAAACACTAGTTGAATAAATGAATTTTGTCCTTTAGCAAAATTTGCGGCCCAATCCCACTATGCTCCCAAGGAGATTTTAAAAAATACAACAACAATATTTGAAGACATCAGAGAGCTGCCAAGACAATGATCTGGCTTTGCAGCCAGATCCAGAGAGGAAGAAAGCGCAGAGAAATTAAGTCCAGCCCAGGACTCTTTCCCTTCAAGGCAAATGCCCACCACAAAAGCAACAGTGGAAAGGCTGAGAATCTGAACGTAAATTTTAACATACCCATGGAAAACCTATGGTTTAGAGACTTACAAGGGAAGACCTCTTTCAAACACCCCAAGCTTTTTGCTTGCGAGATACTCCCCAGAAATAAGGATGGGGGAGGAAAAGCCCAAACATGCTAAGTGAAAGAAGCCAGTCACAAAAAACTACATATTATATGATTACATTTAGAATAGACAACTCAATAGGGACAAATAGCAAATTAGTAGTTGCCAGAGGATTGGAGGGATGGGGAACTAGGAGGCACAGAGCTTCCTTTTGGGGTGACAGAAATATTCTGGAAGTAGACAGTGGTGATGGCTACATAACATTACAAGTATACTATAAACCACTGAATTGTACCCTTAAAATGGTCAACTTAATGAAATGGTGAATTTTATGTCAATTAAGAAGGAAAGAAACAGACACGCCCTTACAGAGACCAAGCATCAACTCAAATCATCTCAATTTTTTATTGAATTCTGACATTCTGAGATTGCTGGGGTCTTAAGCCTAGGTACCAGCATGAACCAAAAGCAATTACCCCTGGAGGCAGCAGAGGTACCAAAGCTTCCAAAGCTTCAAATTAGCTCTATAACTTTTGATGTACTTTATTCAAGCCTCAATCAAAAACAACCAGTCAGATTAAAAGACAAGAAGGGAATTAAATGCAAGGAAAATAAGACATGTAGGTAACTAGATAATGAAGCAAATACATAGATGAATAGATAATGCAGTTATCAGACACAAAATTTTAACTAATCATAAATAATACGTTCCAGGAATTAAAAACCAAGATTGAGGATTTCAGCAACTAACAGGAAACCATAAGAGTATAAAATGTACTTTCTAGAACTGAAAAGTAAAATAACTGAATTTAAAAATTTAATAATGAGTTTGATAGCAGAGTACATACAGCTGGAAAAAGAATTAGTGAAGCAGAACACATAGCAAAAAAAAAAAAGATTCAGGAATATGCACAAAGGGTGAAAGCGGAGGGGAAAAAATGATGTAGAATACAATCAAATGCATATATATCATATATATCATATGCATAATAAGACCTCCAGAGGGATAGGAGGAAGAAATGAAGCAGGAGCACTATGTGAACATATACTGGTAAAGAAATTTTCAAAGCTATTTAAAGAAAAATTAAACTTCAAGATTGTAATCAGGAAATGTTCAACAAAGAAAATCCTACAATTAATTTTTTAGGGAGAAAGGAAATAATCCCAGATGGACGCTTAGAGAAGCAAGAAGAAATAAAAGTTAGGAAGAATAAATATATGGGTAGATCTAAATATTTACTATGTATGTCAATAATGACAATGAGAAGAAGGGTTTAAAAGATAGAAAATATTAAGATAAATGGAAACAATAGCACTAAGTCTGGAGAAGGATAACAAGAATGGACTTATTTTACTCTTTAATTAATCAAAGATGTACATTATAATATCTACCCAGGGTAACAACTAAAAGAATAGCAACAGAATATATATCTAAAAGTTAACAGAGACAGGTACTGAATAATTATGAAAAATATATAAATCCAAAAGAAGTCAAGAAAGGTGAGAAAAACATACTGAACAGACAAAACTAATATGGTATCTTTAAAGCCAAACATGTCAATAGTTACATTACACATAAAGATATTAAACACTCCAATTTAAAAACAAGGATTGTCAAACTGAATATATTTTTTAAGAGGAAAAAAAACTCAACTATATGCAGCTTACAAGAAATGAAGAAATATGCTTTGCACATGAGGATCGAGTACAGAATAAAACCTGTGGAGGATGTGAAATAGTCCCATCTTTCAGGAGTTTAACATGTGCTAGCAAGGTAATTCATAAACAGAAAAGCCTAAGGCAATTATACACACACACACACACACACACACACACACACACACACACACACACACACACAATCTTAAGAAGTATTAACTTTTTCCCATCCCTGTATTTTGCCTGGCTAGCTTACTCTTATCCTCCTGTTCTCATCATGTCACTTCCAACAGAAAGCTTTCCAGACTTTCCCTAACTAGGTTAACTGGGTAAATAAAGTGCCCCTGCTAGGAGATTCCATACAAACTGTGCTTCTTCATCAGAACAACTATTACAGCATAGAGTAATTAGATGTTTTACCGTCTCCTCCACTAGAAAACAAATCCTATAAGATCAAAATCCCAGTCTCTACTGGGTCCAGAACAAGGAAAGGTCTAAGGTTTTCCCCTACTTGCAAGCTAAAAAATGAGCCTGCTTGTTTCATAAATGCTGGCAAAAGACAGGTGGCTCCCAGGTCAGAGACAAAGGATTTTATTACTCAAGCACAGCAGGCTGTATAAGCTTCCTGCTAGCATTGGTTCCCTCTGTCCTCCAAAATCCTCAGGGCTGATGTAGGGTAAATCCAAGTGGATGCTACACATATAGAAACTCCAATCTTTTAAAGGGGCTGCTAGTAAGCCTGGCCAATTTTTTGCCTTAGAGATACCTTTATTATCATGGTTAAAAATAAATCTGCCCTGTGCCCTAAATATCTCTTTCAAAGCTATTTACAAAAATCCTTGAAAAGATAATCTAGAACAAACCCTGATAAAATATGCGAGAGAGAGAGAGAGAGAGAGAGAGAGAGAGAGAGAGAGAGAGAGAGAGAGAGAGAGAATTGTCCCAAACTACAGTTCATCGTATTACCTGTAACACTTAGCACAGTGCTTGTCACACAGATGATAATCAACATTAGCAGATGCATGGTATACAATAAATGAAGTAATGAAAAACTGGGACAGTGTTATGATAAAACAATCATTTTTAACTCTTAAGCTTTTTAAAAATAAAGATAATGACTCTTTTGATTCTACCATGTGTATATTCACATATCAACTTTGCAAATTCATATACTTTGTCCTATTACTCTCTTTTCAAGTGAGTAATTTCTAATGTCTAGGCAAATGCTATGTATTCTAACTTTTCTTTGTTTGGATCTTCAAACAGTTAGGACTTTATCATGTCATGCACCCATTGGAAATACCATGACTATTTTGTTCAATGGTAAACTTGCTGAAATAAATAAGCTACAGATCAAATAAGTGCACTGGTATTTTCTATAGACACAAAATATTGATATATCCCTAACCTACAAGAACTGCTTTCTAAATGGCATAAGAAGGCCTTATAGGGGATTAATGAAACAAGAACCATTTCAAGAGGAAATAACAAAGCTTATCGGTGGTAGTGACAAACACTAATCCAACTGCCCATTGTTTTTTTCTCTCTTTCCTTTCTCATCACAGCAAACTATTTCAAATATTGCAATTCACAGAAGACTTGAACACAACCTTATGATCTAGATCAGAAGATAAAGCAACCTATTAACTCTATATCAGAACAAAATTGAAGTTAAGGAATAAAATATGCATGGATGAAAGTTTCAAGGTGTAACCATAAGGGAATACACAAACAATCATATACTTGGTGGGATTAAAATAACTTACATTCCTTCCACATGAGTAAACAAAAATATAATCAGTTAGTAACCATCTTTATTCTTTTTATCTTAAAGCCATATTTGTGTATTTTTATAGTTAGCTAGTGTTTTGGGGCAGTGGAAAGAAGAGGAGTGAGGAGGATTGCTAACTACCTGGATCATTTGTTATCCTTTTTACCACTTATAATCTCCTGTGAAAAAAATATATACTGAATTTTATTTTTCCCCACATTACAATCTCAGTTATGTTGTTATATATATACACACATACAGACACACACACACACAATCCAATGTCACTTATTTTGATCACTAATATATCAATTTTTTCTATCATCTGTGTTTTCTATTGTTGAAATAAACTTCTAGGCATTTCTACCCAGAACGTGACTTCAGCAAACTGAACTTTTGTGTTCCTGTAAATGTTACTCTTGACCAGAAATGCAATATATCCAGTCAGCCCATTCCCAAATGCCAAGCCAACACTGGGCTCTATACCTATTTCCTTGTTCCTTAATTGTTTGAAATAAGGTCAGATATGCCACCCCAGTTAGTCATGCCCTGTTTCTAAAATGCAGCTACTAATGCTCTATAAAAATCCCTCTTGCCCAAAATTCCTCAGGAGGAGCACTCTGCTGCTTGTGAGGTATCTTACTCCCCCAGTCCATGGATTGTTTTTCTTTGAATAAAGGACATCAAGCTCCTTACTAAATTGTTTTAGCTCTGTCATTTGATGGTACTTAGCCAAAGTTTTCTGTGAATCATTTTTCTCCTTGCTGTTTTTGGAATGAGTTTGTTCATTCTTAGTACTTTGCATTGTGATCAGAGAATGTTGTTTTTATTATTTCTCTTCTTTGGAATTCACTGAGTTTTTTTGTTGGCTTCTAACATGTTCAATGCTCATTAACACTCCATGTGCACTTAAAAAGAAGTTATGGTTCACTAATGTCAGGGTTTAGAGTTTGATATAAATAAGATCCGCTCTTGATCATATTTAAGGTATTCAATACACTTGATACATGAATATGATCTGCCTTAGAGAGGAATGTGTTAAAATCTCCAGTTATTAACGTGTCTGTCTCTGTCCTTGAATGAACTATAGTTTCTGCTTTTTTTAAATTTATTTTTCGAGAGAGAGAGAGAGAGAGAGAGAGAGAGAGAGAGAGAGAAGGAGGATGTGTGGGGGAGGAGCAGGGAGAGAGGGAGAGAGAGATTATGCCAAGCAGGCTCTGCATTGTCAGCACAGAGTCTGCCGCAGGGCTTGAGCCCACAAACCATGAGATCATGACCTGAGCTGAAATCAAGAATCCGACGCTTAATCTACTGAGCCACCCAGGTGCCCCAGTTTCTGCTTTTTGAGAGATGGCCTGATGTGATATTGTGACTTATAATAGGAAATATACGTATATTTGGGCTTTGTTCCCATTCTTGGCATAGAGCTCCTCAAACCCTTGGAATTTCCTAACAGAGGGGAGAAACAAAGATATCTTTTTTCATGTTAATGAGGTGACTTTAAAGTAATCAAATCTTGGGGACTGGTTGCCAGGGGAATCAAATTTGGGATTAAAGGGTTAGAATTTTCAATCTAGACCTCCCACCCCACCACACACCTCTGGGGAGAGAAAAAGGGCTAGAGACTGAGTTCAATCACCAACGGGCAAACATTTCATCGATCATGTCCATGTAATGAAGCCTCCATAAAATCCCAAAAGGATGGGGTTCATAGAACTTCCAAACTGGTGAACACCCAGAGATGCAGGGACAGTGGCATACTCAGAGACCACAGAAGCTCCATGCCCCTTTCCTATACCTTGCCCTATGCATCTCTTCCATTTGGTCATTCCTGAGCTACATCCTTTTGTAATCTAGTAAGTAAATGTTTTCTGAGCTCCGTGAGCCAATCTAGCAAATTAACTGAACCCAGGGAAGGGGTGATAGAAACTCCATCTATAGCACAATAACCTGGACTTGCGATTGCATTTGGGGTGGGAAGCAGGCAGTCTTACAGGACTCAGCCTTTAACCTGTGGGATCTGACAGGTTAGACAGTGTCTAAACGGAGTCAAATGCTTAGTGATATAGGGGAAAACACACATCAGAACTGGCATCAGAATTATAACCGGTGGCAGTCACAGGAGATGTGCTACAGATCTGAGAAGTGATATTTGCCCGAATGGGCCTGGCTCATAGAAACATATGGCTTGGGAAGAGAAAGGATGAAGGGTGGGGGATGAAGAACTTTTGATTCCTGGGGGTCACATGGTCACCCACAGTGGAGCAGCAACTGTGCTGTGCTCGCCTGCTAAAGGGAAAAGGCACCAAAGGAGCTTGCAGATGAATCCAACGTCCTGGGAGTTGGTTTGCTGAATGCATAAAGAAATGCAAATTAATAAGAAACAGGCAAAATATACAATCTCTTGGTTATTATTACCAAGAGATAGTAATATTATTTTAGCTGTGAGAGCTAAAATAAAATAAAAAGTGCTGAGTCACACCCTGATGATAGACAAACTTCAAATTTCAGTCAGTCTGGGCTGAGGCCACTACCCTCAAATCCACTCCCCAAAGGAAAAATTATGCAGAAACAACAGAGAATACTTCTAAGACCTCTGGTCACCAAGAAGGTAGTCCACATGGAGGGAGGACAAAACCAGGGAGTGCTGAAACTAGGGGATATAGTGTGAAGTTGTCTCACTTTGTAGACTGGTATCATCAGCTTCCTGAAGAACCTTTACTAAAATGGATTAGGAGAGTGACTAATTTAGGAGGAGTATCTGGTCTTGAGTGATGCAGCGTTGGAAGAGCCTATCTGGGCTGACACAGGACCCACCACTCACTACGGAAAAAATCACAAATGGCTATCTGTAATCTAGACACACAGGAGATTTTTCTCGAGGGAACGGCCAGCATGGTAGACTGGATAAAAGTCACCACTAGGTCTGTTTACCCTGAGCAAATGGACAGCCCACCACTGCCTATAAATGTGAAGTGGAACATCTCAGATCAAGCAGCTGATATGCTTCACATACAAACCATATTAGACCAGCTTTTTCATGACCAGGATATTCACCGCTGAATATACCCATTATCCAAGTCATGGTAAGTGCGGTTAAGGAAGTCTCTCTCACATGGCTACCTCACATAACCTTATTGCTACAAAAGTGAAAAACAGTTCTAGAAGCTTTATTAAATTTGGTGACTCAGCTTTCCCTTATGGGTCTTACAGATGCTAATAAAAACATTAGGTTAATTAGCGAATGGGAGAAGGCTGAAGGGAGAGTCAAGGGACTCTTCCCAACAAGGTGGAAAATTTTAAACAGGTAGTAAGAAATAAGGTGAATAAAGCAAATATTGAGAGACAAAACAAAAAAATCATCATAAAGGGGAGAGTCACAGGATTCATCCCAGCAGGGTAGAAATCTTTAGATGGTTATTAAGATATAGGATGAATAAAATGAAGTTTGGGGTTAACACACAGGTTTTAATAGAGCACTACAAAAGCTGGGTGGGCCAGATAGATCTTCTGCTGGTCTTGCAACATTACAGAGACCCAAACAAATCTACCCTATTTACCACATTTTGAAAAAAAATTAAAAAGTTAGCAGGCAGAGATTACAATGAGAAACCTGACCTGTTATACCTTGGGACAGTTGTAAGGCAGATGAATCAAAAGGCAGGGTCCCTTTGCTCAATGCCTTCCTGAGGACCCAAAGACTTGCACAAGAGTGGGTCAAATGCTAAGAGGGTAAAAAAGAGAAGTTTCCAGGACTCCTTTATACAGGAGTCCTACAAAAGTGGTACTAAAACCCATTGGCAAGGCCCTGACTTGGGCTGCAATTAGATTAAGAGAATATAAAAAGCTAATGTATGGCATGACATGAAAGCAGGAGTGTTTAACCAGGTATTATGTAAAAAAGTTGTATCAATTTTACCTGCATGTTTCATGGGAATGGCTATTATGTCTGGCTGGGGAACACTTCCCCCCACCTAGTATTGCAAAACCAAAACCTATGAGGTCCTAACGGAAGCTACATTACAAACTAAAGAGTTGATGGAATTAAGGTAAAGGTTTGTAGCAGAATTGGTATAGTTGAACAGGCTTTATGCAAAGTGGTTGCGTCTTTTTTTTATCTAATTGTATTATGGAGACTGACACTGTACCTGACTGGGAAACATTTCCCCGACCTAGTACTGTAAACCACAAGGCATCTTGCCCTTCAGGTAATATTAATGGGACATACTAAATGGGAAGCAGTAAGACTGCCTGAGTCCACACGTTGTAGAATAGAAGGTGGAGCACCGGGAGCAACAAATTCTCTGTGCAATAGCCCTACGTGGAGCACACACAGGGGCTTGTTCCAAGAGCCTGTGAGTGCCTCCCAGCAATGACTGCTACAACACGGGACTAGAAAATTTCCATTTGAGGGGCATTTACTACCTTGCCGTTGTACATTATTTACTGAAGCTATCCCTATGATTGAAGGACATAAAATGATCTTGTAACTTGAAATAGCCATAATGTCTAGGATGATGTCAGAGAAAGACTCTAATGGGAACGGCAGCGTACAAAACATAATAAAATGAATATGGTTTATACAAGATCATGCTGCCTGGGGAATGCAAGGAGGAGAGTCTCAGGAGCAGGGGGTTTCTTTTCCCTGAGGACTGACTCTGAAACTGTGTGAGAAGCTGCTGGATTCTACCGTCAGTTGGACAGTGCCATATGAACAGTTCTTGACTGATCAACAAAGAGATGCTTTGTTTGTGGACAGAAGTTCCAAGGTGAATGGACAACATCCTGTTTGGAAAATCACCACTCTGAGTGAAGAAAAGGTAAAAATAGATCAGTTTGGTATGCTGAATTTCATGGTGTTTTCCTAGCAGTGATGGAAGAATTGAACACTGGTAAAAGCCTCTATGTTTAGGTAGTTACTGACTCATAGGCAGGGGCCAATTGCCTCTATGTTCAGGCAGGAGGGCCACGGAAACCAGACCTATAAGAGAGAGGTTCACATTGGGCATGGCCCTATGGAAATCACTATCAGAACGTCAGGGGTGCATCAGAGTGCAATGTTAACGGCCACCAGAAGAACTCTCTCGCAGATTCAGAAGGTGACTGGAATCAATAAGCAGCTATCACGGTGTGCCCACTTAGGTTGGCCATCTGAGCCCATGAAATGAGTAGACCTGAGGGCACTACAGTAGTACAGGGATGAGCTAAATCTAGACATGTCCGTCCCTCTTGTATCCTCTGAGGCATAAAATGACAACAAAAACTGTTGTGCTGGTCAATAAGAGAGACAAAGACTACAGATGGCTATGTGAGAGATTCCTTAGTGGGAAGGCCCTAAGTAATAGCAAGCAAATCAGACGGAGGCTAGTAATTCTGGAGGCTACAAATGGGGGTCTTGACAGGAACAGACACTGCCTCGGAATTGGACTTTGCTTACCCAGTGACAGATGCAAATGCTCAGAGTGCTATAAAAGAACCAGAACAGATGATATTGCACCAATTTGGACACTGGGACACTTTGAAGAAGTGATAGTCACTTTACAGCCCCTAATGTCCAACAATGGGCAAGGAGCTACCCTCCTCAGAGTAACAGTTTGATAGAGAATTGGAATCTACAATTAAAACACTGGTTGCCTAAAACAGAGGGAAACAAAGGCAGGAAGGGCTGGTTTATACACCTTCACAAGTATGTATTCATATTCAAGATACATGTATATATTATAATCCATGTAAATTTTTTTCAAACTAATATATACTAAAAGCTAAGTAAAATGTAGGCTATTGTTATTTTTTCCTAGCCAAATCTGATGTTAGCAAATATAACTACCCTACCCCCAAAAAGGACCACAAACATAGCTTACTATTTTGTTCTCATCTATACTTCTTCCCCTCCCAACTTCTATATGCCTTTTGTTTTAACATTTATTTATTTTTGAGAGACAGAGAGACAGAGCGTGAGTGGGGGAGGGACAAAGAGAGAGGGAGACACAGAATCTGAAGCAGGTTCTAGGCTCTGAGCTGTCAGCACAGAGCCTGATGCAGGACTGGAACTCCTGAACTGTGAGATCATGACCTGAACTAAAGTCAGACGCTTAACTGACTTAACCGCTCTGCCCCCTTTTATTTTTTTAATTTTTTTTCTAATGTTTATTTAGAGACAGAGAGAGACAGGGCATGAGCGGGGGAGGGGCAGAGAGAGAGGGAGACACAGAATCCGAAGCAGGCTCCAGGCTCCGAGCTGTCAGCACAGAGCCTGACGTGAGGCTCGAACTCGACAATTGCAAGATCATGACCTGAGCCAAAGTCAGACGCTCAACTGACTGAGCCACGCAGGCGCCCCAACTCCTATGCAACCTTTTAAATTATATTTAGATTTACCAACATGTTTTACAGCTCTGTGCATCATTACATCCTGTATACTACTATTTTCTCTCGGTTCCCTGCTCTTCTTGTTAGAGTACATCATTAGTAATTCTTTCATCAATGATCAACAGGACAGTTTCTGAGTTCCTATATGCCTGAAATTATCTTTATTTCTGTCTTATTCTAAAATGTCAATCTGTCTGGACAAGACATTGGTACATTCAAAGTTATTTTCCCTTAGTTGTTTTATCAGCATACTATCTTATGGAATCAGATGTTACTAATAAAGAAATGTACTGTCCATCTGATTCTTAGTTCCCTGAAGACATCTGCTGGTATTTTAAATATATGTAGATACATACAGAAAGACAAAAAGATAAATACAGACATATCTATGGATGGTGAGCATCACAGTTTAATTTGCAGTGCCCTGATTAGCAGTCAATGTAAGCACTATACATATAATGGTTAAGTGTCTGGACTTTGAGATAGACTCCTTGGGTTGAAATCTAGACACTGAAAGTTACTGAATGTATAACCTTAGCAAGTCACTTAAATATACATCTGTGCTCAGCTTCCCCATCGGTAAAGTGTGGATAATAATAGTATCTATCTCATAGTGTTTTGCTGAATTTTAAGAAAGATAGTGAAATAAATTAATTCAAACCCATGATGTTCAGTCCAAAAAAATTTTTTTCAGAAAATCATGTATAGGCATTTTATAAAGGTTATTTTTAAAAAATCATAATGAAACAACATACAGCTAATGTACACATATGTTTTTAAAACCATATGGGGGCGCCTGGGTGGCGCAGTCGGTTAAGCGTCCGACTTCAGCCAGGTCACGATCTCGCGGTCCGTGGGTTCGAGCCCCACGTCAGGCTCTGGGCTGATGGCTCAGAGCCTGGAGCCTGTTTCCGATTCTGTGTCTCCCTCTCTCTCTGCCCCTCCCCCGTTCATGCTCTGTCTCTCTCTGTCCCAAAAATAAACGTTGAAAAAAAAAATTTAAAACCATATGAAAGGGAAAAGAATGATAAATATAATACCCACAGAATTAGTCACTCTAAAGAAGAGGAGGAAAATAGGATTGGTAAGCAACATACAGGGAACATCAGCAATACTGGTATTCTAAATAATAATAATAATAATAATTATTATTATTATTATTATTATTATTAGAGAGAGAGATAGAGCTCCAGCAGGGGCAGAGGGAGAAGGAGACACAGAATCTGAAGCAGGCTCCAGGCTCCAAGCTGTCAGCACAGAACCCGATGCGAGGCTCAAACTTGTGAAATGCAAGATCATGAAATAAGCCAAGCTGGCCGCTTTACCGACTAAGCCACCCAGGCGTCCCTTCAATACTGGTATTCTAGACCACAACTTGGAGAGTGACTCATGACTATTATTTTATTACTGAGAATGGGGATGGGATGAGGGACAGAAGATAATTACCAAATACATAATATCTTTCTTCATCTTATTGCGGCATACCTGATCACCAGTCTTCATATGCACTGAAAAAAGTCTAAGAGCAAATACACCAAAATTAAAACCATTAAAAAATTTTTGGGAGAAACCAAGAAGCCAGATAATGTTAAAAACCAAAACAGGGGCGCCGGGGTAGCTCAGTCAGCTTAGCGTCCGACTTCAGCTCAGGTCACGATCTCGCAGTTTGTGGGCTCGAGCCCCGCGTCAGGCGCTGTGCTGACAGCTCAGAGCCTGGAGCCTGTTTCAGATTCTATGTCTCCCTCTCTCTCTGACCCACCCCGTTCATGCTCTATCTCTCTCTGTCTCAAAAATAAATAAACGTTAAAAACAAAACAAAACAAAACAAAAAACAAAAAACATGTGTTTCTAATAAACCAATCAAGACAATTATGGGGTTCTCCCGTAGCCCTGACAGACTGACAACTAAGATATAGAATATACATATATGTGTTTCCGAGATCAAAAAAAAAAAAAAAAAAGAGTGTCAAGGTCAAATAAACCAAAGACTCTCACATATGTGCATAACTGTAACAATATTCAATTGGATCTGAATTTGGTAGAAATAAGAATGAAGAGATTAAAGAACCAGATGTCCCAATGAGGGCAAAAGTCAGATTAATGGAAATGGAAAAATAAAAGATATCTTGATATCAGAATAAGTAACTGCAACCTTCAAGATTTTTAAAACAACAGCTCTGGTGATTCCAAAGTTTGATGTCTGGCCATATATGCCAGTTGCTAAAGTGGCATAAATATAAAAGTTGTTGGAATAGGAATGAACAGAGAGGCTTGCCCTGCAGGGAACTTTTACCTATGAGGTGAAAATTATCCATGATGCTTAGAAGGTAGTCTACAAAGGAAAATGGTGAGCCAGGTGACAAAAATCCGTGAGGAATATTCTACAGGTTAAAAGATAATGGAACAAGGATGATACAGCAGGTACAGCATAGATTTCAAAGAAGGAAGGGACTGTTGGGAACAGATGATTTTAAAAAATGATCTAGAAGCAAAGTATCTGGAGAACGCCAGATTCTTTGCTCATCTTCAAGCACGCTGAACTTGGAAGAAAGAAAAAGCACTTCGATTTCAGGTAAGGAGGTAAAAGTACTAGAGGGAAAGAGTGAGAATATAAAGAAAGTGTTTTTATGGAAAAAGAGCCCACGATGGAGAAACAGGATGAAGAAAGAAAAGGCTATGTTTTCTCACATCTCTTCAGGTTTTTGCACATGCTTGAAATGCCCTTTCTAATCCCCTCGATCTGGGTAACAGGATTCGGCTCAGGAGTTATTTCTTAAAGGAAAGCATTTTAAAATCTAACCCATCCCCCAATTCAATGCTATTTCCTAAGCATGTATACCTTGTGACTATCTTTACGAAAGCATTTATCAATATGTAATTGTTATTTTTCATTTCCTGTCTCTAACTAGATTAGTGTGGCCTGAGTATATGCCATGTATTTAATTGCTATAACCCATCATCGTGCCTGGCAGAGAAGCATCCAATAACTGGTGGCCCCATGCTGAATCACTGCACTATACCAGGTTGACAGGAAGGAAAACCTGTTCACAGCAGTTTGTGTCTTGAGCAATACCCATGGAAAAATGATGTACAGAACTACAAGAAGTAAAAACATGGCTTACAATTATCCTCAGTGTCTAGTGTTACCAGTAAAATAGCATTTCTGTCAAACTGGATACAACTCATTTTAATTACTAAACGTTTTAATTCTCAAATCTGTACTCACATCCTTAAAAGCTGAGTTTAACAAAAATAATAAAAAACTATAATAATAAAAGTATTGAGTGTTAATTAAATATTTTATTATTAAATTATTAATTATTAAAATATCAGTTAAAATTCCCAAAACAATAAGCTGGATTTCTATGCCCACTTTTTATATAGCTTTGTCATCCCAGAGTCAGTGAAGGAAAACAAACAATGGATTAAATACCTTTCACTGATTAAAAAGCATTTTAAAATAGTATTCTTATAAAGACATTATTAAAGAATAAATGCAGGACTAAATTTTACCTCAGTTTTATTTGTTTTTTCTCAAAATGAGCATTTACAATGTTTCTCTAATACTACAGTAAGGTAAGAGACATGCGGTTTTTAGTTAGATGACTTTATCAAGTCTACACTGAAAAATATCTAATAAGCATGAAACTGGAGGTGTGTCTACATAAAAGTAAAAGTAAGCCAAATGGCACTCTGAAAAAGGTACCATGATACATCTCACTGATTGCATTATAATAATAAGGTCAGCTGGAATTGGCACTAAGGAGAATGTAAAACCTGAAGGATACCAGAAAACCCTCGTCAGTACTTACACTGTTAGTACGACATACAAGCATCAGATAGATTTTGATGGATATACCGCCAGAAATAACAACAAAGAATGCAATTCTGAATAACAGCGTCATAGTACTCAGCCTCAAAAATGAGAACCTTAAAAGCTAAAAACTTTTCTTGATATCAGCTTCAGTAACGGTTGGGAGAAAGTTGATGAAAAATACAAAGAATAACTTTACTTTCAGTTTCTCATAAAATGGATACTAGGCAAAAAAATGTTTATCTTTGAGGGACACCATGTCCGTAACTCATAAATTATTCACATTAAAATAACTATATTCATGTGCAACAATTTGCGATACAGTAGCTTCCTAGTCTGGAAAGCAAAATAATTACCATTTGGGGAATAATAATGAAGAAGAAAGTTCATACCAATGTGCAATGGAATCAGAGTACCAGCACTGTAAACCTGAAAAGAATTTTATTACAGACCATCTATTCCAATTGCTCCCTTCACAGAGACCCTACGCCTTTATACAAATAGTCAATGCTCAATTTATTTTTAATACTTCAAAAAGTCTAACCTACTATATGCCCTGGAATTAAAAGTGTATTACCTAGCCTAAACATCATCTTCCTTTGTCCTTCATTGGGTGTAGATAAATGCAGTATTGTTAAACCATTTACCTCACTAAAAAACAAAGTAATATTTACTTATTAAAAATAATTTAGGAGAAATTGGGAGAGACGGGAGGGAATGAAAAGGGATCCTTCATGATTAAAAAACAAAAAAAGCTGGTAATAAAGATACTCTTACAACCAAAGTCAACAACTAACGTAATGGACAGGCAGAGTATATAGGCTTCCTTCTTTTCAGTCCAGTGCTCTTACTTCCCCACCACTTGGAATGCTGTCAACAAATACTGAAGTATTTACAATGATTATTGTAGAGTGATGAGATTACTGTTAATTTTTAATTTCTTCTTTCACATAAATTTTCAAAATGATCTCCAATGAGCATATATACTATTATATCAGAAAACACACACATACATTCTTACACACATAAAGGTAACTTTTCTTGAACCAAATCTATTACAAATACAAATTATACAAATTCAAAAGCATGATTTTCCCATGTGCCACTATCATTCCATTTTCCTAACCTCTGGGTATGTTTCCTCATTTGCAAAATAAGAACAATGGTAGGTTCTCATTTTTGTGTTTCGTTAATGATTGCTGTGACAACTTAAAAGAACAACTGTAAAAGTCTGCCACAGATCACTTCTAAAACCAAGCTGTTCTCAGGATGCCTGGGTGGCTCAATTGGTTAAGCTCAGGTCATGATCTTCAGCTCACAGTTTGTGGGTTCGAGCCCTGAGTCAGGCTCTGTGCTGATAGCTCAGAGCCTGGAGCCTGCTTCGGATTCTGTGTCTCCCTCTCTCCTGCCCCTCCCCTGCTCATGCTCTGTCTGTCTCAAAAAAATAAACATTAAAAAATTTTTAAACCAAGCTGATCTTCATTATAATATAAATTCCATCATCATTGAGATTACATAGATATTTAACTTTTGAAAGGCCCGTTTCAAAACTTTTGAAAGACTACCATTTCAGGTATCAGCATTAATTCAACATTTAACCCTAATATTGCTGAAAGTTCAATAAAATGTGGCAAGCTAATTACCATGGGATAAAAATGAAAGTACAATAATAAAACCGTACAAATTTTTTACTTTATGCAACTTTATATTTATATATCAAGATTCATCTAGTTTATTCAAAAATGCTTCTCAAGTAGCAAGTTATTTTTTAGATGTTACAGCAATTAATTATACTTTGTGAAGTAATTTTGACGTTATACTTAATTTTAACATTCAAGACAGTGTTATACAGCTGAAGGTACCACATTAGAAGTGAGCATAAGACCTAGATCACAATTCTGACACCATCTCAAATTGATAATATGATCTTGGGCAAGTCACTTAACTTATCTAAGGTTGAATCTCTGCTTTTCCAAACCCCAACAGCCTCAACTAAGAAAACCTCAGGCTCAAGCCAGCAGAGTATTAAGGATTCAGTCCCATGCAGGTAAGACTGAGAATTAGTCCTCCTGCTTTGTGCTCTAATTCAGATATTCTGGGGAGTAAACTTTTAACCCCTAATGCTCACAGGGTTTACCTAGTTCTGGAAAATGGATTCTGCATTGGTTTCCTGAGCTAATTCTAGTCTCCCTGCCAGAAGGTCAGGGGTAGAGACAACCTAGAGCTGGGGTCCCAAACACCCAACAAGCTCTCAAAAGTGCTTATCTCTGGATGTGTGTGCATTCATCTCTAGCCACTGACTTAACCTCTGTTTCAGTGTATATATAATAATTCTTCTTGTAACCATTACACTATCAACTATTCAATATAAGCATTATCATTTGCCCATACTACCCATCACGTCAGACACTTTGGGTAGCACAGCTATTCTAAAACCAACTCAAATGCACCAGAATCCCAGATACAGTGATTTGAACTTCTAGCTATCCGCCTAGAGTCAAAATTACCACCTTATACATTTCAGTTGAGTTCACTGTTACACAAGTTCCCTTCCTATATCAACTCATCAATAAAGTATGTGATGGTCAAGACCTGTAAATAATGCTAATCACATATGTGTGTGTGTGTGTCTTATATACATACATATATGCATTTTTCATATATAATGGTAAAGGGAGGATTCTCTCTAAATTCATGGAATTAAAAAATTATTAACAAGAATATGGTAAGCTGTAGCTGAAAAAACAACCATTAAAACTATCATCAATAAGTACTGCAAACTGGGTTTCAAATTGGAATATGTAAGAAATAATTCCATTGAAAACTATATAATCCTTCTGTAAAACACATTTTAATATGTATGAAAAGCCTTAAAAGACATTTCTTTACTCTAAAACTCCCACTTTTTAAAACTGAACTTCAAGGGTGCCTGGGTGGCTCAGTCGGTTGAGCGTCCAACTTCGGCTTAGGTCATGATCTCATGGTCTGTGGGTTCGAGTCCCACGTCAGGCTCTGTGCTGATGGCTCAGAGCCTGGAGCCTGCTTCAGATTCTGTGTCTCCCTCTCTCTCTCTCTGCCCCTCCCCTACTCATGCTCTGTGTCTCTCTCTCTGTCAAAAATAAATAAACATTAAAAAAAAATTCAAAACAAAACAAAACTGAACTTCAAAAAATATTCCTAATAATCGAAACATATTTATGCACAAAAATGTTCTCTTCAGCATGTTTGTCACGGTCGACAACTGGAAACATCCTAAGTATCCAAAAATAGAAAAGTTATAGTGCATTTATGAATGCACTATAGCATATTATATACCCATTCTAAATTAGTTGACAAAGCTGTATCATAAGACATAATTTTTTGTAATATGTTAGCTAAAATAAATTTATATACACAAACACATAGGCAATTATAATTATATAAATAAACCAGTTCTCTATATAGGTGAAACTCTGTAAGAAAAACAACAAAAATATTAATAGTGTTTCAGTGGTGAAACAATGAGTCATCTTGTTTTCTTTTTACCCTAATTGCCTTATAATATGGTTATATTAATTTAAAAAAATTCTAATCACACAATCCAAACACACAAATCTTATATAGATGATATATATGTATATATCATATATATCCGAATATATATCTTATAATATATATATATGTATCAGAATCCAAGAATATGAAATAACTAAGTTCATTCAGCTAATAAAAAGTCTAAAATTTAAAACTTCCTACTCAATTCTATATTGGACATAGTGTTGCTTATACATAACATAAATGTTTTTCATCAAAAGCATGCCTATTTGCATCACACAAATTATCTTTTATACATCTATAAAATACTGTAGGAAATGAAATGATAGGGAAAAATATATAATCTCAAAAAAATATACAATTTAGTTGGGTTATACCCAAGTAAACAAAATATACTCAAAGAAATAAATATAAGAAAACTTTAGAAAAATAAGACATAAAGTAATTATAATTATAAAATTGCTATAAGGCAATTTGATACATACGTATTAGTTTGCTAAGGCCGTGTTAACAAGGTACTACAAACTAGACGGCTTAACCAACAAATATGTGGTCTCACACAGTCTGAAGGCTGAAAGTCTGAGATCAAGGTATCAGCAGGGCCATTTCCTCTGGAGGGCTATGACAGAGGGATCTGTTTCAAGCCTTCCTCCTTGGCATACAGATGACCATCTTCATATCCCCTTATCTCTTCACATCAGCTTCCTTCTATGCACGTCTGTATCCAAATTTCCTCTTTTTAAAGGGATAACAGTCATACAGGATTAAAACCCATCCAAATGACTGTATTTTGACTGATCATCTCTGTAAAAATCCTATCTCCAAGGTCACATCCTACCTTATTGTAGGTTAAGACTCCAACATAACGTTGTTGTTGTTGTTGTTGTTGTTGTTGTTAGGGGGAGGGCAGTAAATTCAAGCCATAACACCATGGTTGCAACATCCCAAAAACATGAGTAAAGGCTGCCTTTTATTCTAATGCCTACCCAAGACAAAAAAAAAAAAAAAAAAAAAAAAAAAAAAAAAAGAACCCAGAAGGAACTATACCAAGTTATAAGTACTGACTTTCAATGACAATGTTAGGAGTGACTATTGACTTCCTAATACCCTGAATTTTTCACCAAGGAAACTTTTTTTTCTTTTTGAGAGAGAGACAGACAGACAGACAGCACCAGTGGGGGAGAGGGACAGAGGAAGAAAGAGACAGGGATAGAGAAACAGACAATCTTAAGCAGGTTCCATGCTCAGTGTGAAGCCTGAACTCAGGGCTCGATCCCACAACCCTGGGACCATGACCTGAGCTGAAATCAAGGGTAGGATACTTAACTGACTGGGCCACCTAGAAGCCCCAAGAGAGCATTTTTTTTTAATCAGAGAAATTAAAAAAATATTGTGAGTTCACTGGTCTCTAACCCCAATCTATTCTTAATTACTCTTACCTAGTGGCAGAGGCTCTTCTTTGGGACAGAAGTCTCAAAGGCATAAGCACCCCTCAATTGCTATGACTCTCTAGGGAGAATAAAAATCATGTGAAAGTTTTAAAGATTTCAGTTAAATCTCATCTCATCTCATTTGAGATGTTTTATCTCAAATTCTAAATAAGAGCAAATCTTACTTTTAAAAAGTAAACCTCATTCTTAAAATGCAAATCCCTTATGCCAGGCACTATAAGGAAACAAGAGAGAGAGACAAAGTACAACATTCACGCACAAGCAATCACACTCTCAGGCACACACATAAAAAGGAAAAAAATGATTGAGCAAATAATTCTATGTGACCTATTGAAAGGAGTAAGTATGTTAAATAAAAACTAGGCAATCATATAATCACAACTGGAAATAATTGAGAGATCCTGCCCAAGCTAGTTGTCTTTATTCAGTGAGATAAATACTTTTACAGCTAATATTTTCCTATTGTCTTTACAAAAGATCCTCAAGGATGGACTGTCAACATACTCACTTTCTAAAATATTTCAACTCTTACTGTTTTTTCATCAGAAATAATTTTCTCCTATTAAAAGCTATACTTTTCTCATTTTTTTCATTAAAGTAAGTAATAAGTCATTTAAATTCAGTATAGGTACCCTTTGTAAGTATTTCATTTTTGCTATCAAACTTCATTTATTTTAATAGCTTTAAATATGTAATCTTTTATTGATTTCTTCGTATCTTTTTAGAAGAAGCGTAATCAAACTGGTGCTCAAACATCTAAAGAAAAACCTACTAGCATGTAGAAAAAATTACAATACTTCTTGCACATGACTGTCTTTGTAACAGACTAAGCAAAAAGTCAAACATAATGTTACTCACTGTAGTTCAATTCAGTGTATGTACTGGGCAGCATCTACATAATGAGTACTACAGCTTGATAGGCACTCCTCACTATGCTGTAACCAGTGATCATTCTCAAACAGTGAGACAATAAATCTCTGAAAGCAATTGATTATTTATTTCTAGATATCTACCTCCTTATTCTAATAGGAAGTGGTAGGAATAAATTCCTCACACTAATTTTTGGCATATTTATTTCTCACCAAAAATTAGTTAAATGGAATTTTGAATTCATCTCTGGATTTATTCTTTCAGTTATTCATTCAAATATTTCCTGAACACATACCATATGCAAAGGACTGTATTAGGTGCTCACAATACAGTAGTTAACAGGAAAACTCGGTGCCATAAAGGTTATATTCTAGGAGCGCCTGTGTGGCTTAGTAGGTTAAGTGTCCAACTCTTGGTTCTGGCTTAGATAATTACTTCACACTGAGTGGAAGCAAGCCCCGCAATGGGCTCTGCACTGACAGCACAGAGCCTGCTTGGGATTCTCTCTCTCTCTCTCTCTCTCTCTCTCTCTCTCTCTCTCTCAAAATAAACATTAAAAAAAGCTTATATTCTAGCTGCTAGATTATTAGTGCATATAACCTTATTTGGAGAAGCCACGGAATATCTGAAAAATTAATTTGGGAGAGGAGAAAGTAACTAGACGAAGATAAAAGGGAAATGAAGGAAAGAATTTCAGGCAGAATAATAGGGTTCACCAAAGCTCTAGGATAAGAAGAACCTCTAATAAAAGATAAAAGAACATCTTGGTGGTGGCAGTGCAGACAGCAAGGGAGAAGAAGAAGAATGAATGAATGGAAGAGTGGCAACAGATGAGATAAGTGAGCTATTGTGCTATCAGATCATGTAGGGACTTGCAGATCATATTAACAATTTACAGCTTTGGGGCACCTGGGTGGCAGTTAAGCGTCCAACTCTTGGTTTCAGCTCACGTCATGATTTTAAGGTCTGTGAGTTTGAGGCCCTCATCAGGCTCTGTACTTGTGGCTTGGGGCCTGCTTGGGATTCTCTCAATTTCCTACTCTCTCTCTGCCCTCCCCGGCTCATGCTTTCTCTGTCATAAAATAAATAAATAAACTTAAAAAAAAAAAAAATTTCAGCTTTACCTTAAGAACAATGGGTAACCACTGAAGGGCGCTATGCTTCTCTCCGATACCTCTTAACCAAGTCAAAAATTTAACATTTGCTGGTTTATTCATTTCCTCCTAGCTCTCTTTTTCCCCATCAAGAGACTCCATATTTCAAAATTATTTGAGTCTATCCCCTTCCCCAAATGGAAGATTAAAATTTTCTTTGTTCTCACTGCCACTGTTCTGAGGGACTCAGCAACTACTAAGGTGAACAGTTACTCTAGACATTAAGATGGGCCTGGAACTACCTGTATTAGCAAAAGTTAAATAAGCTAATGAGGCTCTAATGCACATCTACTAAAACTCCTACACAAATAGAGCAAAGATCCCTGACACAAACAGATGTATTAAAATACACTGATAGTAGGACTTAACACTGTTGACTGATCAGTTCTAAAAAATTAAGTCTTACCATGAGATTAACACTGTGATCAAGGTCCATTTGTTGCCTCAGCTGTCTGAAATGCTGACAAATTTCAGGAGCAGTGTAAAACCTAAGGCTTTTCTCATGTTCTAGCTCTCACTCCTCCCAGAGAAAACTGACCAGGTCACATGTGAATTTAATAAATCAGTAGATTTAAGAGGGAGAAATCTTAAAGTCAGACACAATAGAAGGAAAAGCAAGAGAGGTTAAGGATGATTTTAAAGTTTCCAGCTGAACTTGGCTCTAGGTTTTACATCATCTCTCTTGTCCCTATATTGAAACTTGAAAGCATAGTACATCTATCCCTCCCCGTTTGCCTGAAAATAGCAATTAATCCTTCAAACTCCAAGCAGGATGTAGTATTCCTTCAGAATGTGTTCCTTAAACTCTCCCTGTCAGTGTGCCCATATTGCCTAGCCCAGTGAGAAACAATCACATTTTCTCTGCCACTTTCTTTCCAAGTAGATATTTCTATTAATGTATTTCTCACACCTGTTTATATTTATTTCCTCTACGGACATGTGAAAACCCTGAAAGGAGGGATCTGTGTCTTTAATAGTTGCATTGCCAATGTTTGTCAGGCACACATAAGAGACTCTACATTTGTTGAGTGCACTAACGGCCTATTAAGCTTTTTGCGTTGTTTTTTAAATTTAGGATAGAGGCTGAATCTGGTAATAGTGAAGTGGTTCTTAACACAGTACAGATAAGAACTATAAACTCTGGACAAAATATTCAAAAACAGCTTTCTGAAGGTGAAGAGCAACCAAAACCGGACATGTAAAAGAATAGAAATGGGAGTTGACAGGTATAAGAAAGTAACAGTATTTTGTAAAATTCGTTGTTTCTTATGATTTTCTATTTAGGGACAAGCCCCGATCTACATCACGAACCAGAAGTTATGGACAATCTCAGCAGTTTGAAACAAAAGCACAAGAGAGAAGAAGCCCCAAATAACCTTGGACAAATGTCTGGCTCAGCCATGAACTACTCATATTCATAAGATTTCAACTGATGCCAACTATTGAGTTCTGCAGTTTGAGTTTATCCAAGTAAACGGACACCTTAAAATTTGTCAACAAAATTCAGAAGAGCGTAACAAAATGCAGAATCTCTACACAGCATTATTCACAGCATTCACGATAACAATCCAAAATTACTTAACATACAAATAACAAAGAAAATATAGTCCATTCATGAAATAAAACATGATCAATAGAAACCAAAATCCAGAGGACTCAGATGCCTGAATAAACACATAAAGATTTTAAATCAAGTAGTATAACTGTGTTCATGGAACTTTAAAACACATCTCATAATGAATAAAAAGACTGGGAATCATAGCAAAGAATTACAAACTACAGAGTCAAATACAAAATGTACAATAGAAAGCTATGACATTTAAATTAAAATGTTCACAGAATAGGCTAAGTAGCAGATCAGATAAAAAAAAAAGAGCCAATGGAATTAAAGGTAAATCAATTTAAGTATTTAATCTGAAGAAAAATGAGAGGAAAAAGATTGGGAAAAAACAAATGGAACCTCGAGCCTAGCCAGCCGCGGTGTCGTGCTGTGGGGAAGAGAGACAGATCTGTAAACCCCGGAGCCAGGTTCTGCCGATCCGACGCCCCTGCTGTGCAGAGACCCTGAGTGAAGCCACTGTCACCATGTCTGACCAGGAGGCAAAACCTTCAACTGAGGACTTGGGGGATGAGAAGGTAGGAGAATACATTAAACTCAGAGTCATTGGACAGGATGGCAGTGCAATTCACTTCAAAGTGAAAATGACAACCATCTCAAGAAACTCAAAGAATCATACTGTCCAAGAGAGGGAGTTCCAATGAATTCACTGAGGTTTCTCTTTGCAGGTCCGAGAATTGCTGATAATCATGCTCCAAAAGAAGTGGGAATGGAGGAGGAAGATGTGATTGGAGTTTATCAGGAACAAACAGGGGGTCATCCAACGATTTAGATATTCTTTTTATTTTTTTCTTTACCCTCAATCCTTTTTTATTTTTAAAAATAGTTCTTTTGTAATGTGGTGTTCAAAACGGAAATGAAAACTGGCACCCCATCTCTTTAAAACATCTGGTAATTTGAAGTCTAGTGCCCATTATTCATGATCACTTGTTTTCATTGTGCTGATTTGGGGTGATCAAGCCTCAGCCCCCTTCATATCGCACTCTCCTGTTTAAAAAAATTACATGTGTGCACAGAGAGGCCACCACCTTTTCCAGGACTGTGCATTTTCAAGCTTGTGATAAATTAGGTTGACCAATGCGAGTGTTCGTAATGACTTTCCAACCGGCCCTAAAGTTCTAGTATGTGATTGCTTCACTCCTGGACTATGACTTTCAGTGGGAGATGGAAGTTTTTCAGAGAAGTGAACTGTGGAAAAATGACTTTTCCTTAACTTGAAGTTTCTTTTAAAATTTGAGGGTCTGGACCAAAAGAAGAGAAATAGCAAGCTGGAGTCGAGATGACAGAGATCGCGAGAGTAACGACTAACTCCAAAGACAGCTTCACTGAAGAGAAAGCATTTTAAGATAAAAGTCTTGTCAGAAGATCCCAGAAAAGTTCTAATTTTCATTAGCAGTTAATAAAGTTATTCATGCAGAAGTGTGTTCAACACTTTTTTATTTTATTTGTACTTTTTGGCCTGAGATATGGGTTTTAAATGGACATTGTCTGGACCAGCTTCTTTAAAATAAACAAAATATTTGTAAAAACAGTTAAAAAAAAAAAACCTCAGGGGCATATAGTACAAAATTAAAGATCTAATATAAATGTAATCCCAGTAAAAAAGAGGAATAGAAAATAAAAATATTTACAGAAATCAACAGCAATAAAAACTTTTAAAGTGCCTCCAAAAACAACACACTTAATTCCTCTCATCGAAATCCTATCAAATTTGGGGAGATGAGCTAAAGCAGTGCTGAGAGAGAATTCTACAGTGCTGGAAAAGAAAGAGCTCTCATTGGCCTAAGATTTCATTTATGAATTTAAAGAAAAACAAAACAAGTAGAAGAGTGGAAATACAACACAGAAATCAATGAAATAAAAAATTAGCAGAGCCAAATTTGTTTCTTTGAAATGATTGATAAAATTGATAAATCATTAGCTCAAGAGAATAAGAGAGAGAAAAAGAAAATAATGCAAATTGTCAGTACCTGGGATGGATTATCACTACAAATCCTACATTACAAACATAAAGACATTAAAAGCATATTACAGAAATGTTTATGAACAACAGTATGCCAACAAATTCAATTACTTACATAGAATGGATAAATCCCTTGTAAAATACAACTTTCCAAACCGACACAAGATAAATGAAAATCCAAATAGCCCATATTTATCAAAAAGGTAAGTTCATTATCAAAAAACCTTCCAATAAAAAAAAGAACAGGACTAGATATTTTCTATTGGTGAATTCTACAAAACTCATTAATAAAACAGGAAGAAGGAACACTTCCCAACCATTTTATGATAACCTCAGTAGCAAAACCTGACAAGGACATTACAAGAAAATAAAATTACAGACCACAGTCTCTCATGAACACAGCCACAGAAATCCTTAATATTGTAAGCAAGCCAAGTCCAGCAATACAGAAAATGGAAAATGCAGCAGAGTTACCTCAGGATGAAAGCTGTTTTAACATTCAAAAATCAATGTAGCATTGCCACTGAAAATGTAACATGGTAATCACTCTGGAAAACAATTTAGTAGTTTCTTAAAAAGTTAAACACACATTTACCATATGACCCAGCAATTTTAATACTATGTATCTATGGAAACGTATATCCACACAGACGTTTATACAAATATTCAAAACAGCATTATTAATAAAAGCTAAAAATTGGCAACAATTCAAATGTCCATAAACTAGTAAATGGACAGTCAGAATGCAGCATACCCCACAATGGAATCAGTGTTTGGCAATAAAAAGGAACATAAGTGAACCTCACATGCTAAATAAGGGAAGTCAAACATAAAGATGACATGTAGTGTGACTGAACAGGCAAATATAAAAAGAGTAAGCTAGTGATTGCCAGAGGCTTGAGGTGTGAATGAGGAGTGACGTAAGTGTGCCTGAGCTTTCTTTGGGGGGGTGATGAAAATGTTAAAAAAAGTACATTATGGTTATAGTTGAATGATTATGGAGAATACCAAGTCATTGACTTGTATGCAAAAAAAAAAAAACATTAATTTTATAGTAAGTAAACTGTATCTTATGAAAGCTGCTTTAAAAAACATAATTATGCAGGGCACCCGGGAGGCTCAGTCGGTTAAGCATCTGCAAACATCTCAGTCATGATCTCACCATTCCTGCAATCGAGCCTCACGTCGGGCTCTGTGCTGACGGCTCAGAGCCTGGAGCCTGCTTTGGATTCTGTGTCTCCCTCTCTCTCTCTGCCCCTCCCCTGCTCGCTCGGTCTCTCTCTCTCAAAAATAAATAAACATATAATTTTTTTAAATAAAATTCTATTTATAATAACATATAACATCAATAAAGCACTTAGAAATAAATGTAACAAAAAATTTGTAATGCCTCTAAATTACAAACTACAAAACAAAACACTGCTGGGAGAGATTTTTAAAAGGCCTAAATAAATAAGAGATACACCATGTTCATGAAATGGAAAACTCGGGATTTTTAAGAAGTCAACCTCTCCCCCCCCCAACACCCTGCTTCTGCCAAGTTAAATTATACATTCTTGCAAATCTATTTATAACCTCCCAGGCCTCTTTGTAGACTGACCATGAATTCTAAAAGGTTTATGTAAATGTAACAACAACAACAAAGCATGACAACTAGAATATTCAAAGCTATCTTAGGAAAAGAAACATGGAGGATGTACAAACCACCCAATTTAAAAATTTATCATAAAGCTCCGGTAATCAAGATACCATAGCACTGGCATAAAGACTGACAAACAGGTCACTAGAACAGGATAGACTCACTGACGCTCCAATCAGTTTTCTACACAGGTGCTACAGTAATCCAATAGAGAAAGGAAAGTCTTTTCCACAAATAACAATGAAACAGATGGATATCAATATGGGGAAGAAAAATAAAACCTGGATCCATAACTCATACACAGACAAGAATTAATTTTATATAGATCACAGACTAAACAACTATAAAACTCCTAGAAGAAAACACAGAAGAATATCTGCATCATCTGTATTGAAGATTCTTTTTTTTTTTTTTTCCAACGTTTATTTATTTTTGGGACAGAGAGAGACAGAGCATGAACGGGGGAGGGGCAGAGAGAGAGGGAGACACAGAATCGGAAACAGGCTCCAGGCTCTGAGCCATCAGCCCAGAGCCCGACGTGGGGCTCGAACTCACGGACCGCGAGATCGTGACCTGGCTGAAGTCGGACGCTTAACCGACTGCGCCACCCAGGCGCCCCTGTATTGAAGATTCTTACAGGGCATATTCTTAAGGACACAGAAAGCAAAAACCATAAAGGAAAAAATTGATGAATTAGACTTAATCAAAATTAAAAAGCCTTTGTTCATGAAAAGATAGCTATAGATAAATAAAAAATTTAAAGACAAAAAATTTTCCAAAAACACATATGACAATGGAATGGTATGTAAGATATATAAAGAACTTCTAAATATTTTTTTTTAATTTAAAAATGGCAGAACATTTGAACAGGTGCTTCGCAAAATATTTACAAACCACCAATTAAGGATATGAAAATATATTAATCATCATTAGCCATCACAGAAGTGCAAACTAAAACTACAATGAACTAAACTATCATACATCCATAAGAATCACTAAGAGCACTAACCATGTAAAATGCTGGTAAGAATGGGCTCTCTCACACAGTGTTGGAAGTACAAAATGTTTCATCCATTTGGAAAAAGGTCTAACAGATTCTTGTTAAACCAAATATACACCATCTCTCTGACCCAGCAATTACATTCTTAAGTATTTACCCAAAGGAAATAAAATACAAATCCCCAAATGACTTTTGTATAAGAATGTTAAAAGAAGCTTTATTCTTTTATAATGGCCCCAAACTGGAAACAGCCCAGAGTTCCATCAACACAAGAAGAGATAAACTATGGTAAATTCACATGATAGTCTGCTACTCAGCAATAAAAAGTAACAAACTGCTGATAAACACAACAATATGAACAAATGGCAAAAGCACTATGTTAAATGAAAAGAAGCTTTACTGAGAAGAGTTTACTCATTTTGTCAGATCCCATTTATACAAATTCTATGACAATAGTCTATGGTGGGAAAAAACTTGAGTGGATGCCTCTGGGGATACGGGGTAGAGATTAACTGGTAGAGGGTATGAGGGAACTTTCTGAAGTGACTCTAAGATTTTTTATCTTGATGGGGGTCTGGGTTACTCAGGTACAAGCATGTGTGAATACTGAATATTATATTTAAGATTGATGTTTTCATCATATGTAGTTTGGAGGGGAGTGTTTAGGGAGACCATAACCAAATACTGAATTTGAAATAAAAGATATGGGGGCGCCTGGGTGGCGCAGTCGGTTAAGCGTCCGACTTCAGCCAGGTCACGATCTCGCCGTCCGTGAGTTCGAGCCCCGCGTCGGGCTCTGGGCTGATGGCTCAGAGCCTGGAGCCTGTTTCCGATTCTGTGTCTCCCTCTCTCTCTGCCCCTCCCCCGTTCATGCTCTGTCTCTCTCTGTCCCAAAAATAAATAAACGTTGAAAAAAAAATTTGAAATAAAAGATATGTATAGCTACAACCTGATTTGAAATATATGCCAAAAATAAAAGACCAAAAACAAGATGGATTGATGGATGGATAAGTGATAAAGTGAGTTCTGTAAAATGTAAATGGTAAAATCCAAGTGGTAAGATGACAAGCACAGGAAATATGAAAAAAATCCTAAAGCTCATGAACCTTAGTCTGGAAAGTAAATGACTCCCAGTTATCAAGATGGAGAGAAAGAGAGACAGCACTAGCAGGGGAGGGGCAGAGAAGAGGGAGAGAGAGAGAATCTTAAACAGGCACCACACTCAGTGCAGAGCCAGATGTGAGGTTCGATTTCACGGCAGTGAGATCATAACCTGAGCTGAAATCAAGAGTTGGACACTCATCCAAATGAGCCACCCAGGCGTCCCAAGATGGATTTCTTTAAAGCACTGATTAATATTAGCACCTATTTCATAATTATATACAATCTACATCCATTTACAGTTACACTTAAATACCTAAGCATAGGTATGTAAACAAGTAGAGAAGTCTCCTAGAAGTGAAACACAACTACAAAGCCTCAAAATCTTAACATTTTTTTTTTTTCTGGAGAAAAAAATCAGCATGGGGTAGTTTGCAAAAGGCCACAATGAAAAAAATGGTTCAGCTTTATGACCCCTATAACTCTTCATTCTGTACACTCCATACCAAACATTCATCTTATATTTTCACTTAATCTTGCATGTCTCTCCTTTATAAAAGTTTCCCCGAGGTTCCACTCCCTAAAGATGTTAACCGCCCCTCCTCAGAAAGTCCATCATTCTTTGTATTTCTCTTATAAAAACTTATGAAATTTATGTCCACTAGGAAAAATAAAACTGTTAAAAGGCTTGGGCATCAGGCCAACTCTACCTGCACGACCCAAGATAAATTGCTTAATCTTGTTTCTTTGTATGTAAACTGTGGATAACAGAACTTTATCTCACAGGGTTATTATCAGATTATGGTGCTTAGCCTTCTTCATAAAGTACCAGATAAAAATTACTATTATTATTATTATATTACTATCTCCATATGAGCCTCAGTACCAACAACATTTAACAGGCATTCATTTTTTAAAAAAAATATTCAATTAAAAGAACGGAATAAACTATTCACGTGTTACTGATTGACAGACTATTGCTGTGGCCCATACATATAAACATACTTAAGTTACTGCCCTTCCAGTTTTAAGATGATACTAGTAACTCATCTGTGGCTACTGACTTAAAAACAAATGAGTTTTACTTTGGTTCTTTTTAATTTGTTTTATTTTATCCCTAAAATACAAGATTATTTTTCCATTACCCTCATTTTCATCACTATTTCTGCATGTACTCATAAGGGCAATTCTCTTCACTCCCTAACCTAAGAGCTCACGACCACATCATCCAAGCAACTGAATAATAGCAAACCCAAACCCTTCCCTTGCCATCACTTTAAAATGTTCAGTTCTGGCCCACTCCCCAAATTCCTTGTTTAGAGGCCTTCCAAAATGTTCATCTTTACGCACATTTGAAACTTCAGTCATACTAAGTAATTAAATTAACAAGATAAATTGATTAATTGCTACCAGCATGATTATTCTTTCATTGTGAAATCTCCAGGCAAGAATAGGATACAATTTATACTCTGGCAAAAAGGAGAAATGAAAGGCAAAAACCAAAAGTTTTTAAATGTCCATGCCTTGATCCCTACTTCACAGCACCAAGTGCCACATTTCTATTCTCTCACTGCACAGCTCTCATAATGTGGAACCTACACAGTCTTCCTTAGTCATGGATATAAAACTCAAACCCAAGCCTCTAATTCCTTTAATAAAAAAAAAAAAAAAAACAAGAAGTGAGACTCAAAACAAAATAGAAAGATGAAAAACAGCATTCCAACAACACATCAGACAAAATATCACTAATTAAGGAATATGATAAAAATCATGGTCATTCAGAAAAATAACACCTACCAGTTGTTATCTGGTAGATAATACTCAAGCCTTCTTAATTACAGGACTAAAAATGAATTAGTATCTGAGAAGAACTGAAGTCTTTCTCAATGGATATTAAAACACACATTAGTAATCAGGTACCCATGTGGAAAAACTTCCTTGATCACTCACCAAGCATCCTAAAATAAAAATCTCTCTATGGTAGTACCACTGTACTACAGACATTTTCACTAAAATTACATCACTAATATTGTAACATATTATTTTTAAAATTCTATAAAATAGTATAACATCAGCAAAAAAATTTGAAAAAACAGAAGATACAATTCAAGTGTCATCTTCTTGGAGAAGGCATTCCCATTTAGAGCAAAGGGTCTACAAACTACTGCCTAGAGATCAATTCTAGCTTGCTGCTTCATTGTAAATAAGATTTTATTGAAATACCACCATGCCCGTTCATGGACATAGTATTTAAGGTTGACCACAGTATAACTGAAATATATATATTTGGTCTTTGCCCCAGTTCCTTGCACATAGCTTCAAAACCCTTGACATTTCATAGGTGTCCTTTGTTATCCATAATTAGTCCCTTTTGATTATACCTAATGTTATGCTAACAAGGTGATTCATGGTCAGCCCCTAGATAGTTTAAAAGAGAGGAGCCAGCCAATGAAAGACCAAGCATGTGAGCACAGGGCTGGAGACTGAGTTCAATTATGTGGTCAACAATTAAATCAATCACACCTACACAATGAGTCCACAAAAACTATTGAACAATGAGATTCAGGAAGCTTCCAGGTTGCTGAACATATCGATGTGCTGCAAGGGTGCCCAGAAAGGGCATCGAAGCTCTGTGTACCCACTCCCCACCTCTAACATACTGACCTATATGTCTCTTCCATTTGGATCTTTCTGAGTTGCAGCTTTCATAATAAAACTAATCCTAAGTATTGTGCTCTCCTGAGCTCTGTGAGTCATTCTAGCAAATTACTGAACTTGGGGGGCGGGGCTATAGTCAGCCAGGCAGAAATGTAGGAAGCCCCACTTGCAGCTGGCATCTGAAATGGAGACAGTCTTGTGGGACCAAGCCCTTAGCTTATAGGTTTGCACTAACTCTAGTGTCAGAATTCAATATAATTATAGGACACCTAATTGAGGTCAGAGATTAGTGTTGCTACCTTCCCACTACAGCTGCAAAGTAGAGTAGCGGCAATAAACAAAATATGGCCCATAAAGCCTAAAATGCCTGGATCTTTACAGAAAATATTTGCCTACTACTGTTCTAGGGAATTAGTCTCTCAAAGTCTCCTGTTTCAACACTTTTGGTACATATCACTAACACATTAACAATTATATTTATATATTTCCTTGTCTATCTCCTCCAGGATATTACTACTTATGAATAAAAAATAGTTTCATTATCATCATATTTTTAGGACCAACTTCTTGGCATACAGTTGACCAAAGCTTAATAAAAATACCTATTTAAAAAAAAACAAAAAAAACTTCTTACAGCATGTTTCTGTCCCAGTGTATCTCTTTTTTTTTTTTTTATTTGAGAGAGAGAGAGAGAGAGAGAGAGAGAGAGAGAGCATGAATAGGGGAGAGGGGCAGAGAGGGACAGAGAGAGAGAATCCCAAGCAGGCTCCATGCCCAGCACAGAGCCCAACATGGGGCTTGATCCCATGACCGTGGAGTCATGACCTGAGCCAAAATCAAGAGTTAGACATTGAACCAGCCAGGCGCCCCCAGTGTATCTTATTTTCTATTTTAATATCAGGCCTATGTTCTGATTCTAAAAGAAAAAAACAAAACATTATTGAGAGATCATGGATTATTAGCATATTAAGGCCTGAGAGTGCCACAAAATACTCTAATTCAATCTTTATTTTCAGTCACACAAAATAAAGTCTACAACGCTTAAATGACTTGACCAACTAATTAGTAACAAAGACAAGATCAGAATCCAAGTCCAAAATCAATAATCTTTTCACTAACAATACCAAATCTTTCTAATGAGTGAATAAAAGCATCACAACATTAGTAAAACTAAACTTTGTTCAAAATGTACCCCCTAAAAGTACTCTCCATTCATGCCACTCAGAGTACCAGTCAATGAATGAGAAGGCTGAATCAGAACATGAATCAACACACTTCTTTCACAAAGAAAGTTTTGTTATGGAAAAAAAATATTTGAAATAAACAGTGTGCTTACTAACAAAGTTGATTTACATTCTGGCACAAGCTCCTTATCTCCTCTCAGACCAAGAAACATTTTACAAATATGCAAACCTCTTCTGGGGGCCACATTTTCAATAGCAATGTACTAAACAAACATTCAGTATTGAAGCAGAAACTGTTAAAAGTATAATGATCTTCAAATATACAATTTATATACACAGCTCCCACTTGAAAGGAATACGAGGGAAGGAAAATAACATCTATTTCACTCCATATATAAGGATTTCCTTATATATCCACATATATGCAGTGTAGATACAGACATAAAGAGGAAGACAAACAGAAGCTCAGAGAGATGTAATACTTGGCTCAAGGTCACAAAGCAAAGAAGAGGCAGAGCCAGGATTTGAATTCAGATTAGTCATTCCACAAAGGCCAAGCTCTTTACAGAAAACCAGGATACAAAAACAGATTTGACTCAAATAGCATTTGCACATTAATTCATAAATCTAAATATAGTCCAGCACATCAATTCATAGCTGTAAAAGGCCTACAAGGAGCAGGTACAGGATGGATCTAGAAGAAGCACCCACTATTTATATAGACTTCACCACTGAACAGGCTGTCCTCTCTGACCAATCCTGTTGTTTCAAGGAGAGAAACACAAGAAATACTGAAGGAGTAAGACAATACTAGTCTATCTAATCAGATCACCTTACACGGAATATACACACGTATTGCTTTGCTCTTGCCACTCTTGCCAAAACTTCTCCTCCACACTGCCCAAAGTCCTGAGCTTCAAATTTACCCAGCTTC
The DNA here is from genome assembly GCF_018350175.1 of Felis catus. Taxonomy (NCBI): domain Eukaryota; kingdom Metazoa; phylum Chordata; class Mammalia; order Carnivora; family Felidae; genus Felis; species Felis catus. Next base: position 13,910,085 of record NC_058368.1, on the reverse strand, counting down.
ATTTGTCTCATGTGTAAAGGGGGACAGAAATGCCTATATCATGGAGTTACTACCTTAATTGAAAATATTTTCTCTATTGTAAGAAATATTTTTCATATATTAACATTTCTGAAATCAACATATAACTCATAATTGATGTGTACATTTAATGTAGTAGTGTTTCTTTTCTTACCCCTAAGTGCTATTATTAAATCAGGAACGGTCAACTGCATAGCAGAATACCTAACAAAAACTTGTAACTACTATCATTATTTTATTATGTTTGGTGGAAATGAGCAACAGATTCTGGTTTTGAAAGCAGCTCATTCCAGAACTTTTCTTTATGTACTCACAAAAGCATACATGTTTAAAGCATTATTTTTATTTTTCCTGCTCTTCCTCCACCTTGACGTCTAGAGACCTTGATTTTGCCAACTGCAGTTTGCCAACCACATCACATTTCAAGTGACTCCTGAGTTTGTTGACAGATTAATGTATTTAAAAGATAACTAATGTAATGCAAAAACTGGAAATACTTAACTTCCTGAAAATTGTCTCTGACTCTGAATTAGAGAAGAATCTAGCAGAGACAGAAGCTTAAGCTAAGTCCTAAAGGATAGGCAGTAATTTGATGGGAGAGAAAAACATTGCTACAAAGAAGGTACTACTTTAAACATACTATGCTGATCCAAATTTCCAGATGTAGATAGAATACTCTCACTCTACCCGATCTACTCAGCAAACTCCTGCTCACCCTTCAAATCCAATCTCAAGAGAATCCTCTACCTTAAAGTCTTTCCTGACTTCTGCAAACAGTTTTGTCGCTTTCTCTTCTGTGATGTTGTATTCTAATACACACTTTTTCTTGAGATCACAGGAGAAATAAAAGGCAGAACAAACACTTGAATTCAGATTAGTCAAGCGACAAAGGCCTGATCACATTACTCAGTATTTTTTAAATTTACACATCAGTCTCTCTTTTTAGAATCTGAAGTCTTTAAAGAAAAGATTCATCTTTCCAATCCCATTCTACCCCAAGTTTGACCATACTATTCCTAGGAATAAGCAATTTAGCTCCCAATTACCACTGAGAAATAAAAATATGTTTAAATTAATCTCCTTCTCCTCTCCACTGGGTATTTATAAATCTTTCAAGGTTTAGAACATCCAAGAATGTTGCTGAAGTATATATACTCTTAAATTGTAATGGAAGAAGACAACACATGTCGCCAACTCTCAAAAACTAGACAATTATCCAAATGCACCGTGCTAGCTTTGAGGCAAGACATCCCAAGAACACTGCTGTGACGCGTCCTCTACTCTGGACACTGCTGTGAATCACCCAGAAGCTTCTTACAACAGTTCTTTCTCCAATCCAATATTTCTAGCACCCACTGGTCCCAGTGTTGTTCCAGTATTAATTTGATCCAAGGGGTATCAAGTGTTTGCCTACTAATCACCTAGTCACCTAGATAATGCTCTTCCCCTGGCTCTTCCTGCACATGGAAGTGAGAAAATAAATTTCTGCTGTTCAAGCTATCTGTTCTGTGACAGCAGCCTTAGCAAATTAGCACACCAGCCAAGCCCAGGTAACTCAAGTTGAATTTAATAAAAGGAGTAATTGCTAGACTAGAAATTCAGAGACCTGAAATCCAGTCCTAAAGCATGGCAATTTAAAAACTGTGTAACCCAGATTAAACCAGTAACTTTCCTGTGCCTAGGTTTCCATATCTGAAAACCAGATAATCTTTGAAACTTTATCATGTACTAGCATTCCAGAATTCTAGTATTCAAAATCAGGGTCCTATTTAAAATATGGTACTCCCGGGGCACCTGGGTGGCTCAGTCGGTTAAGCGTCCAACGTCAGCTCAGGTCATGATCTTACAGTCAGTGAGTTCGAGCCCTGCATCGGGCTCTGTGCTGACAGCTCAGAGCCTGGAGCCTGCTTCAGATTCTGTGTCTTCCTCTCTCTCTGCCCCTGCCCTGTTCATGCTCTGTCTCTGTCTCAAAAAAAATTAAAAAAAATAAATTTTAAATATGGTACTCCTGACAATTAATACTAAAATTAGCACTCTAAATACAATAGGGAACTCTGATTCTGATAAATCAAATAAATAACAAACTGTTATGTCCTGCTTTCCAGGTAAAGTTATGGCTACCTCTCAATTTCTGTTTTAGTAAACAGGATAAACACGAATTTCCAGAAAGTATATTTTCACATATATTTTCTAATAGTAATTCATAACAAGTAGTCATTTCTTTAAGAAACAGTCTAGAAAATAATTCAAGCAAATATCTAGTAAAACACGTTAGAAATAATTTTCATCCAACCAATTCTTACATTTTATTGTAACTGCTTCTTCAACTCTGAAGCAATGTTTACAATTTGCCTTCCAAAGTATTTGCTGACAATAAGATGCATTTTAATTTGTTGCCATATTGATTTCTATGAATTATTTAGGCAATTTTTACCAGAGCAGGGAGAACAAGTTTTTCCCCAATGAGATGTGGTTTTTAAATTATTGCTATTAAGTCAATGCATCAGTTAGGATGAGGTTTGCTGATACATAACAAGAAAACCGAAAACATGAGTGGTTCAAACAATATAAAGATTATATATGTGTGTGTCGGCATGTATAAATATATATTTGTATATGTATATATACACACACAGATACATACATATAAAGAAAGAAAACATGCTAGAATATTAGTTTATTTCTATCCCTCCAATGGTTCATTTATTTTTAAGATATTCCCTTCTAAACCAGTGCTGCCCAGTGAAAATATTATGTAAGCCATATATAAAATTTAAAATTTTATTAACCACAATAGAAGAAAATGTAAAGAGAAACAGGAGAAATTCAGTTATATTTCATTTAACCCAATATATGTAAAACACCATTGTAACATGTAATAAATATTTTCAAATTATTATGATTTTTATACCAAGTTTTCAGAGTCAAGTGTGCGTTTTATGCTTTCGGTACATTTCATGTGCTCACCAGCCACACGTGGCTCGTGTCTACCCTATGACTGCACAGCTCTAGACAGACCTAGCCAGCTTTCAAACCTCAGCTCAAGCATAACTGCTTGTGTGAAGCCTTCCCTTGACGCCTTCCTTTGACTTCATTAGTACATTTCTCCTTTCAGTGTGGCCCACCATAACCTGATTCGTTTCTATCATAGAACTTACAGATATAATTGCCTGTAATTATCACCCTCTATAGCATTAAGCACTCCAGGGCAGGGATTTGTCTTGATCATTGTATCCTCAATGCTTAGCATTACATATGGTGAGTACTCAATAAATATTTGCTTGAATAAAAGGGATAGGCAGTCAGATATGAAGGGCAGGTTGAAAATGAGTACATACAGTCAGACCCAGTAGACCAGTATTTAAATGGGGGTGGAAAGAAGGGCACAGAAGAAGTAACTATGAACAAAAGAAGTAGATAACCTGCAAATTAAATATAGTACTCTACCCTGAATACTTAAATCAATTAGAAAATAAGTCAAGCCAACTATAAAATAATTCAATAACAGTATATATTAAACATTAATCTCTATCACAGTATAAAGCAAAACTTTTATAAGATCTCTGCTTTTTCCTTAGGAATAAACTACATTAACACAGTCCCTTTTTCACAACTAGTAACATATCACAAACGTGATACATGTAATTATTAAATTCTATTCTCATATACTACCTCCCCATTAATATATCTTTATGCCTTTTACATATGAAGATAATAAATTAAGGCTCTAAGGTACAAAATACATTACCATATTGACCCAGCCCCAACCACTCTCTCCCTGGAACTGAAATCTATGTTGCAAATGTCTATGTCCCATACATTCTAGGCAGGTCATTTTCAATTTATTTCAGTTTGGCAGCCTAATTTTTCAATGTAATTGGGTTCAGCTGTCATTCTGAATGACAGTTTGTCATGCAGTAACTAAAATACATTAGTTTACCTTTCAGAGTGCAATTACTAATCAGGTTAAATATTATTTCTGGAATTTTAAAAAAGCCCAATATAATTAATTTTTAAAATCAGCAAATCTGACTAAAATATATTTGCTCAACATAATTCCTATAAAAGTATCTAAATGAGTATTTTCACTGAGAAAATAGCTTCTTCACAGCTACTCAACCCATCCCTGAAATAAGTCAGTCATCCTAAAAATGAATGCTTTTTGATCCTAAGGCCCAAATGAGGAAATGGTAATAGTTCAAAACAACTCCAAGACCATTCAGGCAATATTACTGAACTGTGACCAATTAGTTTAGTCAGTCCCTGTGTGGTACTAATGAGACCAAGGAAATGGGTTACATTTCCATTTGAATCTAAACTTAGTAAAGTGCATGGTTAAAAGACTGAATCTACAATCCCACCCAATTAGGGCCTGCTGTCTGCCAGGTTGATGACTTCAACAATAATAGCAATGAATCAAGCATGTGAATAGATTAACAGCTAGGGGGGAAAAATTCACACCTTAGCATGGAAAAGATACTCCAAAGAAACTTGCAATGTGAAAAGTCACACTTTGATAAAGATGAATCATTAAAGCTCAACTCTTAAAAACCAAGACAAGTAAATATGCTACCTTATAAATAGTTTCTACATTATTACATATAATATTTGACCTAACATATTTTTCTGGACATTCTTTCAATTCTGGAATGCTACATAATGAAAAACTGTAATTTGGTTGGCAGAAAGGAAAAACCAGAGTCCTTTCAGCAGTAGGAAGGAAGAGGATTTCCTTACAGAGGAAGAAAAGTTCACCAAAACAGTTAACAGTAACACCAGACCAGTTAAGAAAAAGGCTTATTTGTGGTGATCCTGAAACTGAACTATATCAAGCTAGCTTGAATCTTCTTCTAGATTTCGGAAAACCGTTAACTCAACTTTGATAAAATGTTAATTTTTAGAGTTCTGACTTTATGAGACTGATGAAATTGAAAATAATTTAACATACTCAGTGCCCATCATCTTTTCCTCCACCTTCTCTCTTAATCATGAACTACAAATGCCCAACAGAAATCTAGCTCCTTCTCCTCACATGCAGTAAAAGGGTAAGCAATGAAAACTAAACTCACCTCCTCTCTCCACAGGGCTGAAATTTACACAAGTTTACTCAATTGTATTTAAATTACAACTTCACTCAGTAAATTATACATGTCATATACCCTATCATCACCACCTTTTCAAATCTCAACCTACACTTTTTAAAAAAAAAATAATCATCATTGAGTGCTTACTTTGTATCAGACCCATCACCAGGCATCAGGAATCTCTTCCCATTGTCCCTTCCCTCAATCATAACTTAAAAATTTGAAATCTATCCCCTTCTTACTGATAACACTAGTGACTCTTTTTTTTTTCTCCTAAGATAATGGGCAAGGGAGCACCTGGGTGGCTCAGCTGGTTAAGCATTCAACTTCAGCTCAAGTCATGATCTCATGGTTCATGGGTTCGAGCCCCACGTAGGGCTCTGTGCTGACAGCTCAGAGCCTGGAGGCTGCTTCTGATTCTGTCTCCTCCTCTCTCTGCCCCTTCCTCGCTCTCTCTCTGTCTTTCTCTCTCTCTCTCTCAAAAAATAAATAAACATTAAAAAGGTTTTAATAAAAGAAGATAAAGGGTAAGTATGATAGTTTAGAAAATCATGCAAAGTGTAATTTATTTCCCAAAGTTTTCAACACAAGACCTAATTCCTGAGTCACCTGTATACCTAACAATTAAGTTAGTTATAGACAAAAACTAAAAGAAATATAATGTGAACCACATATATAATTTAAAAGTTATCTAATAGCCACATTAAAAGAACTAAAATGGAACAGGTGAAGTTAACTCACTTTATAAATTAATAAATAACCCAAGTGGCAATATAACCAAGATAATTTCATTTCAACATGAAACCAACATAAAAATTAATAATGAGGTATTTTACATTATTTCCTCATCTAAGGCTTTGAAACGCTGTATTTAAACTTAAAGCATATCTAAATTCTTATTAGCTGTGCTGTAAGAAGTGCTTGACAGCCACAAAACACAGGGGCTTCTACCGTGGACAGTACAGCTACGGATAAGCCAAAAGAAGCAGCGCTTTAAAACAAGTAGTAAATATATGAAGAGACAAACTTACTGAGACCAAGTTTTCAATAGACTTTAAAATGGCATAAACATAGCCATGATTGATAAATCTTTACTAAGTTATTTAAGATAAGGTAGGCCTATACTGCAGGGGTATAAAAGAGGATGGATAAATTATGTTATTTCTTAAAAATAAAAGCAGTTAAAACTAAAGATTCATCTTCAGAAGCTGTATACTACAAAAATGAGTTCAAATAAATAGGGGCATGCTCTCTAGAAGCTTCTAACTAGGTACATAAGATGAAAGACACATTTTAGAAGGGCACCTGGGTGGCTCAGTCTGTTAAGTGTCCAACTTCAGCTCAGGTCATGATCTCACAGTTGGTGAGTTTGAGCCCTGCCCTGGGCTCTGTGCAGACAACTCAGAGCCTGGAGCCTTCTTCAGATTCTGTGTCTCCCTCTGCCCCTCCCCCATCTGTGCTCTGTCTCTCTCAAAAATAAATGAACATTAAAAAAAAAAAAAAGATAAATTTTAGAGAAAAGCGTTTTTTTTTATTTTAAAACAGACTGTTTAATGCAGGCAGATTAACAAAAAACCTCTTAAGAAAAAAATAAATTACAGGTTGTTGTATTTTTTTTAATGAAGGAGAAGTTGAGGTAAAATCACTACTGAATGTTCTATAAGAAATTGGAATCACTGCAACAAATTGCTGCTGTCTTCCATAATTAATTAATTTTTTAGATGACAAGAATTATTCATGTTTGAGTATTATTCCTGGTCTTTCTTTCCCTGTGCCTACTCAAGAGAATTCTGGCTTGGCCTGCTGAGTCTCTTACTCCTGCCACCCTGAGACTGTCTTACCAGTCTAAATGGAAATTATTTTAGGCTTTGTAATATAGAGAGAAGAAAGAGGAATACTAAGAATTTACAAGGTTAGAACTGTGTGCTGATTTTCTTGACAAGTTCTAGGATAAGAGGATCAAAAGCAGCTATACTATGGAAACAAAGCAAAGAGAGAAAACGTAAATTTTTAAGAAATATTACTATGGTCTCTGTATCTCTATTCCACATAATATTCAAAAATAGGAGTAATGAGCCTGAGTCATATAGAAATTACTTTTTCTTATTGGAGGCTGTTTTTCATTTCCATCAACAAAGAGACTGATACATACAGATCCTGAATTTACAAATGTAACCTACAAATACAGTCTCCAGAGTATCTTATCTGTGTTGCCAATGGAGACTGGTTTGAATAAAAAACTCTTACTCTTTGAAGACATATGCTAAGTGAAATAAGCCAGACAAAAGGAAAAATACTGTAGGATGACACTTACATGAAGTAACCGGAATAGTCAAACTCACAGGGACAGAAAGTACAATAGTGGTCACCAGGAACCGAGGGAAAAGGACTGGGGAGTTACTATTTAATGGGTACAGAGTTCCAATTTGGGAATATGAAAACAGTTATACCGGTGAATTTTCTCACAATAAAAAAGACATAAAGACTTTGAACAGAGTTAGCTTTGAAATAAACCTAGTAATAATGACATTTGAAAAAATAAAAATTAAGAAATAATTCTTACTGACTTCTAAAGCCACATTTACCACCATTAAAAATACGTATTCTTTATTAAGATACTCATGCCTATTTGTTGAAAATAAGTGTGCTGGATGCATAACATTATTTTAAGAAACTGACATGGTAAAGCAGTAGCTAAATGAATATAGCATAGTGAAAATAGTTTTTAAATGTTAGTAATCAAAGTATTCATTTAGAAATATTCATTTCCCAAATATAGTACTTACATTTCTTCTTGGTTGGATAAAGTAAATAACAAACATTTTAAAACGTAGGAGCTTCATGCATTAAACCCCATGGTATCTCTCTGAAAATCATCTGTGGAGTTTCAGAGATGAGGACAGTTGGGAACACAGCAATTTGGAAATAACATGAACAACAGGTTTTATAGAATACCCGGGAACGCGGGAACACCGCAGCTTATGTCTACTCTATTATCCTAGCCTCATGCATATGGCTACAAGGTATCCAAGGGAAAAGTCTGTTTCTTCTAGCAAGAGCTCAACTAAATGGAGATTTAGTAAACTATGTTTTTGTGTGTAGCTCTCCTCGGCTACTTATGAAGCCCAAGTTATCTTACCACTCATAGAAATACCTGCCAAGCCAAGCATTAAGAACAACGAACACTATTCAGATGAACATATATGAAATTCATATCCAAATAATTAATTTTTAGTACAAGCAAAATATCAGTATCTTTAATAGGACAATAGTTAATTACACATTTCAAAAAGAAGTCAATGCAATTAGTTTAATTTTTCTCTATTCATCTTTAGTTTCTCCTCTGAATTATGATACTCTCAAAATAAGTCTCCTTTACCCTCTGCCAGTATGAAACATTCCTTTAATTTTTTTTAAGATTTTATTTTCTGGGGGGCTCCTGGGTGGCTCAGTCGGTCGGGCGTCTGACTCCGGTTCAGGTCATGGTCTCGCAGTTCATGAGTTCAAGTCCCACATTGGGCTCTGTGCTGACAGCTCAGAGCCTAGAGCCTGCTTCAGATTCTGTGTCTCCCCCTCTCTCTGCCCCTCCCCCACTCATGCTCGCTCGCGCGCGCGCGCTCTCTCTCTCTCTCTGTCAAAAATAAATAAATATTAAACAAAATTTTTTAAAGGTTTTATTTTTTGTAATGTTTATTTTTGAGAGAGACAGAGTGTGAATGGGGGAGGGGCAGAGAGAGAGAGGGAGGCACAGAATCTGAAACAGGCTCCAGCCTTGAGCTGTCAGCACACAGCCCGAAGGGGGGCTTGAACCTACGAACCATGAGATCATGACCTGAGCTGAAGTTGGACGCTTAACTGACTGAGCCACCCAGGCGCCCCAAGATTTTGTTCTTTTTAAGTCATCTCTACCTCCCTTGTGAGGCTTGAACTCTTGAAAAAGAGATCAAGAGTCACATGCTCTACGGACTAGGCCAGCCAAGCACCCCATTCCTGTATTTTTATATGTTATTATTTATTGAACGCCTACTATGTATACATAATTATAACACAATAGTATAACAAATACTGTTTCTGTCAACAGTCAAAAGAAAGGATAAGTACATAGGAAAAAGATATACCCCCTATGTCAAAGAAGTCTGGGAGCATGCAAATATGATGCCTACATACATAGAGCTCCTGAAATAATTCACTGAATTGGACTCAAATAAATTTTACACCTCCCCTGAGCAAGCCTGAGAGGGGAGAAAAATGTGAACACTCATGGAATAAAAACAGGGGGGTTTCCATTAAGAAGAATTAACTAGTTTATAGTTAACATCAGAGGACAAAACTACGAGGTCCCTCATGACCTGTCTCCTTGTGCAAGCTATCCTCTCTTTGTAGAAATTTTTCCACCCCTATCCTTTCATCTTGAGAAACAGCTCTTGTCCTTTAAGATCAGGTTCAAAATTACCTAACAATGTGACCTTCCTAGACTCCCCCAGGAAAAAAGTTAGTAGATCCATGGTCACCATGGCATTTTGTTTAAATCTTTGTAATGTCACTTTTTACTATTGTAATTTATCTGCTTATCTTTCTATTTCCTATGCTGAACCTCTAGTTATTTAAGGTAGGGACTATGTAATTCTTTTTTATATGCCCAATGAGTATCTTTACTCTGGCAACAGAACACTTAAGTTAGGAGGGGCGCCTGGGTGGCTCAGTGGGTTAAGTGTCCAACTCTCGATCTCAGCTCAGGTCATGATCCCACAGAGCCCAGCATGGCACACATGCACTGAGAGCAAAGCCTGCTTGGGGTTCTGTCTTTCCCTCTCTCTGCCCCTTCCCCACTTGTTCATTCATTCCCTCCCCCCACCCTCTCCGTCTCTCTCTCTCATATAAAGAAAAAACTTAAAAAAAAAAAAAAGAAAAGAAGAACACTAGGTTAGGATTACTCAGTAATTTATTTAACCATCACTTTAAGTATCCAAGCCTGTCTGAGTGAAAAACAAAAACAAAAACAAAAACATCCTTCTGTTGAAAGTTATAAACTGAAACTACAAATTAGCTGAGCAAAGTGGAACTGCAGGCACCAAGATAAAATGAAAAAAAAACAAAAAAAAAAAAAAAAAAACAAAAAAAAACACTGGACTAAGAGGGAATCTAGATGTTAATTCCTAGTCTGTCAACGACCACAGGATCTTAACCTACCTGGTTCTCTTTCCTCGCCTAGTCAAGTGATAGAGTCAGGCTATTCACCAGATGTAAAGACTATATAATTCCTTACCCATCCCAAATTTAAACTTTCTTTTAATCATAAACGATGCATATATACACCTAAATACCTTTATCTCCCCCACCCCTGAGAAAAATAAAAACTGAATGTTAAAAAAGCAGCACACATAGAAATTAAAATAACCATAAAAGCCAGCGAAGAGAGGATTTATACCCAGGCCAAAAGTGACCAAAACAAGCAAACTATTTCAAAGGTGCAAAAATCCTCATTCAAAAAAAAAGTTCAACAAGCAGCACAAAACTCCAGATTCCATGGTAAGTACTCAGGATACCAAGGTGAATAACACAACGTTCTGACCTCAGGGGATTCAGAGTCTCTAGGGCAGTCTGACAGGTAAACAAATATTTAAAACACAATGTGCGAGTGCTGAATTTGAGGGATATACAAAATGTTACCGGAGAGAAGAGGATGAGAGGCAGAGCTTTTAGGGGCAGATCAGGGAAGGTAGTATGGTCTAAGGAGACAATGAGAACTAAATCTTGGAACATAAGTAGGTGTTCTTTAGACAAAAGATGGAAGAACACGATGTCTTGAGAAATGCAATAATTATTTAACAAGTAACAGTCAATATGGTATAATAAAAGAAACATTTTTCTGTTGATGACTTATCCCATAAGATTTTTAAAACAATTCAAATAATTTAAATTCAAGGACTTTGAAAAGGTAAAGTTACACAGAATTAGTACAAATCATGTAAAATAATCTTATGGCATTTTATGATAGAATATTACTTATATAATTGAAGCTGAAAATACTTCTAAGATACCAGACCTAGCTTAACTTGGAAAGATGCCTTTTAATTTCATTGAAGATTTTATTATTGTCAAGATGATAAAATGAGATAATGCATGTCATATGCTTTACATAGTGCTTGGCACATAAGGAGTCAATAAGTAAGTGCAAGCTGCTATCACTGTTATCATCATTAAAGGTTTCTTATATTTTTTTACCGTTTATCCATTATGGAGAGACAGAGACAGAGCGTGAATGGGAGAGGGGCAGAAAGAGAGAGAGAGAGAGAGAGAGAGAGAGAGAGAATGAATCCCAAGCAGGCTCCAGGTTCTGATTCTGATTCTGTTCTGAGCTGCCAGAACAGAGCCTGATGCAGGACTTGAACTCATGGACCATGAGATCATGACCTGAGCCAAAGTCAGACACTTAACTCACTGAGCCACACAGGCACCCCAAAGGTTTCTTATATTTTAAAGAACAACATACTTGGAAATGGAACATCTAGCTTTGAGTCTCATTTCTGCAACTAAACTGCTTTGCAAACTTGGACAAGCCACTTAACTTCAGCCACAGTTTACTTGTTATATTAAAGTAAACCCAGATTTCCTTCAGAGGGGTTAGGAGAGAATATTAAAAACATAAGGTATGAAACCAAACCCAATCTATAAATGCCAATTACCTCCCTACAAGTGAAAATTTTTAAGATTATGGTAGAAATACATATATGCCATCTTTAAATCAGCTGCAAGTTGTTTCTCTCAGAAAATGAACGTATTTGCTGAAGACAAATATATCCAGACATTTACACTTCCATAAAATTTGCTATTAATCAATGTCTGCTCTACTTTAGTAAACTGAGAGAGGAATCCCAATTACTGAAAATTATATTACCTAGACGTAGAATAATTCCTATTATAACTCATTTGTTTTATCCAAGCAAATATGATATATGTGGTGGTTCATTTAATTAATACTAACATATAACAAATCTACTCTTTCTACACAAAATAAATATACTCATGCATACTCTTATTCCGGTTCAAAGTGATATTTAAAGTACCAACATTCAGCCTGATGAAAACTAGTTACCATTTATAAAATTATATAACCAATTATTCCCCCAAACTGAAAATAAATAGTTCACAATACAGTTTTTGCTAGAATCACTTTTGTGTACAAACCCACCAAACTGTCCTGCATTCATTGTGATTTCCTATAAACAGCTAGTCCTGAGTCCTCAACGAGAAGCCTTCCCTACTACAGAACCAACTCTCTGAGGCTGGCTGGACCTCCCCTTCCTCTGCTACTTAATTCCTAGATTTTTCTAACTACTTCACACTTCCTGCAGCCTTAGTTTCCACATCTATAGAGAAGGAATCGTATCTGAATAAGAACTTATTCTGAGGACCAGCTAACACAGTACAATTTCACGAGTGTATTTTAAACGGTAAAGAGATATTAACATATAGGCTAGTATTATTTTCCAAAACAACTCATCACAAAATAGTTTTTAATCCCCTAACTTGCCCCTTAGGCTTGTTACTCAAGTAGTCTTCTAAATATTTAAGCTAATACTCCCAGAGGGAGGAATTATTTACCTAGGATCACTATTATGTCCTACTACATCTCCAAGTGAAATTTAGCCACGTGAGGGAAGGAAGAAATCAAAGTGATTCCAGGCAAAGGAACTCGTGTTACTTCAGGTCTATTCCTTCCCCAGTTTTCCATCTTCCATACTCAAAATAGGTAACTGAGAAAAAGTACCCCATGAACTGTTAAAGACTACGCCAGGATGCAGAACAGACTCCCCATGTTTCACTAGGAGAATATGATCTGTGAGTACTTCAGATCCCTTCTCTGAGAGGTTCACCAGGTTCAGAAACTCAAAACTAAAAGAATAGAGCTCAGCTTTATTTAAATCATTATCTTTTTTCTATGATCAGATAATCCACAGACTCAAGATAAGAATTAAAATAACAGTAGTAAGCACTAAATAAACTGTGTACCAAACACTTTACATACATTTATTTCATTTAATCTGTCCAACAACCTTGAGGTAAATACCCTTTTTTACACATAAGGAAACTGAGGCACGTAAATTTTTAATAGCTGTATGGTATTCCACAATATGGAGGTAAAGTGATGTATGTAACCTTTTCTTATTCTTGAACATTTAGGTGGTTGCCATTTTTTTTAATGTCATAAAACTACATGTATCTCTCATACTTGTCCACAGGTAATTCTTCCTTAGCCTAAAGAACTAAGGATGACTGAAAGAACCTTTTTTAATTTTTTTTTAATGTTTATTCATTTTTGAGAGAGAGAGAGCAAGCAGGGAAAGGGCAGAGAGGGAAACACAGAATCCGAAGCAGGCTCCAGGCTCCAAGCTGTCAGCACAGAGCCCGACATGGGGCTTGAACCCACAAACCGTGAGATCATGACCTGAGCCAAAGTTGGACGCTCAACCAATTGAGCCCCAATGACAAGAACCTCTTTAGATCTCTTGATACATATGGTTAAAATGTCATTCAGAACAACTCTAACATTTTACATGCCCTACAACATCATTTAAGATTATTTTAGCATGCCTAGGACACAAGGGTAATTTTCTTTTTAGTCACCTGTTTTTCATTGTATATCACTATTATGTTGTTATTTAGTAAAAAATAAATTTCTATATTAATTAGCAATGTATGTTTCTTTCTTGAATTACAACAAGTCCATTGCCAAGTTAATATTTTTTGTTTTGTCCTATGATACTTAATACCTAAGGTTTTTTTTTAAATTTAATTTAGAATACTGCTCAGGAATCATTGTGGTGTAATGGATAGAAACCTAACTTAAACTGGCTTGAGTAAGACAGGAAATGTATTAGCTTAATGCATTGAAAAGTCTGTGATATAACTGACTTGAAAAGTTCCAAAGATGTCATGGTAATCTATCTCCAGGTTCTAGGTGTTTCTGTGATAGGTCCGTTCTCAAGCATACTCTGCCTTCAAGGCAGATTCCCAAATATAGACTTACATTCTAACATCTTATCAACTGCAATTGTCAGTATCTTTTTTGTTGTGTTGTTGTTATTTTGGTTTTTTTTCTCTGACAGAATTAAGTTACCAAGCTGCTCAGATGTGCAACTATATTTTTAACCAAAAGCTGTTACTGATGATCCAGGTCCAGGTTCTGTTTCTGATCCAGGAAAAGAGAAAGGAATCCAGGGAAACCTCAAACCATAGAAGGCAAGAATCAAGAAGGGATGACTCCCCAAAGGAGTGTGAAAAAACTAGAACGGTTAGCAATGGAAAGAATGGATGTTACACAGCCAAAACCAACAGAAAACTGTAACATTCTAGCCCATGGCTGCCCATACACCTTACAAGCTCCCTTCTTTCCATATATGTATAATTTTTAAAACCCGTGTTTAACAATGTTACTACCTTAGCCACAGTAGAAAACATACTTATCACTTCAAAGGGTTACAAGGTGAGAGGGGTTGGGGAAGAGACAAAGACAATGTCAAGTTGCTGCATCAAGCTACAAGTCTAAAATCTTTGCACTATGAACAAAGATTATTCTTTGGTCAGATCCAAACGTGCATTCTTTTTGGTGGTACCTTATTTTCTGAAAACATATAGCCACATAAATTTAACTATCTCCCTGATACTTAACATACTATGGTAAAAGAACATAAATAATAACTGCCTCTTAGGAGAGTGAAGATAAACCATGGTCACTGATTCAAAGCATAAACCAGACACTACTGGTTAGAGTAGCAAGAATTCCTTACCCTGGCAATGGAGTTCCTTGTTCAGCCAATTTGGATGTACTCAACCCTAGTATTCTCAGAAGACCCTGCTTGTCCATTTACCCTCATGGCCTTAGATTTTCCATCTGGCAGCTCTACTGCTTCAGCACTTATTAAACCACTTTCACTTATTAAAACCCAGAACTGCCGTAGAAGGAAAAGAACACAAGTCTTTGTTTACCAGGCTTGAAGTAACCCTAGAAAGTAGTTTTCCTAAAAACTTAGTAAGCTCTTGGTCTATTAACTTCAGTCACCTGAATGAATTAGCATCAAAGCCAGAGATCTTGTCAAGATACAAACAGCTTACCAATCTAGATTTCCATCTTTTCAGTTTCCTAACAATATTCAGTCTCACAGCAACAGACCTCCACAGTGCTCATGCCCTTCACCTCCAGCTTAATGATTTTCCTTGAAGCAATGTGAAATGATAACCTGAGTGAGGAGGCATGGCTGTTCTCTCACCTGTTCCCTGGCTGCATCCTCTTTTAAAGCTCTTTAGTAACTGGATTGTTCCTTTGGTCAGGAAGCTGAGAGTATAATGCACTGAGGTGCTTGAGAGAAGCTTATAAAATAGAACTTTAAGTGGTTCTAATTTAAACTCCTGCCAACTTTAGCATGAGGTTAAAAAAATTTTTTTTAATTTAAAAAAAGTAGGTTTTTAAAAAAAATTTTTTTTGCTTATTTATTTTTGAGACAGAGAGAGACAGAGCATGAATGGGGGAGGGTCAGAGAGAGAGGGAGACACAGAGTCGGAAACAGGCTCCAGGCTCTGAGCAGTCAGCACAGAGCCCGACGTGGGGCTCGAACTCACATACTGTGAGATCGTGACCTGAGCCGAAGTCGGACGCTTAACCGACTGAGCCACCCAGGTGCCCCCAAAAAAGTAGGTTTTTTAAACTTCAAGGTTCTTGATATTCTGATGCTCTGCTATGCATAGCTGCAAGCAGAAAGGGCCTCTCTTACTTGCAAAGACAGTATCTTCTTCCCTTTCTGCTCTCAAGCATGCCAGCGTGCACCAAAGCTAGTTGCTGTCTTATAAAACATTATCAAAGGCCACAAGAAGTGACCAAAACACTCCAGTATCACTAAAGTTACAGCCTCAGTCTTCCATGGGCAAAGCTAACACCAGTGACAATTTAAAACAGCTGTTCTGTAATTCCTTAAAAGGAATTGCTATGGAAAAGCAAAGTCTTCACTGCCTTCATTTCAAAATGAAATGTCCCGTTTCCGTTTACTAAAGTCTATGCTAGGGAGGATTCTTTCCATTTACAAGTGACAAAACCCCAATTTAAAATGACTTTAAGCTAATAAGAATAAGAATGAGAAACTTTAAAGGAAAGAATGTAATGGTTAGAAGATAATCCCCACAGGCACAGGGAACTGCAGGGGCTCAAGCATAACCAAGAATATACTTCTCACTCTCTCTTCCTATTTAGTCAAATTCTAATACAGTCACCCACAGGTATAGGCTACATCTTCCAGTTCGGCATCACCAACAGAAAATTTCAGTGCCAAGTCTTGTGACTGACCCTGTGGCTCCCCTAGAGTTAAGTGTTTATGCCTGAACCAGTCACAGTGATTCTGGCCATGCCTGGGTTATATCCCCAGCCCAGGGAAACCAGCTGAACTAAGAATGGGGGATAGGTGTCCTCAAGGGCAACTGCATCCCCCTTACCAAAAAAGGGCAATGTATGGTAGACATCAAAAACAAGAGATGTCCACTATTCCTGGAACTATGACAAATTATAACAATGCTTTTTAATTTATATCCAATGCATTATTCTTTGCTAATAACATCTTTGTTGTGTGCTTATATATTTGACATACACATAAATCATTAAAAAGTTTGTATCAGATTCTTCTTCCAATATGCCAGTTTAAAATTCCATTTACATATGTAGTAAGGCCTACATAACGCATAGATATTCAACATGCATTTCTAGTGATAGAACTAGGCAATACACTACGTGACAATGAGTCTAATTGATTTCAGGATGTTGGGACTGCACACTACTGTTGATCATAATTTCAGAAACTGGTCTTCTACTGCCTATAATGGTGTCTTGCCTACTCAAAATGCACTTAACTTACCCAAGAGCCAAAAATATAAAAAATAAACTCATATCTCCAACTTACAAGGATGTTACATCCAGATAAACCCAACGTGAAGTTTGAAAATTTCAAAAGTCAATAACGCATTTACTACACCTAACATCCAAACATCATTGCTTGGCCTAATCTACCTTAAACATGCTCGGAACACTTCTATTAGCCTATAGGTGGGTAGATCATTTAACACAAAGCCTATTTCTATAATAAAGTGTTGAAAATCTCCTGAAATTTACTGAACACTGTACTCAAAGTACAGAAAAACAAAATAGTTGTATGGGTACATAATGGTGGTCAGCGTATCAGTTGTTCACCCTCATGACCCAGTGGCTAACTGGGGGATGTGACTTGCTGCCCAACATCATGAGAGAGGATCATATTGCATATCACCATCCCAGGAAAAGATCAAAAGTCTAAGTATGGTTTCTAGTGAGTATCACATTTACACCATTGTAAAGTCAAAAATCGTAACCATCATTTGAGTCGGGGACCTGCCCTCTTGGGGTTCACAGCAGAAGAGGGGAAACACATATAAATAACAACACTAGACATGATAGGTATATCTCTGTAAAAGGAGACACAGGTTTGCCACTATCCAAAAGTAGAGTGTTCCCATGAAACTTTTCATAAGTCGAAATGGCATTAGATAAAGAGTATCCCCCACTCTCCAAAAGTTGGCAATAGGCTACTTCACTTTCACAAAAGACCTATTACTAATACAGCAACAGCTTTTTTTTGTAAAAGCAAAAATCCTCTTCAGATTTCTTTTGGTTAACAAAAACAGTACTAATACAGGTCTTTCATAAAAGTGAAGGGGCAAAACACCAACTTTTGGAAAGCAGGGGATACTTATATGCTGACAATGCATAAAATATGCACAGTAGAGTCAAAAAATAAGAAACCTATGAAACTGATGCAAACCAGTATTTAAAGTAAATATTCAAAAATGTGAATGACTGAAATTTATGATACAGCACATCTGTGATCCAAAATGGGGGTTGAGTCTGCTAGGACCAAAGCATCTCTCTACACTGTGTTTGGAGAAACCATAGTAGAAAGAAAACTTTGAGATACATTTATTTATTTAACAGCACAGTATTTGCCAAAAACTGACTAGCAATATACAAAATACTTATTTAAAATTAATATACCTTGATCATAACCTGGCTATAAAGTATTTGCTGTTTAAGGTCTTGTTTTTTATTCAAGAATAATTAACATACAGTGTTACATTAGTTTTAAGTGTTCAATATAATGATTCAACAATTCTATACATTGCTCAGTGCTCATCAAGACTGCTTTAGTGTCATTACATTGCTAAATTAATCTTTCTGTGGAAAATCTCAGAACTCTAGAAATGGCAAATTCCAATGTTACCAATGCATTCTTAATTTAACTTCCAATACCCAATAGCAAAAATAAAATATAATTCAAGTTAATATGAAAAAGCTTACATGGCAACATAAATTAAAATGCAAAAAATTCCCTTTTAATACAAGTAAATGTGGTTTTGTTGATATTAAGGACTTCCATGATTCTAAGACGCAACTACATATTTTTTAAATAAATTTGGTTCAAATGCAGAACATACCTTTCGTTTGTGAAATTCTAAGTATCTTTAAAGTGAAAATGATTCTGATTATCAAGCTACAAATGAAAAACCTCTAAGAAAGTTACTGTCACATGCAAGTACAAGAGAATAACGTAAAAATTCCCTTTTAACTAAAATACTATGATCCATATGCAAAATCCCCTCCAAGTATCCAGTGCTGCTTTCAATACACTATGCTATTTACATGTAAAAAAATAAAATTATTTGAGGAATTATTTTCTACAAGTAAAGATACACTGATACTGCACTGTAATTTGTGAAAAAAAATTTTACAAATTAAATGCTATAGAATTATACTACCTAAGACAGCTATTCAAAAAACCCTGTTGTGAATTCTTCCATTAAGTAAATGTCAGCCCTCTATTTTATCTTTTCTAAAACTATGTTTACATTAAAATCTTTGATTAAAAGAAACTTCATTATTATAAACAAAGAACACATAATATTTACATAGCATTTACTTCAAGGAAAGAAAAACCTTATATAAACACATGTTAAGGATGTTTACAAAGGAAGCATTGGACTAAGCAGTATGCCTGTTTTGTAACTGCAACAACCAAATTCCTTCCTTATCTATAGTTAGACTCTCTTATACTGCCACATTAAATAATTCTTCCTAAATCCAAAGTTTGTTGATGATCATCTTCTTTCACAGATACAGCTACATTACAAAATCCTTGGCAATATATTCTCATTGTAACATTATTTATGAATTAATTTAGTCATCTTCCTAATGCTATAAATACAAATATGGAGTGCTATATATTAATGTTTTGAGTTAACAGTATCATTATACAAAATACATTCCTCTACAATAGAAATTACTCATTTTATTTCTCATTACATTGGTGATTCTTCAACAAACTCACAATCCACTTTAGTAATGGAAGCAGCTCTACCTTTGGCAAACAAAAGCAGAAAAAGTACAACCATGGCTGTGTAGAAGTCCCATATATCACTGCATGCTTAAACTTTACTCAGCAAAACTTTTAATTCTTTGGGGAAGGCAAGAGAGAAATAGTACCTGAAAACCAAGTATTAGTATTCTCATACTATCTACAGATAAGAAATGTATGTACAGGAAAAATAGAAAGAAAAATATTTTGGCAAAGGTGACTGAGACTGTTTAAGGTAGAAACTGTTTTGTTTTGAAGTTTCATTAGTTCCCCTCCCTTCTTTTCTGTCATAAAGGGCACTGTGATAGAGGTTTCACTATTTCCACCTAATTTTTTTATTTAATGTTTTAAATTAAGATTGGAAATTTTAAAAACTCATTTTAGAGATAATATTACAAGCGTCCACCTTCTAACTAGTCATTTAATGCTCCACATGGATTTTACTGATTTATTAATAGAATTAAGTTTTGATAATTATTTTTTAACTGCCTATGATTCCAAATTATTTTCAGAACCAGCTTAAATTTTCAGATGACATTTTCATTATGAGTATATTAGAAAGATAAAGCCCTAAACTTACCGTTCAGGAAATATTACCCTTCAAGTAACCAATGTGAATTCCACAATCAATATAATTAACAACTTAATAGTAAATAACTCCTTTTGTCTTTCATCCTTTCCCCAGAAGTTTCCATTTAAGGACTTCTTGCATTCTTTAAATATGTACAAGGAAATTTTAAACCTAACCTTTTTTATGCCAAGATCAATGCAGTTACAAGGTCTTATGTGGATTTGGGGACATAACATTTCAGTATTACCTTATTTCTGATTACTCTAATCAAGCTTAACAGTAAAGTTAATTTCTAACATAATGTTTGCATACTGAAACTTCACGCCAGATTTTCACTGCACTGTACAAGAGTTAAATTTCTTTATCTCAAAAGAAGTGCTTCACTTCCTTTCTTAACCTACTGTATATCTATAGAACCCCATCTGTTAAGAACTGATCTGGCATACATCATTACTGCTGCAGAGTCTGAACTGGTTACACATTCCAATCAGTTTCCAGCTTGTGAGAGCTCTATTGCCTCTTTCCATGTCAAAATGTATTAAGCATAGAAATACTTATTAAAATAACCCAATACCACATAACCTAAATAAAAATGATACTGATTAGGTGAAAACCGGGGGGGGGGGGGGGGGGAGGAGGAATTTAAATGTGTTCTTTCAAATTTTTAAAAATACAATACCTGCTAACATTCTAACATGTTTTGAGATTTCATCTTGTTTTAAGAAAAGGCAAGTTACTGACCTATTCGCAGCTAGTTAAAATTAAAACTCCCAAGAAACAATATTTCTATTACCGTTTTGAAAAGAATTTGGTTGTATCAACGTGGTGACATTTCCCCAAACTTACATTGACTTTTGTGGTGATTTATTTGAAGGTACACAGAAGTAGAAAGCGGTGTATTCTATTTAAACAGTAATAAATGTAACAAAGACATATTCTCCTATCTTTGATTTGATGTACTAGCAAAAAAAAAAAAAAAGAAAAGAAAGGAAAAAAAAGACTTCAACTTTTCTGTGAATTTAAGAGGTTCATAAACCACAGACATTAATCCATGTCTCAGGGCACCAGTGCTGCAGCTTTCTTTCAGTTTTCCAATAGATCAAATAAAAATAATTGCTTGGCTAAAAAATCAGACTGCATGGGTGTTATAAAATCCCCCTGCAAGCATATTTTTATATTCCTGTGACTCCACACCAAATACAATAGTCAACTGATCGCTCGATTTAAGCCTTGTCTTCCAAAATCCTACCTTACGTGTCAAAGACTAGATATTGCAGAGGAAACTGTTTTTAAAAGCTTTGCTGCAGCAAAAACTGCATTTGCAAAACATTAAAAATGAACTACTCTTTAATTATCTGCAATTTATGATTCTCCTCTCTTTATTTCTTCCCATTTCTTCCCCTGACATCTTGAACGCTTCGTAGGCTCTCCGTAGATAGCGCAAAACATTAAGTCATACACAGTTCTGCAGTAACTCTTTCTTATCATGAAACAAACCAACACCTTTCCTTTGGTCTTTATCCACATGCCACGCTCTCGGAAGGCAACCATAGAAACCAACCTGTATGATTTGGTGCCCTCACATTTTAACACCTTGTGCGCACACACACACACACACACACACACACGAGACTAACAGGTCAGCATATTCAGGGCAATATTACAAAGAAAGAAGGCTGCCTAAAAAGAGATGGGGCGCGGGGGGGGGGGGGTAGATACTGCTACAACACTCTCCATCATAACCTCTGAATATATTTAAAGGCAGATGCAAAACTGCATCATTTCCCTCATTCGAAAACATCACAGCCCAGCTGCTCAAGTTAGAGCTAATGCGCTTCTCACATTTCAGTAGCACGGGGGAAATTAGGCTCTAGGGGCAAGGCTTTCATCCTCGGAGAGCGACACCACGGACAATTAAGAGTGTAGAAAAAAGAACCCCGGAGAACAGGGAGGTCTCCTCTCCCCCCTAACTAAACTCTCAAGTCGACCCAAACCCTGCACAAGGAATGATTTCTACTCATAGGAGAAGTGATGGTAAGCGGTGCTAACTTGGGCACCGCACTCAGGTGGCAGGAGAGGACCAGAGGAGAGCGGGGAGGTGGCGTGGCTACGGCTGCGCGCAAGCAGGTCACCCGCTGGGCAATACCCGCCCGACGATCGGTGCTCCCAGGGACGCGCTGCGTGTGCGACCCCATGGGTGGAGGTGTGGGAGCGCGAGGCTGGGGGGGCGGGGGGGTGTGGGGGGGGAGGCTATGGGGGCTGGGAGGCAGATGGAGAGCACGCCTTTTCCCTTACCAGGTTGAGCACCGTCTCCACGATGTCCCTGTTGCTGACCTCTCCGACCTGTATGAGTCCAATCAACACTGCGAATTTCATCCGGATGTTGCGGATCGGCACGGAAGGGTTAATCATCCCCGCGGGCAGCACCACCGAGCCGGAGCCGGACGCCCCCCTCAGCTCCCCCATCCCGCTGCCCCCGCCGCCGCTGCCGCCCCCGCCGCCGCCCCCGCCGCCTCCGCCTCCGGCCCCGACGGCGATGAGCCCCACGGGCTGAGGCTCGAGCCCCGGGCCCGGGCCCGGCTTCTCGCTCGCCATTTGCCCCCCTCCTGGGGAGAAGGGAAGAGCAGAGGCGCTGCCTCCGCCGGTACCGTTATACCTGCCTCGGCCCCCGCCCCCCGGCCGTCGCCTCGGAGCCCCAGCATCCACCAGCGCCGCGGCGCCGGGCCCGCTCCCGCCTGCGCGTCCGCCCGGCCCGCTCCGGCGCCCTCCCCGGCGGAGGCGGCGGGTTATTCCCAGGCTTATTCCCGGCGGTGGCTGCGCCGCTAACCGCTGCCCGGCGAGCGGCAGTGCCCGCCCAGCAGCTGGACCGCGGCTGCCGCCGCCGCCGCCGCTGCCTCCTCTCTCTCCCCCTCCCGGTCCGTCCGGCCCGGCCCGCCCCCCGCGGAGATGCGGCCGCCGCTCCGAGAAGCTCCGGGGCGCGAGCGGCTGGCCAGCACGCTGGCCGGTGCGGAAGCTCAGGCTGTGGCCGACGCTACTGACGCTGCCGCTGCCGCCGCTACGGGCGCCACTGTTGTTGTGAAGCCCCGACGCTGCCGCTCACTCCGCCATGTTGCCGCCCCCTGCCTGCGGTAGCGGCCACTGCGCCTGCGCAGAGCCTCCGGGGGCGGAGCCCTCGGAGCACCCCCTCTTTTGCCCAGCCCTCCTTCTCTTTCCACCCACCCACCCCGCCACCCCTCGTTCCTCCCCCAACCACCCTGAACGGATAGACAGGTGAGCAGGTGCATGGGGACCGCTGCCAGACCCCGGGGCGAGCTGGTAGAGGCGGGGCGGAGAGTGGCTTCCGCGTACTTTTTCCCTTGAGGGTGGATTCTCCGGCTGAGGAAGGACACAGGGAGTGTGTGTCTTGCCTCCGCTGCCTCCTCCTCCTTCCCTCAATATCCTCTTGCTAAGAGGAGGTTCATCATCTTCGCCTTCATCATTGCATCCAGCAGCTGTCACTGCCAGTGCCACGTGCCTCGTAAGGTAGGGGAGTGGCAGACGACCTCTTTCTGCCCCTCTTCGCCCTTCCTCGCAGTATTTCCCGCCTCCCCCCACCACCCCCCACCCCCGAATTTCCTTAATAAAAAGTGGCTGGCAAAGCAGAAACAAACGCACGGTGGGGAAAGATCTTGCATTGTCGGGGAAGGATACGGATGGAGTGTAATGGTTCTTTCTCTACAGCCATGAAAGAGGCTGACACCTGCACACACAGGAACGACTTAAAATAGAACTTGTCAAACAGTGATCCGCTCTGGATGGAGCTCCCAACAACAAACAGCCCTTGAACTCGCCTACCAGCCTAAAAAGGCTGCACTGTGTGACACTAAGGGTAGTTTGCTGCGAACTACAAACCCCACATTTTGAAAATCCCTTGCAGTCTTCAGGTACGATGCCAGCTAATGATACTTCCCTTTTTCTTAGTCGTGTACAGTTCAGAGGTTTTTGAAATGATCTAAAAACGTAGGGAATCCTCACGGCCAGCCTTAATCTGTGAAAAAAAGTAGATTACTGTATCTGCACAAATATAAAAACAAAAATATTACTGTCAGTTTAAGAAAATTAAAATATATATGGTAATCTTGCTGCTACTATTGAATTAAAACTAAGTAGGCATGACTGCTGTTTTCTTCTTTGAAATGAAGGATGTAATTTTCCTTAATATTTCATGAAGTATGCCCTTTTCAATAAAGCCACCAGAAATATTTGGTATCTTGAGGTATATTCAAGTCATTCCAATTGTTATCTCAAATAAGAAGAGTCAATATACAAATCTATCATAATCCGATTTTTTATTACATTTAATCGGAACAGCTAGTCAAGTTAACTCTCAGGATATTGGAACATGGTAAAATTCTAAAGTACTATAGGTTGTGTATAACACAGCTCCTCAAACCCGGCCCTTAGGATTAGTTTTTAGTTGTGTGTGAATTTGTTTAAACTTGCACTGAATTGATTAAATCATCAAGCAAAAAAAATCCCTTTTGAAAGAAGTGGTAATTGGTATGTCCATTTATATTAAATGACAGTTGAATTATAAAATGCTGAAATGATTGAAACTTTATGAAAAACTTACAAAACCGATAACTTTTAATAGTATGAGTTAGATATGCTATAATTTAAAAATCCTATAACATATATAACCACCTATAACATTTTTAGTGCTGTCTACTTTTGCAAGTGCTATTTTCATTTGTAAATCTAAAATGATGTATCTTAAATATGTAAATCCAGACTGAAAGATCATCTCACTGGCTTTTTTTCACCCCGCCGTGTGTGAAAATATGGCAGCAGGTTCTACCTCTTCCTATTTTTAGACTTCTTGCATGAGTGCTTTGAGAGACAGTGACAACCTGAACTTTCTATTTCCTTTCCAAATGAATAGCTTAACATCATGTTAATATTTTCACTTTAATTTTCTCTGTATTGCTTCTTAAGCAGTATGGGTGTGTGCTTTGGTTTTGTTTTTCTTATTCGTTCAATTTGTATGTGTTCATTTTCCTTTAGTGGAGATAGGGAGTGGGTAAAAAGGATGTCACTTTTTCAAAGTAGGAAAACTCTGATACTGTCATACACGTACCAATATTTTAAAAAGCTTAAAAAGAAATATTTTAAAAAGCTTACCTATTAAAAAAATGTTCTCCAGTACACTGTTAGCTTCTTGAAGGCAGTATGGTACTGTGGAAAGTGCAGCTTTCTCACAACTTGCTACCTGTTCAGCCTACTCAATTTATTGAGCTAAGTCTCCTCATTCACTAACAGGGATAAGAATATCTATCCCATAGGGAAGTAAGAATTCAATGAAATTACTTGAACTCAACAGCCAGCATATAGTAAATATGTCCTTGTACCCTTAGTATACAGACACAATATGTGTTGAATGACCTATAAACACATGTAAAACCAATTATAACCACATACAGGTCTTTATAATTGCACAGTTATATGTTTTCAATAGTATCCCCAAAAGCATAAAGTTTAGAAAAGACAGCAGGTTTGTTTCCTTTTAGCCTACAAAGCCTATGTCCCTGCAAATGTACAAATAGCTTAGTGTTTACATTAACTAACAATATTTTGGCATAGAAGCTACCTAAAATATTCATTTTTTAAGTCCCCAGATTAAACAATATTTTGTGGTGAATATTAATTTTGTACACATTTTTACTTTAATAGATGCATACCCCTGCTTCCAAAGGATGATTTTTCAAAGAAAAGAAGCCCATGAAGCTGAGTTTTAAGAAAGAATTTTAAAAATTTTAATTCCAGTATAATTAACATGCAGTGTTCGATTAATTTCAGGTGTTCAATATAGGGATATAGTGTTACAGATGACATATCAAGAAGTGATATTGCATAGTGGTTGAACACATGCTCCGGGGGCAATAGAACCTGGGTTTGGATTCCAGTTCCCTCAGCCACTATCTGCATAATTTTTGGTAAATGACTTCTCTTCAAAGCCATAGTTTATCAAATCCAAATTAGAGATTCATAGGATTAAAAGATGAAAGAAGTTAATACATTTGAAGTATTAATGTAGTAGCAAGTGTCAATAAATAATGTTTTCATTCATTGGCTGTGGGAAAACACATTGTTGTAGTTATTTTTGTGTTTTCAGCACCTAACATGGCTGGCTTGTAATTTACATTTAATAAAAGTGTTCAAAAATAAATGAGTGAAAACAGCAATTCTCCTGGCTAAATAGTCCCATTTCCCTTGACCTGTTCTTTAAAGAACAGGTTTCTAGCTTTCTTCTAAATTTTATCTGAAAAGTGTAGTGTTCAGGTAGGCAGGTTTAGACCAGTAGGTTTAGACCAAGTTTAGACAGGGAGTAACTCTTTTTTTTTAAGTTTATTTATTTATTTTGAAAGACAGGGAGAGAGAGAGAGAGAGAGAGAGAAAGTGTGTGTGTGTGTGTGTGTGTGTGTGTGCGCGCGCGCGCGTGCACAAGCAAGGGAGAGACGGGGAGAGAGGGAATCCCAAGCAGGCTCAGTGCTGTCACTGCAGAACTCCAGGAGGGGATAGATCTCACTGTGAGATCGGGACCTGAACCAAAATCAAGAGGCAGACACTAAACCCACTAAGCCACCCAAGAGCCCCCAGAGAATATCTCTCACCTGAACCTCAACCTTTAGAAATACAACTCATGTTAATGTAGCCCCATATCAGTTTAATTTGGTTTCATTCTGGGTTTGACAGCAACATGACACTAATGATTGATGTTTGGCATATAATAATTTTGGTTCCATTCCCCTCTCATGTTAAAATTCTTATCAACTGAAACACCAAGGCTTTTTGTTTTGCTGTTATTGTTTTGTTTTGTTTCTAGACATGCTGCTGCTAAGCAGTAACACAACCCCCCCCCCATTTTGAAATATAGAGTACAGGATTTTACATATATATTTAAATTTAATTTAATTCCTTTTTTATTTTATTCACTTTTTTATTTAATTTTCCATTTAAATTTAATTTGCTGGGAATTTCTTAATCCTATTTATATCATACAAAAATGGTCTTCTTCCTATTATATTATCTGCAAACTTGAGCACAACACTTCTATATCTTCATCCAAATATTTGATTAAACAGGATAAAAACAGCTCTATAGTCACTAGAAACATTCTGATTGAAATCAATTCACAGTTTTCAAACTGTAAGCCTCAACCCATTAGTGAGCCTTGAAATAGATTCAGTAGGTTGCAACCAGCAGTTTAATGAAATAGAATAGAAAACAGAGTGGAAAATATCAAGTGCATCTATTATTTTAATTATATATATATATATATATATATACACATTATACATATGTATATACATGTATGCTTACATGTAAAATATCTTTTACTGTAAGTCATAACCAAGATGTTTGGAAATCACTGATTTAAGTTGTTTATAAGCACTTCAACTATTAAACAGCTACCATCCTGTGCTAACAACTAGCCTATATTTCTCTAACTTGTGCAGAAGAATATCATAAGGGAACTTGACAAGTGGCTATTTGAAGTCCGGAGGCATTGTCTCTGTGCCTGGGTGAAATTAAAGTAAAAACTATAGAGAGGTGTGAATTATTATCAGTGTTTCCGACATAACAAGCTAACCACAACGTAAACAAGAAAATGTGTTTAATGTGATGACAAGACTTACTGCTTCTTTTTCCAATGAACGAACCATTCTGTAATCTCACCTGCAAGTAATCTTAAGCTACCTGCTATGGTTTTTCAAGAATTTATCTCCTCCTTCTCTCCTTTGACACTTTAATTCTCCAGCACTTCTCTATGACTCCTCAAAGACCACTGAGAGTTGTTAAACATGATCTAGTTTTCAGATTCTTTCAGGATCAATGTATATAATTTGTCCTGCCTTGGGAACTTGAAATCATTTAGACTAGCTAGGTGCCTTTTTATAATTTCTTCACCAAATTTTAATTTCACTTTCCTCCAACTAGTTAGTTCTACGTTTCTCACCCCAACTTTTTTCCTGAGCAGAAAACACAGATGCAAAATAGAAATTCAATACTTGTTAACGAATTTGACACAGATTTGGAATGGCTAAAATGTTGATGCTTACCAGCCAACAAATATTTGAGGGCCTACTGCGTGTAAGAAAGTAGACTAGTAGAAATGAATGATTTCAAATTTTCCATTTAATCAGCATGTCAATACATTAAATGTATCAGATAAGTGGTATAGAAATAATAGGCACTCTTGATTTTTGAAAGAACTAGACATCATGCAACCATAATGCACACATATATACCCTAAAATATCCCCCTGAACATACATACAAATGCACCACACACACATGCATGTTCACCATCAGATTGGTCGCACCTCTGCCCCTTCTTCCTGGGCAAGATACCCAGCATGTATCTCATTCTTTTCATCCTCAGTGAGAACCTACTCACTTCATACCTGCTCTCCTTGTCTCCACACTCACTCTTCTCCAATCCATCCTGTACATGGTAATTGTCCTAAAGTTCCAACTTTGTGGATGGATTGGTGTGGTCAGAATTTTTAACTTATTATTTATTATTAATTTATTTAATGTATTAATTATAATAACATCTACATGCATCCATGTCTTCTGTTCAAAAAGTCTAAAAAATGAAGCCCAGAGTCCTTATCTTAGCACCAAAGGCCCTCCATGCTTAAGCTTACTTTCTAGTTTACCTCATTCTGTTCTGGGCAGGAAAGCTACAACAATGGCTCTCAACTTTTTTAGAATTTTTTTTTAATGTTTTTATTTATTTTTGAGACAGAGAGAGACAGAGCATGAGCAGGAGAGGGGCAGAGAGAGAGGGAGACACAGAATCCGAACCAGGCTCCAGGCTCTGAGCTGTCAGCACAGAGCCCGACGTGGGTCTCGAACTCCTGGAATGTGAGATCATGACCTGAGCCGAAGTCGGGTGCTCAACCGACCGAGCCACCCCAGCTCTCAACATTTGTAAGTACTATGACTCTTTTCATCATGAAAAAAAATTGTAGACTCCTAGATTCCTACCCAAGAAATTTGTTATTTTAATATCCATTGCGAAAAATACAGTAATGGAAAGCCATTCAGTTGAGTAATGCTACTTACATAATTTTAACTTTTTAAAAGCCACAACATGTATATATATTTGAAGGCAAACACACACACACACACACACACACACACACACACACACACTGTGTTGTGGGTTGATTTGTGTTCCCCCAAAAATATGTTCAAGTGCTGTCTCCGGTACCTGGGAATGTAACCTTGTTTGGAAGTAAGACCTATGTAGATACTCCCAAATTTAGTTGAGGTTATGCTTGAATTACATAGGCCCTTAACCAAATATGACTGGTATAAGAAAAGGGAAAGACGGGCACCTGGGTGGCTCAGCCGGTTAAGCGTCTGACTCTTGATTTCGGCTCAAGTCATGATCTCATGATTCATGAGATCAAGCCCCCCATGGAGATCTGCACTGAGAGCATGGAGCACCCTTGAGATTCTCTCTCTGTGCCTACACCGGGCACTTGTACGTGCAATCTCTCTCAAAATAAATAAACAAACATAAAAAAAGAAAGAAAAAGAGAGAGAGAGAGAGAGAAAGAAAGAAAGAAAGAAAGAAAGAAAGAAAGAAAGAAAGAAAGAAAGAAAAGAAAGAAAGAAAGAAAGAAAGAAAAGGGAAAGTGATACACAGCTGAACAGGCACCCAGAAAGATGATGGTTTGAAGACAGACACAGGGAAGAAGTCCATGTGAAGACAGAGGCAGAGACTGAAGTTATGCTGCTCTAAGCCTAGGAAAGGTAAGGGTTCCCAGCAACCATCAGAAGCTAGGAAGAGGTTAAAAATTGACGTATAGTTGATATACTATGTTATATTTGTTCAGGTGTACAACATAGTGATTTGACCATTCTTTACATTACTCTGCTACCATGATAAGTGTAGTCACCATACAACATTATTACAATAGTATTGACTATATTCCTTATGCTGTACTTTTCATCTCCATGACTTATTTATGTTATAACTGGAAATTTGAATCTCGTAATCCCCTTCACCTATTTCACCCATTCCCACATCTACCTGCCCTCTGGCAACCACCAGTTTGTTCTCTGAATTTAAGTCTGTTGCTTTTGTTTGTTCCTTTGTCTTGTTTTATAGATTGCACATATAAGTAATATCAAATGATATTTGCCTTTCTCTGATATGGAAGATATCAGTATGGAGATTCTTCAAAAAATTGAAAATAGAAATACCATACGACCTAGTAATTCCACTACTGGGTACTTACCTAAAGAAAATGAACACTAATTCAGAAAGATATATGCATCTCTGTGTTTATTGCAACATTATTTACAAAGCCAAGATATGGAAGCAATCCAAGTGTCCATTAATAGATGAATGGATAAAGAAAATGTGGTATCTTTCTATCTAATGGAATATTACTCAACCATAAAAAATGAAATCTTGCCATTTGTGACAACCTGGATGGACCTAGATGATATGCTAAGTGAAGTAAGTCAGACAGAGAAAGGAAAAATTCTTTTCTAGAACCTTCAGAAAAAGCATGGCCCTGTTGGTACCTTGATTTTGGACCTCTAGACTCCACAACTATGAAAGAATAAATTTCTGTTGTTTTAAGCCATCTAGTTTATGGCATTTTGTTACAGTAACTCTAGAAAACTAATATACATGCATGCAATGTACATGTGTCTGGTATTTGTTCTGTCCATAAACAATATCTGACGTGTATATAAGTAGGTATGGATCACTTTCAATAAGTCTGAGGTCCCTTGGCTGGGAGACAATGCTTCAGCCAAACTGAAATACTCTGTTCCCAGTTAATATATTGTGCTTTCCTATTTTGGTGCCTTACGAGTGTTCTTCCTTCTGTCTATAGCACTGTCCTCCTCACCCCTCCTATTAATTTCAATAGGAAATTTCAATAGGTGGCTTAAATGTCACCTTCAAGAATACATTCAAAATCCCACCTAGTTGAAAATGATCTGAAATTTGTACCCATTTCCAGCATTTAAAAAATAAAAGATTCTGGCTTTTTTGTTGTTGTTTTCAAGTAGCATTGGTTGACAAATTTTCACTTAAATTAATAGTTTCCATTTCTCTCATTTTCCAAAAGTAAGCAATTCACATGACAATATATATAGTCACCTAAACTCCCTTCACTGAAAAAGTTTTTGATAGAATATATGCAATTATTTTTATGCTAATTAACATTGAAAGTATGTTAAAGAATGGAGTTTATGGTTGATTATTGTTAATCACTATAGTTGTTATATACTATTCATCTATCTGCCATGCACTTTTACATGTATTATGTCCATTTTTTTTAATTTTTTTAATGCTTATTCATTTTTGAGAGAGAGAGACAGAGCACAAGCAGGGGAGGTTCAGAGAGAGAGGGAAACACATAATCTGAAGTGGGCTCCAGGCTATCAGCACAGAGCCCAATGGGGGCCTTGAACCAATGAACCATGAGATCATGACCTGAGCTGAAGTCAGAGTCTTAACTGACTGAGCCACCCAGGCTCCCCTAACATGTATTATTTCTAATCCTTACTATAGTCCTTCAAATAAAATATTGTTTTTCTCGTTTTTCAAATGAGGAAACTAATATGAATTGTCAGTTGTGCAAGATCATACTTTAAGTGATAAAATTGTGACTTGATCCCCCAAGTATACTGGCCAAGGCCTCAGGTGTATTCACAATCCCACATGCCCTACATTGGGACCTGGACTGAGGCCATTAGTTAATTTCTACCAAATTTACCAGATGAAAGATAATGAGACTGGGGAAGGTTATTTTAAAAGAACAAAATCATCACGTTTTTGCGTGTTTTGGTGAAAGCTATCCACCAAAAGATGAAGAGTCAATCTGTTTTTATATCTCAATGCCTATGAAGGTTAAAAAAAACTCCATTAGCCTTTCTGTTTCCTGGGAATCACTTTAATTCTAGACAAAAAATTACTTGGGATAAATAAATAGTTTTTAATTATATTCATTAAGATTAACCAAAACTTAATTTCATAGTCCCATTAAATATATCACTCCTTATTATGCTTTTCCGGCGAAGCTTTTGTTATGTGTCTATTAATCTCTTAGTCCCTATTGAAAGTATTACTCTATGTCTATATGATTATAATTAGAAGCATATACTCTGGGTAGAAGCAGGAAAAGAATGCTATGAGGAAATGTCCAAGGACCCTTTGGAATGGTAATCTCATTAATACAATCTCTTCAAAGTAAGCGAGAGCATTTTTAGCGAACTTTAGCCCAACCAGGAGATGGTGTATAGAATCAATTTCAGCCTGGTACTGGTGCATAAAGCTTTGGATTAGAGGCTTTCTGTATTAGTGCCAGCAGCTATGGATTAACCAGTGGAAGAATGGCTTGAAACAACTACCTCATTGATCAATTAAGAGGTAGTACATGGAGACAATTTGAGATTTATGCTTTGATTTCCTGGGGCTGTGGTTTATTTATCTCTTTTCACTTCTTCCTGAGAGTTTAATTTTAAACATTTTGAGACATACATTATATACGGCTTCTTTGTTGTTAATGTGAAAACAGTTCCTAAATCACATAATCATAAGGTTAAAGGATATCTTAAGTGATCAAGATGCTCAATCACATCTAGTATTTGAGTGTGTGTTAAATATCCATGAATGTGTATATTAAACTTATTTCTGTTTGGCTAATCTAAGTTTCTGAGAAGTAGACGGAATGTCATACGTTGGCCACAGCTTTATCCCTAGTTTCTTTGTTTATATTAAAACAAATTCAACCTGATTTATTTTGCAATCGCAAGAAGATATTTCAGGGCTAGTCACATTCAGTAAGCACATTAAGATCACGGCCACATGATTTGCCGTCATAATTCATATCATAGTGTTTTCTTTCATAAACACAACCGAGCTCACATGGTTACCTTATAAAATATGGCATTTCTCCCAAACACTGTTTATTGTTTTACTGTTCCCATTCTAATCCCAAGTAATCCCTTGAAGTATGGTATAATGGCTAAAGGAATGGTTTTGAAATCAGACAGATTGGGTTCAAATCCAGACAAATTGCCTTTGAACCTGTTTCTGCGCCTGTAAAATCTAACTGTCCCAAATGTATTGCTTGGAAGATTTAAAGAGATGAATCATATAAAGCACTTAAACCATGTCTGCAATAAGTACTCAATTGATAATAGAAGTTGTGCTTATATGTTAACACAAAAAGACTTAGTAGATTTTGTGAGTTTTCAAGTTATATAATTAAGTACACTAATAGCCATTTGTATCTCTTTATTCATTGACCTGACTTTCCTTTCTTAAAAGAGCAAATAGGAGGGTATTTTCTTCTTTCATTTTTTTAATATAAATAACTATATATAGTATATATACTATGTTTGTTTTTAAGGCCCTTAAGTATTTACTTTTCTATCTCAAACTTAAGTCTCTTACCTCTGTTAAGTACATAAAACCAAATTAGCTATATACATTTTCTTTGTTTTTCACTAGTCATAACAAGAGAAGACATATTATGAAATAGGAATTTTTTTCTGAGGCTTTCTAAAAATAAAAAAAAGCCAAAAGAATAAGCAAATAATAATTACAAAATAATCTTTTATAATTTATTAACCCACAGAAGTAAACAGCCTACCAAAATGTACCTGAGGTTTTAAACCAGACTTTTCTGTTGTTTCAAGATCTGACTTTCTCTGCCTTTCATTTTTATCAAATTTTTGCGTAATTGCTTTTTTTTTTTTTGTAAATAAAGTTTAGTACTTTAAATTCCTGCCAAGACAAGAAGAGTTTTTCCTTTTATTTTTAAAAAGAAACAGTAGGACTTCATGGGGTTAACTTTTCCAAATAATTTCTTAGGTGCATCAGCCCTTCACATCAAGTTGTTTTCTGTAAGTGTTGTGTACCTGCTTTCCCAAAAACTTTGTGCCTCTCAGTTCATGGGAGATTTTATAGGCTGTTGGGTTAATTGACTATTGATTTAATATACCTGTATGTTTACTGAATTCTGGCCATTCCATCACGTGTTCCTGGTAATTGGGGTTTTGAGTACTAGTTTCCCAGGTGCGGTATCATTTAGATGCTTGTTATCTATAAACTGAAATAATAACCACGACATGTCAACATAGATGTGGATCTACCCATTAAAAATAGGTTGGGTATTGGTGGCTGCAAAAATTTTTTGTATTGGTTGTTGACATATAAGCAAATAAATGGACATGTGCAAAAATGTGCAGAACCCAGATTACCTGGTTTCTAATGATGAATAGGTATTAACCCAAATGTATCTATTTATATATTAATGGCTTTTTTCCAAATTGGCCAACTTTTTCAGAACAATTGTACCTTAAAAATTGCACGAATTTGCAGTCATTCTTGGAGTTGGCATTATGCTTCTTATAATTTCTATAGATTACTAATATATTTTGACTTTATAGAGCTTTTGGTGTTTTTTTACCCTCATTTAGAAATACACCTAACAGTAAATAATATATTACAGTTGGTCAACAGTTCACTAATTGCTTTATTCTTCAAAGCATGCAGGGAAAGTATACCAGCAAAAACTCATGAAGATTTATAATATACAGGAATATTATGGCTATGTTTGGAAAGATAATATTTCTTTAAAATTTTGTATTTTGTTTTCCTTTTTTTTCCTTTTGCAATGAACTTTCATTTGGAGAATTTTCACTCATGATTTTTATGTTTTTCTTTCTTATATTTTGCTAATACCAAGAAATGGTGATCCATTGTGTCGTATTTTAAATTAATATGTACAAAACAAGAAATATTTCATTAAGGTCATTAATTTTCCATATTTTATTCATATCTATAACTAAGAAGAAATAGAACTCTTTTTGTTACATCAACTTCACAAATAATAAAAATAATCACAAGAACAACAAAACATTTTTATTGAATCTTTCCCTGTGCCTGTGCTTTTAACTATCATGCCATACGCACTCATATAAACCTTGTAAGTAATTTTAATTTAGACACATAGCATTTACTCATCTGTATTATGGCATTCCCTGTTATCCAGGAAGATTACTATCCCTGGTGCTGAAACTGCTCTGTGTAGTCCTTGTGGTTGAACAAAGAAACAGTTTCTCCTAGTCATACCTTTTAATTGAAATTATGAGGGATAAATGTTAATACCTTAACAAAATATTAGATTTTACACATTAGCATCTTGATTAATGATTAAGAGACTAATATTTAATATTCTACTTATTCTTGCTATCTTTATTATTGGAAAATTTTGCCTAGAAGGTAATTAACAGTACACAGTACATTGAGAAGTCTATAAATGTTCCTGATATCAAAACATATTACTACCCACCAAAAAGTTGACCTTGTTCATGTTAACTAGCATTTGACTTAATGTGTCAGGATTAAAGGATTTGTTTTAAAAATAAATATGTGCAATCAAATTCCCTGTAATAGCCCACTTGATTACAAGTAGTTAGCACTTATTCAATGCTTATAATAAATAGAATTGTGGTGAAATGGGCTTCCTCTGAGAGAATTGTTTTGCTGATTCTGAGTAGGGGTCAGGAGTGGGCTTTGCCTTTATATATTTCCACAAATAGAAGTATATCAACTTTTAGTGTAATTCCTCCTCAGATAGGTAAACCCAGAGTAAACACTAGTCATTGACACAGCAAGAATAGAACATTATAGATCTAGTGAGACCCTATCTTGGTCAGGCAGTTCCATCTGTATTTATACACCCATATGGGGACTTTGGGAGCCAAGGGACCTTTTATTGGGATGTACAGCAGCTAAAATTTGGACACCAAATTTTTCATTCTTGACTAATAAAATCATAAATGTAATCTAATTTCTGTGTGTATTCTCTTTTTGTGAATTTGTGCCTTACCTAAGAAGTATTGTGTGTAGGGGGAGGTGTAATATGTAAGTTGAATGTGAATGATATTAAACCAGTTATTAGTTTTATCTGATAAAATGTTAATTTAGGTGTTTTTTCTATCACTAAATTACTTGATAACAGGAATTTTCTTTTTTAACTTCAAACCTCAAGCACAATTTTCTAGGTCACTCTTTAAAATAGAATAGTATTGGGGCTCCTAGGTGGCTTAGTCGGTTAAGCATCTGACTTTGGCTCAGGTCATGATCTCACAGTTTGTGTGTTCGAGCCCCACGTCGGGCTCTGTGCTGACAGCTCAGAGCCTGGAGCCTGCTTCGGATTCTGTGTCTCGCTTTCTCTGCCCCTCCCCTGCTCACACTCTGTCTCTCTGTGTCTCAAAAATAAATAAAACATTAAAAACATTTTTTTAAATAGAATAGTATCTGTATTTTATAACTGAGTAGATTGATTTCTTTAACTGTTTTAAGACATGAGGTGCTTTGCTATATAAGCACCTTTTTTAAAAAATATAACTTATTGTCAAGTTGGCTAACATATGGTGTATAAGCACCTTTCTTTAAAGTTCCTTCTCCTGTATTCCCTGTCTCTGTGATTGGCACCACCAACCCTCTAGACCGCTTCTATTCTCTGTTAATCAGGTCCTACGGAGACTATTTCCTAAGTATTTTTTAGGCCTGTCCTTCCTCTGCATCACCACTAAGTTCAAGTTCAGATCCTTATAGTATCTACCCTGGATTATTGCATTAATGAGAGAGTCAGCCTTCTTGACTCAGGTCTCATTTCTTCTGATCTGTTTTCAACACTAACATCACAAAATATATTTTTAAATAAACTAGAGCCAGTTTTGTATAAGACAAATACATACACAAACACATGCTTTAAATCCTGAATGATGATCCCAATTATATATAATAGGAGGCATTTCATGATCTGGTCTTGACCTTTCAACTCAAACTTGTCTCCTGTCATTATTTCCCTTGCACATTATATTCCAGCTATTTCAGAATATGTAATATTCATGGAGCTCTCCCTAGGGTTCAGCCACTGTGTGAAGTACTTTATATATTTTTTGTCATTTAATCCTCAACAACTTTAGTCGGAAGGTCCTATCATTATCCATATTTTATAGGTAAGAAAAAAGAAGTTAGAAACTTGCCCAAGTTATACACCTAAGTAGCGTAGCAGCTGAGATTTGATTCTACACAGCCTGCCTCTAGAACGTACAGTGACTTTTCTATACTAAAGTACTTGCAGTTTCCTAAACCTGATATTTATCATAGGCCTCTGTATCTATCACATGCTCCTCCCATTATCTGGAAAGCCTTTCACAAGTGTGTCTACGCGTAGGGCTCATGATTATCCCACAAGACTTGACTCCAGCTGTCCCATTTCCATAGAAGTTTCTCTGTCTCCTTCAGCAGAGTTAAAGCCTTGGCACCTGTGGCACCTTCAGAGCTCGAGGAGGTCACTGGATGCAGTGGATAGACTATGCACCTGTGATGTGAGACAAGCCTGATTTGGATTTATGGCTCTGGTGCATATTGGCTTTGTGCCTTTGAGAGTGTCACGTCATGGCTCTGAATTTTAGTTTCTTTTGGAATTAGTAATACTTTTTTCAGGGAGCTAAAGGATTCAATGAGTTAATTTAATGAATCACATCAACCACAATACCTAGGACATAACAAACATTCATTAGGTTTCTCACCTCGCTCCTTCCACTACAGCCCTTGAACGTGGATGGAAATGGTTCATCTCCTTACTTGCCTGAAAACCACTTCTTCATTTGTGGCTCTACAGTGCCCCATAGGCACTTGTGAAAAGTGTGATATGAATGAATGAGCAACTGAATGTTTGATACCTAATGGCATGATTTGTATTTTGTGGCCTGCAAATTAGTAAAATAGCAACACCTGGCAAAGAAAAAAACTCCAGCTATATACCTTTTGCTTTCTTCACACAGTATCTAAAACCTTTGGCTCCTAATGAAAACAAATTATAACCAAATGATCTCTTTGAATGTGACTCAGATTTTATGTAAATAAAACAAGTGATGACAGACAAATGTAACATTAAAATACTAGGCAACTAAAAAAAATCAGTTCATAATCTCATAGTTTTGGGATGAAGAGAATGTGTATTTATCAATACGTAGATATATATTGTGCATATATATATGTTTGTATATATATATATATATATATATATATATATATATATCTTCAAATAAGTAGAAGTTGCTGCTTTTCTGGGGCTATTCATTGTTTCATTTTTTAAAATATCTGGTACTGTCTGATATATTGGATGTGGGTATTTATGATCAGGAGAAACAACATTCCAGGGACGGCTCCCCAGAATTTTGAATTATGAGATATGAAAGTAGAAGTAAAAGAAGGCAACCGAGGTGGAGTGTTTGAGAATGCTGTGTGTTACTACTTCTTGGGTCAACTTCCACCCTCCCTTTTATAGAATTGTTTATTATGCATTTCAAGCTCTATGCAGTTGTGGGCTCTCGAAACCAAAGCATCTAATATTAGAAGATGCCACAGTTGAAAAAACATGGAAGGTCAGTCTAAATGTGTGAACAAGTTAGAGGGCCACAAAATTAGAGATCATTGTCATACGACAGGTTTTAAATGATCATGATTTCTAGAAATAATTTCATGTAAATTACCTATGTAAATACATTTAAATGTGAATGATTTGGAGAATGAATAGCAGGTCCTCTGAATAACCCAACATATAAGTACTTACTAAGAGCATGGGTTCCAGGAACAAAATTCTTATGAAGCTTCTGCTCGTGGTTTATTCAATAAGATTCTATTCTGTTTTCTGAAACTATCCATTACATTCTCATTATAAAGCTTGTACTAAATTAAAAAAAAAATAAAGGCCTCTTCTTTTTAGTTTTCCTGCAGTCCCTGTTCTCCAGGGTGGGGAGGTTAAAAAGAGTCAGAAAATCCCACTTTTATGTCTATACCGTTTGGGTGCAGGGCCAAAACAGGCTGTGAGGCATTGAACCTAAGCTCCCTTCTGCTGGTAAATCCCATTGTCCTTCCTCAGTTACACACAATGGCAAAAAATAGAAGATGAGATAGTATGCACCCGAGTAACTCTTTAAGTATGTAAAATATCATTAAGTTAGCATTAGAATTGCACAGTATCTACTAACACAGAAATGTGCAACCTCAGTTCTCAAGGAATTTGTTATATTAGGTCAGCCCCATATATAACTTGTTTATCATGAGGGCTGAACCTTATGTAAGGGATATGTACAGCTTGAGGAGTTCATTTTGGCTAGATAACTGAGAGACACTAAATTCAATAGAAGGAATTTGTTAAATAGCTTTTCTTAAAGATGTTTAAATGAAAGGTATCCATATCTTAAATGCACATCTGCTTAGAGACAGAGGGAAGAACTAAATAACATTTAAGGATGGTGTGCTTTTTCTATTCAGTTATTAGGAAAGCATTTTGAAAATCAAGTCAAGTCCAGATCTTCCTATCCTGCTGATCAAAGATCAGGGTCACATGAATGGAATGGAAAACATTCTCTAGTGTTGTTTGTTTGTTCTCTAGTGTTTTTTTCTTTAATGTTCCAACTCACATTATTGTAAGTTTAAATGAAAATTAAATGTAATTTTCAATATCCGAGTAGCTGAGTGTGATTAACTAGTAGTTAACTCTCCCCACCTCATCCTCCTCCCTAAATTCTGGCTACCCAGCCTCCTTGAAGCTTCCTAATAGCCATGTGACCAAGGTTGATGACTGGTGTGTGTCAGTGAAGTGGGTCCTTTCCCTCTTTCCTCTGGTTAGCACATAGACATGGTGGTGAGCTCTTTTGTATCACTGGCGTCACACTAATGGGAAAAACAGAACAAAAGGAGTATGAGTATTGACAACCATGTGAAGCTGCACTGCCTTACCAGCTTGTTTTATTATATAACAAGGAAATAGTCTCTTTTTCTTATTTAAATAACTTCTTTTGAACCTCTTTCTTAGCTGCCAGACCTGTATCATAACTAATACCGAACTAGGTACTTGGAAGAGGGAATGAACAGAACAGAATCTGAAATGTATGGCATTAGCTTAGAGTGCCCCAGCAGGCAACAGTGACACAACTGGTGAGTCTAGCTAGGTCATGGGAAAATAGTTGCTAAAACTATTGCCTGTGACATCATAGAAGACAGACCACATGCCACCTGAGCCTATATCTCCAAAGAAAGTGGGTACACAGCGCCTGGGTGGCTCACCAGGTTAAGCGTCTGACTCTTGGTTTCAGCTCAGGTCATGATCTCAGGTCTTGTGGGTTCGAGCCGCACATCGGGGTCTGCCCTGGCAGCGTGGAGCCTGCTTGGGATTCTGTCTCTTCCCCTCTCTCTCTGCCTCTCCCTGCTGGTGTGCTGTCTCTGTCTCCCTCAAAATAATTAAGTCGGCTTCTAATTTTTTTAAAAGAAAGTGGATAAAGCCATTCCAGATCTTTGATGTAAGCTGGCTGCTTCTTGCTGCTTTCAGCAAAACCTTTAAAAGAGAGATGCACTCTGGCAACAGCTGGTCAACCTGAAGCAGAGCAGGAAAGGATCACAAGTGCCAAGAAGACTCTCTGCCCATGGTTTGCCATCCAAGTTGACTGAAAAGTCTGGAAGGAGCCTAGCACCCTGTCAACACTTCTGTACACTGAAGTAGCTATTAAAGGTGACTCAAACTTAGTAGAAGATAAAATTGTGGCCCCAAGCCATGGTGGCCCAACAGTGAGACCCAACTCAGGACTTAAAAATTAGATTAAGGGTTTGGTCTTCATACCCAAGACAATTTTTTCATCTGGCCTCAAGCTGCTGCTTTTAAATCGGGAGGTAAAGCAAGAGGGGGACAGAAACCAAAGCCCAGTAAATGAGAGTCAGGGAGTTCTCAGGCTTAAAAATCTTACCTAAGATCTTTGGTTTGGTCAACTTGCTTACAAAACTGAAAAAAAAGCAAATATATTGGGAGTCTGATATAGTTTTGAGAGAATTATATTGCCCAAGAAATGCCTTTAAAACCTGTACTGATAGTTAGATCCCTAAAGGAAACCCTGGACTCAACCTGCACTCTCAGGAAGCAGCTACAAAAGCTTTGCACTCCCACCCCCCTTTCCCATCTACTCCCTGTGCCTATTCGGCTGTAGCCATGATGGATGGCGAACTCTGAAAGTCCATTACAATGGTTTTACTCTGAAAGTAAAACCAGGAACCACAGAGGGTAGGAGATGAGCAGGCTCCTCCAGAGAACAGAACCCGAGATGGAACAAGGAACTCTACTACATTTCCAGAGCAAGAAGTTAAAGGAGTTGATAATTTCAAGAATTTTATAATTAATAAAAACCAGAGGTGTTTGTACATCTCCAGGTCTTTCCTTTCCAAAAGGGAGTTATTACAAATACCGTATTCATACTATGTGATTATTTTATATGGTTGAATATGGAGGAAAGCTGATCATTTGTTGTTCATGAAGAGCCACCTCTGGACTTTATAAAGAGACTGCATATCACTGTGGAAAGTATATATGTATCTTATGTTTAGGTAGAAGGGTGGGTTTGGATTTTTGAGTGGCGAAAGAGGTGTTGTGACAGTTAGCTGTCAATATCTGTTTTCCCCCTTTTTTAGAGTAATGGAACCCTGGTTTTTAGGTGGGTTCCTGGACATACAGAGCAATTATACTTCTTAGACTCTTCTCAATCACTATGCCAAGAACCTACTAGCCAATTAAATGCGAGCAGAAGTGAAGCATTCCACTTCTAAGATTTGACATAAAAGCATGCATGCCCCTCCCACTGGTTAATGGGTATACCAGTGACCCATCATAAGCCATGCAATGAGGGTTAACACCCTAGTCACAGAGAAACAATAAGAAACTTGGTTCTCCGATGGTTTTGTTATGGAACAAAACCACAAAACCAGCTTGAATTCTTAAATGAAAAAAAAAAAAACCTTCCATTTTGAGAACTTACTGTTAATTTAAACATTTAACATATTAGCCAAAGCTAATCTTAGCTAATATGACTGGCTTAATTAGGAATCCTATTAAAAGTGAAAAAAAGTCACTGGGAAGAATCTCTCACAAAGTAGAGATCTCTCATACCAAGCTTCCCATTACTTTTCTGGAGGAAGTACTATTCTGGACTAAGGGTGAAACTAAGAAATTGAGAACATATAATCATTTACTTCCAGCTTACAAGTTCATCTGGCAAAAAATGACTTTTTTTCCAAAGGAATATCTATTCTTGGATAGCCACCCTAAGCGGTGTTAAAAATGAGAATAGGGCAGGAGAGAAGAAGCAGAGTAGTGTCACATAAAAAGACTATTCCTGAGAATACCGCTGATATTAGAGATTGTGTATTTGTAGTAGCATCAGTTTCGTGGCTGCTGGATGTTCTCCAGCAGTATTCAGCAACATGGGTATAGGAAGAGAAACATTGACAATAGTACTGATGCAAGAT
Source organism: Felis catus (assembly GCF_018350175.1). Taxonomy (NCBI): domain Eukaryota; kingdom Metazoa; phylum Chordata; class Mammalia; order Carnivora; family Felidae; genus Felis; species Felis catus. Next base: position 13,867,588 of record NC_058368.1, on the reverse strand, counting down.
GAGGATGCTTCCAGGCATTCACGTCAGAAGACAAAGTTAAAGATATTAGCTTCAGCGTGGTTGTATCAGGTGTTGTATCATACTATCATATGATTTAGTCAAATAATAAAGTTAAGACAGGAACAGTTGATAAATTTGGAAAATAGGAAAAAGGTCTAGATCACTCTCAGCTCAGAGAGCCAGTTAAATAGAAGTAAGGAATAAGATATTTTGAGGAATCAAAATAAGAATCAGAATAAGGATATTAAAGCTTATGAATTTTGATATGCAGCAGTTGGGGTGATAAAAATGTCTAGGACACAGGAGGTTGGAGGCAGAATTCAAAAAGTACAGATTGTCAAAGCTTAGGGAATCAAGGACATATAAGGTTAGATGTTAAATGAGTTAACCACATGAGCAAAGAAGGGAAGGCAAGTAAGACGATGATGGGACTTAGGAAGAGAGGACGTTCTGGAAATTAGTGTAGTGGTGGTTGTTAGAAGATGACATAGCTAGATGGAAAGATCCCCAAAGCAGAAGTTTTTGTACAAGGGTGAGGAGCAATGATTTGAAATGATCTGGAATAGGCAATGTTGAACTAAAGCATGCAAGCCCATTTTTAAATTCTGTGATAACCTAGCTTTTGGAGAAATGACCAGCCTTCACTTGGGGCCATTTCAAGGGAAGCAATGTGTCCATAGAGGAAATTGAATTTTAATTAAAACAAAGAAATGGAATGAATGTCCTGTAAAGAGGTTTTCAGAAGTCACAGTGGAAAGGTTTGGGAAGGAAGGAAGCTTGATTCAGTAGTGAGGCACAGAGAGGTGTGCGGATGAGAAAATGTAGAGGATTAGTAGCTAGCGGTTTCCAAAAAAACTGAACAAAATGATTTTGTAGTTGCCTATTGTCTTCCCTGATGCTTCTGAGGGAGATGTAACTAAAGAACCTCCAAAGAAATAATTATCGAGCCTCCAAAGTAACACTGGTCTCTATCTGTAGGGTACAGAGTAAGTTCTTTTCTAAGACCCTCTCCTGCAAGAATTAATTATTTGACTTAAAGATAGAAGACTGAATGTAAATAACAGCAAAATTGTCTCTGATGTTATTGTAAAAACTAAAATCGTGTCACTTTGTAATTAAAGTAGCATCTTTCCAACAGAGAATACTGACCCAATGTCAATTTTATGGCTAGTTTTAAAATTCAGATACAACTTTCCATATCACTTAATTGTGCCTCTTTCAGTGAAAATATAGTGCTGCCTTCAGGGAGCACACCTCCCAAGAGATCACGAAAATCAATGAGAAATCCGATGTCTATTTGTTAGTAAAGACGTGAAGTTTGATGGGTCTTTTGGGACTATACCACTAGTCAAAGATTCTAAAGCAAAATTAAGTGGAGCATAGATGCCAAAAATCTCAAGAGATCCTTGAAGGATGAAATGTGGAAGATGGAGACCAATTTTGAGAACTACTACTGGTGTAGACCTGACCCTCCAGAAGAAGATGGCAATGGAATAGCATTCACACACACACACACACACACACACACACACGACAGAAAATAATATTAGTCCCTACTGGCCAAAAGAATATGAGGGGCACCTGGGTGTCTCAGCTGAGCATCTGTCTCTTGGTTTTGTCTCAGGTCATGATCTCACAATTCATGAGACAGAGCCCCATGTCAGGCTCTGCGCTGACAGTGTGGAGCCTGCTTGGGATTCTCTCTCTCCCCCCTTTCTCTCTGTCTCTCCCCCACTTACGTGCTCTGTCTCTCTCTTGAGATGAATAAATTAACTTAAAAAAAAGAACATGGAAAGATGTTGAAGAAAGGACCTTTAAACATGTGCAAATGAATAAAATGAATGAATGCCATGTGAAAAGAGATATCCTTTCAGTACTTTTAAAAATCAATCTCTAACAGCTGATGCCATGATTGGGAAACCCTTTGATGAGGACTAATTTCAAAATTATTATTTAAAAAGGTAAATCTTTCTTTAATAATGCAAATTAGGAGAAATATTTATCATTTTTAAGTCTCCTATTAAATATTTGGATCTACTTATGAATATGTATTCGTGATCTGAGATGCTGTGTTTTAGGCCCCCCGTCATCCTAATGATCTCAGCCTCCCAACCTGCTGTGGCCACAATGCACATGTACTCATAGTGTCTCCTCTTAGAATCCAGGACTCCTTGGAGTCCTCTTTTTCTCATTCACAGGTAATAAACTATAGCCCTCTTTTGTTAGAATCATTAAAGAAGAAATATTACTTACTTAAAGTAAAAGACCAACTTAAAGGTAATCCTTTTGTCACAGTAAATGGGCTCACCCTAGCAACTCTAAAGTATTAAGAAATTTAACACAGTTTAAAAGTGGGTAACACAGTTTGAGTCCAGACTTAACTAGGCAATTTACAAACTGTGCAGTCAGGGTGTTACAGAGTCTTGGTCACATCTTTCTACAGGCAGCAGCATGGTACTGCATATGGTTCTTTCAGATGTTCTGTGTCTTTTCCTGTTATTGTAGAGGTGATATGTGAACTGCACGAATGGCATACCTGGTTTTTTGTTGAGATTCATGGGCAGTGCTAAATAAGATAAAATCTTTAACAAAGAGATCCTAGAAAGAATCCAGCCTACCATCACTGAAGTTGTAATCAAAGCAACTCAGCTGTGAAAATTAAGGACAGTGGGATTTTTGAGTTTTTGCCTTGGGATTTGCTAAAGAGAGAAAACCGCAGGTAGAGGAAAAAATGAAACCACCAAGACATGGTAACTTACCACATTAGTCTGTATTTCTGAATGTGCAAATCCAAATTAGAGTAAATCCAGTGTTTTTACAAACGCTTATTGCAACCTCTTCTCTGTCCCTTGGCAGTGACCTGTTCCGTGTTATTGCCAATTCGACCCCTAGATGATCAAACTTTCTCTTCTTCACTATACCTATACCTCATAGTTTTTCATACGGATTCTTCTTTTTTCCAGAATGCATCTCACACCTCCAAGCCAAATTTGTTGATATAATTGTTGATAAATTTGTTGATATAGGTACCCTATAACACTATTTATGACCACCTTTTACCAAAAAAGCACATGAAGGCTTAAGGTATAGAGTGTGAACGTTCTTCCATCCACCTTTCAAAGCCTGTTTCTACCAACCCTCTTTTTGGTTCTCTGTCTCTGGGAAGGAAGAAAGAAAATGAAGTCTCAAGAGACAAAAGTCATTCTTTAGATCATAGATTTCTACTGAACAGAATTGCAACAGCATTAGGAAGCTTTACACTCAGAATTAGGAATTTCAGCCTTGTTCACCGTCTTGTACATTCTGTTTCTTGCATCTCTCTCTAGGACATAGACTGGATGGGACCTGTGTCTAGGCACTAAAAGACTCAGATTTCTTTCTTTTGTCATTTCTGATTCTTTCTACATTTATCTCTGGCTGACGAATGAGATCAAGGTAATAAATTAAACTAAAACTTATCCTAGCTACATAGCCAATATCCTTTCTTCTTTCACTTTCTTCCTCTATTCAGCCACTAGGAAAGTTGCATCTCTGTATGGGAGCAGAATAGGAGTAGAAGTCTCAGCACAGGCCAGCTCATATAAACCTTACTCTTTCATCTGAGCTTGTAATAAAAACTCTCCTTGATATATCAGGCATTTATTTGTTCAGCCACTTATGATGTGATATTTTGGTCCCCATTTTGCTATGATTCTTTCTGTGTAGCACACTTCCTGTGACTTTATTGGGTGGGGGGTAGCAGGGAGGGAACCGGTTGACGATGGATAAAGACAATTTGCAAAATGCCTGTGAAGCCCTTGTGGTGGAAAACAGCATTATTGCCGGACAGGGAGTGATTAATTGGGGATCTAAGTCTGAATTTCTGCCTTCCTGGACCAAGCAATAAATCTATTATTATAGCAACAAGCTCCTCTCAATTCCGCATTAAAAAAAAAATACACAAGGCATGATGCTAGACTGCTAAGGGGAATCATTTTGGTCCACTCTGCTGAAGTGCTTGGGCCTGTTTAATACGCTTACAAATAAAAACATCAAAAGAAACAATATTTCTCCATGAAGTGGAATATTAGCATTTTATATGAGAAAACAACTCTGTCAGAATATCCCCCAAATTGTAGAACTTTTAGCATTCCTGCCCCTGCCCCTCAAATGCTGGTGGCACCCTGCAATCCTGTGACAATACAAAACCACTACTCATTTCCATTACCAGATACCTTCTGTGGGGGTAGTACCACCCCAGCATTGAGAACTACCAAAAGGAGGGAAGTAATCATGAACCTGCTTCAGATTTAGGTTATATTGGAAACATCATGTTAGATGAGAAATAGATACCAGGGTATTAAGTCAAATAAATTATCGAATAAAAAATTAAGTCTAGAAACACAAAGGAAAGCAGAGTCAACCAGACCAATTTTAGGAAGATCAGAAGTCAATGAAGAGAGGTAAGAAAGATTTATAGGCCCAAAAAGAGTGAGGTAAGATGAACTAATTACTAACAGTAAAGAGAAATGAAGCATCTTAAATGTCCCAGTGCTTTTCCTCTTCAATCTGACCCAGATTCATAGGTGAACCCTGCTTGCTTTAGCACACTAGTTTCCCCTGAGGGGGTTCCCAAGTATTTTGCAAATAGTGTGTTTCCTGTAAGACCTGTATTTTTTTATCCTCCACCTCCTGAATCTGAAAGAGGTAGATGAGAATAAAGCAATGCATCTAGATTTGTGGCTTATCACTAAGATAGTGATGGTCAATCTGATGTAGAAACATATAAAGGTAGGAATAAAAAAAGTCATTCAGGTTGATTAGAATTTCAAGACTTTATGCTAACTACCCACAGCTTCTTTTCTTTTTATTGAAGTATAATGGGCATACAACACCCTATTTGTTTCAGTGTAAATCATAGTGACCTGGTATTTTTACACATAACGAAGTGATCCCAAGTCTAGTCACACTATCTTCACCATATGAAGTTATTACAATATTATTGACTATATTTCCTATGCCACATACATTACATCCCCATGACTTATTTATTTTATAACTGAAAGTTTGTACCTCCTAATGTCCTTCATCTATGTCACTTGTGCCTGTCTGGTAATCAACAGGTTGTTTCCTGTATCTATTAGTATATTTCTATTTTGTTCGTTTGTTTGTTTTGTTTGTTCTGTTTTGTTTGTTTCTCTGTCTGACTTCTTTCACTTAGTCTAATACCCTGTGGGTCCATCCATATGGCCCAAAGTGGCAAGATTTCATATTTGATGGCTAATTCACATTCCATTATACACACACATACACACACACACACACACACACACACACACACACACACACTCATATACACACACATATATGCCATATCTTTATCCATTCATCTATCAGTGGACACATAGACTTCTTTCATATCTTGGCTATTGCAATTAATGCTGCAATGAACATAAGGGTGCATTTATCTTTTTGAATTGGTGTTTTCATTTTCTTCAGGTAAATAACCAGAAGTGAAATTGTTGGACCATATGGTAGTTTTATTTTTAATCATTTAAGGAACTTCCATACTATTTTCCATAGTGGCTACGCTGATTTGCATTTCCACTAAATCATAAAATTCCTGGAAGAAAACATAGGCAGTTAGCTCTTTGACATTGGTCTTAGCAATGGTTTTTGGACCAGTCTTCTCAGGCAAGGACAAAACAAAAGCTAAAATAAACAAAAGAGAGTACATGAAAACAAAAAATTTTTGCACAGTAAAGGAAACCATCAGCAAAATGAAAAGGCAAACTATTGAATGAGAGAAGATATTTACTAATCACACAGTTTCCTGAAGGTGGTTGTACTCTTGTGCATCCATGCCCTATGGCATCCTTCCACCTACACTTTCTTTTCCCACTCTCTCATTGTCGAAACTCATCCTCCAACGTTTTAGCTGTGAGGCCACTTCCTGCGAAAGCCATTTTCGAACTCCCATGGTTCTTTGCTTCCCACCTCCCCACCCCCAATAGACCTTGAAGTACTTTGCTTTATTTTGTAGTTTTTGTATGTAGGTCTTATTTTCCTGACATGGATTGGAGACTCCTTGAAAGTAAGAGCTAATGTCATATTCATTGTATTTGCTATCACACTTGCGATCATCTGCTCCTTCAGAGGATCTCGGTCAGTGAAGATCTCAGCATACTTCACAGGTATGCAGACAACTTTTCAACAATGTGAAGAAATTATTTTGCTGTACAACTAAGTAAGTGTATTGTTACAGCAGTGTCTGCAGATGAAACAGAGTTGAGTGCATGGTACCTGACAGTGAAGGGCAAGGTATCATTTGCTGCAAATAAAAAGAGGCTTGATATTCTCAAAACTGCATCGAAAAAGGATACAAATAACTGAAAGAAGAAATGATCATTTAAAACAAAAATTTACTACAACTGCTTTCTCTGTCTAGAGCAGTGACAAATGCATTTCTTGGGTAGACAGATATTTTATTTTTAAAGTACTTTGATAGGGACGCCTGGATGGCTCAGTGGGTTGAGCATCCAACTTCTGCTCAGGTCATGATCTCATGGTTCATGAGTTTGAGCCCCATGTCAGGCTCTGTGCTGACAGCTCAGAGCCTGGAGCTGGCTTCAGATTCTGTCTCTCTCTCTCTCTCTCTCTCTCTCTCTCTCTCTCTCTCTCTCTCTCTCTGCCCCTCCCTCACTCATGCTCTGTCTCAAAAATAAATAAACATTAAAAAATTATAAAATAAGTAAATACATAAAAATAAAAGTACTTTGATATAGGTAAGAGTGAGAAAACAAAGAGAGCTGGACTTCTCTGTCAAGAGAAGACTGGTTTGCAATCTTCCAGGAGGAACAAGTGAATTGTGAGGCAGGGGTGGGGAGTATGGGATGTAACCTGGAGAAGAGGAGATGTGGGGCTGCAAGTAACAGAGAGAGGAGGATGGACCTTGAGCATGGGAAACAAACAAGGCTGGAACCTAGAGGGTGGCCAGGAGAGAACCCCTACAGAAGTGTTTACGTTTATTTTCCCCCTTGGCTTGTGGGAACAATCACAATTAGTACTTAATTTTGAGATTTTCCTCCCCTATGTCATTATAGCTTCAATTATATAAAACCTTCAAAAAAGTTTGCTGCACATAACAGCTTGCATTTAGTAGGGTTTGGGGAATAAAAAAGCAGAGCTGATTCCCCATGTGGGACAAATTACATGCAAAAAAAAGAGTAATCATATGGGCTGTTCTGGTTATGTGGCTGTTGGCTCTCTGCCCCATTTCTATCTCCGTTGAATCACAAGGGATTGAAAGGTGGCAAACGATATTTCCCAGATTCTCTTGCCTGAGAGCTTACATATAAGTCCTGCCCATGCCCATGGGAGGCATTGGGTGGGAGATTAGATGAAGGGTGGAAGGGGGAACAAGCCATTTTTTCCTGCTTGTGGCAGCACTTCTGGACAGAAGCAGCAGCGAGCAGGCAAATTTAGGCTCCTGGGCTCCTGCCCAGGCAGTGATTTCAGCAATAGAGTTAGCAGCACAGTGCGTGTGGGCTCTGGCTTCAGTAGTAGCAGCAGCAGTAATGAACGTCTCCCAGTCTGAGCTCTTGCGGTTTCAGTGGAGATGCAGGCTCTCGGCCTCCTGCAGGGTGGAAGCAGTGAGTGTAGCAGCAGCACTGGCCAAAGCAGCTCCCAGAAGCCTCAGCACCACAGGGGCACGGTATCTATGTAACTCTATTTCCTCTTTTGTTCTTCCATTCCTGTATAAACACATCTTTCGATTTTTGCTCTTTTAGCTCTGCTAACATTTTTGTGACCAAATCCTTGTATTAAATTCCCTCTATTTGAGAAACTCTGGTGGTTCATTTTATATGTCAACTTGACTGAGTTCTAGGATGCCCAGATAGTTTGTCAAACATTACTCTGGGTATCTCTGTGAGGGTGTTTTTGAATGAAATTAACATTGCGTAGGTGGACTGAGTAAAGCAGATTGCTCTTCCTTGTGGGTGGGCCTTAATCAATCAGTTAAAGGACTGAATGGAACAAAAAAAAGCTAACCCCCTTCAAAGTAGGTGGGACTCTTCCTGCGTGACTGCCTTGAGTTAGGACACTGGGCTTTTCCTGCTAAGGGACTCAAACTTAAATGTTGGTTCTTCTTGGGTCTTGAGTCTGCTGGCTTTCAGATTGGAACTTACCATCTGCTCTCCTGGTTCCCCAACTTGCTGAGTACACGTCTTAGGAATTCTTGGCTTCCATAATCATGTGTGCCAATTTTTAATAATAAACATATAACAGATTTGATATATACACTTTTAATTTTTTAATGTTTATTTATTTTTGAGAGAGAGAGAGAGAGAGAGAGAGAGAGAGAGAGAGAGAAACATCATGAGCAGGGGAGGGGCAGAGAGAAGGAGACAGAGAATCTGAAGCAGGCTCCAGGCTCTGAGCTGTCAGTACAGAGCCCGATGCAGGACTCAAACCCATGAACTGTGAGATCATGACCTGAGCCAAAGTCGGATGCTTAACCAACTGAGCCACCCAGGTGCCCCAATATATATGTATTTACATACACACACACACACACACATGCACGCACGCATACACACACATACACACACACACACACACACACACACATATATATATATATATATATATATATATATATATATATTATATGTACACACTCTCATTGGTTCTTGTTATTTCTCTGAAGAACCCTAATACAGATTTTGGTACTGGGAGATGTGGTACAGCTGTAATAAATAGCTGAAAATGTGCAAGTGTAGCCTTGGAAGTGGGTAGTGGGTAGAGGCTGGAAGAGTTTTGAGGTGCATGCTAAAAAACGCTGACATTCCCATGAACAGACAGTTGGTAGAAACATGAACATTGTCATTGTGAACACCGTGATGACTGTATACTTTTTATCAGTTTTATTGAGATATAAAGATCTCAATTAGTGTTAGGTGTACTAGAGCTATTGTTTAGTGCACCTATAAGTTTAGTACCATTTTTAAGTGTACAACATAATGATTCAATATTGTACAACAGAATGATTCACATATTGTGAAATGGTTGCCACAACAAGCTCAGTCAACATTCATGTCACAGAGTTGCAAAATTTTTTTCTTAAGAAAGCTTTAAGGTCTTCTCTCTTAAATAAGTTTCAAATAGACAGTACAGTATTGTTAAGTATAATCACCATGCTGTACATTACATTCTTAGGACTAATTTACCTTAGGGAAGATAAATTAATGGGAGGTTTGTATCCCCCTTCACCCATTTTGTTCCCCTTCACCCATTTTGCCCACCTCTGCAAGCCCCAAATCTGACGACCACCAATCTGTGCTCTATATCTATGAGCTCAATTTTTTCAGATTCCCACATTCTGTCTGACTTATTTTACTTAGCATAATGTATTCATGGTCCATCCATGTTGTCACAAATGGCAAGAGTTCCTTCAAATTTATGGTGGAATAATTTTCCATTGTATACATATACCACATTGTCTTAATTCATCTGTCCACTGATGGACATTTAGGTTATTTCCATGTCTTGGCTATTGTAAATAATGCTGTAATGAGCGTTGGAGTGCAAATATCTTCTTGGGATAGTGATTTCATTTCCTTCGGGTATATTCCCAGAAGTGGCATTGCTGGGTCGTCTGATAATTCTGTTTTTTGGGGTTTTTTGTCTGTTTTTGTTTTTGTTTTTGAGGAGCCTCTATACTCTTTTCCATAGCAGCTGCCCCAATTTACATTCCCCCCAAGAGGGAGCAAGGGTTCCTTTTCTCCACATCCTTGCCCATATTGGTTATCTTTTAACTTTTTGATGACTACCATCCTAACAGGTTTGAGGTGATAATGACTACATACTTATACAGATACGATGAGACATTATATTTTGAGATTGCAGTATAATTACTGCTAACTTATATGGTACATTTAATCTTTTCAAGTGTGTTGCTTAAGATAGCTGGTTTTCAAAATATCCCCTCAAGCACAAAAAGGTTGAAAGCCATCGCTTTACATGGTGGACATTCGATAAGCATTTATTCAATGATCTCTCAACTTTGCATTATCTAAGTGGTTGGAGATTACCAGTAAAGCGTCAGTATATTTTTTCTGTTATCTAAAGAATGTTTTCATTTATGCCTTGGTACAATTGACATTTATAGTGAACAGTAGTAATAAGTTATGTCACTGTGAAAAATAAAAAGAAATCGAAAATGTTATTAATTACAGCATATCATGGCATCAGAGTGAATAGTTAAAATGTCTGTCTTGAAAGTGGAACTAATGGTCAAAAGGGAGATTTGAATTTAACTTAAAATAGGGCAGGTTTTTATTTTTATTGAATGAGCTAAATTGGGCATTATAAACTAATAGAAATTATTTAAAGAAAATTGAAGTTTAAAGCCGAAATAAAAACACCAACTAACTGACAATTATAGTTTTTAGAGTCTATGAATGAATGGTTACAATACAGCAGAAGGTTTCTGGGAAACTGGAGGAAAAGAAATGTAAAAATGCTTTATATAAACTATTAAAAGAGCTGGCTACATAATCCTTCATATTTAGAAAATGTGATTTTATTTGTGGACCCTCTAATAGCAACAATAAATAACTCACAGGTTTTTTTTTTCCGTTGGTAATAATTTTGGGTGCATCACTTTTTTTCTTATACATTTTTATTGCAGTATAATTCACATGCCATAAAATTGACCCATCCAAAGTGGTACGATTCAGTGGCTTTTAGTATATTCACAAGGTTGTGCCCCATCACCACTACATTTTTATCAGCTCCAAAAGAAACTTGTACTCATTAGAAGTCACTCCTTATTCTTCTAGCTCCTGGCAACCATTAATCTACTTTCTGTGTTTGTGGATTCGCCTATTCTGGACATTTCATATAAATAGAATTATATATGACCTTTTGTATCTGGCCTCTTTCACTTAGCATGTTACAGCATATATCAAGATGTTATTTCTTTATACGGTCGTGTTGCTTTTTTATTACTCATATTGCTCAAATATGTCAGCTACTAGTTTAATTATAAAGTTTATTGATGCTTTCCTAGTTTAATTCCTCACAGTGTAGCCCTCAGTCTTCCTTACTTATAGATGCTGGACACCCACTTAGTGTTACTTGAAGAGTGCTAAGAGAGTCCCATGTAAATTTGTCTTCCCCACCTTATCATGCTCCACCCCCTCCTACTGCTATACTTCTTTCAGTGTCATCAGTAAAAATTTATTCCATTGTCTTAATATGTGCTTTGTTTGAAAATGCAAATATCCTTTACATATGTATATTGAACCGTAAATATCAGTTGACTAGCTCAGTTTCAGCATTGACAGTAAGCTAATAGCACTGCTTAGAAATTGGCATTTTTGGGGCGCCTGGGTGGCACAGTCGGTTAAGCGTCCGACTTCAGCCAGGTCACGATCTCGCGGTCCGGGAGTTCGAGCCCCGCGTCAGGCTCTGGGCTGATGGCTCAGAGCCTGGAGCCTGTTTCCGATTCTGTGTCTCCCTCTCTCTCTGCCCCTCTCCCGTTCATGCTCTGTCTCTCTCTGTCCCAAAAATAAATAAACGTTGAAAAAAAATTTTTTTTAAAAAAAAGAAATTGGCATTTTTAATAGAGGAAGGAATGAGATAAGAATCATTTCAAAGGTGCTTTTGGGAAGCAAAGTTGGCTTGGCATCTCTGATGAAAAGAAAGTATTAGTAAATTTCATTTACTGAACCCCTAGTTCAATGGTGTGAAATCTTATTCTTGGAACTGCAGACAGAGAGTTGTATCGTATCATTAAGTATCACACAGTCTTGCATAGGAGGCAGACATATGATCAAGTCTAATGCAAGGTATTAAGTGCTGAGATAAACATATCTATAAAGGGCTATGAAAGCCCAGGGCAAGCTGGAGGAGACTGAAGTGGAAACGTCAAGGATGGCTTCCTGGAAGAAGTGACATGAGAAGGGTTTTTAAACTCAGTGTGTGTTAGCTAGATAAAGAATGGGGGAAAGGCATTACAAGCAGAAGAAGCAACCATGATAAGAAAGCCAAAAGAATCAAATCACAAGCTGCTTTCACAAATGTCAAGTAGAGCAGTATGTCTAAAGAGAAGGGATGAAAAAGATTAGAAAGAATATAATAATAACACCTACTATAAAAAATGGGCTATTTATTATGTGCTCGGCACTGCCATAGGTATTTCACATGCCTCATCTCACTTAGTCCTCACAACAATCTGATTACATAGGTGCTATTTCTATCTCTATTCTCAGATAGAAGAAAATGAGGTATAGGAAGGTTAAGTAACTTGTCTACATTCTCACCTCTAGTGAGCAAGGCATGATGCCGAAGTATTAACCTCTCTGCCGTTGGACCACGATGGCCCTTGTTTGTTAGGCTGAGGCATTTGACCTTCATCCTAAAAGTCATTGGAACCTGAAAGGTTTTAAGCAAGAAAGTGACCTGACATGAACAGATTGACAATTTTAGAAAATCGCTGTGGAGCTTGGGTAGGATAAAGGGTTTGTGCAATCTAGAGGTTGAGAGAGCAATAATCAGGCAAAAAAAAAAAAAAAAAAAAGATGAGGGTCTCAGATCAGCAGAGCAAAAAAGAGAACCCAACATATATGTAGGAAGTAAAAGCAGACTCTTAGGAGATGGGGACTGAAGGGGGAAAGTCTAGAATGACTGAAACACTAAGTCATTGGGTAAATGCTTATGCCTTCAAATAGAAGCATACAGAGGGAAGAAAGGATCTTAATTCATATCAATTAATTCATGAGTATGAAGTGATTAGGCAACTTTCAGGTAGAAATGTCAAATACAGAGCTGACTTTGTGGGTCCAGAGGCCAGCAGTGATGTCTGAGCTGAAAATAAGAAGTTAGAGGAACCGGGTCATAAATGGTCATTGAAGGAAAACAGACTTAAACATGGCCACCCAGTGAGGACGTATATGGCTGGAAGAGCACAGAACAAAGAATCAGGCTCTGAGCAGTGATGGCAGCATCATTGAGGCATCATTGGGAGATCCTGCATGCGAGAGACGGAAAAATGGTCAGAGAAGGAGGTGGACAGGTCGGCAAGGGTGGTGCCACTAACACTAAGGTGAGTTTTAAGGAGGGAGTGTTACAGCAGTGACAAATGCCACAGGGAGGCCAAATAAGAGCAGGACATAAACTGTCATTGAATTTGACAGTTTGAAGATAAATGTGACCTTATGGAGAGGAGTTTCAGGGCCTGGAATCAGATTGCAACAAGGGGTGAATGTAAGGAAAGGAAGTAAAGAAGGTGAGCACACAACCACAGTTGGCACCATAGTCACTATGAAGCTTTGAGGGGAAGGAAAGCTAAAAGAGGGAATGAAAAGGAGAGATAAAGAAGGCATTTGATTTATTCTGACCCCATGTCTACACATGAGGAACATATTCTAAACCATCACTTCCGGTTTTGTAGATAAAGGCAAATAAGTCAGAAACTGACATAAGGTTTCTAGAGTTTTCTGACCAACAAAATCTGCAGAGCCCTCTGTTGCCTTTGGAGCAAGAAGGGTCCCAATAAGACAACCATGTGAATCAAGAGAAAGCAGAGATCACTTTCAGCTTTCTCTGGAGCCAAGCTCAGCTTAGGGAGATTCAGAGGTTCCCTGTAGGCTTGGAGTCAACTAGGGAAGGTAGCTGAGGTCTTGGCTGGCTGGCCAGCTACCCTGCAACAAGAGGCTTCCTGGGAGAGGGGAGGATAAGGCCCCGTGGATTAAGCCTGCCTATGGGTAACACACTGGGTATTGCCCAAGCAGGAAGCCGCCCCAAGGCCTTTCTTTCTAAGCTTCTGTAGACCATCTAAAGGACCATTCCAAAGAATTGGGAGTGATAAAACACCAGTGTCAGTGAGCAAAGTCAGGACTCCAACAGTCAGGTCTAACTGAAGAGACCTCCCCATACTCAATGCAGTCAGTCACGTAACTGAATCTCCATTCCTTCCCTGCTGCTGCTGGGTGTTTTAATCACCTCATATGGACCCTGTTGGTGACAGGATTTCTGCTTTAAAGTTATCAGGATGGCCAAACATAGGACACCCAACACTGGACACATGAAATGCTGGTAGTTAATTAGTTACATGTACTCACCACCCAGGGGAGGAGGATACAGTCTGCTATATAAGGCCACACGGGCTGTATGAGGACTTGAGCAAACAGTCAAGGGTGCTGGGAGGCAGCCTTTATAGCATCAAGAGGTTGAGGTGACTGGTTCCTGTGGGAGGATGTGATTGGCTTATTTGAATTCTTCTGGGGGTGGGCAAGGAACAGAAATCCACTGCTCGGGGATAAGCAGCAGCTGTGCCTGGTCCCCTCGATGAGGAGGGTTTTTCAACCAGGGGACCTTCTACATGGGGTAGAGTAGGGAGAATTTGGGCATTAGGTTATTTGAGGCCCTACAGATTTTATCAGATGTCAAAGCAGCACATAATATTGGATCTTAATTTTAGGTCTTACACCACATGGGTGATGGGCCAGGAGCCCTCACAGGCTTCCTGAGAGTTAGGTGGATAAAGACTGCCTCCGACCATTTGGCTATTATAACACGTACCACAGACTGGGTGGCTTACAAACAACACACGTTAATTTTTGGCAGTATGGAAGCTGGAGGCCTAAAGTCAGGGTGCCTGCATGGTCAGGTCTGTGTCTGGGAGGGCCCGCTTCCTGGGTCATAAATGGCCATCTTTTCACTGTGTCCTTATAGGGTGAAAGGGGCTAGGGAGCTTTGGCGAGGAGGGGGTGGGGAGGGGTCTCTTTTATAAGCGCACTAATCCCATTCATGAGATTGCCACCTAATCACTTCCAAAGACCGCACCTTCTAATACCATCACATCGGGGGTTAGAATTTTAACATATGAATTTTAGGGACACACCGACATGCAGTCCATAGCAGAGGAGGATTATTACAGGCAGAGAGAAAACACTGAACTGGACAGTGATAGTTGATAATAATAGTTGCATCTGACTGAATACTCACTTAAGAGATCTCATTTTAAATCAAAAGCAACTAGAAAATTTACTGGTTTGGGTTAAGCTTTCTGATTGGATCAAATTTAGTTTTTCTGCTATTGGGCAATAACAGGGCTGGTCAAAGAAAAGTATGTGTAGTCATAAAAATAAAATGGGTTTATGTTTCCACAGAGCTGATTGGTGACATCCAATTCATACTTGCCATGCCCATTGTTAAAAGCTGCAAAGGGGCTAAAGAGTAGGTTAGGGTCCTTCCACGAGAATGCTAAAAGACTGTCAAGAAGCCATTACCTTTCATGAATCTAGCAAGGCCCTTAGTCTGGCCCTCAGCCCTGTCAGTTTCTCTGAGCTGAAAACCTAGGAAAGATGATTCATGGGGCAATCTACTTACAAGAGACCTAAGTAATCTAGTGTTGAGATATTCAATTCTAGTTGCTGGAATGCATACATTCTCCATCTGGGGTGTTCCTTTGCCGGAATTTGGGTACTCAGAAAGATAAACTGATAATCAGAATATTGATTAGTGAACACAAGAAAAGATTTCATTAGTCTATGACAAGGCCTGATCAATCATCTCTACTCCACTTACAGAGATGCCTTTCCAGTGACTGGAAAGTTCATTTCAGCCACGTTTGGCACTTCTCTCTGTATGGTGCTGAATAAACACTGCTCAGGTCTCCTTTAATGCTTTCCTTCTTTATGCTCTGCACTGACCCAGGCCAGGTTACATATATCTCCTATGGGCTCCCTTAGCATATATTGATCATGTACAGATAAGGAGCGTATTTTAATTATCTGTTTATTGGTGTGTCTCCTTCATGACTGAAATACCTTTAGGACAGGAGTACTGTCATCTTGCCAATCTTGCTTCCATTGCTAATTCCAGACTATTCCACTCTCATGCGCTAGCCCCTTTTTCATTTCCTGCATCAACCTTCAAGTTATTCTCCCACATTCATGAGAGCATTCTGGCTTTTGGCTCTAGGGTCATCCTCTCCATCTCTAATCCTCCTTTATTCTGGGGAATTTTGATTGCTCTGTGGCTTATCCATGGATGGTCTTCACCTCCAGTTTCACTCCTACATTATTTCAACCTGCTTCCTTCACCACGCCATGGAATTCCCCATCATCTGGAATTGCTCTTTCCACTAGAAGGCACGATTGAACCTAGTGAGAGGCTGTTCTGGTAACAGGGCTGATGTTGAAGGGATCAAAGATTAAGCTGAACTGGAAGGTAGGTTTACCAAAGGAAGCTTTAGGCATGACAACTTGGGATGCTGGCCTGGTCACCCTGTAACATGGGAGAAACTCTTGGAGGACTTGGAGCATGAGCTTTGACCAGATAACTTTGCCTGGGGTGGTGGATACCATAGAGGTGAATTTGTTCTTGGATGGCCTTGAAGAGAGATCTTCAATAGTGAGACACATACTAGACCCCTTGGTCCAATAGATGAATGTGTTAGTGTTCTAGGGCTGCTGTAACAATATACCACAGGCTGGATGACTTAAACAATAGTATTTTCCACAGTACTGGCTGGAGATGATCAAGATGCTGTCATGGTTGGTTTCCTGTAAGGGCCATAACTAAAGGATCAGTTGGCTTTTAGATAACCACTGTCATCTAAATGTTGTGTCTCTGTGTATGCAAAGTACCCCTAATGTTTCTTCTTATGGTGATGATGCCAGTCATATTGGATTAGGGCCCCACCCTAATGGCTTCATTTAACTGAATCATTTCTTTTTATTTTTTATTTATTTTTTAAAAATTTTTTAATGTTTATTTATTTTTGAGACAGAGGGAGACAGAACATGATTTGGGGAAGGGCATAGAGAGAAGGAGACACAGAATCTGAAACAGGCTCCGGGCTCTGAGCTGTCAGCACAGAGCCAGATGCGGGGCTCGAACCCACGCATGAGATCATGACCTGAGCCAAAGTCAGACACTCAACCGACTGAGCCACCCAGGCGCCCCGAATCATTTCTTTTTAAAGACCTCAACTCCAAATATGATTACATTCTGAAGTATCAGGGATCGGAATTTAAACATATTAATTGTGGGGGGAAGGTAAACAACTAGCCTATAACAATGAATAAGACTGGAACAGAGCAACTCTCAATAATCATTTGAGTGATTTTCCCCCCACAAATTGTTTATAATCTTTGTCACTTTGTCTAAACCACGAAGTGAAATAAGATTTTAAATATAAAAAAGAGTGGAAATCTGCTCAGATAAACTCTTTGGAAACAAATTTATTGATGGAAGTTTTTTTTTTCCCCCAATGGAAGTATTGATAGGATAATTAAATCACACACACTCACATGCACACACCACACACACACACACACACACACACACACACACAAATACACACATCATTAATCAGGCTTGAAAGCTTATTTTTTTGGGGGGGTAATTTTCAAAAATAGGGAAAATCATGACTTTTTTACAAATATAAAACAAACATGGGTTGAAGATCTTACTTAACTCATTGATCAGTGAAAAACCAGATGTTACAAGCAATTCAAAGAAGAATCCAAAAGAACAGATACATTTCTAGATGAGGACTATTGAAATGAATATACCAATGGAAAAGACTGTCTTTTTCCATAGGTGGGAGGGTGGGTCCCTCCATCAGTCAGTATTACTTGCGTGTCTACAGACAAGAATTATTTTTGCAGTGCTGTCAGCTGCCGACAGCTTACAAAATTGGAAATAAATCTCCCCTAGACTCAGAACCAAAAAAGTGGAAAAGTATGCTATAGACAAAGCACAATTTTCCATGGAAACCCAAATTTTTCCTTATAGTCTCAAAAACACTGAAATTTTGAAATTTTGATATTCCAGATTAAATAATATTGTAATTCTCACATCTACAAAATAATAATAATAATAATAATAATAATAATAATAATAAATATTGCAATAAGGAATTGTTAAAATATATTCAGAAAGATTCTGATCAATGAATTTCAGGCCTTGACAGCATGTTGATGGGAAAGAGATTTGGGGGTTGGGAAGGGGATTTGTTACACCCAACTCCTTCATCATATAGGCCATTACCACCTACTCAATTTACTCAAGGAGTTTATTTTGGTACTGAGTACACAATTATTGGAAATGGAATTTGTGGATGTTCTCTTATTTTGAATAGAATTTTGGTAGAGGATGTATTAGAAGGAAAGCTGAGCGAATTAACAGATAAGAACCTATCTGAGAGATTTGCTACTGTTTTTCTATAAAGAAATTCCTTCTGGAGTTGAAAATAAATGGATGTATGTTTAAAAATATATTTCTAGACACTCAAATGCCCTTACCTCCTGGAGGATAACGTTTTTCAATTACTTTGTTGGTTTCAGTCTCCCAGTCAAGGATTAAAGCACTAAAAATAATTGTCTTTATGTTGCTTTCCAGTGTTGGGTTTTATTGTTTCTCTTTAAAATAAAAGTATCTGGACTTTGTATTAAAGACCATTCTAATTCTAAAGAGTAACTCATTTTGGTAAATTAAAATTAGCTAGAAGATCAGCAGGGATTAAAACATTCAATAATTTGACACCTGATTGGTCTAGAGTAGTGAAACTCTGTTCTGATAGTTTTCCATCACAAGGACTCTGAATAAATGATATCTTAGGTGTTCTACTGATAGATCAAATTGATTGCCCTCCTTCTTTAGTGCTGTGTTAGCTTGATTTGTGCATCGTGAATTATGAACAAAGGCACCTGATCCTTGGCAGGACTCTCATGTTTGTGTCGGCACTCCGTTTTCCCAGGCTCTGGAGAACTTGAGAGAAACATGCCTAAATTAAAGAGTTAAGGAAGTAGGGCAGCTGAAAACATTTATTGTATCACCATTAACACTGACCGTCATGGGGATAGTCTTCCTCAAGAATGGCAGATATATGTGTTATGCACCATCGTTCAACACTGATAATGTAACACAGTACTTTTCCTGCTGACCCAGAAATGGCCACAAGCAATAAATCAGAATTGGCATGCAATTTGGAAATTATTTACTCTCCTTGTTCCACCTCTTGTTTTTGAATTTCAGTCTACCATGAACCCCATGAAACAGACAAAAATGGCTGATGGGATCCAAGATTGGAAGGAATACCCACCCCAAATAAAATGATTAAGTTAAATACATATTATAGATAGGTACAAGCTCTAAGGGGAAATATTAAAGAGGAAAGGGAGATGGGGAGGTCAGGTGGCGATGGTTCTGAGACATCCCACAAAGCCTTAAAAGAAGAAAGAAGGGAACAGCAAGGTCAGGCCTTGAGGCAGAGCATGCCTGGCAAGCGGGCCAGAGAAAAGAATTTCCCGCATTTTATTGTATTTATTTATTTATTTATTTATTTATTTATTTATTTTTATTACCAGTTGCCAACATTAAAGCATGAGAACATTTCGTACAAGTCCTGGGATTTCTGTCTTTTCTTTAAAAATCCGATTTGGCAGCTCTGCAGTTTTTTTGCCACAGGGCACCAACCAGCTAGATCTGAGAACTGGCTTTTTCCTAAAGTATGCAAGCTCACAAGTTTGCTGTGGACCCCACTCATCCAATTTGGCCCATGTACGCGCTGGACTTTGAGTGTTCACCTCCACCTCGTTCTACTGTGACTCTAAGTCCCCTGGCCTTTCATGCTGATTTGATTTCACAGAATTTCCAGGCTCAGAAGTATGGGGGCAGGGTCTGTAGGCCCCTTCATGGTGCTAAGCCAACCTCAGAGGTGAGGAAGGAGAGAAAGAGAAACTCCTCTAGGTTAGCTTCTTCCCCTGTGGTTCAGACCATCAAAGTAGGGCACGCATTTCTCAGCCAGAACTGAAGAGTCCAGACGGCCACAGTCCCCTCAGGTGCTGAATGATTTCATTTTGGTGAGATTGGCATGGGGTCTGCAGCCTTGCAGCTGTCAGTGAGATGTCACCTCTAAGCAATTAAGATCACAGCAGGGGAGCAGGGAGAGGGGGGATAAGAAAACCCAAATATATCCAAAAAGTGTTTTATTATAGTCTACACATTTAGAAGAAACAGATCCACAGTGGATGCTTTTAGAAAAACTGGCCTAAGCTGCAGAAAAAGTTGAAGAAATCTTTTAAGGCCCTCCGTGTGCTAAGGAGTTAAGACAGCTCAGTGATCTCAGATACAATCAAGAGTCAGGAAAACTTTTTTTTAATTAATTAATTAATTAAGTTTGAGAAAGAGAGAGAGAGAGACGAACCATGAGTGGGAAAGGGGCAGAGAGAGAGAGGCCGGAGTGAGGATCCCCAGCAGCAAGGGCAGAGCCCAATGTGGGGCTCAAACCCAGGAACACGTGAGATCATGACTTGAGCTGAAGTTGGATGCTTAGCCGTCTGAGCCACCCAGGTGCTCCAAGAGTCAGGAAAAACGTAAGAACATGTGAAATCTTTTACTGTACTTTAGTCTTACATTTTTCTTGATTTGAAGAAAATATTAGTCACGGGAGATCTAAAGTACTGTAAATGCTGGGTTCTTTTCTCTGGCCCCCTTGCCAGGCATGCTCTGCCTCAAGGCCTGACCTTGCTGTTCCCTTCTTTCTTCTTTTAAGGCTTTGTGGGATGTCTCAGAACCATCGCCACCTGACCTCCCCATCTCCCTTTCCTCTTTAATATTTCCCCTTAGAGCTTGTACCTATCTATAATATGTATTTAACTTAATCATTTTATTTGGGGTGGGTATTCCTTCCATCACTGGATGAGGGGAGGAGTTTTTGTCTTGGTTGTTCATTGATGGATCCCAGAGAGAGCCACATACAGAGAAATCACTCAGCAGACATTTGTTGAATGGGGATGAAAAATACATGGGTTCGGAAGTGCATGGTACCACATTCCAGGGACTATGAGAAGTTGCATCAGTTTTCCCAGTTCCCATGAATTTTGAAAAAAGCTAGGGGCAAGACAGCAGAGTATAATATCCCTAATCTCTCAAACTTCATTATTTAAAAACCGCAAGAAGATTTTACTAGGTGGAAGATGGAAACTCCAGTACAGCTTCCAAGCAAACTGTTTTTTATGGAGATAGAGACTTTTCAGTTATGGAAATATAAAGACCTCTTGAACTAGAGATGTGGGAGTTTACATTACTTTGGGAAGCAGGTGTGGAAGGGCACAATGGTCTGGGGTCTTGGGCAGACTTGTCACTCTATCTGCTTGGAGGAGAAAGAGGCAGAAGTCTTTTTGTGAAAGACAAAATAAACCATTTAAAAACAAATCAAACCATGGGAGTGGCCCATTTTATCCTCTAGAACAGGGTCTATATTTTATAGTTACCCCAATTGTTTGCTATAGTTTGAATGAAGAGGAAACCCAGTCAGTGAGAAAAGACATTTCAGCTACCCTGCTTACATGGCCAGGTGGCTGGGGGTGGAAGATGCACCACTGGCAAAGTTAAAGGTTGAGCTCTGACTGGTTCAGGAATATCACTCACCCTCTGGAACTACAACTCCCAGCATCAAGGCAAGGGAAGGTAAATGTACTGAGCTCCAGCTAAGAAAAATTGCTAGGTTGAAAAAGAATTGCCTCTAATTTACTTGAAAATCCTACCCGAAGAGATCGATAAACATGAATTATCTTATGTTATAGGCCATTATCATTTCATGTCCAAACCTTAAGCACCAGGAAAATCCTGTTGTAGGACTAAAAACTACTTTAAAAATAATGTGTCCATCTATTTTAATATACTGTTCAATGATCATCCTAAGAGGTTAACAAGAAAAAAATCCAGCATGACTATAAAAAGACATTACTGTATTTGGTAATACAAGCCTATGACATTCTAGAAAGATGGTACTGTGGAGGAAATAACATCATAGCACCAGAAGAAAAAAAAAAGTGTCAGATAAAAAGAGAAAATGGCAGAATTCAAGAATCAAAGTTCCAAAAACAATGAGGCATGTTCAAAACTCCATGCCCTGTGAACAAGTAAGCATCACACCATCAAAGGGGAAAAGAGAGTCAACCTAGAGATGGAACCCATGGTACCTGAAATAATTACTGACGACTTTACCTGTGCATGTAAATGAGCTAATACTCACTATTCTTGAGAAATAATGAAAGTGAAAACAAGGATTGCAGAAAAGTAATTAGCTATAACAATGTTAGACAAGCTCTAAATCAGTTAACATTACAGATGAACTAAACATACTTCTGGAGGCTGTGAAGAGCAGTAATCAAACAACTCAGAAAAGTGATCCAGACAGAGCAGTGTGTCCCATCATGGATAATACGTTTAATTACAAGAGCATGGGAGAATATGACAGGCCTAGAAAATAGTGTAAGAAAATTTAGTCTACAAATATTATAGGTAGCCAACGAAATTTAAAAATTCTTTCAGGTAGGAAGTCTCATTTGAGGAAAAACTGAAATTTTTCTTGAACTAGGAGGAGGCCTGGAGTACATGAAAATATCACCAAAGACGATGATGTATTTGGATATATTACTGAAATAGAGTAAAATAAATATTAAAAGAAGACTAATAAAAGCTTAAGATGTGGTTCATATAACTGATACAAGATTTTACTCAAAAAAATTTTTTTGTCATTTTTGTATGTGAGATTATGAATATTCAGAATCCATGTGAGAAATTGTCAAGAGGAGAAAGAGATTTTAGAATCTTAATTTCCCAAAGAGTAATGGTATGCTCCCTTTCTGTGTGTGGGAAGACACAGAAACCCAGAGTGGAAGGAGAGGAAAAATTTAGGGCAGAAGATTTTTCAAAATATTCCTGGTGTGCAGGGAGAGAGCATTTTAAAGGAAATGGGTGGTGTTTGTGCATGGTGTGAGCCAGAAAAGAAAAAAAAAGAAAAGAAAGAAAAAAAGAAAAAGAATATCTGGTTTTCTGGTTTTCAGTCAAGAATAAAACAGGCATTAAAAGTACACCCTTTGAGGGTTGCAGCCGCAGGTCACTTTCTTGCTGTGGCGACCCTGGACAGGTGACTTACTTTATCTCATCTGTAAATTTCATCGTAGCACATAGCAAACATTCCAAAGATGTAAGCCACTGATGTTATCATGCTGGTCAACATCTCTCCTAGTCTGGGGAAGAATAAATAATCGTAACAGTGACTGGCGGTTGAGTGTGTGCAAAGTGCTAGGCTGTGCTGCCACACAGTATGTTAGATATGATCTTGTATTTGTAAAATTACATACATTCTGGATGTGGAGAAAAGGAAGCCGATTGTTAGCTATTAATATGCAAGTTAACACTTTTAATGTATAAATTGGCAAAATAAATTGAAGTTCATTGTTTCAAAAGCTCATATATATATATATATATATAGAGAGAGAGAGAGAGAGAGAGAGAGAGAGAGAGAGAGCAATGATATTCAGAAAATACAGTAACATGAAAGTGTAGTTTAGAGGCACCTGGGCAGCTCAGTCGGTTAAGCATCCAACTTTGGCTCAGGTCATGATCTCGCGGTTTGTGAGTTCGAGCCCTGCCTTGGGCTCTGTGCTGACAGCTTGCAGCCTGGAGCTTGCTTCTGATTCTCTGCCTCCCTCTCTCTGTCCCTGTCCTGCTCGTGTTCTGTCTCTCTCAAAAATAAAATAAAAACATTAAAAAATAAAGAAAAGAAAAGAAAATAAGAAAGTGTAGTTTAATTACATATAGGTTTTTAGTTCATATGTGTGTATATGTATTCATATGTGTGTCTGTATGTACATATAGAGAGAGAAAAAGATGTTTTCTGAGTAGAAAAATAAGTAAGCAACAAGCTTTTGACCACCTTTTTGGTCCTACTCTTTTAATATTTATTTTTCCTTGTCACTTTCCTATTTCATTCTTTATGTATGAAGTATAATCCTGAAAGTGATACTACAGGAAAGGAGGACAAAGCATAGGGATGAAAATATCACAGAGCACTAAAATAACTCCAGGACTATTTGGGTTGTGGCTACTCTGGCTGGACGTCAGAACATGTTTCCCTGAGGCAAGTGTCCCTGAAATGCTCCAGGAAGAATTCTGAAGATGCCTTAAAATCATGCCCTTGATATTTACCCTAATGATGAGTTTCATCTTTTCTAAGGCTTGTGAAGGGATTTAATAGGTGGTAGCAGATGTAGAAACCTTTTGATGATAAAGGAATATTCCAAATTTTAGTGTTAGTGAATTCCAAATGGTGACTAATCTAGAGAGTGAGGGATTGAAATGAAAAATTGAATCTAATAGTTTTATATGTTATAATAAAAGTTCATAGAATGGTGCCTGTGTGGCTCAGTCGGTTAAGGGTCCCACTCTTGGTTGCAGCTCAGGTCATGATCTGACAGTTCATGGGTTCGAGTCCCACATCAGGCTCCATGCTGATGGTGTGGAGCCTGCCTGGGATTCTCTTTCTCTCCCTGTCTCTCTCTGACCCTCCCCTTTTCTCTCTCTGTCTCTCTCAAAAATAAATAAACTTAGGGGCGCCTGGGTGGCTCGGTCGGTTAAGCGTCTGACTTCGGCTCAGGTCACGATCTCACGGTCCATGAGTTCGAGCCCCGCGTCAGGCTCTGTGCTGACTGCTCAGAGCCTGGAGCCTGTTTCGGATTCTGTGTCTCCCTCTCTCTCTGCCCCTCCCCTGTTCATGCTCTGTCTCTCTCTGTCTCAAAAATAAATAAACGTTAAAAAAAATTTATAATAAATAAATAAATAAATAAATAAATAAATAAATAAATAAACTTAAAAAAATTGTTAGTGTAGTTCATAGAGAGAACCTACTAAGTGGAAGAGATAAGAACCATTCTGAGGAATTCCTACTCACTGCTCTGTGTTTTCTCAAAGTTTGCAGATTTGAGTTCATCTAAGACTATGTGAATTTAATTATTGCACAATGTCTCCCATAGTTTTAGAGTTTGTCTGACAAAATTAACTACTTGCTTTGACTAACACGTCATTGCAAAAAATATTTATCATTCTTTGTGAATTTGCTTCTGTGTCAGTTATATGGGATACAGCAAAAAGTCCCATTTGTAAAACATAAAGAAAAATAATAGGTCATAGGACCATAGGAAAAATAGAAAATATGATAATGATGACTTTGTGTTATTAAAAAACATGAGTGCCCAGAATTTCTTTTTTTTAATTTTTATTTTTTAATGTTTATTTATTTTTGAGAGAGAGAGAGACAGAGTGTGAGTGGGGGAGGGGCAGAGAGAGAGAGAAGACACAGGGTCTGAAGAGGCTTCAGGCTCTGAGCTGTCAGCACAGAGCCCAACACGGGGCTCGAACTCACAAGCCGTGAGATCATGACCTGAGCTGAAGTCGGACACTTAACCAGCTGAGCCACCCAGGTGCCCCTAGAGTGCGCAGAATTTGTACGCAAACCAAGGATCCATAATGATCCTGAAAATGTACCTGCTGTACTTTAATACAACTTTGGTTCTGTTTTGTTTCTTTCCTTGAACTTGAAGATGCTCCTAGGAAGCAGAGATACTTACAGAATGAAAATAAGGACAAATAAGACTTTCTCCAAATATCCTGGGATGAAGGACACTGAAGGGAAATTGTAAGTTACCAAGAAACTACAAAGTATGACTATCCTGCTGAAGAAAAGACTTATACTTACAGATTGTATTTTTGAATTTGAAAGAGCTAACCAAACCTTAGTGAAAATAGAGGCATATTGGTCCAGGGAGATTTAGAAAGGAAGTCTTGAGTCATAAAAGACAGAGGAGATTCATAAAGAAAGACATGTAGTAACAAGTAATAAGATGAAATTTGTCTACATTGTCAACACATATGCTCAGTAAAGTCACTTGGGAATTTTATGGAATATGCAAATTATACTGGAATCTGAAAGCTAGACGAGTTAAAATAGGAATAATTTATAAGACAATAAGGCAAATGTGACCTGTTGTACCCTATGAGGAAGAGTAGAGCTGTAAGTCTTTGTTTCTGAGCCAGAAATAGCTTCAAATTTATCTGTAGAGCTTGCATTGGTAACGTTTTGGGCAGAATATAGACTGATGTTGTTCTCACAGTACAGGGAGTTTGTGCTGGAATCCAAAGGAAAGGCCTCAGCTTTCTGCCATTAGCTGAACTGCCTGATTCTGGCCTGTGCTGAACTGCCTGATTCTGGCCTTTGTGAATTTTAGTTTTAAACCTGTAGAATGAGGGAGTAGGGCTAGATGATTTGTAAGGTTCTTCTTGGGTGTGATTCTGTGTGTCTGACACAAACATGCTGGACTTTGTTCATGAAACCACCAAAAAGACCTTCAAAGAAAAGTCCCGTTGTGTTGCCTCCTGGAGTCTATAACGGTTCAAGAAGATTCTTTTTTAAAATCAAGTTCTAGGGTTGATATTATAATCACAGAAATAAATTATGGGTACTCTGCATGGCACAGTACTTGACATGACTGCCTAGATTGTTCAGTTGCAAACTTTTTCACCCCCAGCTGGTTAAACCTCTCTAAATCCTTAAGCACACTTAGTCTTTTCCAGGGGGACTCCAAGGTTCAATCCACTGGTATTTAAAAATCAAAACTGTGCACTTTGCAGCCACCTGATTATGAACTGAATTCTTTGCATAGATCCTAAAACCATAACACTGTGCTTGTTTTTATTGCTCGGATCTTTTAAGCTGGGTCAAGTTTCATAAGAATCTTCTTTCATTTAGCTTGACTCTTAAAGCTCCATCAAACTCCCCTATTCTTGTTGGCTTATTGGAGATCCTAAATGCATGTTGATTTACTTTTGCCTGTCTTAAGGCTATTTCCACTGATGTCCTCTCCCACACACACATAAAGGAAGTCTGTTAACTTCCATGTCTTCTCCTAACAACCTCAAACTCTTCCTGTTCTGGTGGTATTATCCTTCTCTGTTCCCAACAGCATGATTTGGTCATTCATGCAAGGATGATGAAAGCAGTTCAAATGCAAATAAATATTAGAGGTTAGGGCATTGTAAAAATTGGACTAGAAATTTGACTCTGATAGTAAGGATAGCCATAATGATGTGCTTATCAGTGTCAGAAGGGAGAAACAGATTAGATCTTTAGAGAAACAAATCTTTCTGGTACTAGGTTCTGAGGGAAGTTTCTGGAGTATGACATCACGTTTGAAAAATGTCCCCAGGTACCATACAGTTTTGAGTCTGTTATCCCCATGATATGAGTTAAGGACATACAGCTCAAGTGGAACTCAGTGAAAGAATTTCTGAGGAATGAGACAAGTACCAGATTATGAAGTTTTATATGTTCTGACAGAAAGGTTGGACATCTATTCTTCAAGCAGTCTTCTGTATCATTTCTACGGTTTTTATTTAACTTGGGCAGCAAACTGTTTGAGCTTTCTCAGGTTTATACCTGTGATCTGCAAGTATTATGAAGAAGCTTCAACACTCCTTTAAAAAAACCCTCTATCACCCATCCACTTTCTTCCCTTCTGCAGCACCTGTCAGACCTATGTTTCCAAAAGTCTTCCTGAAAAACTTACTCCCCAGCCTTAGTCTATGTACCTCTTCTCTTTCTATCTTTCCCCTCTTTTCTGATTCTGCACATCAAATTCCAAATAATGAACCTGGCAAAGGCAGAATCCTCCTTGGAAGACAAGGAAGGGAAAGAAAATGTGATACAAAGACAAGACCCTCTTTAGCAAGGTTAGTGGCAAAGAGCCATCCTCTGTTATTTTTATTCAGTCACATGTGCCTTATCTTTGTTAAGCTTGACAATAATTCAGTGTGATTATTTACTGTTTTTCTGCTTACAAACAGGAGACTAAGGATCAGAGGTTATGGGATTTTCTTCCAGTCTTATTGCTAGTAAATGCTTCAGCCATCATTCTGGTTTTGCAAGAGCTTGGAGGACAAGTTGTCTGTGTGACTGCTTAAGGACAGATCACACCCTGTAAAGAGAGGATGAGCCAGTAGTAATGTTGATATCCTTTTATAAGAATGCGGGGCCTGGCCTGAGCTCTCACCGGTTTCAATGACCACTTACGTGCAGCTTGGGAACGTTTCACATACATGTTACACACAAACAAATGTAATGTACAGCACAGCGCTGTCAAATTATCACACATATATATTCTGCAGAGAAGTTACTAATTACAGCCTTACATTTCCCAATGAGATATATTTGCTTAAAGAGTTATGTCTTCAGGGGTCCCCAAGACCACTCTCATGTTCAATGATTTGTAGAAGGACTCACAAAGCCTGGAAAAGCTGTATACTCATAGTTATGGTTCACTATAGGCAAAGGATACAGATTAAAGTGAACAAAGGCAAACGGCTCATAGACTGGAGTCGAAGAGAGTCCTGGAATAAACTTCAGCTGACCTTTGCCAGGAGAGTCATGTAAATAGTGCTTAATTCTCGTTGTAATCATGTATGGCTGTACACACAGGGTATTGGCAAGCAGGGGAGTTCACTAAATCTTCGTGTCCAGGGTTGATCACATAGACATGGAGCCCCCATGTGACTGGCCCTGTTCAGTCTCCAGCCCCTCCAGAGGTCATACTGATTCAACAGGGTGCAAGACCCCCACCATAAATCACACTGTTAACATCAATTGTGTAGCAAATGCCAAGGCTGTAGCCATACAGACACTTTTGTCGGACAGGATATTTCAAGAACTTAGACATCATGTCTCGGGAACTGGTCAGGGACCAGTTATTTCTTTGGGAGGTACGGTGTTTAAATATCCCAAACCTGCTAGGTTAACTCTTTCTGCACAGTTAAATCAAACAGGTATGTGTAGAAACTAGATGAAAAAAAATTAAGATAATGTGGTTTCTTAGAAAAAAAATTAATCACTTATAGAGTAACTGTTTTTAGGGGCATGAAATTTGATTTTCTGATAGGAAAAGTTTACTGAACACAATTATTGAGGGAAAATTTACTCTTCTAGAATATTTTATATTTCTGAGAAAACTCGTACAAAGCCAGAGTTTACGTAGGCCAGTGATTTTTACAGACTATGATTCAGGCTTTCTGAGGCACCACTGGAGATGTGAGTTTCGAAAGGGGAACTGGTGGTGAATGGACAGGTTTAGGGGCTGCCTACTGTTTCTTCAACAAGACAGTTCTGTTTTGTTGTTGTTGTTGTTAAATGTTTATTTATTTTTGAGAGAGACAGAGACAGAATGCGAGTGGGTTAGGGGCAGAGAGAGAGGGAGACACAGAATCCGAAGCAGGCTCCAGGCTCTGAGCCGTCAGCACAGAGCCTGACGCGGGGCTCGAACTTGAGAGCTGTAAGATCATGACCTGAGCCGAAGTCGGACGCTCAACCGACTGAGCCACCCAGGTGCCCCAGCAGTTCTGTTTTAAACTATTTTCTGGTTGATTCTTCTGTATAAAAGGTCAGATGAGGTTCTGCTGCAGTAGTGGACCCTTCATCCTACATGACTGGTGTCCTTCCAAGAACGGGAGAGAGATCCATGGGAGAAGGCAGCTCCGTGAAGACAGAGGCAGAGATTGAAGCAGCTGCAAGCCAAAAGACCCCAAGAGTGAATCTCTAAGAGTTTCAGAAGGAGCACGGCTCTGCTGACACCTTGATTTTGCACTTCCAAACTTCTGAACTGTGAGACAATCCGTTTGTGTTGTGTTAGGGCACCCAAGTTGTGGTACCATGCTACCCTAGAAAACTAACACACCGATTAGTCTAATTTCATTCTATTCAGCAAAAACTAAGACCAAAAGGGTTAGGCCACATTCTGAAGACTGAAAGTACTAGAAAGGTTAAGAATCAACTGTCTATCTGTTCAAAGAATATTTACTAATTCCGTGTGCTTTAAATGGATTGCATTACTCAGTTAACAATAACAAAATACCTCTTTATAGACACATTTCTTAAACAGCCCTTATCAAAATCAGCATGCTGTACCCCTTAACTGTATACAATTTTTATTTTTCAATCATATATCCATAAAGCTGGCAAAAAAAAGAAAAAGAAACAACCTGGTTGATAAAGTGAGATTGGTGAAGAAGTGTAAACTGAAAAGCAAAAAAATTTTAATATATATATTTTTTAAGAGAGACAGAGACAGAGCATGAGCACGGGAGGGGCAGAGAGAGAAGGAGACACAGAATCCAAAGCAGGCTCCAGGCTCTGAGCTGTCAGCACAGAGCCCAATGTGGGGCTCAAACTCAAGGACCAAGAGATCATGACCGGAGCCAAAGTCAGATGCTTAATCAACTGAGCCACCCAGGCGCCCCAGGAGGTGTAAACTTTGTAGCTGCCAATATTAAGACTGGGTCTACAGGGCAATTTTGCTCC
Organism: Felis catus; assembly: GCF_018350175.1. Lineage (NCBI taxonomy): Eukaryota > Metazoa > Chordata > Mammalia > Carnivora > Felidae > Felis > Felis catus. The sequence goes on along the minus strand of NC_058368.1, from coordinate 13,837,395 downwards.
CTTGAGTTCAAAGAAATCAGACAAGTAGATTCTTAACCCATTCAAGTGCTCTTTCATTTCTATTTTCCCCGGAGGAGAAAAGGAATGGGTGTGGGGGTGAAGGGGGTGAGCAATGTTTTGAGTTGTTGACTTAAATTTTCCACGGAATCAGCAAAACACAGGTAGGAAAGAAAAGTCATAGTCTTGTATTGGATATTAACAGTCTTATTTGGGAGAATTTATCTAATGTTTAATTTAAACTTTGAATCAATTAACTATGACTCAGTGGCTTAACAAAGATAACTTATCGTTGCCTGTATCTGCAGGTCAGCTGGAGGTTGGGCTTGGCTGGAGTGGCTCTGCTTCAAGTGTCTTTCATGCTCCTTATACCAGCAGGACAGCTTCGGAGCATATTTTTCACATATCAGTGGAAGAGCCATGAGAAGGCAAGTGGAAAGGTGTGAAGTTTTTTAAAGTCTAAACTGGGGACTGGCTCACACCTACTTGCAGCCATGCGTCACTGGTCAGAGCAAGTAACACGGCATATTAGTTTGCTAGGGCTTCTGTAACAAAGTATCAGAGACTAGGCATCTTAAAACAATGGCAATTTATTTTCTCGCAGTTCTGGAGGCCAAAAGTGCCAAATCAAGGTGTTGGCTTGGGTTGATTCCTTCTGAAGGCCGTGAGGGAAAAGTTTGTTCCAGGCCTCTGTCCTTGGCTTGCAGAAAACCATCTTTATACTCACAAAGTGTTCTCCTTGTTCACATCTGTCTTCAAATTTCCCCTTTTTATAAGGATACTAATCATATTAGATTAGGGCTCACCCAATCATTTTAACTTGATTACCTCTTTAAAGACCCTATCTCCAAATAAAGTCACATTCTGATATATTGGGAGTTAGAACTTCAACACATGAATTTTTTTGTTGGGGCAGGAGAGAGGCCACAGTTTAACCCACAATATACATTCAAGCTCAAAGTAAAGAAAGGGCTTATAAACCCTCCTACAATGAAGACATGACAAGAGTATGAATGTAGGAAGGGGTGAAGAATGGGAGTGAGTCTTAATAGTCTAAACTTCATTTTTTTTAAGTTTATTTATTTATTTTGGAGAGAGAGAGAGCATAAGCAGGGAAGGGGCAGAGAGAGAGAGAGAGAGAGAGAGAGAGAGAGAGGGAGAGAGAGAGAGATTTCCAAGCAGGCTGTGTGCTGTTGGTGCAGAGCAAGACGTGGGGCTTGGACTCACAAACTGTGAGAACATGACCTGAGCTGAAATCAAGAGTGGGAGGCTTAACTGACTTAGCTACTCAGGCATCCCAGTAGTTTAAACTTTAAATCAGGCACAGGGGTTGACAAACTATGGCCCATTGGCCAAACCTGGCCTGCTGCCTGTTTTGTTTTGTTTTTTTTTTATAAAGTTTTATTAGGTAACAAGAATGTTCATCTTTTAATGTATTAATTGTACCTACTTTTGTGTCATAACAACAGAATTGGCTAGTTGTGACAGAAGGCTTTATGGCCTGAAAAGCCTAAAATAATTATTACCTGGCCTTTACAGAAAAAAAAAAAAAGTGCTGATCCCTGATCTTGCCAGGGCAGCAAGGCTTAAAGATTAACACTAGTATACTTTTCCTGAATCCAAGTAACTGGGAAAATGTTTTGAAAGTGGCAAGCTTTGTCTTATGGCATCAGTTCAGCCATTAGCTGACTCTGTGACCTTGTGTGAAACCCTTAGCTTCCCTGTTTCTATTTTCTCATATAGAAACTCAGAAAAATTGGTCATGTGGCCTGCCTCACTTTGCTTCTTCTTAATTATAACCAGATAGTAAACCTTCAGTGAGCAAAAAATACTGCAATGTATTGTTCCCCCCAAAAGCCCCAAAAAACAAATAGCATAGTTGTAGAAAAATATAATTTTCCCCCATGGGCCTATCTCTTATTTTATTTATTTATTTATTTATTTATTTATTTATTTATTTATTTATTTATTTTTAACGTTTATTTATTTTTGAGACAGAGAGAGACAGAGCATGAACGGGGGAGGGCCAGAGAGAGGGAGACACACAGTCCAAAGCAGGCTTCAGGCTCTGAGCTGTCAACACAGAGCCTGACGCAGGGCTCGAACTCACGGACCGCGAGATCATGACCTGAGCCGAAGTCGGCCGCTTAACCGACTGAGCCACCCAGGCGCCCCTCTATCTCTTATTTTAATAGAATAAAAGTTACATTTTTTTTTCTGAATTGAAATCTTGCTTACTCTGGAATTAAATGAGATCTAAAATCCTTTCTTTTCTTTTAATATTAGGGTTCTACAAAATCAAGTATGAAGTGGGGGTAATTGTATGAGATGCACTCTTAGACAGAAGTCAGCTTCTGTGACAGAATTTTAGTAAGCCAACTTCTTAACCATTTTGGCCACTGTGGGAGTCAGAATCTTTCAATGGTGTCAGAGAGGCCATCTGGGTCTGCTATCCATAATAATTCGAAGAGCTTAACTCAGGGTTTGATGAAGGAACAGACGAATGTATTAAATAAAGCTACAACTCCACCGGGAGTGGCAGATGGAAAAGATGTCCTCAATGTTTTGTAGAGCTGCTGCTCAAGAAGTAGAGTCTCTTTTCCTAATCCTTGAATCTTGGTTTGATCAGTAGAATGTGCGTAAAGTGGTTTGCAAAGTCTGGATCTTAGGCCTCAAAAGCCTTGCAGCTTTGGGTTTTGCTGTCTTAGAATATTTCCAAAGATCACCGTGCAAGGAAACTGGTCCAGTATACTGGAGGATGAGAGGCCACATGGAGGAGAACCAAGGTTGCCCAGGGTCCTAGCGCCATGAGAGTGTGGCTGAGGAAAAAGTTGTGATCCAATGTGGATCACTTTTTGTGTGCTCCACATTTCTCTAGTCCCCTACCAGTTGCCCAAAAATCTCTGCTTCAGGCTTTATTTTATATAAATGATAGAAAGTTTTTTACTATTTCCTTTTGCTTGAGCCCAAATTATAGTCTTTAATTACAGAATGTTTATCAATTGATTTCTATGGGACTCTTTGCTCTCATCCCATGACTGTGTGAAATGCCAGCTATATGCTTTGGTTCAGATGTGGCTTGCTGCAGTTCTCTGCATCTCTAACATGACCACGTGGTCCTCTGTCCCCTTTGCAAGATCAGCACAGCCTTCACTGTTGTGATGGGAAAGGTGTTCATACCCTTGGAGGGGAGAATAATTTCCTGCTTATTGTCTACGCTGGAAAAAACATCTCCTATTGGGCTAAGAATGTCACATAGATTTCATTTTGTCTGCTAACAGTATCAGGAAACATTGCCAGCCCACATCTAGGCTTACTATAACTGATAGGCAATGTCCTTCCTGGAAAGGAAAAGGACCCTGTATGTACCAAGTATTTCCTACCATTAACCATGATGCTACTTTCTGTAGAAACAATTACACAGTTCTTTTCTTCTAGTAGTAGCACTAGGGAATTCCTATTGAATCACTTTGTACCTAGTAGGCATCGTTTACAAAGTTATATTAGCCAGCCTAGATAGAATGTAATGAAATTCACTAATAACTGACATCATAGAGATGGTAATCTGATAAAAAGTGCAGAGGTTATTATTTTGGTCATTCTTATTTATGCAATTTCTTTAATAATCCTGTATAATAGTTGCTTAGTTATCTAGTCCATGGCAATATTTTTATAATCACAAATAATTTAAATCTATAAAATAAAGCTACAACAGTAAAATTGCAAAAGGCTGCAAGAGTTGAATCGTGAAGTGATATACTGCAGGGTTTGGCAAACTATGGCCAGTAGCCAGCGAGCCAAATCCATCCTGCCACGTGTTTCTGTAAATAAAGTTTTACTGGGATGCAGCCAGGTCCATATGTCTCCTCTGGTCTATGGCTGGTTATGCACTAGAGTGCCAGGATCCAGTCGTGGAGGTGGAGACCAGCAGAGTTAAGTAGTCGTGGTAGAGACCTTACAGCCTGCAAAACCTGAGACATTTACTATCTGACCTATTACATAAAAAGTTTTCCAACCCCTGGTGAGTTGAAACAGTTGAGAATCTAACAGTTATTGACCACATTCATATACAGGGAACAGTGGTGGACAAAGCGCTTTGAAGGGCTCTTTTCTATCCTAAAAAAAAAAAAAAAAAAAAAAAAAAGACTGTAGCAGAAGCAGTGTTTTTTAATTCTGTCTGAACATTAAACTCAGCTGGGTAGAGTTGTTAAAATTACTAATACCAGGACATAACCTGTGTGGGACATGGGTATTGTATGTTTTTGAAAGCTACTTAGCTGAATCTATTGTGCAGCAATGTTACAAAGCATTGATCAAGGTTCTTATTTTACACTTCAGCTCCTGTTCTTCTAGCGGTTAGATAGTGTAGCTATCCAGTTTGGTTTTTAGTGACTCAAACGTGGTAGAAAGTAAATCTGAAATAGCTTAACAAAATAAAAAATAAAAATTTCAAGGAATGTTGGGTGTTAATTCAGACTGGGTGAACCTCTAAAAGTTCTAAGCCAAAAGAATTTTTACTGGCCTAAGATCCTGGTTTGTAAGGTATCATCCTGCCACAAATATCCAGATTTAAAATACATTGGCAGGCTTACAAAAAAGTCACTGAAGTCTTTTGTGTGTGTGTGTGTGTGTGCCTTACTTTCTTACCACTCTCAAACCATCTACTTCAGAAAATAGAACTTCAGATAGCTATATTCTGTTCTGCTGTAAGAATTTTTTTATAAAGATTTTAGTTCAGTTGATTTATTTATTTTGAGAGAGAGAAAGTGGGGGAGGGGCAGAGGGAGAGGGAGAGAGAGAATCCCAAGCAGGTTTCTCACTGTCAGCACAGAGTCCGGCACAGGGCTTGACTTTACAAACCGTGAGATCATGACCTGAGCCAAAATCAAGAGTCAGATGCTTAATCGACTGAGCCACCCAGGTGCCCTTTGTTCTAAGAATGTTTTTTTTTTTTTTAACATTGGAATACTTAGAAAGTTTGGGGGAAATTGGGTAAAATACAAGAAGAGTAATTCTGGCTAGCTAAGATGACTTTTGCTAGTTCAACTCATGGCACATTATAGTGGCTATTCCAGAAATAGTGACTCAGGAAGCTCTGTCACAGCTCTGGTTTTAAGTGTGATGAGGGTGTATAGTCTTATTGTCCTGTCTAGTGCATCACTGATTTTTTATGGGTTTAAATAATAATGTGAGTAAGTCACATACCAAGAGTTTCCACAGATATCTGAAAGTAAGACTTGTGTGAATATTTGGAATATATAGGCAGTAGCTATTTATAGATGAAGGAACTCACACGTTAGGATGTTTATCCAAAATATATATCTCGAGAACTTCCTAGACAGGTTAGTGCACCAGTAGTAAAAATTATACATTTATAATTTAGTATCTTACCAACCCAACAGCTCGTTTGAGCATATGCAAAGATGACAATTTCCATCCATTTTGCCAAAAATCACACTTTCATCAGTCTGCAAAATATGTCTTGGCCCCACCCACCCTTTTTGGTGCCAATTCTTCTTTGTTACTATCTTCTCAAAGCCTGAAATTTCCTCTCCCAGAAAACTAGGACAAACATGGAAATCTCTCCAGGAGAGATACTCTTACAGGTCCTTAAAAAACTGCAATTCAGAGAGAATGTAAGGATGAGAAGACTCCACTGTATTTTTTAAAAATTATTCTTTTATTCTCTTTATACTCTTCTGCTCTCCTTTCCTATAGAATTGGCATTGCCACCACCATAAAAGCCATTCTGACCCTCACGGCCCACGAATTTCTGTTTTTACTGAGACTAGGTTTTCTTTAAATGACACATAATACTTTTTCCCTTTGCTGAATACTTCAAAGCCCTGGGTCTGCTTCCCTGAATTGTCCCTATCTTGGAGCAGGACCCCAGACTACCAGAAGCAATATTCCCCACAGTGAGATAGATATGTATTTTCTGACACACTCTAATTCCCACTTTTAAAGAGAAAGTACTAAGAAGCACAATGCAAATAAGTATGGTATTATACACAGGAAAGAAACGAATATTTATTTAGTATCTAATCTACACAAGGCACTGGTAAGCACTTCACATGGGTTATTTCATAAGAAACCATCTTGTAGGTATTGTTTGCATTTTTACTGATGAGTAGATGAATTTCTAAAGGTTACGCAGCTAGCAAACAATCTGCTTTTTATAGTCGTATATGGCTAACAAGTGATCAATTAACATGAAGTATAAATCAGTGGATTCTTAATTAATGAGCTTTTGCTCATTAAATTTGGAAGTCACTTTTTGTTTTCACATATGTGCCTCAGAACGTATCATTGGCTTTTACGGATGGGCAATTTCCACCTCAATATGAGGAATATAGGTGACTTTCCAAAAATACCTATGCACACCGAGCAGCTTCCGACTACTTCCGAAGAGTAAGTTAGGTCTCTTTATGCTGTCAATCCTCTGAACCTCAGCCCTTTTTCTTTAGTTGAAGGGTGCAACTTTGAAAATTACTGCAGTTTGATGTCTTACAACTTTTTGTAGTTCTCTGCAAGTTCAGACATTTTCTGAGGTGAACCGAGAGTACAAATGTAGCTAAGTGTTAATTAAAAAGAACATCTTGAGTGTAAACATTAAAAATTGATCACCTTCTGTGAGCAATTTAATTTATGAGCATTAACATATTCTAAGCTGATGTCTTGAATTTTACTAGAACGTCTCTTGCCGCATAATGAAGGGGAAGAAGGAAGAACCCTTAACATGAATACATTGAAGTGTCTCTTTTCTCAGTCACCAGGGGTGTGCCAATTCTAAGGCCAGAGAGGCAGCTCCTCCAGCATGACTCCAACAGCAGCAGCTGCCAACAGCAGCCACAGCCCCGGGAGCCCTGGCCCCCCACAGGCGGGTTCATGCTGTCAGTCCTGCACCACAGTAATCATTTCTGGCAAAGCGGGAGATCTGCGGAGTGACTCTGGCAGCTTTCCTCTCCTTTTGGGTTATACTAAATCATTAATGAATGTATTTATTTCTTGAATTTTCAGCTTGTTCAGTAAGGTGCAGCAGAGTGTGCATATGAGAGAATGGAGAAAAGAATAAATTACATTGCATTGCCGTAGTCAGCCAGCTATCTCCATGAGCTTAATGAAGGGAATAATCTCACCCCCCACCCCCCTTAGTTCCAGGGTCTGTTTTCAATGTCTTCTTGAGCCTGATATACATTTTGAAAATGCCACTAAATAGAATTATATGGTCTAAAATGTGAAGCCAGTGAAATTTCTTGTGGGTTTCTCTTTAGGTCCTTCTAATACTCACTCCTTGGAGCCCATTCCTCCTCACAGAGGTCTAGTGTCACAGAACTTTCCTGAGGCTCCCTGGCTACCCCAAAGCTCCTGAACTTTCTTCCTGTCTCTTCTACTTTTCTATCGAAACTCATTGATTCTCTGTTCCATTCCTTTAGTGTTCCATGCTAATAGGATATCTGATTTGTTAATCCGTGACCAGATTAGCAGTTGTTATCAGTTGACAGTGATAACGCAAGGAGGTACAAAAGTGCCTGCTCTCAGCAAGATTAAGTGATTTCAATTTTGAGAGATGGGGAATCTTCAATATCATATTGCATAGACAGTTACTTTGCACACAGAATTGAGTCTACTGTCTCGGTATATTATTTCACGCTTAATCTTTGTGTGAGATAGAAGTTCAGAAAAATCCTTAAATAGATTTATCTTATAAGAACCAAAAAAATAGGGTTTCTGAATGGCCTTGGAAAAAAAATTCTAGAATTGTTTTTTTCGCTTCCTATACTAATATTTTAATGAAGAAATTCTGGTTCATGAACACAAATGTTAAGACTTGATAAATGATACCAGTCCACCTTCCAGGCAACAAATGGTAATACTTATGCTTTAATTTTTTTTAATGTTTATTTATTTTTGAGAGAGACAGAGACAGAACGTGAGTGGGTTGTGGCAGAGAGAGAGGAAGGCACAGAATCCGAAGCAGGCTCCAGGCTCCGAGCTGTCAGCACAGAGCCTGACGTGGGGGTCGAACTCATGAGCTGTGAGATCATGACCTGAGCCAAAGTCGGACGTTCAACCTACTGAGCCACCCAGGCTCCCTGGCAATACTTCTACTTTAAAATAAAGCTTTAGTTAATAGCTCATTGAAGTAAAAATGTATTGAGTGGTGATGGCCTCTGGCTTATTTTAGCAGGTGACTTAGTGGAGGGCTGGCAGGTACAAAACTGTTGGTATCATTCCTCAAAGATGGACACAAAAAAACAAGACTGTATCCCAAATGGAATTCTGAGTGACCAAAAATATAATGGAGTTTAAAAGAGATAGGTTAGTTTTATTAGGTTGTCAAGAAAATAAAGAAAATAAAGTGTGGTGAATGTTAACATAAATTTAATCATCAGTGAAATATTAAAATAAATAGTATTTTAAATGTTCCAATCCAAATTTATTATTTCTTTGGTATATTTTAGGGTATGGAGCACAAAATTATTTCTGTCCCCTGTATCCTATAGCTTTAAGGACCAATCTCATAGAAGTACAGGATATTTTTGATTTAAAAAGTACATAGCTGCAGTTTTCTGTGTTTTATTTTTTGCTGAGGACTCTGGTATATTTAAGAGAAGAAAGAATCTGGATAGAAATGGTATTCCTATCATTTGATGGATACCTATGTGTGTTGTTGCTGTAACTATTTCCAGATATTTTTGCCAAATTTCAAAAAATATGCATTTATCCACTGCATCAAAAAAAGAAAAATTTGGCATGATTTAAGGTTCTTGAAAAATCTGATTATGGTATTAACTTATCAAAAATTTGCATGTTAAAATTAAACTCTAGCTGAGCAATAAAATTTATGCTGTGATTCTGATTCTTCAAGAAAGATAATTAAATTCTTAATTTTCCTGTGAGCATTTTCCATTTGGTAACTCGAGGGACTGGGGCTGGAGCTGGAGGCTGATGACGGTGGCACTGGCATGGGGGACAGGATTCAGAGGGAGCAGGAATCAGAGCAGAGGAATGTGGAGTGGTGCCAGAATGACATTCCAGGTACCAAACCAGTCACTTTGTAGCTGATCAGCCTTGGAACACCACTACAAAATGGGGATAATAATACCCGCTTCACAGAAATAGCAGGAGGGCCAGAGGAAACCATGTGAGGAACTGTCACATAAAGTATTACACAAATGAGTTATTACAACCTGGGGAACAGCCGGGGAAGATAGGACAGGGACAAGTCAATTTTGTCCTCCCCATCCCCAAACCCACTAAACTATCTTGGTCACGGATGATGTGTGCATGGAACAGAAATTTATTCAGAATATCTGTATTAATGAGGATGCTTTTAGTTATGACAGAAAGCAACTCATTTAATTTTAGAAACAAACGAATTTATTGGCCCATGTAACTAGAAAGACTTAGAGACTCTTAAAAAGATGTCATCAGGAATCTTTGTCTCTTTCAGAGCCTCTTGGCTCTGCTATCCTCTGTGGTGTCTTCATGCTCAGGCAAGCCCTTTCCAAGTGTGGCAAGAATGGTCCCAGCAGCTCCCACCTTATCAGGATTTTTGTGCCTGAGATCCCAAGACAGAGACCCTCTCAATTCTATCAGTCCCCACAAAATGATTCTGTATCACCTGGAGAAGAAAGGACAGTTCCTAAAATGACAGCATTTGAAAGATTATGGGGGGAACAAAATGTATCAGATACTTAGTATGCTGGTTCAAATGAAAATAGATCATATTCTTGAAGAGATAAAGAGGAATCTCACAGATATCAAAAGGCACGAAATAAGATACAACTGGGCCACAAAAGGACTGGATCTGGAAAGTCTGACCTAGGGCTAGATCAGGTTGGGTTCCCCAGTTTTATGTTCCCATAGCGTCCTGAACTTTGCCTATCATAACATTTGTGAAACTTCATCATAATCACTTTCTACCACTCCTTTCTGTAGGACTTCAAGCCCCAGGAAAGCATAGACTTTTATTGTCTCATTTGCTGTTGAATCCTCCACATCTATGGTAACAGAGATCCTAGTAGGTTCAGCAAATATTTGAATGGATAGATAGATAAATGAGGCTGCTCTCTCCATCTCTATGGTACTAAATAATCTGTCATCCCTGCACGCTTGCTCCATTTATCTGCTTCTTTATGTTATGCATGGGCACTTCTGTTCTCTCAAGGTATGTTTGTCATTGGCTTCGTCCTGCTATAGCAATGGCTTGGCCATGATTTTGTATGTTCTTTGGCCCCACAGTCTCTCAGATTCCCAAGTTCAAATTTAAGAAAGAGAATAAAATTAGACAGATTTGGGTCCATTGTCCATGACTTCTCTAAGCAACTTCACATGGTGGTGGGGATGGGTTGTCACAGGCTATATAGGGTTGTGTAAACCTGTGTCTTCAGTAATAGCTCTAGTTCTAAGTATATTCATCCCTCAACATTCAAGTGATTTACAGAGGAAAAATGATATAATAAATTTGTCTCAAGTCAGACTTAAGTATGATGCATCCCAGTCCTTACAAGTCCTCCTATTGTCTTATACACCATAAGTGCCTACAACTTGAATATTATCTAAGTCTACTGTAGGTAGTATCTAGATCTTTCTTGTATCATAACTATGATACCCCTGGTCATCTATTCATATACTCACTCAATAAATAGTCCCTGCAATAGACTCTAGACTCCAATCTCGAGAAGTAGAGGAAGATACATATGAAGTAAATGATGTTGACTATATCCTTGAGATCATTCAGTCAGTATTGGTTGAGCTTTGAGCCCCTAGTACATGTTAGAAGCTATGCCAGAAGCTGGCAGTGAAAAAGGTAGACAGTCCCTGTTTGTACAAGCATACATTAGTGGGAAAGATAATTTAAATAATTATTATAACATGTCAGGAGATCTGTGACTTAGGGAGAAGACGTAAGGAGGCAAAAAAGAGGGGGATATAACCTCAACTTGGGGACTAGGGAAGCCTTCCTGAGAAAGTAGCCTGACTGTGGGCATGGAAACGAGAGAATTGGAGGGAAGTGTATTCCAAGCAGGGAATATCATGTGCAGAGGCTAGAGGAGCTGTAAGAAATACATAAACGTTCTCTCTCTCTCTCTCTCTCTCTCTCTCTCTCTCTCTCTCTCTCTCTCTGTGTGTATGTATGTATATATACCAGGGTTTTCGGGTATATATACCAGGGTTTTCGGAGAGTCATTTTCATTTTAAGGTATGATATCATTTCTTAATGATACATTTCTATTATATGTAGTTTCACCATGCTTTCCTCATTTGACTATATATATTGGGCATCCCTCCAATCAATTAGTGAAGATCTAAGTCATTCTTTCAATGGTTTGCACAGTATTCTGTATTGTAGATGCACTGCAAGTTGTTCAGCTATTCCTGAATGGTTGGATCTTTCTTTGTTCCCATCTTTGCCACTAAAACAGTGTTACATAAACATCAATTCTTATATATGCTGGAAATTTTTGTTTTCTAGGATTGCTGCTGCTGGACCTAACACATGTGTATTTTAAATTTTAATAGACATACCAGTTGTTTTCCCCAAATAGTATAACAATTTGTATTTTTACCAATTTGTTTGAAGGTAACTTTTTATGGGATCCCTAACAACAGCAGATATCATCATCATTTTAAATTATTGTTAATTACGTGATTGTTAGTTAAGTTATATTTCCCTGACTTCTATGGAGGTTAAACCTCCTTTCATGTGCATACTAATGATTTAATTTGCCTTTCTGAGAATTGTCTATTCTTATTGCTTCCCTTTTATGTTTTTACAAATTTCTGTGAGATCTTTGTTAAATGAAGATATTAATCTGTTATATATGTGCAGGATTTCCCCAAGACACAGCACCAATAGGATGAAGAGATAGATAGATAGATAGATAGATAGATAGATAGATAGATAGATAGGGACAAGATCAGATTTCTTACAGGAATCGACTCACATGTTATGGAGGCTGAGAAGTCCCATGATCTACTGTCTGCAGGAAAGCCAGTGGTGTAATGGAGTTTGAGCCGAAAGGCTAGGAGGTCCAATGTCTAAAGGCAGTAAAAGATGAACATGCCAGGCCAAGAACAAAGGGTTCACCCTTCCTCTGACTTTTTGTTTTATTCTCACCCTCAAGTATTGGCTCATGTCCACCCACATTGGTGAGGGCAGATCTTCGGTTAGTCAACTGGATTCAAATGCTAATCTCTTCTGGAAACATCCTCACAGACACATCCAGAAATAATGGTTTACTAGCTATCTGGGCATTGGTCAAGTTGACACAAAGAAGTCACCATCACACTTAGTTAAATATATCTGTCTTTACTTTTAGAGCTTTGGAGCTTTGGGCTTTCTACTTGGTTTAAAGTCTTCCCAACCCTGAATTTTCCTTTTTATAAAAGAGTTATTATTTTTACATGTAAGTTTTTTATCCAATTCAGAATTCTGCTTCAGGATTGTATGAGATAGGGGTCTTTATTTCTTTCAGATGGATAATAAATGTGACATTATTCATTGTTTAAGCTATACCTTTTTCACAGAATCAAAACACTATCTTTATAATAGATTAAAATCTCCAACATATTAGTATGTATTTTAGGATTTTTTTCTTCTATTCCACTGATATATTTCTCCATTTCTGTGTCAATACTATACTATTTAATTACAGTGGCTTTATTATATATTTTTATATCCAGTTGGGCAAATCCTCATCTTGATTTTCCTTATAAATGACTTTCCTCATTATTCTTGGACATTAATTCATCTTTGCTGTCTTTATTTATTTATTTATTTATTTATTTATTTATTTATTTAATTCAAGTTAGTCAACACACAATGTACTATTGGTTTCAGGAGTAGAATTCAGTAATTCATCACTTCCATACAACACCTAGTGCTCATCCCAACAAGAGTCCTCCTCAATGCCCATCACCCATATAACCCATCCCCCCACCCACCTCCCCTCCAGCAACCAGCTTGTTCTCTATATTTGAGTCTCATATGGTTTGCCTCCCTCTCTGTTTTTATTTTATTTTATTTTTTCTTCCCTTCTGTTTACATCTGTTTTGTTTCTTAAATTCTACAAATGTGTGAAATCATATATTTGTCTTTCTCTGACTGACTTATTTTGCTTAGCATAATACACTCTGGTTCCATCCACGTTGTTGCAAATGACAAGATTTTATTTTTGATCACCGAGTAATATTCCATTGTGTGTATATATGTCACATCTACTTTATCCATTCATCAATCCATGGACATTTGGGCTCTTTCCCTAATTTGGCTATTGTTGATAGCACTGCTATAAACATTGGGGTGCAGGTGCCCCTTCGAATCAGCATTTTTGTATCCTTTGGATAAATATCTAGTAGTGTAATTGCTGGGTTTTAGGGTAGTTCTTTTTTTAATTTTTTGAGGAACCTCCATATTGTTTTCCAGAGTGGCTGTACCAGTTTGCATTCCTACCGGCAGCGCAAAAGTGTTCACCCTTCTCTGCATCGTCTCCAATATTTGTCATATACTGAGTTAATTTTAGCCATTGTGACAGGTGTGGGGTCGTATCTCATTGTGGTTTTGACTTGTATTTCCCTGATGATGAGTGATGTTGGGCATCTTTTCATGTGTTTGTTAGCCATCTGGAAGTCTTCTCTGGAAAATTGTCTATTCTTTTCCCCATTTCACTGGATTACTTGTTTTTTGTGTGTTGAGTTTGATAAGTTCTTTATAGATTCTAGATACTAACCCTTTATCTGATAGGTCATTTGCAAATATCTTCTCCCATTCCACCTGTTGCCTTTTAGTTTTGCTGATTGTTCCCTTCACTGTGCAGAAGGTTTTTATCTTGATGAGGTACCAATTGTTTAATTTTGCTTTTGTTTCCCTTGCCTCTGGAGACATGTCAAGTAAGAAGTTGCTGCAGCTGAGGTCAAAGTGGTTGTTGCCTGTTTTCTCCTCTAGGGTTTTGATGGTTTCCTGTCTCACATTTAGCTTTTTCATCCATTTTGAGTTTATTTTTGTGTACGGTGTAAGAAAGTGGTCCAGATTAATTCTTCTGCATGTTGCTGTGCAGTTTGCTCAACACCATTTGCTGAAGAGATTTTTTTTTCCACTGGATATTCTTTCCTGCTTTGTTGAAGATGAGTTGGCCATACGTCGGTGGGTCCATTTGTGGGTTCTCTATCCTGTCCCATTGATCTATGTGTCTGTTTTTGTGCCAGTACCATACTGTCTTGATGATTACAGTTTTGTAATACAGCTTGAAGTCCAGAATTGTGATGCCTCCAGCTTTGCCTTTCTTTTTCAACATTACTTTGGCTGTTCGGAGTCTTTTCTGTATTCCTTGATTTCTCTTTCTGCTGCTTCATTATTGATGTATAAGAAATACAACAGATTTCTGTACATTGATTTTATATCCTGTGACTTTGCTGAATTCGTGTATCAGTTCTAGCAATTTTTTGGTGGAGTCTTTTGGGTTTTTCATGTGAACTATCACATAGTCTGCGAAGAGTGGAAGTTTGACTTCTTCCTTGCAATTTGTATGCCTTTTATTTTGTTGTTGTTGTTGTTGTTGTTGTTGTTGTTGTTGTCTGATTGCTGAAGCTAGGACTTCCAGTACTATGTTGAACAACAGTATTTGAGAGTGGGCATCCCTGTCATGTTTCTAACCTTAGGGAGAAAGCTCTCAGTTTTTCCCCATTGAAGATGAAATTAGCTTTAGGTCTTTCATATATGGCCTTTATGGTGTTGAGGTATGTTCCTTCTATCCCTGCTTTCTTGAGGGTTTTTATCAAGAAAGAATGTTGCATTTTGTCAAATGCTTTTTCTGCATGTACTGAGAGGATCATGTGATGCTTATCCTTTCTTTTATTAATGTGGTGTATCACATTGATTGAGTCGTGGATATTGAACCACCCCTACAGCCCAGGAATAAATCCCACTTGATAATGGTGAATAATGTATTCTTTTAATGTATTGTTGAATTCAATTTGGTAGTATCTCGTTGACAATTTTTGCATCCATGTATTTCTTGAATGCCTGCATTTCTCCTTTTTAGTGGGGTCTTTGTCTGTCTTTGGAATCAAGGTAATGCTGGCTTTATAGAATGAGTTTGGACACATTCCTTCCATTTCTATTTTTTGGAACAGTTTGACTGTTCTTTAAATTAACTCTTCTATTATGTCTGGTAGGATTCCCCTGGGAAGCCCAGGACTCTTGTTTGTTGGCAGATTTTTTATTATTGATTCAATTTCTTTGCTGGTTATGGGTCTGTTCAAATTTCCCATTTCTTCCTGTTTCAGTTTTGGTAGTTTATATGTTTCTAGGAATTTATCCATTTCTTCCACATTGCACTATTTTTTGGCATATAATTGATGATAATATTCTCTTATAATTGTATTTCTGCAGTGTTGGTTGTGATCTGTCCTCTTTCATTCATGATTTTATGTATTTGGGTCATTTTCTTTTTCTTTTTGATAGGTCTGGCTAGGGGTTTATCAATTCTGTTAATTCTTTCAAAGAACCAGCTCCTAATTTTGTTGATCTGTTCTATTTTTTTTTTTAATTTCAATATCATTCATTTCTGCTCTAATCTATTATTTACTTCTTCTGCTGGTTTTGGGGTTATTTGATGTTCTTTTTCCAGATCCTTTAGATGTAAGGATGGGTTGTGTATTTGAGACATTTCTTCCTTCCTCAGGAAGGCCTGGATTGCTATATATTTCCCTCCTTTGACCGCCTTTGTTGCATCCCAAAGGTTTTGGACTATTATGTTTTCATTTTCATTGGTCTCCATGTAATTTTTTATTTCTTCTTTAATCTCTTGGTTAACCAATTCGTTCTTTTTTTACTGTCTATTTTTGAGAGAGAGGGGAGGAAAGGGGCAGAGAGAGGTAGATAAAGTATCTGAAGCAGGCTCTGTGCTGTCAGCACAGAGTCTGACACAAGGCTCAAACATGATTTTGAACAATTCTTGATATCATAGAGTAAATACTACTTTATCATAGGGAATTGTTTTCTTTTGGTACAATGCTGAAATCTATTTGTTAATATTTTAATAAGAATTTTTGCCTCTCAATTCATGTTTTATATTTTTCTACAGATTTTTATATCATATCGTTATCATACTTTATTCTTTTATCTTACTGTGGTAACTGTTAATTTATTCTAAGATTTCTTTATTCCTTTTCCTTATTTTTTGGTGACTTGGTGATGTTACTATTAATTGCCTTCTCACCCCTGCCCCTTGCATCAATTTAGAAGTCCTCCTGAAGTTTTCCATTCAGCTAGTAGTTATACATCTCTCAACACTCACAAATGCCTATTTGTATATTATTGTATGAGAATAAGAAATTATTTCCCCCAATTACCCCAAGACTTTTGCCCCAATCCAACAGGCATTTTAGAAAGTTTTTCCTTTTCTCATGCTAGTCTCCCCCATATAAATGGAACAGGCAGAAAACTTTTACCTTACCCCTTTCATCACTACCACCCCACCTCCTTGGTTTTGTTGAGATAAATTTTACTTTCCAAACCGTTAGGTTTTCACTTGCAGCATAACTGGTTTTTTTTTTAAGAATCCTTATTTAGGGTATATTTAACACTCCCCATTATTATCCATTTAAATTTAAGTATGCATGTTGCAAGGTTAAAATCACTGCTGTTCCCTTTTATCTTCATCTTTCCTTTTCTTGAGGTCTTTCCTCTTATTAATTTGTGGTTTGGTTGTAGGTGTATTTCCAGTATTCTTTTCAGTGGGAGTTATCTGAATTCCTGCTTTTTGGAAAATATCTTTCCTTTAATCTCCCGGTAAGTTGTATCTTGAGGGACTTTAGGATTCTTGGGTTAGTTTCCTTTTCTCTCTAGATTAGGTGATAGTAATCTATTATTTTCTGGGTTCCTCTGTTATGTGGAGATGAGAATTCAAGGCTCTCTAATACTTTGTTTTTAGCTTCTCTTAAGTTCAGAAATTTTACTTGAGTATGTTAAATGTGCATCCTGCTTGGAACTCAGCAAGCCCTTCCGATCTGTTATCTTCCATCAACTCAGGGACATCAGTTTTCTTTTCTGTGCATAATTACCATCTCTCATCAGTCTGTAACTTTTTTCCTGGAATCCCTGTCATTTTTGCATCATGTATCCTAGGTCTGTCCAGCCAGTCTCATGCTTTCTCTCATAATTTCTAGCCCTTTGAATGGAAGTTTTTCAGTAATGGCTTCCACTTGATCTTCCAGGTTATTCATTTGGGTCTCATTTTTTAAAACACACAAAAAAACACAAACCATGGATTTGTGTCCCTTTGTGTCTTTTTCAGGGGATGAAGAGTACGGTGAAATTAACTTGCCCCGTGTTCTGCCATTAACTGTTGTTGGTAGTCCTATTACTGCTGCCTCTGCCTAGATATAAATTTCCGTACCTAGGTATCTATATGTATCTAGTAGACACATATCTAATAATAGCAGTAGTAGTAATACTAGGAGTACTTCAGCTTGGGTTGATAGCTGTCTCCATCTGCAGTTTCGTTTCGCTAGAAATCCTTTCTTCTGGATGTTTTAAACCAAGCTTCCTCTCTCTGGTTGCTGTGTCATCCTTGGATAAGTATATTGTTTTCTGCACACCATCACTGGGGCTCGGGTCCTGCTGCTGGGATACTAAATTTCTCTACTTCCAGGTCTCCTCGGCTTTAAAGGAAAGCACTTGGTTAGTCTCACAGGCAAGGAGGATTCGATACCAGAGAATTAGTTGTTGTAGGGGGCTATGAAATGCAACTGAATGAAACTTAAAGTATTCATTTCTAAAAATTGAAGAGTAAGTACCAAATAATTTCCTCTTAACATTGTTCTAGATGTGGTACTGAGACTGCATAGCTTTTAGCTGCATATTACGGGCCCCTAAACAAAGCACTGAACTCCAGCAACCAGTTCAAACCCAGCCTCCACTGCTAACAACTGAGGATGGGCTGTTCCCTAATCTCAGCATGCCCCAGTTTCTGCATCTTTAACAAGGGATAAGAATACTTGTCCTACTTCCCTCATAGACTTATTTGGTGACTAAAATGAGATGACAGAACAAATTTTAATGTGGTGTGAAATATAAGGTATTGACATTATCGTAGGACATCAGCCTTAGTTTATTTTAAATATGAAAATACATTCTTTCTTATGTGAGGTTTTGATATCTTACATACCTATATCCTACTGTTAAAGTCTTCTTGCTCCTTTATGTTAGTCTGCAAATAAGAAAAAAAATGACAAAACTAATTTGTGCTAAATTTTTACTCTGTGGCAAGTACACTTTTGTGTGAATCATTTCAAAGAGGTAAAGATTATCCCCATTTTTCACATAAGGAAACATTAGCAAGTGCCGGCTCAAGAATTTGAAGCCAACTCTCCACAGGGTGCATGGGCGGCTGGATCGCTTAAGCATCTGACTCTTGATTTCAGCTCAGGTCATGATCTCAGGGTTCCTGAGTTCCTGCCCTGTGTCAGGCTCTGTGCTGACAGTGTGGAGCCTGCCTGGGATTCTGTCTCCTTCTCTGTCTGCCCCTCCCTGCTTGCTCTCTGTATCTTTCTCAAAAATAAACTTAAAAAAAAATAAGAATTTGAACACAACTCTCTTGATTTCCATGTCTTGTTGGTACTTGCTCTGCAGTCACCCGAGCTCATTAGTAGCTCCCTTCCTCTGATGTCCCGTGTGCCCCATTATTAGGGTCTGTTCCACATTTGTTCATGTTTGTTTGCATGCTTCCTTAGAATTGCTCTCCAATTATCATTATCATTATTATTATTATTATTATTATTATTATTATTATTATGCCTCATCGCCTCAGTTATACCCTGTCTTCATTACATGTCCCTCTCCACCTGTGCTTTCTCTCTCCTCCCCTTGACAGGCAAACTTAGTGAATCCATTTCTATACTTGGTCTCTCCTCTTCTTCCCACTCTTTCTCCTCTCTAATCTGTATTCTATTCTTACTGCTTCATTGAAACTGCTCTCTCCAAGGTCACCAGTAGCCTCCATGTCCCTAAAATGAGTGAACACTTTTCACTTACTATCTTATTTTATTTTTCAGCAGTATTTTACCGTGTTAACTGCTCCTTATATTTTTCTATACGTTTTACCCTCCTGATTGGTCTTGTCCCTTCCAGTAGAATTTCTTTTTCTTCTCCAAAGACTCTTTTGTTCTCTAATGTTTTAAATATGGGTTTTCCTCTGAGTTCTGGTTATTTGTACTCAATTCATTCTCCCAGGGGAATGGTAGCATTGTGATCTATATGCTGGTGATACCAGAATCATTTACCCCAGATTTTTCTGCTGACCTCCAAACATGAACGTCCAGACCAGCAGCCATCTCCATTTAGAGGCCTCAAGGGTGCCTCAACTTCACAAGGTCTACAATTGAATATTCTATGCCCTGTTTCTCTAGTTCAGTAAATGAAAGCACCACCTACCCAACTGTTCAGATCAAAAGCCTGGAAGTTTTCCTTGACGAATCATCCTTCTCCTTCATCACCCACCTTCAATTGGCCCCTAAAATTTTGATAAGCATCTCTCCAATCTATCTTCTTTCCTTCATTGCTATAGCCACCATCTAGTCCAGGCAACCCTTGCCTGCTTGGTGTTCTTGTTTCCCTTGAATTCGTCACCTGGTATCCAGAATGAGCTTCCTGAAGTACAGATCCTGAGGGGACCAGCAAGCAGCTGGGGGCCTAGTTGGGTCTTTCAGGTCCAGATGGGGAGAGTTAACACAGTAGTTCTTTCCATCTGGACTTACAAGGTTGGAGCCAAGAGAGGGAAGTTCAGAACACAATGACTTGGAATTCCTGAGGTCAAGAGATTGGTATATTGTGATTTTCTAAAAGGATCTGATGCTCATTCTGGTCCCTGGAGGAATTATAGGAAAGCTGAACAGGTGGTTTATATCCTTCTTGCCTCTGAGACTGGCCAAGCGTGAGCCTTTGCAGCTAAAGAGATACAGGAACAGAGAGATTTAGTCCTGCTACTAAACAGCAGGACCTGAGCCCCAGTGATAGAAGATTAACCTATATAAAATGAGTTTTTCTTTTTTCTTTCTATTTCTTTTTCTGCAACATCAGAATTTATTGCTACATTTATTTCCAGTCAAGTCATGGTAATAGGTTTTAGTTCCAGGTAAAGGGCATCATTGCCAATTAGATGCCATGCGATGCATGCCTTAGCATATAGATGCAACCCTCACCCCTTCTCCTGTCTCCTTATGAAGAAGCCTCTCTATTTCTCTTTTTCTCCGAGCCTTATGTAGTCCTCAGCATTAGTCCGACAGATTTTGAAATTTAAAGGTCTAATGCTTTTCTTTTTGAAACTACCCTTTTGTAGTCTAAAATCATGTCAGGCCTCCAATGTCTCCCATAGGAGCTTTAACAATTGCTTGTTTAACTAGCCTCCCAGTGTACATCCCATTCAATCTACCCCCCTCTTTGCCTCCAGAATCCTCATTTTGATCCGCAGATTGGATCCTTGCTTAATACTTCAACAGCTATCCTTTGCTTGCAGATTGGATCCTTGCTTAATACTTCAACAGCTATCCTTTGCTTGCAGATTGGACCCTTGCTTAATACTTCAACAGCTATCCTTTGCTTATAGAAAGAAGTGCAGAGGCTTAGATTGGCAAACAAAGTCCTTCACCACCTCTTCTACCTGCATTGCACTCTATCGTCTATGTTGAACTACTTGGAGTCCCAGCGTACATTATCATTGCTCCATTCATCTACACTTTTGAATACCTTTTTGTCTTCTTAGAGTTCTCTTACACCCTCACCTTCAGGGAAAACTCTGTTTAACTTAAAGACTCGGTCAAAGATCACACTGAGGAGCCTTCGTACACCTCCAGGTTAGATCTAATTCCTTCTACCTTGGAGTGTTTGTTTGTAACTTGGTATTGTACAATGTTGCTCTCATCACTGGCTGTGGAAATACCTTTTTATTAACATGTCTGTGTCTTCTACTAAATCAAATGCCCTTTGAACCTTAGATGGAGTCTGGTACCTCATAGATGCTCAATAAATGCCTGTTTTGAAAGCTATAGATACATATAGATGCAGACATAGGTATACAGATGTAGAAATGAGAGAACAATGTGTGACTTGTCTCTGTCCTGTCTTAAAAGTTAAGGATATTAAGCCTATTTCCTAAAACATTGACTATACTCTCCAAATTTGTCAAACTAAAATTTAGCCTGGTTTATAATGATGTTTAAGTTTGCCTTTATATTCACCCAGAAAGGTCGGGCCTGATCAGAGTAGGGAATGGGACCCAGAGAGTAAAATAAGGAGGGGAGAATTCCTGCAATCTGCCTTTCTGGAGCCGAACTCTGCTACAAAAGAGGCCTGTTAATATAGTGTGGCCATTTGGCCAGGTAGGAAAAGAAAGCCTATCTGTATAGCTTTACGCAGTATCCCAAGGGTTGCACACTATCCCTGGCAGCCGAGAAGCTGCCAGTCCAAAGTGGGACACAAGTTTCCACCAGATAAAGCCATTAACATATAGAACCCATGCACCAAAGCCGAGGTTCAGCCTCACACCTGTTTGTACCTTCTTACCCAACTTCTGTTTGTTTCATTGATGTCTGTGATGCTGGTTTGTACCCTTGCACCTTCTGGAGACTCAGAAGCCTGCTGCCAACTATGCTCATCTTCCTATGGTTCCGTTGAGCTTAACTGTTGTCTGTTTGGCAGCGGTTTCAGGACAACAGGGACCTAGGTGTTTAACCCCTTGCTTGGTTGGCTATATGCAAGATCACCTACCTCACTGTGTAGATTCATATCACAGCGATGATAACAGTGTGACCAAGGTAATTCAAACAATTTTTGAATCACTTGTGACTTGATCTGAGGAAGGTGATTTAAGATTTTTTTTTCCCCAGTAAATCATAGTAATGTCTAGAAGTTAACAGAAAAAATTAAAGAAGGAGGGAATTTTAGGTTCACTCTTCCTTTTATGGAGAACGATGTCCACTGGTGAGAAGACTGTAAATGAAAACACATCACTTCTGTCAAGCAAACTAGAAATATTACTAAATCGATCGTAGTGGAAATAAGTATTTGTTTTTAAAGACACATACACAGGTGATATTTAAACATTTTTAAAACATTCTTTATTTTGGATAAGTGTGTCTTTCTAATGCTCTTCAATGACATTTTTAACTTTGGTCATGAAAAAATGGCTACCCTTGGGACAGAGAATCAATTTCAACAATATCTTTAATTTTACACAAAATTCCATATCATACATATGTACAGATATATACTTTGGGTGGATATTGTGTTAAAAAATTTTAATCTTGGGGCGCCTGGGTGGCGCAGTCGGTTAAGCGTCCGACTTCAGCCAGGTCACGATCTCACGGTCCGTGAGTTCGAGCCCCGCGTCGGGCTCTGGGCTGATGGCTCAGAGCCTGGAGCCTGTTTCCGATTCTGTGTCTCCCTCTCTCTCTGCCCCTCCCCCATTCATGCTCTGTCTTTCTCTGTCCCAAAAATAAATAAATGTTGAAAAAAAAAATTTAATCTCTCCAAAGAAAATTTTTTTGGGGAAGTGGAGAAAACCTTTTTTTTTTTATTATTTGAAAGATATTATATGACCATTATTTAAGTTTTTAGAAAAATGTGAAAAAGTTTTAAAAACACAAAATTCACCCATAAGCACCAACCCCAGAAATAATCTTATTAATATTTTTGTGTATTTTCTTCCAGTCTTCTGTTTTTAAGTGTTTTTGACTATTAGCCAGTTTGGGATTATTCTGCGTATATAGTTTTATAACCTTATAGTATCTAATATGATTTTGTCTGCATGTTCACTTATTTAAAGTCTATATAATTATCATTTGAATGGCTACATTATATTGTGTAATATGCATAGTAATGCAGAAGGTGCCATCATATGCAGTTTCCTCTATTTTATGGACATTTAGTTGCTACCTTTGTTATTATAAATAATACACATGAATATTTTTATAGATAAGAATAGTTGTCTACGTTCATGATCATTTAATTTGTATAAACTCCTGAAAGTATACTGGGTCAAATGGCATGGGAACATTTAAAGCTCCAATGTATTTGGCTAAATTGCTTTCTAGAATGGAAAAGCAATTTATACCCCCACCGGCCATGTTAAGTATTATTTTTATATAGCTTAAACTTTTTCTTCTCACCGAAATATAATTGACAAACAATATCCTATTAGTTTCAGATGTGCATCAGAGTGATTAAATATCTTTATACATTATGAAATGATCCCTGTGAGTCTAGTTTCCATCTATCATCATACAAAGTTATTATAATATTATTGACAATATTCCCTATGCTGTTCATTATATCCCCATGACTTATTTTATTTTGTAACTGGAAGTGTGCAACCCTTAGTCCCCTTCACCTAGTCTGCCCTCTGGTAATCAACAATCGGTTACCTGTATTTGTGAGTCTGTTTCTGTTTTGGTTTGTTTGCTTGTTTCTTTTTTAGAATCCACATATAAGTGAAATTGTATTGATGAAGTGTAGAATCAGAAAAATGTTCACCTTTAGGCCAGCAACCTGACCTATGGCCTGTATAGTTTTGATAAGGATCAAATAAATGCTGGTTGCTATATTCTTAAAGGGTCTCATGATAGCCTGTAAATCTCATTGATAGTTAATAACAAACTCAATCATAAATACCAGAGAAATCTTGCAAAAGCAGTTTTATGAGTAGAATTTTTGAAGAAGACATTTATGATCTAGTACTCCTTGTATGTCCCCTCCCCCTTGAGCACTAAGCACATAACCACCAGCTTCATAGAGCATAAGTGCAGCTCTTTCTGCCCACAGGCCCTATCCCTGTGCTACTTGAATAAACCTACTATGTTGCACAACAAAATGTCTCAAGGATTCTTTCCTTTTTTTTTTTTTAAGTTTATTTATTTATTTTGAGAGAGAGAAAGAGAGAGAGAAAGAGAGCACACAAGCCGAGGAGGAACATGGAGAGAGGGAGAGAGAGAATCCCAAGCAGGCTCCTCACTGTCAGCACAGAGTCCCACAAGGGGCTCAATCCCATGAACCATGAGACCATGACCTGACCCCAAATCAAGAGTCCAACGCTTAACCAACTGAGCCACCCAGGTGGCCCTCGAGGATTCTTTCTGACAACAGTGTTCAATGATCCCAAAGCAATATGGCTTTTGTCTTTCTCTGTCTGATATATTTCACTTAGCACAATACCCCCTAGGTTCATTCATGTTGCTATAAATGGAAAGACTTCATTCTTTTTTATGAATGAATAGGATTCTATCATACACATATATACCACATCTTCTTTATGCATTCATCTATTGGTGGACATTTGGGTTGCTTCCCTACCTTGGCTATTGTAAATACAGGCTTACTTTGGAGAAATTGTGGGTTCAGTTCCAAACCACTGCAATAAAGCACGTGCTACAATAAAGTGAGTCAAATAAAGTTTTTGGTGTCCCAATGCATACAAAAGTTATGTTTATACTGCAATGTACCCTGGTAAGTGTGCTATAGCATTATGTCTTAAAAAAACAATGTGTGTATCTTCATTTAAAAATGTCATGGGGGGGCGCCTGGGTGGCGCAGTCGGTTAAACGTCCGACTTCAGCCAGGTCACGATCTCACGGTCCATGAGTTCGAGCCCTGCATCGGGCTCTGGGCTGATGGCTCAGAGCCTGGAACCTGTTTCCGATTCTGTGTCTCCCTCGCTCTCTGCCCCTCCCCCGTTCATGCTCTGTCTCTCTCTGTCCCAAAAATAAATAAAAACGTTGAAAAAAAAATTTAAAAATGTCATGGGGTGCTCAGTGGCTCAGTCAGTTAACCATTGGACTTCAGTTCAGGTCATGATCTCATGATCCGTGAGTTTGAGCCCTGCATCGGGTTCTGTGCTGACAGCTCAGAGCTTGGAGCCTGCTTCAGATTCTGTGTCTTCCCTCTCTCTCTCTCTCTCTGACTCTCCTCCACTTGTGCTCTCTTTCTCTCTCAAAAATAAATAAATAAATAAATAAATAAATAAATAAATAAATATTTATAAAAATATATCACATCACTAATAAATGCTTTCAGCAATTTGTAATCTTTTTACTGGTGGAGGGATTTGCCTCAATGTTGATGGCTGCTGACTGATCAGGGTGGTGGTCGGGGTGGCTGTGGCAATTTCTTAAAATAAGACAGCAGTGATGTTTGCCAAATTGAACTGCTCTGATGATGCAGAAAGATGGATGCTGTAGGGTTAGAGTAAGTGGATTTCTTTCACTTATGGTCTAGTTGTTATTTAAACTGCTAGGTTTTTGTTTTTTGTTTTTGGGGGGGGGGTTGCTGTGCTCCAGGGCAGATGAGGCTACCCTTAGTGATATCCTTCACTAAGTGCAAATCAAGACTTTCATGCTTCAGTATTTGAGCTTAGATAATTTTTTTGAAAGTCCACAATTTGGAAATATAACTATTTCTAAAAGTGATGTAATACAGTCCATAAAAACTCTTTCCATGCTGTACTTACATCCATCCATGGATAAGCAGGTGTAGCACAGTACCTCCACAGAGGAAGCATTTGTTAAACCTGCAACAGATATAGACATGGTAAGGAAGGAAAGATAAAGGGGTCTTTGCATTGATACAATGAGAGTCCTCACTTTGATTGGGGAGTATTCTTGGTGTATTTAGGTTTTCCCCAGTTAGATACCAGTTCTGGTTCTCACCGTCTACTTCTACTCTCAGTACTGGTGGTTAGCAGCACCTTGACACTTACCTCGATGTTTCTAGGAGCATCAAAAAATAATGAAGGAGCAGAGGAATGCAAACATTAGTTGCGAGCAAGGTGGCAAAGTCACTCAGCTATAGTCGAATATGGCTTAATAAAAGGCAATATATGATTGTCTTAATGGATTTTAGGTTGAAGAGTATTTGGTGACGATTTGGGAAAACTATAGCCAGACATCCTCCCACAAAGCTCCCTGGGATCAGCACTGGCCACCTTGCTGGCACTGTCCACTTTGGAAATTCGGGACAGTCCCCCTTAATTTTCTTAAAAAACAAAACAAAAAAAACCCTCAAATATCACTGACTCCTTGGCTGCTAGTTAACATTCTAATTATCAGTTAACACCTTAGGAGGGATTTGTACACTGTCATGTGGGAGAGAGACCCAGTAGGAAGGATGGCCTCCCATCGGCTTATACATCTTGCATCTTTTACCCAATTTATCCTCACATATCCTGCCCTGGAGGACAGTAACAGTATATTTTCATATTACCAATGTGGAAACTCTGAAAGGGAATAGAGAAAATGACTTGTCTCATGTCACAGAGCTAATTAAAGGGAGAGCTGCATCTGGGCCCTTTGTCTCTGACTCCCTGAAGCTTATGGCTTCCAATTTTGAGACAGCCTCATAAGGTGGAAGAAATTCAGCCAAGAAACCATACCAGCTTGCTTCTTCACCTGGTAATTATTGTCTGCAAAGAAATCAAAGCTTTGAAAACATCAAAATCAGCTTCAAGAGTGGGGATGACTGAGCAGTATACAAATTAGTAAAGTTAAAAAAAAAAAGGTGATTAATTGTTTAAAAAATTTACAACCTCATTATAAGACTGGCCTTTTCAAAGGTGGTCTTATTAGTTTCAGGACCTTTGGCTATTTATACTGACAAAAATTGATTCTTTTTTCAGCTCATTCACAAAAATCTTCCTTCAAGTGCTTGGATTTCCATAGGAGACAAAAGGTCACATTCTTATTCATAACCAAATTCGAAGAGATTTTGAGCTAACCTGCACTGGGAAAGATATTTCTAACTCTAATAACACATTTACCTTCTAGAAAAAGAAACAAACATGCCTAAGAAAATCTCTCTAGAATTTATTTGCCTGTATTTTTATCCCTTTTACTCCTGCCACCTTCCCCAGAGTGAATGTAACAACTTGTTAAAAAAAAAAAAATCACCTGGACAATTCGAAAATCTAAAAAATAACAACAATAGAAAACTAATATGTGCTCAATGTAGAAAATTTGAAAAATACCAAAATATTTTTAATAAAACCAAATCACCCTAATATCACAAGCTAGAGATAATCACAGTTACAGTGGAGTGATTCTATACGTATCCACGTGCACGTGCGTGTGCACACAAAGGGTACACGTGTATGCTGATGAACGATTGGGACCATATTGCATATACCACTAGGGATGGCAGATATAGAGCATGTGTACCACTACTTCCTGCCTTTTTTGCCCATGGCAGATATTACTGATCACAGCTTTCTTTCCTGCTGAGCCCAGATGCTATGTCAGAATATGCTTCAATGCAGCACTCCAGAAAGCCAATACCAAAATATTTCAAAAGCTGTCTCTGATGACTCCTGTTCTGTATCTTGATTTTTTTCCATTAATATTCTGGTGTGAATTTTCTGAGATCACTAACATTATTTGAAATTTTTATATGACTGCATAATATTCATAAGAAGTATACAGCTATTTACTCCATAATGTTGAGTATATGTTATTCCATAAATTTTGCTGTTATAAAGAAAGCCATGGTAAATATCTTTGTACTTCAAATTTTGACTGAAACTCTTGACTGTGAAACAGGGACATTTTCCAAGTTTCCTTAGAAGTGGGTTCATAGGATCAAGGATTGAAACATTTTTTATTACTTCTCATTTATTTAGCCAAATTGCTTTCCAGAAAAATTGGACCACTTTCATGAGAAGGTTATTAGAATCTTGGTCTTAACATTCTTCACCGGCATAAAATATTAACATATTTCAAAATCTTTGCTAATTTGTTAAGGGGAAAAATGTATATAGTTTAAGTTTGCAATTCTTTTTCCATTAATAATGTAAAGTATCTGTGTCTAGTTTTAGATCCTATTTCTATTGAGATGCTAGAGTTTTGTTATTGATTTGTATATTATAGACATAAATGCTTTGTGGGTGATGTTATTTCTCAGTTTTTTATTTAGCTTATGGTATTTCCTAACATCTGGAAGGTTTCAATTCTTTTTGTAGACAAATCTGTTTATCTTTTCCTCTGTGACCTCTTCTATTTCTTTATGCTTATAAAATTCTTCCCTGCCCAAAGAGAAGGAAAATATTTACCTAACTCTCTTTTCAGCATTCTTCTGGTTACACAAAGAACAGAATACATCATGACTGAAAAACAATATATTTCTTTAAATTTTCTAATGTTTATTTTTGAGAGACAGAAAGACAGAATGCAAGTAAGGGAGGGGCAGAGAGGGAGGGAGACACAGAATCTGAAGCCGGCTCCAGGCTCTGAGCTGTCAACACAGAGCACAATGCAGGGATCGAACCCACAGATTGAGAGATCATGACCTGAGCTGAAGTCGGACGCTTAACCAACTGAGCCACCCAGGCACCCAGAGAAACAATTTTTAAAGAAAGCCATGTCTGTGTCTTGTAAAACCTGTAATCATCAGGTCAGCCTTAGAAGAAAGCAGCCTGCTGTGTGCTGTAGTCTAACTGACCTGAGAAAATCTTGCATCAAAATGGCAACCTCCTCATCCATTGTTACGTTACTATAGATTTATTCTGTGGGGCCCCGAAGGTTCTTTGTTTCTTAAAGTTCTTCGTCCCTGAAGAGCATCATCTCAGAGTTATTAGCTAACATATTCATTACTCATTAATATTCCTTTGGATTTTCTGCCTGCCTAATAATCCATTAGTACAAGGCTTAGCAAAAATGATACCTCAAACTAATACTTTGGGTACCAAGGGAAGAAAGAGGCATAGATTCTAGAGGTTGAGAAATTTCTTGATTCACATCTCCTGGGATCTGACATTAATAGGCCGGTAGCCAGAATATATGATGATTTAGTGCAGTCCTTACTCTAGCTTTAGAGTGTATATGAACAGACTTTCAGGAATCCCTTTGATTCTATCATGGAGCTTTTATTTATTTATTATTATTATTTTTTTAATGTTTATTTATTTTTGAGAGAGAGAGCGAGACAGAGCATGAGAAGGGGAGGGCCAGAGAGAGAGAGACACAAAATCCGAAGCAGGTCCAGGCTCTGAACTGTCAGCACAGAGTCCGACGCGGGGCTTGAAAGACGGACCGTGAGAACATGACCTGAGCCAAAGTCAGATGCCCAACTGACTGAGCCACCCAGGCGCCCCTATCATGGAGCTTTTAATAACACATACTCCTGTACTGTTGGATCAATGCCAGACTAAGACACTGTGTGCTGCTGTCACCCCACATGCAAGCTCTATTTTATTGGAATAGAACTTGCTCATTTGTACTTTCTGTCCCTGGAAGTATCCTGTTTCATAACAGTATAATCATCATCATCATCTGCCATTTATTGGGTACGTATTATTTATTAGTTAATCCTAACGATCACCTTATGCAGTTGATATTGACTGTTAGAATGGCTTTGTAAAGGAAGCTCTAATTCTCAGAGTGGTGAAAGCCTATTTAAGCACGCATACCATTTCATAACATATTTACAGGGTGACTTCTCAGTCCCAGGCACTGTTTCAAGAGCATTATCTTATTTAATGACCACAACAATCTTCTCAGGCCATTCTAGGAATGAAGACACAGAGGCTTACACAGATTAAATACAGTAACTTAAGTACAGTAACTTGCTCTGTGAGTGTTCCTCAACATGAGCAAACATTTCTAATACATTTTAACTTGATAAACGAGTGATCTCTTGCAATACAAGTAGTATGTGATGCCGAATGTCATGTGATCACAACAGAGCCAATGGTTCTTGAAATTCACTTTGATATACTAGTGCTTTGGATTACAAGCATGTTTTTGGAGCAAATTATGCTCAGAAACCAATGTATTTTTGTTACTGTATTTTGATTCAGATCACATGTAACTGGAAGGTGATAGAACTAGGATTTAAAGCCAGGCAGACAAATCCCTTCGGTTTCTCCCCTTCCCCATTCATTGCTGTGTTAGCATTTAAGTAGCAGAGGTGAGGTTCAAAACAAGCGCTACTGATTGCAAAGCTCCTGCTCTCAAACAGGGGAGTCTTCTAGATGTGGTGAGTAAGCAGCAATGTTTTGTAATCACTTGTGAACTGTGTTGTATCACATTAATAATTAAAGCTAATCATTAAAGCATGAAAGTTTGTGAATGTTGTACTTTGAAATCAATTAGAATGAATTAAAAGTTTCCTATAATGTCATTTTACTAATTTTCATTCTTAAATACCTTCTTGAATGGGAAAAGGTGGGCCAAGGAATCCAGACAGGGCAGAACAGGTATGGCTTATCTCTGCTCCATGATGTTGGGGTTTCACCAGTGGTTGGTGACTTGAATCATCTACAGCAGTGCTTCTCAAATCACTGGGAAACTTAGATGCAAATTGTAGAGTCCCACCCCAGATGTACTGAACTAGAAACTTTAACAGCGGGACTCAATACTCTATGTTTTTAACAAGCCCTCACGTGACTCTAATGCATGCTAATATTTGAGAACACTGATCTAGAGGATTCTTCTCTCACATGCATGCATTTCAGAGAGGATGACTCAAAATGAGAAGTCAACTGGGGGGATGTCAGTAAGAGCACTTACGCACTGCTGTTCCATGGATTTGGGCTTCTCACTCTGTGGCTCTTGGGCTCTTAGATTTCCTGAAAGGACACATTCAAAGAGCAAGAATTCAAAAGAGAACCAGGTGGAAATTGTGTGGCCTCTTCTGATCTAGCTCAAAAGTCAGGGTCACCTTCACTCTATTCATCTCAATTGGAGCAATCACAAGCCTACTCAGATTCGTGGGTTGGGGGTAAAGACCACACTTCTTGCCATGAAACATGTCGAAAGCTTTGGAGCCAATATTTTAAAACTTCTACAGGCTGCCCTCTGCCTTCTAGCCTGACGGCCATATGCAAGATATACTCATCCACTTGCAGGCTCCCCAAACATCTCACCGCATTTGGCATCAGGCTCAGACCTGAGGTCTATAGCAACATGATGTGACTAGTTGATGGTGAATATTTAGTGGTTAAAAATGCATTGAGAAACACTTATCTTCGCCATTCAGTTATACTTTCCTTAGGAGGATATGACTTTTTGAGTGCAGAGCTCTTATAAATGTGACTTTTAAAAAATCAATACATAACACAGCATAAAATATATAACAGGACCTAGAGTGTGTGCTCAGTCAGTTATTATTGAGTTGAGTTTTTATTGAACTGAGTTTTAAAATTTAATATTTGAATTTCTCCTGTATTCTATCACACATATACATGTAGGTTAGTGTAATGTTCACTTTTCCTTTTTCTATATTTAACACACTGCAACAAAGCACAAATCTCTAAGAATCGTGGGAGACATGACATAGAGAAGCTATTATCCTGGGTATCTCCTAGCACTATATTTCTTACAAATAATTTTCACTTAGAGCTGAAGGAAGCAGTGGTTACCATAGTCTGAGACCGTAGAGGCTGGTGACCTCTTGACTGGATCGCTTAAGTTTAGGTGAAAATAACTACTGAAGTGCCTTATACTCACATTTTCTAAATTCTAAGTGACAATTTAAATTTGTCTTCTCTAAGGCTCATACATGAATTTTCAGGTGTTCAGTTTTTGCGCCAATTCTCAGTTTGATTTTACAACACAATCTAAATGAGGACTTTCAAGAATGTTTAGCAAGAACTCATTCCACATACAGGAGTTAACTTGGAGCCTGGTTTGATAATGAAATAAAACTCTAGTATTAATTTGTTTTTATTATCTGGTCGGTGGTTTTATTAACCTATTTTTGATTTCTGGTGGCTGTGCCTTTGAGTTAAAACAAAGCATTAGTGTATCATTCCTCCGGCTTTCTTGCTATGCTCTGAAAACGATGCATTTCTATTTCTTAAGTTAACTGGATATATCCTTTTAATTCTTAACATACATATATACTTTAGTTTGCATTGTTAGGTTTTCTAGAAAGCATATAACACAGATTTAGTTGTGTATGGTAAAGAATCTTATATCTTGTATCCCAGGTTATGTTAATGTGAATTTGGAAGGGAACAAGGAGAAGACACTGGGGAAGACAGTGGGAAGTAAAACAGTTTAAGCAGTCGGTTGAAGGAACAGGAAATTATACAGGGATTAGATTTTATGTTTTTTTAAAGGTTTTATTTATTTATTTAAGTTTGTTTATTTTAATGGTTTTATTTATTTATTTAAGTTATTTTGAGAGAGAGAGAGAGAGAGAGAGAGAGAGAGAGAGAGAGAGAGCCTGTGCACATGCAGAGGAAGGGCAGAGAGAAAGAGAGACAGAATGCCAAGCAGGCTTTGCTCCATCAGCACAGAGCCTGATGCAGGGGCTCAAGCTCAGAAACGATGAGATCACGACCTGAGCCGAGATAGACAGTTGGACGCTTAACTGGCCGCACCATCCAGCCACTCCTATGGATTAGATTTTAATGCCAAGTATTCTACATTGTCACCATCGGGGCAAAGGACTTTTGAGAGGCTGAAACACAAATTACTCTTGTCTAGCCGACCAGCAATTTCTACAGTAACTGCGAATGCATAGTGATTATTGTTTAAAGCGTAGTTCAAGCAATTTAGTGCGGTTGCAAAGAAAGTGTGAAAACTTGTGGCCACCTATAATGTTACGTTGTGTGTTCATGCATGTGTACACACATTTGTGGACAAGTTACCAATGCAAGAAAGGAAGGCTCAGTCAGGAGACTATGTGTGGTATCGAGTCTAAACTCGATCGTTCCTGGTTTTCGGTAGTTTCCACGGAATTTTCAGCGTTGTTTCTTTTGTTCTTGTCCTTCAGCATCCTGTAAATGAAGCTGTTTCTTTAAAATCGATCCATTTACTGGAGAGTGTTATGCTCAGTGAAATAAGCCATACTGAGAAAGACAAATACCATATGTTTTCACTCTTATGTGGATCCTGAGAAACTTAACAGAAACCCATGGGGGAGGGGAAGGAAAAAAAATAAAAAGAGGTTAGAGTGGGAGAGAGCCAAAGCATAAGAGACTCTTAAAAGCTGAGAACAAACTGAGGGTTGATGCAGGGTGGGAGGGAGGGGAGGGGGGGGCTATGGGTATTGAGGAGGGCACCTTTTGGGATGAGCACTGGGTGTTGTATGGAAACCAATTTGACAGTAAATTTCATATATTGAAAAAACATAAAAAAATAAAATAAAATCAATCCATTTGTTCATTCATTCGCTTACTTACTCACGTAGGCATTTATTGCACCAATAGCATCAAGTGGGAGGCTGAAGGTACAAAGATGACTACAGCATGGTTTCTGTTTTTCAGGAGCTCACATGTATAGAGATAAGTAAATATATATATATATTAAGCTGCAGTGAAAGCTTTGATAGTGGTAGAGGCAAGGGCCAGGACTGGGATTCTATATGTGTGTTACATTGTGCCTAGGAGTGAGGGATAAGAAAAAGCTTCACAGATAAGATAGCTCACATGGATAAAAACTGAAAAGAATCTTGAAGTAGGAGAGAAGTAGTGGGCATTCATATCATTCTTTGACTTAAAAACTTGTTCAGTTCTGATTCTGTCATCTAGCACGTTATTGCTCTCTGTGAAATCATCTATATGTTTTATGTGTTCTGTGTAGTTATCCATTGTTGATTGCAAACAAAGTTCAGCAGAAGAAGCTAAAGGCAAAAAGAACTGTGAAACATATTACCAAACACTTCCCTCCATTGTTTAACCATCTATTAACCTGCCCAATTAAATTATTTTTCAACCCACATTTCTCTATCAAATGTACAGGGATATTACAAGAGACTTTTCAAATGCTTTGCTGTGATAAACGTACATTCTGTAGTATTTGGAATATTTCTGGCTACAAAAAACATCAACCCCATTGGCTTAAACACTAATAATAATAATACTTATTAGCTTACACAATAAGAAGTCCAGAGGCAAAAGAGTTCCAGGATTGGTTAATTCAGCCACTCAATGATGTAAAGGATCTGGATTTTATCTGTTGGTATGCTTTGCCATGCTGAGTATCCTGGATCATCTCTAGTGGTCACAAAATAGCTGCAGTAGTGCCAGGCATTGCACCTAGACAAAACACTGTCTAGTAGAAGAGGGTCTCTTTCTCTGTGTTTCTTTAAAAACGAAACAAAACAAAACAAAACAAAACATAAAGAAGCCTCCACAGTGGACTTCTATCTTGTTTCATTGATCAAAATTGCACCACATGCTAGTCACGGGCAAGGGGTTCCCATGATTGGCATGGACTCAGCCTTTACTCATCAGCGAGAAATTAGAATATCCTTCCTAAGCACTTGACCACAGGAAGTAGGCCAGAGCAGTGAAACAAAAGAAAACAAAACTGGGATCTTTCAGGAAGGAGGATTGAGGGGGGGAATGGATTTTTGGTAGATAACCAAGACAGATCGCTATGCCTATGGCATAGGATGTTCCAAAACATGAACATATGGTGCGCCTCCTATATAACATGATGTGTCTTGAAAAACAACATACGTTATATCATTACTTTCCAAGAACAGTAATTTTTCTAGAATAAAATACAGTATTTCTGTCTGTCTCTACATGTCAAAAGCAATACATATAACATTTATAGGAGATCATATTTCTGAATTTTTTCACTATTATTTTTTTTACTGACCGTTTTGTTGTTTGCTAGTGATTGGTTCTAAATGACTGGCTATGGTTACCAAAGACTTTTTTTTTTTACAGTATAGTATAAAAATTCTATGTATATGTTTAATGTTTTAATGATTTTTGCATTACATTCCTTTCATATTATCAAGCAATACAGGCCCATTGCATTTCAGTAATCGTACCTACCAAGTTGAGTTATTTACGCAAATCATCTCTTATGTACCAGTTTCTACTTCTTTTTCCTAGTATAATTCTTATACATGTCCAGCATTTAATTGGGTTGAAGGGTTTATACTTGAGACATGAGTGTGCATATTGGAACATTTGCATTTTTGAAATTTGGGGGACCAGAAAGTCTTACACGAAAGGCAAGAACAAAAAACAAAACAAAACAACCAAAGAAGCCCAGACAAACAAAAACACTTTAAGTATGGTATTACACACATCAGTGAGTAGAGATGAGGTTGGTTTCCACTCTTCAAAATTTATGTCATGCAGGAAGCCTTCTCTTTCAATTACTGGGTAAGGAGAACCTTGTTGAGGATAATTGTACAGCAGCCAAGAAGGGCCCAGATTGTCCAGAGAACATTGGGGTACCACTTCAATGTCTTCTCCAAATTTTGAAAAAATAATTCTACACTTAGAAAGTCAATTTCTTTTTTTCCATTTTTATGATATTGGAAATGAAAAAGTAATCATCCAAATCATTTCAACCTCTCATTTGGAAGCTGAATTGTTGCTGATTGCTGTAAGCTGAATTCTGTTTTATTTACCTAGTATTACTGCTGTTACTAGGAAACCATGCTTCATAGTTTAGTGTTTTACTGTGAAATATAAAATGTCCAATTATTGCAAAGGTATCTTGATGTGTGATTTAGCCTTTTATGTTTAAAGCTTCTGCATATTTTTCTGAAAGTTATTTTATGATGAATTAAGGGACACATAGTTAATTTCTTTTCAAATATATTTATATCAACCTCCCCAAAGCCGATTTATTGTTATTTCAAAAATATTTGTAAAACTGTTCCAGAATTGAGGAACCTCTCTAGTGAGTCCCTGGATGGTTTTATTAGGGTGGTTGATATATACCTCTGTGCTTAACACTATGGAGCTGTTCGGTTAAGCCCTAAGTGAACTTCTTGAGGAAAACTGCATGAAGTCTGAAGCATTCACTGTGTTAAGGGAAAAATTTATCTGTTGTATCTGATTTGTAGTGATTTATTATTTTTATAACATACTATACCCTTGGAAAACTACTTTCCAAAAATGTATTAATTTCCATTTCTCTTTTGAAATTTCCTATAATATTGCAGATGAATTTATATGTCATTTTCTAAACCTACTCTTCAGAGTGTCCAGAGAGTGAAAATATATACTAGTACAATAACAGCAATTATGGTAATATCCTAGATTTATATTGTTCTTTCTGATGATTTATCTTACTTAATTTTGTGCTTGTGATAACTCATACAATATGTGATGAGATAATTATTCCCATTCTTACAAGTAAGAAAATGGATATTTCGATGAATGAAATGAAGTTTCCAACCTCAGACAACTGATAAATGCTAAATCTGGAGCTTGAATTTAGTTTTTTCAGACTTGAAATCTAGTGTTGCATTCTGTCTACTTGTATAATAGTATTACCATGTATTTAATGTATATGGCTTGCTTATCTGGATTCTCTGAATTATGGTGAAAAATGTTTCTTATTGCAGAGATTTTATCTGAAATATTTATTTTTTAATCACTGACAATGGAAATAGATTTAATTCAAATATTTATAGGGTGCTTACAAAATGCCAGGTTCTGTATTAGGCTCTTGTATATTCATTTCACCTTTATTGTTTCACTTAGTACTCTTTAGGGATCTTCCAATTCCCTTCTAATCCTAGGATTATTTAATTGTTAAGTGTCTGCCATATAGAAGACACATGTTTGTAGAAGCTCTAACTTCTCCAGATGATGAAGTTAGTTGGGTTTTAATGTTTATTCTTCATAGAAGTTAGGTCAGCGGTTCTCAATTTTATAATTTAAATGACCTCTTTGAAGAATTCTACCAAGATTTATAGATAGGGATACCTGGGTGACTTAGCCAGTTAAGCATCTGACTTCAGTTCAGGTCATGATCTTACGGTTTATGAGTTCGAGGCTTGCATCAGGCTCTCTGCTGTCATCTCAGAGCCCACTTCAGATCCTCTGTTCCCCCCACCCCCCGTCTCTTGACCCCTCCCCTACTCATGCTCACGCTCTCTCTTTCAAAAACAAACATTAAAAAAAAAGATTTACAGATAGAGTTTTTTCTTTAAACTTGTATTATCAATCCCTTAATTTCTAGTTCTTAGTTTCTATGTTTAAAGTTTTATCGTTTTAAAATAATCTGCAATGGAAGTTACAGTGATACTGGACACTTATGTGTTAGTCTATGAATAAAGATCTGAAATCAGGGCTTGAATTTGGTTATCTGGCTTACAATTGCTTATTTATATTGAAAGATGCATTGATTTTCAAAAATACCAATAGTGGTAGTGTCTTTCCCAAAAGGTTAAGATGATTGTTTGTGATTAATACTACTTTTTAAGTCTATCAGCATACCTTCAGCCATAGAAGCACACTAAAACCTGGGCCATATATTTAAAATTGGAATTTGGTTCCTTGCTGCTAGGCTACTGAGGCATGTAGAACGGAGTCAGAGATTCAGAACCTTTAGTATTAAGGAAGGTAGCCAGCAGGAATGAAAACATTGAAGAATATTTTTTAGCAGTAATAATTAAGAGTTACCTGCCACCACTATAAGTGGTCCTGTTAGCTATCTCAAAAAGGGTGCTATTATAATCTTCTGCCAGTTCATGGGTGTGTGTATGTGTGTGCATGTGTGTGTGTGTGTGTGTGTGTGGTCATACACTCTGACTCCCTATAAATAGATTTCATAGGAAATAGCTCTCTGCCCATTTGCAGCATTGTGGTTGCAGATATATTAACCTTGACCAAGAATGCACACAGCAGAGAAAAAGAAGTGATAAGTCAAGAGTATGCTAATCACGGTTGCAGTGTTTTTCTAGAAATGCCATTGAGAAGGCATCAGTAAATAGTTATTGAACTCCTATAATTTCTTTAAATCATTTAAAAAATATTTCTAAGGACGTACTGGCTACCAGTCACTTTATTTGACCTGGGGAAAACAATAATGAATAACAAAACGTCTTCTGACTTCAAAGACCTTTTAGTTTGGTGTGGCAAAGACAGACACATAAAATAAAAATAAATACAATAAAGTATTAAAAATAAGTCATCATTATCAAAGCAGGTTATTGCAGGAATGCAAGGAGGATTCAGTAGTTGAAAATATCCTAAGTCAGGGGATTTATACATCAAAAGGGGAAAATATATGATCATCTTCTTTGATGCTGAAAAGGCATTTGATAAAAATTCAACACTTATTTTTGGTAAAATGTGTTTTTTATATGTTTATTGACTTACCCTGAGAGAGACAGAGAAAGAGACAGACAGACAGAGAGAGAGAGAGAGCACACGCATGTGCACACACAGCAGAAGGGCAGAGAGAGGGGGAGAGAGAGAATCCCAAGCAGGCTCCGTGCTGTCAGTGTGGAGCCCAATGTGGGGCTCCATCCCACAAACCATGAGATCATGACCTGAGCCAAAATTGAGTTGGGTGCTCAACTGACTGAGCTGCCTAGGTCCCTCTTTTGGTGAAATGTTTTAGTAAAATAGAAATAGATGGATACTTTTAACATCATAAAACATAGGTATGTCAAGGCTAACTCCATCATTATACTGACTTGAAAAACATTAGAAGCATTCCCTTTCAACTCAGGAGTAAACTAAGAAATCTTTACACAATCATTATTATTACATATCATTGTTCTGGGTGGTTCTATCGATGCAATAATTCAAGAGAAAGCTAGAAAATGGTAGAAAGGATGCTATGACAGTTTCCAGGCACAAGCCTTAAGACACTTACAACTTTCTCTTTCTGTCTCTTGGAAGCTCGCTTTTGGTACCTAGCCGCCATACCATGAGGAAGCCTAAGTCGACTGCACGACGACCCACACTGACAGGTCCATAGCCCTGATGAGCCCTTGGGTGGTGGCAAGCACCAATTTGCCGTCTTGAAATCAGGTCCTGCGGATCCTAGTCAAGCAGCCCCAAATGATGCTGTGAGGTAAAAATGAACTACCTCTTCTAAGCTCTGCCCCAAATGAACATCTGTGAGCAAAATTAATATTTGCTATTGTTTTAAGCCACTAAGTTTTGGAGTAGTTTACTGATGCCGTGACGGATAATCTGAATGGGTTTTAGTACCTAGAAGGGGGTGCTGTCATAACAAAACCCTGAGACAGGTGGCACCGGCTTTGGGACTGTGGTACAGTCAGAAGCTGAAAAGGCCTTGAGGAAAATGTCAGTGAAATCCTCATACTTGTCGAGGAAAATGTCAGCAGAATTCTGAAGGCCTGGTGGGATGGTGGTGAGAGGGAATACATCAGAGTAAGAACATTCTTTCCTAAATTGTTTAGAACCAAGAAAAGAAAATTACATAGTTTGAGGCTTCTCTTCAGTGGCTAAGAGCAGAAACAATGTTTGGGTTCTCAGCAAAAATATCGTACCTTCACTTCATTCCTGATTTTGTAGAACAACTTTTAGTTTCAAAGTAGTTTCACACATATGATCTTATTTTATGTTTTATTTTGTTATTTTATTTATTTATTTATTTATTTTACTGGAGAGCAAGACAGAGAGAGAGAGACAGAGGGAGAGAGAGACAGAGAGAGAGAGAATCCAAAGCAGACTCCACACTCAGGGTGGAGTCCGACACGGGGCTCAATCCCGTGACCCTGGGATCATGACCTGAACCAAAATCAAGAGTCAGATGTTCAACTGACTGAGCCACACAGGCTCCCCAATCATATTTTCTACTTTAAACAACCAATTGAAGTAAGCAAATCAGGTATTAATGTATGATCCCACCTTAAGATTGGCAGATCAAGAAGCTAAGCCACACGAGTATCTAGAGACAGGAGCAGTACTAGATCTGGCTTCTGTTGGTCCTGATTCCAGACTGTGGCTTCCCACGGTGGGTGGTAATGGAACCCTCGCTACGATTTGCACAGGGGCAGGGGTAGTCATAGGAACTGGAGAACAGCAGACATGGCTTTCAGTGTTTGCGGCTCAGTGTTTGTCTTTCAGAACACACGTTCTGGGAGAAACGAACACTGTGCTTGTATTGACTTGTTTTTCTTTCCTGTCCCAGCTCTTTATATTCTGAGTGTAGTTCTAAATAAATGTTTCAGCTTCTGGAGGGTTCGTTTTGGCTCCAGGAAGTTCAATATTTGATGAGTTTGGAAACTGAGAAGCTGATAAGAAACACATCTAACACAGGTTGCTATTAGATTGCTTTTATACTGTCTCCTAAAACTTATAGTTAAAGGTGGATCCTGGATACAATTCATTGGTCCCATTACATATAATGGTTTTTTTTTGTTTTGTTTTGTTTTTTAATAGGAAGAACCCACAGAGAAGTATAGCAATAATTTGTGGATGGGGCTTTAAAGCAGTCGCCTTTTGCAGGACACCTGCTTCTTTAAGATAGTTGTAAGAAGACTACAGGCTACATTTTCACCTCTGAAGTCATGAGAATATGGTAGTAATTATCCAAGATTTTTAACCATAGTGCAAGATATCAAGAAGTTTGAAATAAAGAAGAGAACGAGGTAACTTTTTGATCTTTGGGTAATCAGGAAACGACAAGAGTTTCTGAACCAAACTATATTAATCTCTTAAGTTTTCTGCTTTATTTGAAAATTAGGCCACTGCTTCTTTGGCTCCCTGACTTCCCAGAGCACCCTCATCCTGAGTGTTTTCCTCCAGTAAACACTGGCCTCGCCTATTGGTTTATTTTTATCATTTAAAAAATCAAACTGCAATCACGAGTCATGTGTGTGGCAGCCTTCTGTCTTAAAGAAGCAGCACCAGCATACCTGAAGCCCAGGTGAGCAGAGCTCTGGCCTCAAGACGACAGGGTTGCAGCAGAAGTAGGAACATAATGGGCCTTGGAAGGGAAGCCTATGCAGTGTACGTGGCCAGCACACATCACCACACAAAATGATGGCACCTAGAGACAGGGGCAGCACTAGAGGTGGTTCCCGTTAGTCCTGCAGAGCACTTTCTGAACTAGAGGATGGTCTACAAATATGAGTTGTTGAATAAACTGGTCTCAGTGAGATGTTGCAGTAGTTCAGGCAGTGCTTACGTACCCTGGAGCCAACTCTCATGTATGCTAAGATTACAATGAAGATCAAACAGGACGACAGTCACCATCAGTGATGTCAGCTATATTAAAGTGAATAAAATGGTGGCCTTTGCCAAAAAGCACAGAAGGGCAATATGTCATCCTAAGTCGATCTAAGTAAAAAGTCAACAAAATACCTCAATCCCTCCCCCTACACATATGTGAAGTGGATTGCTGGTCCAGGTCTTGCAGATGAGGAAATGAGATGAAGAAAGTTTACTAGAGACTGTGTCTTCCTGCTGCCTCCTTGCTGCCTGGCGGCTTGGATACACCCACTTCCTGTGTGACCACACTCTCCCTGGCCACAGGTATTGGGCCAAGGTAAATGTTTGCTAAGGACCCCAGGACTCCAGGAGATTCGTCTGGTAGGAAAGCATGAGCTATTGCAATCTGATCTTTCCTCTCTGGACACGGAATTAAAAAAAAAAAAAAAAAAAAATAATCCAGCTGTGGGGCACCTGGGTGGCTCAGTCAGTCAAGCCTCTGACTTTGGCTCAGGTCATGATCTCACTGCTCCTGAGTTGGAGCCCTGCGTGGGGCTCTAGGTGGAGCCTGGAGCCTGCTTCAGGAGACTGTGGCTCCCTCTCTCTCTGCCCCTCCCCCCATTCGCTCGCTCTCTCTCTCTCTCTCTCAAAAATAAATGAACATTAAAATTTTTTTAAAAAGTCCAGCAGTAGGTTGCTAACTTAAGGATCTGTAGGCCTAATGAGGAGGCTGCCATTTATGGTCATGCTTAAGATGGGTAAGCAGAGGAATCTCAGCAACACTAAGGAAAATGACAGAAGCATTCCAAGAAGCACAGATATGGTGAGAGAAATGGAAGTTTGAAAGGGATTGCTCCCAAAGTTACTTTGAATTCTACCCACCCTTTGGCTGGCATGTTTTTTGTTTGTTTGTTTGTTTGTTTTTGTTTTGTGGTTCCTGTGATACTTCACTGAATTAAAAATAAATTCTCTTTCTTACTTAAGAGGGTTTGAGTGATTTTTGATTTATAAGAGCCTGAAATGAAAGAGTTTATTGGTGGAGATTGTATAGCTAATAATTGGAGGTAAAAACCCATGATCATTCGATTCTCTCCCAGTTGTAAGCTCCGTCTTTTTGCCCAATAACCTTTTCAGCACGTTTTAAGATCCTCCTAAAAGGCTCAAAGAACAGGTCAGACTTTGTGGGTTCTAAGAATCATGGCATTCCGTTAAAGGAGAGAGCTCGGGGCAACCTTCAAATTAAGCCATGTATGCAGTCACCTACTTTGTTAATGAACGTTGCTGTTTCATTGGTTTTAAGGTAAGTATAATTTAGATCAATGCCTTGAAGAAACATTATAAATTGCTACTTGGAGAGTTTTACATTCTCTTCAAAGAGCAGCCCTTGTCTTCATTGTAACAACCTTTGCTTTTTGTAGAGACTATGCCTGCAGTAACTATTTATGTATAACATGGTAGGGTCCTGTACCACTTTTGCTGTAATGTAATCCGGTTCATGTTTATTCTATTTTACAATTAACTTGGGGAAACAAGAAACAGTTTAACCATTAGAATGCATTAAATCCATAAGAAAATTTTCATCTTCGAGGAATTTATTCTGAAGTGTATTTCTTTAAATCCATGACATATTTGAATCAAAGATTTGAGGAGACCAAAGTCATTGTCAGTTGTCACCAGGGAATGCATTTAGAAATATTTTTCAATTTGATGATAACAAAAGAAATTTGACATACATTTAAAAACTGTCAATTTATCACTTTGTGGTTATTACCAAGGATAAAATACATTGTATTTTTAAATGGCAGAGTCTGTTATAAAATCAATTTTGCCCTTGTCTTTTGGGCATTGCAAATACAAAGACCATATTAGAGTAAGGGATTTATATAATCTCTCTAAAGAATTCTGGGATAAAGCAGATATGTGAATTTGTGTGACATATACATCAGGTGTCTGTGGGTTTGTGGATGAACGGTAGAAACATTCTGCTGTCTTTAATCACCTCTCATGCCTTTCCATCCATCACTTTGAAGACGGTATGGATGATGACTGTGACCTGGTGTGTGAGAATGGCTACATTCTCCAGTGTTCACACAGCAAGCTTCCTCTTGGATGCTTAAAAACATTGAATTAAAATTCAACATATGAAGTGTAATTTTACTTGAATTTAAAAAAAGAAAACGAAACTGAAGTGAAAGTTAAGAGTGTTCTCTACTTCAGATAAATGGCTTTCTCCTTTTGCTAACAAGTGCTATTGTGTCATCAGAGATTCTTCTGGCTCTTTTTCAAGATAGAGGACTAAACATTTCTTTATGCATGTTTCTCACTACATTCCGCAAAGATACTAGTTAAAACAAAAGGAAATAGAGTCATCATAGGCAGAGAAGAAAGTGATGTAGGTTCGGGAAACAGGCCAGTCAATTCCGTAGAGAATTTCTAGAAGATTGAAAATAGATGGGTTTTGCTGAGGAATACATTAGAATGGGGGGCACTTCATGTCAAATACGTGACAGAGTCTGAAGTAGAGAATTCTCCCTTGTGAGAAAGAATGGTTCCTCACTCAGACAGTTGGAGACAGCACATAGACCAAAAAAAAAAAAAAAAGGGGGTGGGGTGGGGGGTAAAGGAGGGACCCATTGAAATGGCTCCTTGAAGGGATATCTTCTGAACAGATGTGTTGGTCTGGCCTCCTCTACCTTTCCTTCCTGTTTGTTCTCTCCATCATCAACAGACACACAGAGTTCCTAGCCTCATCTATTTACCCTGAGGCTAAACTCAGAGAATGGCACTTTAGAGAAGGTAATTGCTCTGTTGAGGTGTGGGATTGGTGTAAGCAAACAGGATATGGCCCTTATCAGTTCAGCCTGGGGGAAGGGGGGGGGGGGCTGTGCAGGTAGGTGGAGGGCTTGGTGAAAGCTTGTTTGCAGCTAGCCTTCCCATTGAAGGAAATAGACTTGAAAAGAAAAGAAAAAAGAGAGGAAAGGAAAGGGAAGGAAGGGAAGAGAAAAAAGAAAAAAAAGAAAATGAAAAAAGAGGCCTTTGTACATACAGAGATGTGGAATCCTAGCTTTCTTCATTCATAAATATAAATAGACATTTCAGGACTGCCAGATATTTGAAGAAGTAAACAGCACAAAGGAGAAGCAGTAAAAACAAAGTGGCCAAAAGAGAAACAGACAAATCTTAGATAAAGGATATTTTTAAAAATCATTTATTCTATCCATTCAACACGTTAGTTAAATATCCAATGCCTTCTAGGTGCTATTGTAGGCCCTGAGACACAGCAATGAATAAAACAAAAATCTCTGCCTCATGGAGCTTATATTCGGGCAGGAGAGACAGACAATACATAAATAATAAACATAAGAA
The DNA here is from genome assembly GCF_018350175.1 of Felis catus. NCBI lineage: Eukaryota > Metazoa > Chordata > Mammalia > Carnivora > Felidae > Felis > Felis catus. The sequence continues at coordinate 13,793,143 of NC_058368.1, read as the reverse complement.
ATATGTAATTTAGGTAAGATGATAAAGATAAAAATAGAACACAAAAGGCGATATAAAAAAGACAAATGTACTGGGTGGGGCAACATAAATTATAGTTTTAAATAGAGTATTTAATGGGTGCCTGGATGGCTCTGACTCCTGGTTTTGGCCCAGGTCATGATCTCATTGTTCGTGAGTTTGAGCCCAGTGTTGGGCTCTGTACAGGTGGCAGCACAGAGCCTGCTTAGGGTCCTCTCTCTCTCTCTCTCTCTCTCTCTCTCTCTGCCCCCTCCCTGGCTTGCACACCAGGGAGGTATGCACAGAGGTATGCACTCTCTGTCTCACAAAACTCAATCAATAAACGTTAAAAAAAATTAAATAGTGTAGTAAGAGCAGGTTTATTGAGAAGATGACAACTGAGCAAAGAATTGAAGTCAGGGAGTCAGCCAAGATGAAAGAACTTTCTGGGAAGATGAAACAGCCAGAGCACAGACCTTAACACAGGAGCACGTCTGGTATCTTTCAGATAAACAAGACGTATCACTTCTTCTGCTGGCATAGGGCTGAGGCAGAGAAAGACTAGAGCAGGAGTAACCCAGGTCACATCTTGTAAGGCTTTGCAGGCCTTTGTAAGAGCTTTGGCTTTTATGCTGAGTGAGCTGGGAAGAAGCCCTTGAAGGTGAAGGAACAGAGGAGTAACATGACATGACTTTGAATTTAAAAGTATCCTTCTGGTTGCTGTGGGGAGGGGCGGGATAAATGTAGAAGCTGGAGACCAGACCATGCAGAGGCTATTGGTGAAATCCAGGCAAGACATGACGAGGAATTGGACTAGGGTGTTAGCAGTGGGGATGGTGAGAAGTGATCGTAACTTAGAGTATATTTTGGAAGTGGAGAAGGCAGAGGAAAATTATACCCTTCTTAACAGGCAACAGTGGCCTGATGGAGGAAGTCCAAGCTCAGTAACCAGGTGATAGAGCTAATAGAACAGTGAAAACACTCTACCAGGGCACCTGGGTGGTTCAGTCGGCGAAGTGTCCGACTTTAGCTCAGGTCGTGTTCTTGGTGAGTTCAAGCCTTGCCTAGGCTTCTGTGCTGACAGCTCAGAGCCTGGAGTTCCCCTCAGATTCTGTAACTCCCCTCCCCCCCTCACTCTCTCTCTCAAAAATAAATAAACATTAAAATTTTTTTTAAAAAATGTTAAAAAAAACTTTACCAAAATAATAATTAATAATAATAATAATAATAATGAGAACCCTCAAAGAGATACAGTAAGATCATAGAAGACTTTCTGGGTATAACCCCAATCTCATCATTTCCAAAATTATGAACTTCCTAGATCAACTGAAAAAGAGACCACCCATCACCCAGAGTTCTGGAATACAAATGAAAGAAATATCTCACCATGTAGACAAAAAAAAAAAAAAAACACTCAAAGAGGTAGAATCTTTAGATTTGGAAGGTAGGCTCATTTAGTTTCAGGCTTAGAATGAGGAAAGGCATAAAATGAGGTACAACTTCCTTCTGTTCTCCACGATTTCCCTCACACTGGGGTCCTGTACTTCTAATCACAATGCCTAGAGAACTCATTGTGGCTTATGAGTCCTTCAGTATCAAAAATGCTCTAGCTTTCTGAAACAGTGGGTCTCCAAACTTTTGTTTGCGTCGTACTTTTGATCACCGGACTTTTTTCTTTTCTTCTGTCTTTTCTTTCTTCCTCTTTTTTTTTTTTTTTTTTTTTTTAAACACAGTTAAGAGAGTTACATGCTTGAGATGGGTATTACCCTGGTTATTTATTGTTCACATGGGAATCGATCTTAGCATCAAAACTAGTGGGATGGCCGGGCATTATGTGCCTCCTGATGTGATGCAATATGAAATTCACAGCCTTGCCTACAAAATAATCTTGTCAAAAATGCTAAACTGAAATTTATCAAGCTTTTAGCTCTAATTTACAGCTTTTAGAAAATACAGGGTAAAGGAAAAAGAGTTGAAAAATACCTGTATGCTCACTTCCCATAGTCTATCACTGTAATACTGTCTTTCCCTGTACCCCCAAATCCCTCCACCTTATACTGTCTTCACTGTACTTGCCTGGCAAAAGCCTGCTTTGGTTAAATCCTTCCATGCTCTGGGCCAACTACAAGCCTACGTCTAAGCACCTGCTTATGGCTGGTAGAAAGCACACAACCAGACCAACTGCTTTTGTTTTGAATCTCTGACCACAAACCTCAAGTGAGCCCTTGGGACTCCTTGGCAATTCCACTCTCCTCAAACCTCCAAAACCACTTTCCTCTGCCTTACTGTCAGCTGATTTTTACTGAGAAGATAAAAGCAGTCATTAGAGAACTTCCTCATCTTCCCACCACAAAATCTATTCTCCCTACATCTTTGCCACAAGTTCAGCTTGCCTTTTTTCAAGGGTGAATAAACTTACCTTGTTCCTATCGAGGGACAGATCCTTTCTTCTGTGTATTGGACCCATCCTCTCTCAGCATTTAAGTACTTTGCTCTGTACTTTTCCCTCCTTCTCACGTGTCAAATGTCCCCATAAATTGGATGAGCATCAAGAAGGCTATAATCTCTCTCATCCCTCAATCCTGCTGCTGTGTTCCACATTACAGCAAAACATCAGGAAAGCTTTGTTTAAATCCTATGTATCAACTTATTAACCTCTCATTTTTCCCACCGCTACCCCAAAACAAAGAGAATAACAAAGTGAACATCTATGTCCCCACTTCTCAGCTTCAGAAGTAAAATATTATAAATACATTTAGAGTTCTTTTATATCTCTCCTGGATTCCATCCTCTTCCCTTGTACCCTAGCTCAGAGATAGCTAATATGGCACCCTTGAAAACTAGACCACCTAGGTCCCCTGCTGCAAAAGCATTGTGATGACAGTCCAAGATGATCCTGTCTGAATTTTTCACTGTATTTGCTTCTCCCAGGCTGCTCCCAGCAATGACTAAGCACAGTGAAATACAGGTTCAGGCTCATTTGTGTGTGATGCAGGACTTCTCTGGTAGATGACTCTGACTTAAGGGCTCCCCATTGGCCTGGCCACAACTTTCTTTTTTTTTTATTATCTTTTTTTTTCTTTTTGTTCTTTTTTAACTTGTTTTATTTTTTATTTTTATTTTTTTTAATTTACATCCAAATTAGTTAGCATATAGTGCAACAATGATTTCAGGAGTAGGTTCCTTAGTGTCCCTTACCCATTTAGCCCATCCCCCCCTCCCACAACCCCTCTGTAACCCTCAGTTTGTTCTCCATATTTATGAGTCTCTTCTGTTTTGTCCCCCTCCCTATTTTTATATTATTTTTGTTTCCCTTCCCTTATGTTCATCTGTTTTGTCTCTTAAAGTCCTCATATGAGTGAAGTCATATGATTTTTGTCTTTCTCTGACTGACTACTTTCACTTAGCATAATACACTCCAGTTCCATCCACATAGTTGCAAATGGCAAGATTCCATTCTTTTTTATTGCCAAGTAATACTCCATTCTATATGTATACCACATCTTCTTTATCCATTCATCCATTGATGGACATTGGGGCTCTTTCCATACTTTGACTATTGTTGATAGTGTTGCTATAAACATGGGGGTGCATGTGTCCCTTCTTAACAGCACACCTGTATCCCTTGGATAAATACCTAGTAGTGCAATTGCTGGGTCGTAGGGTAGTTCTATTTTAGTTTTTTGAGAAACCTCCATACTGTTTTCCAGAGTGGCTGCACCAGCTTGCATTCCCACCAACAATGCAAAAGAGATCCTCTTTCTCTGCATCTTCATCAACATCTGTTGTTGTCTGAGTTGTTAATGTTAGCCATTCTGACAGGTGTAAGGTGGTGTCTCATTGTGGTTTTGATTTGTATATCCCTGATGCTGACTGATGTTGAGCATTTTTTCATGTGTTGGTTGGCCATCTGGATGTCTTCTCTGGAGAAGTGTCTATTCATGTCTTTTGCCCATTTCTTTACTGGATTATTTGTTTTTTGGGTGTTCAGTTTGATAAGTTCTTTGTAGATTTTGGATACTAACCCTTTATCTGATATGTCATTTGCAAATATCTTCCCCCATTCTGTCGGTTGCCTTTTAGTTTTGCTGATTGTTTCCTTCGCTGTGCAGAATCTTTTTATTTAATGATGTCCCAGTAGTTCATTTTTGCTTTTTTTTCCCTTGCCTCCAGAGACATGGTGAGTAAGAATTTGCTGTGGTGAAGATCAAAGAGGTTTTTGCCTGCTTTCTCCTCGAGGATTTTGGTGGCTTCCTGTCTTATATTTAGGTCTTTCATCCATTTTGAGTTTATTTTTGTGTATGGTGTAAGAAAGTGGTCCAGGTTTATTCTTCTCCATGTCGTTGTCCAGTTTTCCCAGCACCACTTGCTGAAGAGACTGTCTTTATTCCATTGGATATTCTTTCCTGCTTTGTTGAAGATTAGTTGGCCATACGTTTGTGGGTCCATTTCTGAGTTCTCTATTCTGTTCCATTGATCTGAGTGTCAGTACCGTACTGTCTTGATGATTACAACTTTGTAGCATAGCTTGAAGTCCAGGATTGTGATGCCTCCTGCTTTGGTTTTCTTTTTCAAGATTGCTTTGGCTATTTGGGGTCTTTTTCTGGTTCCATATAAATTTTAGGATTATTTGTTCTAGCTCTGTGAAGAATGCTGGTGTTATTTTGATAGGGATTGCATTGAATATGTAGATTGCTTTGGGTAATATTGACATTTTAATAATATTTGTTCTTCCTATCCAGGAGCATGGAATCTTTTTCCATTTTTTTGTGTCTTCTTCAATTTTTTTCACAAGCTTTCTACAGTTTTCAGGGTATACATTTTTCACCTCTTTGGTTAGATTTATTCCTGGTATTTTATGGGTTTTGGTGCAATGTTAATGAGATCAATTCCTTGATTTCTCTTTCTGTTGCTTCATTGTTGGTGTATAAGAATGCAACCGATTTCTGTGTGTTGATTTTATATCCTGCAACTTTGCTGAATTCATGAATCAATTCTAGCAGTTTTTTCGTGGAATCTTTTGGGTTTTCCATTTAGAGTATCATGTCATCTGCAAAGAGTGAAAGTTTGACCTCCTCCTGGCCAATTTGGATGCCTTTTATTTCTTTGTGTTGTCTGATTGCTGAGGTTAAGACTTCCAATACTATGTTGAATAACAGTGGCGAGAGTGGACATCCCTGTCTTATTCCTGACCTTAGGGGGAAAGCTCTGTTTTTCTCCATTGAGGATGATATTAGCATTGGGGCATTCATAAATGGCTTTTATGATCTCGAGGTATGCTCCTTCTATTCCTACTTTCTTGAGGCTTTTTATCAAGAAAGGATGCTGTATTTTGTCAAATGCTTTCTCTGCATATATTGAGAGGATCATACGATTCTTGTCCTTTCTTTTATTGATGTGATGAATCACGTTAATTGTTTTGCAGATATTGAACCAGCCCTGCATCCCAGGTATAAATCCCGCTTGGTCGTGGTGAATAATTTTTTTTAATGTATTGTTGGATCCGGTTGGCTAATATCTTGTTGAGGATTTTTGCATCCATGTTCATCAGGGAAATTAGACTATAGTTCTTCTTTTTAGTGGGGTCTCTATCTGGTTTTGGAATCAAGGTAATGCTGGCTTCATTGAAAGAGTTTGGAAGTTTTCCCTCCATTTCTATTTTTTGGAACAGCTTCAAGAGAATAGGTGTTAACTCGTCCTTAAATGTTTGGTAGAATTCCTCTGGAAAGCCATCTGGCCCTGCACTCTTGTTTTTTGGCAGATTTTTGATTACTAATTCGATTTCCTTACTGGTTATTGGTCTGTTCAAATTTTCTATTTCTTCCTGTTTCAGTTTTGGTAGTGTATATGTTTGTAGGAATTTATCCATTTCTTCCAGATTGCCCATTTTATTGGCATATAATTGCTCATAATATTCTCTTATTATTGTTTTTATTTCTGCTGTGTTGGTTGTGATCTCTCCTCTTTCATTCTTGATTTTGTGTATTTGGGTCCTTTCCTTTTTCTTTTTGATCAAACTGGCTAGTGGTTTACCAATTTTGTTAATTCTTTCAAAGAACCAGCTTCTGGTTTCATTGATCTGTTCTACTGTTTTTTGTTTGTTTGTTTGTTTGTTTGTTTCAATAGCATTAATTTCTGCTCTAATCTTTACTATTTCCTGTCTTCTGCTGGTTTTGGGTTTTATTTGCTATTCTTTTTCCAGCTCCTTAAGGCGTAAGGTTAGTTTGTGTATCTGAGATCTTTCTTCCTTCTTTCGGAAGGCCTGGATTGCTATATACTTTCCTCTTATGACTGCCTTTGCTATGTCCCAGAGGTTTTGGGTTGTGGTGTTATCATTTTCATTGACTTCCATATACTTTTTAATTTCCTCTTTAACTTCTTGGTTAGCCCATTTATTCTTTAGTAGGATGTACTTCAGTCTCCAAGTATTTGTTACCTTTCCAAATTTTTTCTTGTGGTTGATTTCGAGTTTCATAGCGTTGTGGTCTGAAAATATGCACAGTATGATCTCGATCTTTTTGTACTTACTTAGGGCTGATTTGTGTCCCAGTATATGGTTTATTCTGGAGAACATTCCATGTGCACTGGAGAAGAATGTATATTCTGCTGCTTTAGGATGAAATGTTCTGAATATATCTGTTAAGTCCAACTGGTCCAGTGTGTCATTCAAAGCCATTGTTTTCTTGTTGATTTTTTGATTAGATGATCTGTGCATTGCTGTGAGTGGGGTTTTGAAGTCTCCTACTATTATGGTATTACTATTGATGACTTTCTTATGTTTCTGATTAATTGATTTATATATTTGGGTCCTCCACATTTGGTGCATAAATGTTTACAATTGTTAGGTTTTTTTTGGTGGATAGACCCCTTGATTATGATATAATGCCCTTCTGCATCTCTTGATACAGTCTTTATTTTAAAGTCTAGATCATCTGATATAAGTATGGCTACTCCAGCTTTCTTTTGTTGACCATTAGCATGATAAATGGTTCTCCATGCGTTTATTTTCAATCTGAAGGTGGTCAGGTCTAAAGTGGGTCTCTTGTTAAACACCATATAGATGGATCTTGTTTTCTTATCCATTCTGTTACCCTATGTCTTTTGATTGGAGCATTGAGTCCATTAATGTTTAGAGTGAGTACTGAAAGATATGAATTTATTGCCATTATGATGCTTGTAGAGTTGGAGTTTCTGGTGGTGTTCTCTGGTCCTTTCTAATCTTTGTTGTTTTTGTTTTATATATATATATTTTTTTTCATTTTTTTCATTTTTTCTCCCCTCAGAGATTCCCCCTTAAAATTTCTTGCAGGGCAGGTTTAGTGGTCACAAACTCCTTTAATTTTTGTCTGTGAAACTTTTTATCTTCCCTGCTATTTTGAATTACAGCCTTGCTGGATAAAGAACTCTTGGCTGCATATTTTTCTGATTCAGCACATTAAATATATCCTGCCACTCCTTTCTGGCCTTCCAAGTTTCTGTGGATAGGTCTACTGCAAACCTGATCTGTCTTACCTTGTAGTTTAGGGACTTTTTTCCCTTGCTGCTTTCATGATTCTCTCCTTGCTTGAGTATTTTGTGAATTTGACTATGATATGCCTTGTTGATGGTTGGTTTTTGTTGAATCTAATGGGGGTTCTCTATGGGGGGTCCAAAATTCCTGGATTTTGGATGTCTGTGTCTTTCCCCAGGTTAGGAAAGTTTTCTGCTATGATTTGCTCACATAACCTTTCTACCCTTATTTCTCTCTCTTCCTCTTCTGGGACCCCTATGATTCTGATGTTGTTCCTTTTTAACGAGTCAGTGATTCCTCTAATTCTTAAATCGTGGTCTCTTGCCTTCATCTCCCTCTTTTTTCTGCTTCATTATTCTCTATAAGTTTGTCCTTTATATCACTGATTCTCTGTTCTGCCTCACCCATCCTTGCTGCTGCTGCATCCATCCGTGATTGCAGCTCCGTTGTAGCATTTTTAATTTCATTCTGACTATTTTTTACCTCTTTTATCTCTGCAGAAAGGAATTCTAATCTATTTTCAACTCCAGCTAGAATACTAGTATTCTTATTATCGTGATTCTAAATTCTGGTTCAGACATTTTGCTTGTGTCTGTGTTGGTTAAACCCCTGGCTGTCGTTTCTTTGTGCTATTTCTTTTGGGGTGAATTCCTTCGTTTTGTCATTTTGAAGGGAGAAAAGGAATTCATGAGATAGAAAAATTGAAATTAAAACAATATTAAAATTAAAAAATTAAACACACACACACAAAATCTAATAAATGATGCTAGATCCTAGGTGTGTTTTGGTCTTGGTGTTGAAAGTGGTTTGACAGATTAGAAAAAAAAGGGGGGGAGGAAATCATTTGAAAATTTGAAAAAGTGAATACACTGAAGTAGACTAAAATGAGATGATGGGAGTAAAATAGAGTTTGAAAAAATTTACACAAAAGTAAAGATATAGTAGGAAAAAAAATAAAGACATTTTTAATAAAAATTAAAAATAAAAATGAATTTTTTTCTCTTTCTCTATTCAAGAAAAAGAAAAGAAACAAAAAAGAGAAAAAAGAAAAAAATTAGTCGTTGGAAAATTTGAAAAAGTGAATACACTCTAGTAGACTAAAATAAAATGATGGAAGTAAACTAGAATTTGAAAAAAATTACATAAAAGCAAGAAATATAGTAAAAAAATTAAAGAAAAATATTTTTAGTAGAAATTGAAACTAAAAATGAAGTTTTTCACTTTCTGTGTTCAAGAAAAAGAAAAGAAACAAAAAAGAAAAAAGAAAACAAGGAAATTATTTGAAAATTTGAAAAGGTGAATACACTGAAGAAATAGAATGATAGAAGTGAGATAGAATGATAAAATAGAATGATAGAAGTGAGAATTTGAAAAAATTTAAACAAAAATAAAAAGTATAGTAAAAAATTAAAGAAAAATATTTTTAATAAAAATTGAAAATAAAGATGAATTTTTCTTTCTGTATTCAAGAAAAAAAATAGTGTAAAAGGAAAAAAAAAGAAAGGAAATTGAATAGCTGGACCTGCTAGCAAATTGAAATGTGACTGAAATTACTTCGTTTTCCCTTAGAAGTCAGACTGTGTAGCGCTTTATAGTCCATAAATTAAGTAGGCGGTGAGACTTGTGTTCTTGAAGAGGGAGGTTGGCCCAGTTGGGCGGGGCTCAGTGTAACGGCTCCTTTCTCCACTAGAGGACGCTGCTAGCCTACTGGCATGGATTGTTGCGGAGCTAGTAGGTGCGTGTGCGTATGCGCATGCGTGGGAGTGGTAAAAATGGCTTCACCCATCTACACAGTCTGTTCTCCCGGATCAGCAATGGTGCACCCGTCCTCTGTCTTCAGCTTTCATCCACTCCCTGTTTCCTCACTGTCCGTGACCAAGCCCCAGGCAATACCTCTCTGCCGAGTTTTGTCTCAGATGTGGCTGTTTTCCCCTGCCCCTTACTTCTGAAGGACTGAGGCTTTGACCTGTTCCAGCCCCTCTGCAGGAGGGCTCACCAAGCAATGGCCGAATGTACCCACGAACGCCTGCTGGAACCTGCTGCTGCCGGTGCCCCGAAACTGCGGCCAGGTGCCAGCCCGCCCCAGCAAAAGTTCACGAGACAGTGTAGCAGCAGCGTTTCAGGGATTATGGGCACCAGGCTTTACCCTCAACGGCCTTGTTCCAGCATCAGTGAATGTGGCCACCTTCTGGGGTCTGCTGCGACCAGGGGGCCTCAACAATCTCTGCCTTCCAGCAATGGAACTGCTTTTCCCAGTGTGGCCTAAGAACCTCCCGGACCCCACTCTGTTCCTGGGGATTCGCCCTTCCCACCAGAGCACCTCCAGGTATGAGCTGCGGAGTTGCAGCCTTTGCGCTCCCCTGGTTTACAGTCTTAATGGAATTTAAACCCTCTCCTTTCTCCTTTCTCCCTTTTTGGTTTAGTCCCTGCGGCTGTTTCCAATTTTCCACTTTCTCTCCAGCTGCTTTTGGGGAGGGGTGCTTTTCCCGTATTCTTCCCTGCCCCAGTCTCCGTCCTCTCTCTGCCTGCAAAGGCGGCTTCCTGCCTGCCGCGGCTTCTCTCTCCCCAAGTTCACCTCTCCGCACCACGTACCTGCTGAATTCTGTGGTTCAGGTTGTGCAGATTGATGTGTTAATCCTCCAATCAGTTTTCTAGGTGTGTAGGATGGTTTAGTGTTGGTCTGGCTGTATCTCATGGACACGAGACACACAAAAAACTTCCATGCTGTTCTGCCATCTTGGCTCCTGGCCACAACTTTCTTAAATGCTACTGCAGTCTGAGCTCTTCCCACCCAGTCCTTCCCTGTCTCCTTTTACGGAGGTCAACCCTGCCTCGTGTGTGAAGTTTTCCTGCCTACTCCTGTTCCTTCCCCTTTATCCTTCACAGCCATTTCCCCTAAAGCATTTCTTGCCATATAATCCCTATTTGACGTCTACCTCTTGGGTGGGTGGGGAGACGGTGGGTGGGTGAGAACCAAAGTAAATACAGACACTGCCCTGATTTTAGTATTCATTATTGTTTATGTCTGTCTGTCTTTTATATTTTATATTATATATTCGTATACTTTTTATATTTTTTCAAAATTTTTAATGTTTATTTGTTTTTGAGAGAGAGAGGGAGAGAGTGAGAGAGAGAAAGTGTGAGTGGAGGAGAGGAGAGGGAGAGGGAGACCCAGAATCCGAAGCAGGCTCCAGGCTCTGAGTTGTCAGCACAAAATCTGACGCGGTGCTCAAACTCATGAACTGGAGATCTGACCGAAGTCAGACGCTTAACCAACTGAGCCACCCCGGTGCTCCTTTATGTTTTTAAACTTTATGCATTGTTTTTTGTAACTTGCCCTTTTTGCACAGTGATATTTGCTTAGAATTTATCTATGTTGACATATGTCACTCACAGTTAATTTTTACTGCTATATTAATACCCTATATAAGTATACTATAATTCAATCATCCATTCTCCTGTTAATGCACAACTGTGTTTTTCCAACTTTTTGTTGTTGTAAGTTGCAGTGAACACTATTTTGTGTGTCTCCATTGTACATTCCTGTAAGAGTTTCTTTGGGATATACAGGAGTTAAATGCTGAGTCATAGTGTATGCACATCTTTAACTTGACAACATATTGTCAAATTCTCTCTAAAGTGGTGGTTCCAAATTTTCACTACATTCTTCTCATCTCTTGATAATGTCAGATTTTTGGTTTTTGCTAATATGATGGGTGAAAAGTTATCTTAGTATGGTTTTAATATGCATTTCCCTGATTACTAATGAGGGAGAGTATTTCATTATATGTTTACTGGCTTTTTGGGTGTCGTCTTCTTTGAAATACCTATTTAAAGCTTTTCTCCATTTTTTTTTTACTATGTTGGTTTTCTTATTACATTGATATTCTTAATATATTCAGTATATTATTAGTTATATTCATTGCAAATGTATTGTTCCAGGCTGTGACATTTCTTTTCACTTTGTTTATGGAATCTCTTGGATAATAGAAGTTTAAAACTTTAAAGTAGACAAGCATTTCAATCTTTTCCTTTATGGTTCTCTCTCTCTCTCACTCCCCCTGCCCAGACACTCCCACCCCCTCCACACACACCTCTTTCCTTCTGTCTGTCTCCCTCTGTCCTGCTTCTTTCTTTTGATGTGCTTAGTTTCAGAAATTTTACTGTATCTTAAGATCATAATTATATTCTCATAATTTATTCTAAAAGAGTTAAAGTTCATCTTTCACATTTAGGATTTCAGTGCATCTGTAATTGATTTTTGTGTATAGTTACGTAATAATCCAATTCATTTAGTCTCTTTTCTACACAGCATTTGGAGTGATTTGCTTTTTTAAACAGAGCTACAAATAGTGATTCTCCTGCTCAAAACTTTCTGATGACTTCCTATTGAACTTTGAATACACCCCAATGTCTGACTTTGTCCTATAAGGTCTCACATGGACTGACCCTTGCCGACTTTCTGACCTCTTCTTCTGTCACCCTTTATTTATTCTAGTCAAACCTTACTGGTCTATTAGCTATTCTTCATACATACCAAAGTCATGTCTACTTCAGAGCTTTTGTAGTACTATTTCGTCTGCATGGAATGGTCTTTTTCCTCTGGATATTTGCATGAATCTCTTCTTCAGTTAACTTAGATACCTACTCAGATATTAATTTATCAGAGAGGACTTCCCTGACCACTCTATATAAATTCCTATCCCCTCCCTACTTCCTCTTACCTTGTTTCATTTTGATTTTTCTTCATAGTACTTCCAACTCTCTGACCTGTATCTTGTCTAGTTATTTATTGTTTTCTCAATCAAAATATTAACTCCTTGAGGGAGGAGTTAATATTTGGGAAGGTGCTTTCTATATCTATACTGATGCATTGCTAGTACCGAGGGAAGTACCTGGAACATAGTAGGGGCTCAGCAAATGTTTGCTGAATGAATGAATGAATGAGTGAATGATGTCTCTTAGGACTTACAAAAATATCTACAATTTATTTCTTCGGATTTGTTTGCTTTTTGGCCCTCTGTTACATTTTGAGTAGAGTAATTTCGTTTCCTGTATAAATTCATAGCAAAATTCCCACCTGTTTTAGTAAACACACATTTTTCCTTTAGTCATGATTAGATGATAAATATTATCTCTCTATTCGCAGCAAGTTTTATCTTGAAGTTCAATCTGTGGCATTGCATCACAATCCCTTTAATTGAACATTTTATTTTATATTAAAGCACTTGGGCAGGAAAAAATAAAAGTTTACTCAATGGTCAAATTTGGTGGTACACATGAGTTGGCTATCTAGAATGTGAGCTAAAGGAAAATATTCTCACTGGTAAAGTCCCATTTCTGAGAGTGTTAAGACCGTACAACTGAAAAATGAATGCTTTATAAGCCAAAACCACACTGCAGGTAAGCAGTGAGAGCATATTCAGTTTTGGCTTTAATTTAGTTGTCTGAGGCCAATGATCTTGGTTGATAGAAGGGAAATCTCCAGGTGGTCCCTTTGATTTATAGAATTCATGCCCTCAGCATTGGCTGTCTTTGTAATCATTTTGTAGTTGGCCTGCAGATTTACTCTCACTATGACTGAAATGTGCAAAGAAAATGTAATTTGGTTCCTAAACACTTTACTTCCTAAAACAGATCGAATCATCATCATGAGCCCTACAGTGTTGCAGAGAAAGTCTTCAACTTGCCATAAATGATTTCTCAGTGTTTCATTGGATGTTGTGTATAGAGTAGTGGCCCTGTGTCTGGTGCATGAATTATTTTAATTATGGATTTAAAAAAATATTTGCTATTAATTCATTTCTATAAATGATTGAAAAGGCTATTGCTTGTAGATAAATGTTCAGATTTCTTCCCTCTGAGTGGATGTCTCTACCGTGGCTTTGCCTGTTAAATTTTTGTGTTGCTCCCCGGGTCCCTGCTCACCTGTGCTGTAACGGTGTCCCTTGTTTATCCTGGAGCATCTGCTGTTGTTTATCCCTTGTGTCCACCTGGAGCATCTGCTGTTGGTCTCTTCCCTCACTCAGCGGCCCCTCCCTGTTGAACAGTCCCATCAACCTCTCTGGTGGTGATGTCATTTGTTCTTGGTATAACAACTCTAGGAAATTTCCTGGTCTCATTCTCAAATGCTTTGCTCAGTAACCTAGACGTATGCAGGGACATCTGAGTCTTTTCCACACTATGTGGAAGCCAAGCACAGCTCAAGGGCATTAACTCACACTTCAAGGTTAACTATGCTGTACAACCACTGCAGTCTATTGGGGCTGCCTCCTGAAGGGTGGGGAGGGCATCTGAAGATGCAGTTTCTTTTCTAAAGTGACAAATGTAGATGGGAAAAATAATCTCCGTGCTTTTGGTTTTCCCTTTCGGGATCGTTCTGGGTTGCTGACTCAGGCTGGAGGAAAGTTGAGGAACTTCTGACATGTATATGACTGTTTTTCTCCTTCCCCATCTCTTTCTTCCCCTTTCCACACTCCACTTGGGCTTCTTTTCCTCTTCCTCTCTGACTTTCCTATATCATAGCCTCTGCTTCCTTCAGGTGGGATTGCCCTCCATTTGCCTTTGGGCCACAGTGTTAGATAGAAATCCGAAAGAAAAGTCAGATTTCTGATTATAGGAGATCGAAAAATCTTATTATGTTACATTTGAAAGCAATAGTATTACAAATATTTCAGTATATTTTATTAAAATACCATGCTAAGTGTCTTGAGGATTTAGAGTCCACTCTATATGAAGTGGGGCTAATAAGATTGCATCAAAGGGCTGTGGTGAGAATGCAAATAAAAAGAACAGTGGACAGAGCCTAGGAGAAGACCTGGCTCATAGACATTGGTTCAGAACTGGCTCCCTGCTTCCCTTTCCCTAGGAGAGTAATGGAATGTCTCCCTCTGCCTCCCCCCCCCCACCCCCGCCCAGCCCCTCCCAAAGCATGACTTGGTTTAATTATAGATGTTTTAAAAATGTTTGTTATTAATTCCTTTCTATAAATGATTAAAAAGGCTGCCTCTCTTCTCTGTGCACTTAGTTAAAAGCTTTTCATCCTTAATGTAGACTCCTACAGAAGAAAATGTTTGAAAGAGCAATCGTGTGCAGAAGTTGCCAGGAAGCTATTACTGGTTAAGTAAAGTGATACACAGTGTTATTAAGATCCACAGGTTTATGATCATCATCTCATCAAATCGCCACAATTCTTTATCAGCTAGGAAGAAAAAGCCTTCTTTTCAATATAGAAAAGGCTGAGAATGAAGTTACATGCCTTTCTCCAAATCAAGGCAATTGAATATTAGAACAGAATGTGTCTTCATTGATTTATAATCTGGTGTTCTTTGCTTCCACAATCTCTTGTACTTTGTTTCTACAGGAAAAACATTGAATTTGGCCTACGTTTGAACTACATAGGAAAGTAGATCATTATAATTATTTTACAGTTTTGGGCTGGGTAATACTTATTTTGATTTTGATATTTAACAAAAGCGAAGGAAATCTGTAACTATCACAAGGAAGTGGTACTTGACATAATTTCCAGGACTTGTACTCACCCACTTCCCCAGGCACTCCATTAAAAGCATTTCTAACTTAATGTAAGCTACAGAAGAAAGTGTTAGAGGAGTCATGTACAGGAGATGCCATTAAGTTATTACTAAGGAACAGCTCCAGGAAAATTGAAAGTAGCTGCCTCCTAGAGATTGTAGTTTGGGAGAAGCAGTGAATATATTTTACCCTCTCTTAGCAGAGAACAAGAAATGCTAGACACTGAGATTCCCTAAGTGATTTGATTTTTTTTTTTTTCTGCTGAGTGGGAGTAAATTGGGCTGCAAGGGCAATTGTGGTGTGTGGTTAATTCTTGGGGGGGAAAGACTGCTTAACTCTATGTTTGAAAGTTGGGTCAGACGTTGAGATAAAGAGACAGAGATTCAGTATTGCTGACTTTCCTACAGCATGGAGCAGAGATTGAATTTCAATGACTAGAATGGGTCATTCTGTTAGAATAATTCAATATTTATTTATTAGTCAATCATGTGTTCATTCCTTCAACAGATACCATCCTAAGTGCTGAGAAAATCAAATAAGACATAAGCTCTTCCTCTGAGGATAAGTTTCTGTGTGTGCCAAACATTATCTGGAAAAGGGGATTAAGGCATTGCAAGAAGACATCACTTATCTGAAGTAGCAACAGTTATGGCCTCTGATTGTATAAGATTTTTGATAAATTGAAAGGCAAATCTAGACCCGTTTGGCCAATCCAGGTATTATAGTAGGCACCCTTATGGTCCAAAAGAGAACACCTCCTGGTTGACGATGCTGAATCAGGTAAACAGAGAACAACATTAGTCATGTGACCCGAATTCACATCTCATCTGAAGGAACTTTTTGGAGCAAAGAGAGTAGAGCATGTTCTGGAGTGATCACTCCAGCAGACTTCAGGCTCATGGAGGAACTTAATGTTAAAGTATTTCTCATACCACGCCAGTAAATGATAAGAATGCTTGTTATGGCATATATTCGATGGTTACAAGTGTCCACAGAGAATACATAATATTTGTTTCATTTTTAGTCCTAGTGTAAACATCCTTTTGAAGAGTTTGGGAGATTTCCTTTGGTTTTTGAGTGGGAGCTTGGTCAAAAGCCAAGTACGACACTATCACACATGAATGACACAGAATTTTACAAGGAAAATCAGAAATGCACATTATATATAAAATTTCATATTTTTAAATTTATATTCCATCTATTCATCAATTCATTCCTAAAATACTAATCAAGTGTCTCCTCAGTTCCAGACATCGTACCTACTGAAGATACAGCAGTGAACAACATAGATGGACTTTATCTTAAGAAGTGTGTAGTGTTGCTTCCTCAGCTCCTGAAGGAGGCTCAGGATTGAAAAAAAAGTATGGAGCCCCTTTCTCTCAAGGTCTATCTACTGGGGCATAGTTTAGAAGTAGGGTCATAATATTCACAAAACACTGTTTCTCTTTGTCCTGCCCCAGTCTGCTTTGTGAGAACTCATAGTCATCCTCCAAGAGTTCTGGACAACTTCAAGGGTATCTTTCATCTATTCTATATGCAATTTATAGTTTTCTCCTCTTCTCTAGCTTCCACTGACAAAAGCTTCTCTATCTGCTAAAATTAATAGTGGTGACTCTTGCCTATCATTGTCCTCATGTCTCCAACAACTACCTACAATTCTCTCTTTTCTTCTGATCTCTCTGAGAATCTAGAAGCCATCATTAGAGAACTCCTCCATCCGTCTAAAATCAAACCACCAGACTCTTAGCAATGTTATTATGGATGGACACACCCTGTTTCTACTTAAGGCCAACTTCTCCACTTGAACTCTGGATCCTCTATCTCCTTCTATCTACTCAGGGACTTGTCTCTAGTAATTATTTCTTTTCTCTCCTGTAATTATGTCTCTGTCCTAGATCATTCCCAATAGCATACAAAGCGCTTAGGGCACAACATATGCTCAGGGCTCAATGAAAATGGGTATTAGTATTAATATTATCATCATTGTCACTCTCTTCTTCAGGATCATCCATACTGAGCTTTGTCATAATGATAGGTATCAGGTCTTCCCTATTCAAGCCTTAAAAATTTCACTCCAGAGAGTGTTACCAGGACAAACATTTAGGCACTCGAGGTTAAGGAGAACAACGAAAAAAAATAGACTTAGTATTTTCTGCCTTTATGTGAATATTCTTTATTTTTTAAATGTTATTTATTTATTTTTGAGAGAGAGAGAGAGAGAGAGAGAGAGTGCGTGCACAAACAGGGGAGGGACAGAGAGAGGTGGGGGGAGACACAGAATCCGAAGCAGGCTCCAGGTTCTGAGCTGTCAGTGTGGAGCCTGACTTGGGGCCCAAACTCACAAACCCTGAGATCATGACCTGAGCAGAAGTCGGACATTTAACCGACTGAGCCACCCAGGTGCTCCTATGTGAATATTCTTTAAAGAAATACATAGGAAGACAGAATGAGCTGACACTTCAAGATATCTGTGCTTGCATGGTGGTTAATGGCGAGAGCCCAACAGAAAAGATGTAATTTTAAGTGTTGCCCTCATGACAATTTATTTGGAGGAATCCTAAAAACACAGAAGTAAAATAACTAAAAAAATTCAGCTTAATATACAGCATGGCAATTATAGTTAATAACACTATTGCATATTTAAGGGTTGCTAAGATCTTGAAAGTTTCATCACAAGAAAAAGCATTCTGTAACTATATGGTGATAGATGTTAATTAGAGTTATTGTGGTGATTGTTTTGCAATATACACAAATACCAAATACTTAAGTTGTGCACCTAAAACTAATATGTTGTGTGTCAGTTATACCACAATGAAAATAATTCGTAGCTGGCCATAGCAACATCTTTCTAGATATGATGCCTGAAGCAAGGCAAACAAAAGCAAAAATAAACTCTTGGGACTACATCAAAATAAAAAGCTTCTGCATAACAAAGGAAACAATCAACAAAACTAAAAAACAACCTACTGAATGGGAGAAGATATTTGCAAACAACATACCTCATAAAGTGTTTATATCTAAAATATATGAAGAACTTATGTAACTCCACACACATAAAAATAAATCCAATTAAAAATGGGCAGAAGGCATGAAAAGATATTTATTCAAAGAAGACATACAGATGGCCAACAGACATATGAAAAGATGCTCAACATCACTCATCATCAGGGAAATGCAATTCAAAATTCCAATGGGATATAACTTTACATCTATTGGAATGGCTAAAATTGAACACAAAAAACAAGTGTTGAAGAACGTGTGGAGAAGAAGGAACCCTTGTGTGCTGTTGTTGGGAATGCAAACTGTTGCAATCACTCTAGAAAACAGTATGGAGGCCTCAAAAAGTTAAAAATAGAACTATCCTATCATCTGGTAATTTCACTACTGGGTGTTTACCCAAAAAGCACAAAAACACTAATTCAGGAGTACCTGGGTGGCTCAGTTGGTTGAGCATCCAATTTTGGCTCAGGTTATGATCTCATGGTTCATGAGATCAAGCTCTGTATCAGTCTCTCTGCTGTTAGGTCGGAGTTTGCTTCTGATCCTCTGTTCCCCTCTCTCTCTGCCTTACCTTCACTCATTCTCTCTCTCTCTTGCTTTTTCTTAAAAATAAATAAACATTAAAAAAAATAATAAAACACTGGGGCACCTGAGTGGCTCAGTCAGTTGAGCATACAACTTTTGCTTTGGGCTCAGGTCATGATCCCAGAGTTATGGGATCGAGCCCCATGTCAGGCTCCATGCTTAGTGTGGAGCCTACTTAAGATGTTCTCTTTCTCTCCTTCTGCCCCTCTCCCCTGCTCTCATTCTCTCCATCTCTTAAAAAAAAAAAAAAAAACCCAAACAACAACAACAACAAAAAAACCCACTAATTCAGAGTGATACATGCATCCCTATGTTTAATGCAACATTATTTACAGTAGCCGAAATATAGAAGCAGCCCAAGTGTCCATCAATAGATGAATGTATAAAGAAGAGGTGGTATATGTTTACAATGGAATATTGCTCATTCATAAAAAAGAATGAAATCTTGTGATTTTCATAAACATGGATAGAGCTACAGAGTATAATACTAAGTAAAACAGAGAAAGAAAAATACCATATGATCTCACTCATATGTGGAATTTAAGAAATAAATGAGCAAAAGAACAAAAGAGAGAGAGAGACAAACCAAGAAAAAGACTGTTTTTTTAAAATTTATTTTATTTTTTTTTTATTTTTTTTTTCAACGTTTATTTATTTTTGGGACAGAGAGAGACAGAGCATGAACGGGGGAGGGGTAGAGAGAGAGGGAGACACAGAATCGGAAACAGGCTCCAGGCTCTGAGCCATCAGCCCAGAGCCCGACACGGGGCTCGAACTCACGGACCGCGAGATCGTGACCTGGCTGAAGTCGGACGCTTAACCGACTGTGCCACCCAGGCGCTCCAAAAAATTTATTTTATTTTTAAGTAATCTCTATATCCAGTGTGGGGCTTGAACTCACAACCCTGAGATCAAGAGTCGCATGCTTTACTGAGAGAACAAACTTGATAGTTACTAGAGTCAGGAGTGGGTGAAGGGGTAGATGACATAAATGATAGGGATTAGGAGTACACTTCTCATGGGGCACCTGGGTGGCTCAGTCAGTTAAGCTTTCAACTCTTGATATCAGCTCAGGTCATGAGATCATCGTTCACGAGTTCAAACCCCATGTTGAGCTCTGTACAGAGAGCATGGAGCCTGCTTGGAATTCCTCTCTCCTCCTCCCTCTGCCCCCTCCTCCTCTCTCTCTCAAAATAAATAAACATTAAAAAAAAAAGAGTATCATGATGAGCACTGAGTCATGTATAGAATTGTTGAAGCACTATATCGTGTACCTGAAACTAATATAACACTGTATGTTAACTACACTGGAGTAAAATTATAAACTTAAAAAAAGTTGCAGTTTTGACAAAATATTCAATCAATTGAAGTATATACTATATTGCTGCAAAAGTAAAATGCAAGAACAATGGATGATAACTGTGAGAGTTGTTAATTTTCTGGATAAATTTAAGAGTTTTAATAGTTTAACAGAAAAGAAATCAATATTTAATTTAAATATTAAGAGATAATGTATTGGTTATTAGTTTTAAAAAGTGTAATATCTTGTAAAGCCAATACATATTTATAAAATTTAAATATACAAAGCAAAATAATGGAAATCAGATATCAGAATTCTAATCTTTGTAAAATTGTCTGGTGTTCTGTATTTATACGTGTAAATAAAAACTGTTAAGCACTGTAAAAAATAAAATAAAAAAATTCTTAACTCAATAGGCAGAGGGATTATTAGTTAATATTTTGACTAACTATTGAGTGCTGGGAAAGGCATCAGGCATGACTTTTCTCTTTAAAGAGTTGCTAAATGATATGAATATACAGGTTGGCTTTTTAAATATATATATATATATACACATATATATATATATGGTAGGGATTTTTTGGTGTGTTCTCATTGTTATTTACATGGATAATATTTAAAAATTTTTAAGTTTATCCTTCTGGAGAAAAATAGTTTCTCTTTCATGATGTATGCTTAATTCTTATTGGAGAATTATATTTCAAAGATACCCGGTATTCACATGTTGAGATCTTTGAAACCCATGTGGAACCAGTTAGAAGGCATGTCGCAACTTTATTCAGTCAAGTGCAGAGAAGGGTATAGACTAGGAACCCACAAGACTGCGACTCTGAGAACCCACCCAGCATTAAGACTGACTCTTATACTGGACAATTTTATTTTCGCAGCTTAGTGTCTATTCTCCCTTTTTGTGATAACAGCATCCCAATTGTTGTTTGGAGAATCATTCTTCTACAGGATATAGTCAATAATGGTACCTGTTTTCCCTTGGCCAAGGTTGGACATGTGGCCTAAGCTTAGCTAACCTGATGGTGTCTCCCTAGAACTGAAGTATTGGGGAATGTGTTCAAAGTAGATTTGTCCCAGTAGTGGCCTCCTGAAGAGATTGTCCATTCATTCCTACTACCTGCCCAGAACAACTCTGGTTTGTGGTCTTTCTGAACTTCAGTTTTTTTAGATTTTCATTTAGTTTGTGAGCTATACAACCTCTTTCCAATTATTTGTCTTCCATTAAAGAAGTTCCAAACAGTTGTATTGCTTTCCTTACTGATACACATCCCCACCCCTAGTGAGGGACAACTAGCAGCATCTGCTCTATTACAGTGTTCATGGGGCTGTGGCTACTTTTCTCATGAAATGGTATTCGTTTCCTTGAGGTTCAATTGGATGGGTTTTCTGGGCCCATCCCACAATGGAAGTTATAGGCCACTGGAAACTTTGATCCCTGGGAAAGGTAGGAATGAGAGTGGGAGAATTTGGCAAACACTATGAAGAAGTTCAGGGACCTGGACAAACCAGCTGGGATTCAGGAGAGTGCTCCAGTCTCACCGGAAATTGAAATGCACTCCTAAAACCAAGACAACAGAAACATGAGAGTAATGGAGATAACATTATGCATTGGGAAGCACAATCCCTGGGGCCCCTTCAGGCTCACCAATAAGGGATTTAAGAAAGGAAGACAAACTCAAAAATGAGCCGACTGAAGATAAAGGGGTGCCTAATAGTGTGCTATAGAGGAGTCACACAGAGCTGAGTTCAAAACCTAAGTTCAACATGTGGGTTCTTCCTGTGGCAATGGTGAAACTATGGAGACGTTCTCAAGGGATGACATAAATCTGTCTTCCTCTGGAATGCTTTCCCTGTCACTTCCTCTTTTCCTTCTCTCCACCCTATGCTGTTTTGATGCTCGGCTCTCTGTCCCAGTGGTAACATTCACTTTCCGTATCACAGTGTCTATAAACTTCATGTTATTTGTTTGTCACCTCAACAAGAATGCCAGCTTCACAAGAGAGCAAACTTGTCTTTCATGTTCACCTTTGTATCCTCAATGTCAAGCACAGTGCCTGACACTTAATGAAAATGTGTCAACTATTGAATAAGCAAAAAGGCTGCAGAGCTGTAAGAGAGGTAGAAGGAGATTTTGTGATAAGCAAAGCGATGGAAAGCCTTTTTATGTGTTGTAGTGTTATATTAAGTAATGTATTTACAAAGTACTATATCTGAGGTCGATTCTAAATGACAAAAATAAGTCCCTTGGCAGTAATTATGGGATTTTTGATAATGTAAAACTTCTCTGAAGCATGTTAAATCTTTTCACAGGGTAGTTTTCTTTATTATACTAGACCAATCACCTAAATATATGTAGGAAAATGCTTTTGCTTCACAATGACATATAACAATTTTAATAGCACCTATTAAAGTGCTTTACCCGTAGTAGTTGTTCAGCAACTAATTGTTGATGGAACAAATATATTCAGCAAAATTGGCCTCTTTTTGCAAAGCACTTTTAAGGCTAAGAATAACTACTTACTATATAATTCTATAATAGCTCACATTACAACAAAAGATTAAAAGAGAATAAAAGAGAAACATATCTTGTATATTTTTCTTGATATAAACTTGTGTTATAACTTATTCTTGTTCATCCAATCAACGAGGATTTGGATTTTGAAATGGTTACAATGCATCTTGTCCCCTGACACATTCTTTCATAAAGAACCTTTGATAAATCTTAACTGCACACACTAACTGTGTTAAGGTCTTAATCCTACATAAAATACATATAGATAGATAGATAGATAGATAGATAGATAGATAGATAGATAGAGATATATATATAGATATGTTTATCTAATGAGAAAGGATCACTTTCTTCCTCTTGGTAGAAATTAAAAGCTCATAATATTTGAAAAGGTAGACTTTGCCATTGTACTTCTGTCTCTATAAATCATCATAGACACTGATTTCTTGCAAAACAGGTTTCATGTAATATTTATGTAAGTTGCACATGACCTTGAATGAAAGCAAGGGTTAGAAGAAACAGTGTTCTTATTGTTTGACAGAATGCGTCTCTATTTTGTCAGATATTACTTACTCGGGCCATATGTGATTTTTTTTTTTTTTAACAGAATAGAAGTTGTTCATTTTAAAGTTGGGCTATGGGGAAGTATGACATTTCTTTTTAGAATCAATATTATTTTATGTTGCACTTGTAGAAAATTTCTGTAAATAAGCCAAGAGGCATACCAGCAGCAACACTGGGTATAGAATATATGTGGATGAGTCAAAAGTTAAAATGTCCTCTTCCCATTCACAGAGTTGATTGTGGAGGAATCATGAGAGCAGATGGAAAGATCAGATGTCTGAGAGGTGGGGTGTCGGTTGCTGTGTTTGATAAACATGTGCCCTTATCCAACCTTGCAGCTCTGAAGAAAATCTGTGTAGTAAGGAGAAGCAGTGCTACTGGGTTCTAGCCTGGTCAGTAGAATTTATTAGCTGTGTGACCTTGGGCAATTCATTTAACTTCTCTGAACTTTTTTCGTAAACTAATATGTAGGGTCCGTACCTGGGTTACCTAATTCATAAGGCTTCTCCTATCTTCCCTACTTACTGCTCCCTTGTTAGCACTCTAAGTTCCAGTCATATTCAACTCCCTTCTCCTCTTTTTATTTTCTTTATAGGACACTCTGAAATGATCTTATTCATGTGGTTGTTTTCCTTCACCAGAATGGAAATGCCAGGACTGGAAGGATCTTGGGTGCTGTTCTTCTGGTAGACTAACCACTACAACAATGCCAAGAAATTAGTTGGTACATAAAAATAATTGGTGAATGACTTCTAGGTATATACCCAAAAGAAGTGAATGCAGGGACTGTAACAGGTATTAGACACTCATGTCCATGGCAGCCTTATTCGCCATAGCCAAAAGCTGAAAGCAATTTAATTGTCAATCGATGAATAAATGAATAAACAAAAATATGTTATATGCATACAATGGAACATTATTCAGCCCTTCTGACACATGATACAACATGGATGAACCCTGAGGACATTATGCTATGTGAAATAAGCCAGACGTAAAGGAACAAAAATGGTGTGATTCCACTTACATGAGATACCTGGAGGAGTCAAATTAATAGAGGCAGAAAGTAGAATCGTGATTGCCAGGGGCTCAAGGGAGGAGGAATAGGGAGTTGTTATTTGATGGGTACAGAGTTATAGTTTGGGAAGATGAAAAAGTTCCAGAAGTGGATGGTATAATGGCCACACAACAATGTGAAAGTACTTAACTTCACTGAACAGTGTACTTAAAAGCGGTTAAAATGGTAAATTTTATCTGTATTTCACAACAATAAAACAGAAATTGGTGGATCAGTGAGTGTGGAGTTCCTTCATACAAGTGTTTCTCACTCCCTGAAACACTGTCCTCTGTCATCCCTCCATCCCTGCTCTATTCTCCCCTTAACCTTCCACCTCGCCAACTCCTTGGTCATGTACCGGCTCTCAGCTTATCCAGGTTTCTCAACAGCAGCACCATTGGCATTTGGACTGAATAATTCTAGATTGTGGGAGGCTCTCCTGTGGGTGAGTCTCTAACGCTTCCTATAGTTTATTTGCTATACTTAAAGCACTATCTCTTACATAGCTCACCTGTATCACTCAATAAGTCAGTGGCTGAATTGGGATAGAGTAAGTCCTATCACTAAATATACTTACTTTTACCTTTAGAAATTCATTCTGGGTACATAAAAGCCCTAAGTACCAAAAAGCCATGATTGCTAATTTGGAGCTTGATTTTAAGAGACAGAAACTAAAACACAGGTAAAAAATGAATTTATTGGGGCGCCTGGGTGGCGCAGTCGGTTAAGCGTCCGACTTCAGCCAGGTCACGATCTCACGGTCCGTGAGTTCGAGCCCCGCGTCGGGCTCTGGGCTGATGGCTCAGAGCCTGGAGCCTGTTTCCGATTCTGTGTCTCCCTCTCTCTCTGCCCCTCCCCCGTTCATGCTCTGTCTCTCTCTGTCCCAAAAATAAATAAACGTTGAAAAAAAAAATTATAAAAAAAAAATGAATTTATTTTGGCTTATGAATTTTTACAAAAGAATTCTCTACTTATTACACTGAAAACAGATAACTTAATTGTTGCCTCCAGTGTGCTATAAAGGTACCAAGTACAGGAGGAGAATTTGAAATTATGTTCAATTTATCTGTTCTGATAGAAATAACTTAAAATTATGATTTCACATTTGAGAGAATCTTTTGTTGTTGTTGTTAGCCAGCGTCGTTATGTGTTAAAATCAGAGGGTTCATGTTCTTATACAAATGAAAAGGAATGGGAATGCAATATATTTCAAATCACAAGCTACACTGGAAAAGGTGTATAAGTAGTATGAGCCTTAGAAAAATTTAGAGAGAGGTGATGTGCTAAAGACAGAGCTAAGGAAATAACTGTCTGAAAATTAGAATATAAATAATATTTTTGAAGGAATAATGGTGTATTTTGTTAATTAAAAGCTAAATTTGAATTACTTAAACAGCAGAATATGGAGAAGATAAGATGACCTTCACATTTCAACCTTCCATTTCCTCCTTACCATTTCTTAGGCACATATGTGAGAAGAACTGCAAAGTGGCTCACCCCTTTCCCACTCCTGCCCCTTTTGGCATGGCTTCCTGAACTATTGAGGCAGGAAGGTTAAACTGCATTTCGCAGACCCCTTTGCAGTTCAGATTCGACGTAGTGAGCTACGCGTCCTCAGCATATATAACCTATGTTAACTGTGCCTCGGCACATGGTTTACAGACTTTGCATGATGTGATGGCACCTTCTAAGACTATGCAGGGTCTCTTCTGTAGGTGAGACTTGGAAGGAAGAAGTGAGTAATGAGTGGTTGGTGTAAATGCTCAAAGAGATAGCATCTGCTGGCAAGTATGGTGGTGAAATCTTTGGTTCTTCTGGGGAAACTTTGCTAAAGAAACTACTGATCCTGTCATTGGCCTGGGGCAGTGAGGTTTCAGCTAGAAAAGGATGGTAGAGGATTCTATTCAGTTCAACTGAGTATTGTTGGTTGAGTCATCCATGCTACACTACCTGCCTCTCCTAGAAATTTCATTAGCTGCCTAATACCTTGTAGTAATTTCCTTTTGGCATAGACTAGCTAAATGAGATTATGTTTCCAGAAACTATGGATTCTGACAGATACAATTTATTATGGTCAATGTCTGTGATAGGTACTATAGATAGAGATAAGTTTATATTCAACTTTATATTCATTCTTGCTCATGAATGTTCATTTTGAAGAGCTTTGAAGTCTCATAGAGGGAGCCAGAAATAGGCATGCAAATAAATAATAACAGTACAATTTAATATATACAGTTATAGATATGTAATACAAAGTGAAACCAGAGCACAGAAAATGAACAACGATCTAGTAGGGTAATCATTCAAGAAGGGTAATTGGACCAGGAAAGTTTCATGGAAAGGGCATCATTTGCAGTGTAGCCTTAAGAATGAATGGAAATATCTCAGGTAAAGAAAGTGGGAAGGATATTCCCAGAAGAAGGAAGAGAATGTTTAAAGTCATGGAGTGATGAGACAGCACAGGACATTCAGCAAGTGTAAGAGTTTTGTTATTTGTTATATGGAATATAGAATTTATGTCAGGGAGGTCAACCTAGGAGAAAAAGAGAGCCTTGTATGTCACATTTAGGAGTTGGGCTCTGAGGATTTGGGGCAGGATTATATCTCCTGTTTCAGGAAGATTACTTGGGCAGCCATATGTAGAGTGGATGGAGGGCACTTCCGGAAGTAGGATGCAGGGAAAATATAAGAGGCTATTGTCATGATCTAAGGAAGAAATGGTGAGGCAGTGGCACAAGGAACTGAGTGGAATGGATGGATTAGAGAGAAACTGTAGTTGCTGGTCTGCAGCGGGAGCTCAATAAACATTAACTGAATGAAATACAATGGGGGAAAATTGAACATGATGGAAAAGTTCTTGGCTTGGGTGAATAGGAGGAAAAAGAACATGCTTTCCAGTAAATATACAGTAAATATGCGAGTGGCGGTGTGAGTCTCTACCTCTATTTGAAGGCAGAAAAAAACCTGGAAATTAACCTGCTAACATTTGCTTTCATCCTTCCAGTCCCTCCTTCACTCAGTAAGTATTTATTGAGTACTATTGATGTAGTAGCACTGGGCTAGCCACTGTGGATTCCATAGTGAATTAGCCGGGCTAAATGGGATAGCAGACATAAAATGAATAATGATCAAATAACTAGTTACAGTCACAAGGAGCATTCTCAAGAATAAACACAGGGTGTTATGACAGGGAAGGTTTAGGGTTATATGAGCCAGAGGGGAAGTGCTGTGGAATAGTGAGCATTATTGATATAGTGAGAGTAAAACTTGTTTTTCCAAAGAAGATTGTGCTGTTACAAATCTATCATGCTATTCAGATTTCATAAAGGCCATTGTCTTATATCTTTAAGGTATTATGCTCTGGTGTCATTGTTGGAAATCTCTCTCTACGCAGGGCAAGTCTACCCATTCATTCTCCCTTCTGCCACTATTAGTAAAGACTTCTGATTAATTATTAACTATCAAATGTATCTCTAGAACACCACACTAAGTGGTAACGTATTAATGAAGATGGATTTGAGGTCCTGTTCACACTTCTTGAGGGAAGGAAGCTGGACTATGCTGACAACCAATCCCATTAATCACTTTCTATTAGATTTACTGTGTGATTTAGTTTGCTTTTCAGTGGGGATTCTTTTCTCCATTCAAAAATAGATACTTTCTGCAGATAAAGGAAATGCCTGTAAGATTTACAATGACACCAACCATATAATTTATAGAGAAAGCCTGCATGGGTTACTAGTAAGAACATTTATGGGTTGGTAGACCAATATAAGTCATATATTGGTCTTGGCAATCACTTCATAAATGAAACAGTCTGTCTGTAAGTGTATCAGATTAATTGAAGAAACCTGAAGTAAAGTACAATGTTTAATTGGCTGAGAGCAGTGTTTCTCGAACTATAGATTGCAATTCATTAATGGCTTGTGAAATCAATTTAGCAGGTTGTGATCAGCATATTTTAAAAGAGGAAATAGAATAGAAAATGTAGTAAAAATACTAGAGAATATTGTGTATACAAAGAATACTGTTTCTTAAAACTTTTGTTTTATATGTATGCACACATAATATATGTAGTATTGTATATATGCGTATAATGTGAATACATACATAAAATATGTGTAAATTTATTTATGTACATACCAGGTAAATATGTAAAATGTCAAGGAAATCTCAAAGCCATAGATCTGGAAAAAAAGTTCCAGAAAAAGTTCCCTTCAAATCTGGTTTTCCATTAAAATACAAATCCCAAGTTAATTATTATTGCTTAAGGCACATTGGAAACTATTGAAATTATTGGGTTGGAGAATATTTAACAAATTTTTCCTCTGAATGAATACTGGGTAAAACAAGACGGTAAAGGTACTTTTGATTTGGTAAATATATATTTAATATGCTAAATAAAGGTGACAAAAGTCTCGGGGTTTGCTAATTTTGTTGTTTATACAGAGTTCTATGGCTGTCACCCCTTAGCTGTGGGGGATACATTCCCAGACTTCAGATACCTGAAACCATAGATAGTATCAAACCCTATATATACTATGTATTTTATTATACATATATACCTATGATAAAGTTTAATTTGTAAATTAGACATAGTAAGAGATTAACAATAACTAATAATAAAATGCAACAATTATAAAATATACTGTAACAAAAGCTATATGAATGTGGTCTTTCTCTCCTTTTCAAGACTTTTTATTGTCCTGCACTCACCCTTCCTCTTCCTGTGATGATGTGAGGCAATAAAATACCTACTCAATGAGAGGAAGTGAGGTGAGTGATGTAGGCATTGTGACAATGCGTTAGGCTACTATTGACCTTCTGAGGATAGTCAGAAGGAGGTTCATTTACTTCCAGACTGAAGGTAACTGAAACCGTAGAAATCAAAACCATGGGTAAGTGGAGGACTACTGTATTTCTTCTTACATTTAAGGAGTTTTATATCAAATATATAAGAAGGATTGATTCATTTTCATAAGTATATTAACTATTATAACCTGGAAGAGATTAGAGAATCAGACTTGTGTTTTTATATCTGACAATAGCTTGGTTTGCACTCTGTGAATATTCATTAAGATTGTTCCCTAGACCCTGTGACACCTTTCTGTATTTAATAATTACATTTCTAGGTATGTTCTGATTAAGACATTTCCCTTTGTTTTGTTCACTTTTGTTTCTCTCCCAACCGCATCTCTTCATGCCATTCACCTCTGATCCTTTCTCTGGGATTCACAGCCATCTTATTTCTTCTGCTGTTCTGTAATTTGTCTCTGAAGTCTTGTTTCTTGTCAGACCTAGAAATATTGGCAATGATAGGGAGCCAAAATAAAACGAGAGAAAAATGATTATGTTATTTTGGTCAATGTCGAAGTGAAATGTATTTAAATTTTTGAATTAGGAAAAAAGACAGCCAAAGTCCACCATTATTTAATATATGAGTGTAAACCCTATCTTTTTGCCTCATTTTGGTTCTAGTATCTATCCTAGGTCTTGTGTAAACACCTTGTTTTCCAATCAACCTATAAACTTAAGATGTATTCCCTACAAAATAAGATTGTACAGAAGAGGGCAGTTTTCAATTGGGATTGATTTCTCTCTAGAGTTCAAAATCACAGTGGCTTTAGACTGGATTTCGCCTTAAGAAAGAAGCTGATTTCGTACTAAAATTAAATGATCATTATCTCAGGATAAGATTTTCTTTTGGAAAGCAACTGGTCTCTAAGAATTATGATTTGAAATAACTCAGTATGTTGACGGTTACTAAGTAATTACAAATATAATGAATATTTCAGTAGTTTTTTGTGGCCTGCTAAACACAAAGAGATAACTTTAAAAGTCTAAGTCTTCTGTCTTAGCATTTAAGAATGATTAATAATGCTCAAAAAACTCCACATATAACCAGATTTATAGTAATGATACTCATAAAAAGGATAGAATTTTTAATCCATTCATCAGATTCTCTTCAACTGTTTCAAAGATCTTAAGTAATTATGCCATTAATTATTCTATTCAGGCCATTTGGTGAAGAATATAGAAACAAATGACTTCTCGGAAAAGATACTGAAAAGACATTTATAAGACACACACTTCCACTGAGTAGGCAGTACTCATTCTATGACTCTAATTCACCAAGACTTCTACGTGCTACACCTACGTTTATGAGAAGGTATCTTAGAAATTCTGATTTCAGATATCAGCTATGTCATAGACCTTATGCATAGTCTAAGTTATTTTTTTTCTTCGTCTCTATGTTTTCATTTATATAGTGAGTAAATCTAAAATGTATTTCTCTTGGGGCGCCTGGGTGGCGCAGTCGGTTAAGCGTCCGACTTCAGCCAGGTCATGATCTTGCGGTCCTGAGTTCGAGCCCCGCGTCAGGCTCTGGGCTGATGACTCAGAGCCTGGAGCCTGTTTCCGATTCTGTGTCTCCCTCTCTCTCTGCCCCTCCCCCGTTCATGCTCTGTCTCTCTCTGTCCCAAAAATAAATAAACGTTGAAAAAAAAATTAAAAAAAAATAAATAAAATGTATTTCTCTCATATGATAGAAGGTGCTTTGATGATAAGAAATATGAGATAAATGTTAAATATTTGCACACTGGCTTGTAGGAGTGGGAGAAGATGTGCAGGCTTTAAAAAATGTTTGCATTGCTCTTGTGTGGAGCGGAACTAATATACCGAAATGAGTTAGGTGGGATTAAAGGCAACGGATACATATCTAGACATTCCTTAAGGAGGTGGCTATTTGCAGTTTGTCATACATAAACTATCATTGTGTGATCTATGTATTTTCTTTCCATATTCCTTGGTTGTGAAGTCGAGAAACGTTTTGAGTGTCACTGGTAAAAGTGGCTAGAATTTACCTCCAGAGGATCCTCTGAGTATAGCTTGTAATAGATGCACATTGAAATGAACTTTGTCAATAGGACTGACGAAGTCCGTTATACCAGAGTATCTAAAATAATTATCTCACTCTTAAGAACACATTTCTGAAGAACTAGCCTGGTACATGCTGAAGAGACACCAACAGTTGGAGGCCCTTCTAGCTCATTTGTATTCATTGCCAAAATCTGGCTATTATTATAAAGCATTCCCTTGGTACAAAGAAAAGAGATGTTATCATTGCCCTGTTTTATTTTATTTATAAGCACATCATCCTGGATTACATCTTTATTCACCTATTGTTCTTCTGGTGCTCTGTCCTTAAGGAGAATGCTGTATCCAACTTAAGAGGTTTAGGATGTGTTTAATGCACATTATTGTATGGACCCGCCTTGTATTTTTTTCCTGCTAAGTGTTGGAGGCCAAAGTCTAGAAGTGAGTACTCTGAACCCCAACTAGAGCAGCTCACCCCTAGTGGGCACTTAAAGAACAATGATCATGGACATTGATTGAATTGGGCTGATTACAAAGACGCTGCGGGAAAGAAATTTCTCAGGTGGATTCCAGACTTTAAGATGATCCTTTCTTGCTTATTTTTTGTTTGTTTTAAAATAACTGAAATGGCTACACTTGAGAGACAGAGTCCTGTTAACAACAGCCTTTTCATATGAAGGAGAGCAAATGCATTTGCTTTGCTCCTTTAAATCGAGAGCTTCGAGCTTGCCAAAGGGTAAGACCGGAATTCCTCCGAAGCAATAAATACTGCTGTGGATTAAAGAAAGAAACATTTCTTTTCTCAAAGTGCACCCTTTATAAATAGGAAGCAGAAGCAGTAATTAATGGAAGAGTGAGATATTACTCTTTCTGAGAAGAGACGCTCAGCTGGGCCCTCCAGGACATCAGAATTCAGAGATCAAGGCAGAAAAGAGGTCAATCTTTGTTGTCTCTCTCAGATCTCTGTGGTCAGAGATCTTTCCTTCAACAGGAGATATTCACACTAATGGGTAGGCTCTGCTCCGTTTGCATGATAAACATCTAAGGAGAATATTTATGTTCCCAATGGAAGACATTGTCTTCCTCTGAGTTACAGAAGGGAACTCATTGCCTGGTCACTTTTGTTCAGACACTTGAGTTTGTTCCCAGGCTCTGACAAGGAGAGCTTTAAAATGACTGTGAACTGAAAATACTTTCTGGTAACCAACATGTAAATGAACACCCCAAACATTCCTCCCCGGTGCAGAATTCAATGTGGGTTGCCTGGAGTGCTTATTTGCATGTCAATCCCTCTGGTCTTCCTGCTCACTGTTACTTCACTTGATAGTTAGGTTTTAGTTCAAGAATAAACCGGTGATTTGAGGAAGCAATATCATAGCATTGTTGTCTTCTCTTTACTTTTTGGTAACTTGCCCTGTTACTCTTTTAATCTATTGTAGGGGTACTACCTGATAAGCACCCAAACCTTAGTTGTCTTGGGAAAACTGTTCTAGTGTTTTCCTCCCTTTATCTTAGTGCCCATCAACTTTTCAGAGTGCATGCATAGCTCTGGGATGTTTCAAATGGGTGTGAAGCATGCTTCTCCTCCTATCTCCAATGCTTTACTAGTCCCCAATAAGATCATTAAAAGATTTTTCTTCTAGAAAAGATTTGAAGGGTTTGTTTCATTCATGCATGAGTAATTAAGTAGTCAAGTGTCCTTAGTTGAAGTAGTCTCTGACATGTTTTCATTGTACCTTTTACAGTTGTTTCAACTAAATGTTTGTTTCACATCCCATGATACTGTGATATACTGAGATATATATTTGGTCTTGTCCTTGATTCTTGGCACAGAGCTCCCCCAACCCTTCTAATTTTCTAAGAGATAAGGATGAGAGGAGAATTTTTTGTTATTCATAGTACAAGCCTTGCAATTATACCCGAGTTTAGGTTAATGGGGTGATTCTTGGAGGATGAGGACTGGTTTCAGGAACCAACCATGTAATTAGAGGGTTGGAATTTTGAACCCCACTCACCACCCTCCAGGAGAGGGAGAGGGGACAGAGACTGACCTAATCACCACTGGCCAATTACTTCATCAATCATGCATATGTAATGAAGATGCCATAAAAACCTTAAACAGTAGGGTTTGTAGAGCTTCCAAGTTGGTGAAAGTATCCATATGTGCCAGGAAGGTGATGCACCCAAAAGTGCATGGGACAGAAACTCTTACACTCAGAATCTTTCTGGTCCTCTCCCTAGGTGTCTCTATCTAGCTGTTCATCTGTATGCTTTATTTTTTATTTATTTTTTTTATATATGAAATTTATTGACAAATTGGTTTCCATACAACACCCAGTGCTCATCCCAAAAGGTGCCCTCCTCAATACCCATCACCCACCCTCTCCTCCCTCCCACCCCCCATCAACCCTCAGTTTGTTCTCAGTTTTTAACAGTCTCTTATGCTTTGGCTCTCTCCCACTCTAACCTCTTTTTTTTTTTTTTTCCCTTCCCCTCCCCCATGGGTTCCTGTTAAGTTTCTCAGGATCCACATAAGAGTGAAACCATATGGTATCTGTCTTTCTCTGTATGGCTTATTTCACTTAGCATCACACTCTCCAGTTCCATCCACGTTGCTACAAAAGGCCATATTTCATTTTTTCTCATTGCCACGTAGTATTCCATTGTGTATATAAAGCACAATTTCTTTATCCATTCATCAGTTGATGGACATTTAGGCTCTTTCCATAATTTGGCTATTGTTGAGAGTGCTGCTATGAACATTGGGGTACAAGTGGCCCTATGCATCAGTACTCCTGTATCCCTTGGATAAATTCCTAGCAGTGCTATTGCTGGGTCATAGGGTAGGTCTATTTTTAATTTTCTGAGGAACCTCCACACTGCTTTCCAGAGCGGCTGCACCAATTTGCATTCCCACCAACAGTGCAAGAGGGTTCCCGTTTGTCCACATCCTCTCCAGCATCTGTAGTCTCCTGATTTGTTCATTTTGGCCACTCTGACTGGCGTGAGGTGATACCTGAGTGTGGTTTTGATTTGTATTTCCCTGATAAGGAGCGATGCTGAACATCTTTTCATGTGCCTGTTGGCCATCCAGATGTCTTCTTTAGAGAAGTGTCTATTCATGTTTTCTGCCCATTTCTTCACTGGGTTATTTGTTTTTCGGGTGTGGAGTTTGGTGAGCTCTTTATAGATTTTGGATACTAGCCCTTTGTCCGATATGTCGTTTGCGAATATCTTTTCCCATTCCATTGGTTGCCTTTTAGTTTTGTTGGTTGTTTCCTTTGCTGTGCAGAAGCTTTTTATCTTCATAAGGTCCCAGTAATTCACTTTTGCTTTTAATTCCCTTGCCTTTGGGGATGTGTCGAGTAAGAGATTGCTACGGCTGAGGTCAGAGAGGTCTTTTCCTGCTTTCTCCTCTAAGGTTTTGATGGTTTCCTGTCTCACATTTAGGTCCTTTATCCATTTTGAGTTTATTTTTGTGAATGGTGTGAGAAAGTGGTCTAGTTTCAACCTTCTGCATGTTGCTGTCCAGTTCTCCCAGCACCATTTGTTAAAGAGGCTGTCTTTTTTCCATTGGATATTCTTTCCTGCTTTGTCAAAGATAAGTTGGCCATACGTTTGTGGGTCTAGTTCTGGGGTTTCTATTCTATTCCATTGGTCTATGTGTCTGTTTTTGTGCCATGCTTTATTTTTTTTTAATGGTTATTTATTTTTGACAGAAATAGACAGTGGGGGAAAGATATAGAGACAAGGAGACAGAGAATCCCCAGTAGGCTCTGCAGCTATCAGTGCAGAGCGCGGTGTGGGGCTCGAACTCATGAACCATGAGATCATGACCTGAACTGAAACCAAGAGTCAGTCACTTAACCGACTGAGCCACCCTGGCACCCCTGTATGCTTTATAATAAAGAGGTAACATAAGTAAATGTTTCCCTGAGGTCTGTGAGCAGTTATAGCATATTATTGAACCCAAGAGGGGGCTATAGAAATCTTCCTTTTATAGCCCATTGATCAGCAGTGCAGGTGGCAATCTGGACTTGTGACTGGCATCTAAAGTAGAAGGTAATATTTTGGGACCAAGCCCTTAACTTGTGGGGTCTGTTTTAACTCCAGGAAGTTAGTGTCAGAATTGGGTTGTAAGATACCCACTGTGTGACCAGCTGGGAAATTGCTTGATGTGAGAGAAAAACACACATTTGATGTCAGAAATATTGTGAGTAGAGAAAGAAAGTTTTTGTTTACATTCTAGAAAGAAAGTTTTTGTTTACATTCTTTCAGCTATTTGGGGGGGGTGTTATTATCTAACAAAAATTTAATCATATACTCTATGTATTCATTTAGTGCTCCTTTCTGAAAAAAATCGGGGGACAGAATTATTTCTGGCAACTGGGAACTGCCCATTCTACTCATAACAGCTTTCAAGTATTTTAGGGCTGGCGCTTAATTCTCTTTGAATTGAAAGTGACTTTGAGGTTGTAAAGTCTCTTCAGTTGGCAAGTTTAGATGTTAAAGAAAAACATTAATGCATTCATCACAAGAAAAATTAGAAGCTTATTATAAGTTTTATACTTAGCAAGAGGTTGGCATTTTCTTTGGAATGAGAGTACAGGTTAGAACGAGGGTGTGAGCTTCACAATTTCCTCAGTCTACAGGTTCTGGAAAGTGTTCCATGTTTGGGGGGTGGTGTTATTTGTATTACAAGTGGTTTTTAAGTATAAAAGTGTAGTGTCTAGCAACTTAAGACTGTAGTACATTGCAAGTTCAAAACAAAACAGAACAAAACACAAATAACCATTCTGAAATAACTCACCGGAAACCAAGCACTAGTTAAGTTAAAAACAAACCAATCAACTTTTAAGTGAACTAGAAATCACTCTAGGTAAATACTTACCTGACTTTGATGTGGAGAGAGCTTTTTAAAGTATTACTGTGAAGAAGATTCTTGGGTCTTGCTACATTAAAACCAGCTCTCTGTACCTCAGAAAACATTATATTCAATATTAGTAAATATCAGATCGAGAGTAAATTTGCAAAATGTGGGACAAAAAAGATTGAGGCGGTAAAATGTAGAGTACTGGGGCACCTGGTGGCTGAGTGGATTAAACGTCTGACTACTGATTTCTGCTCAGGTTATGATCTCAAGGCTTCATGAGTTCAAGCCTCCATGGGGCTTTGCCCTGACAGCAGTGGAAGTTGCTTGGATTCTTTCTCTCCTCTCTCTGCCTCTCCCCACCACTGGCGAATCGCACATGCACTTTCTCTCTCTCTCTCTCTCTCTCTCTCTCAAAATAAAGTTAAAAACATTAAAAAAAATAGAGAGAGTACTGACCAATCAACAAGCTATTTAAACATGGTGAATTGAATGCAAACATTTATTTATATCTGTTTCTTCTCAAAGCCCCACTGAATGACAATAAAGGAATGAACCACGGGAATGAACCATAGGGACAAAACGAACATGAAAGGGGACTGTTGATTGGAGGTGTGAATCAAATTTTGAAAGTCAGAAAAGAGATGGACAGGTGATAACCAACTTTGCAGAGCAGAGAAAGGTGATGCCTAACTGACTGCAAAAGACAAAAAAAAAACCTAGAAGGAACAATTAGCCCCAGGGCAACACTGGGAACTAGAGACACTGGGGCAGGAAGGATGAGGGCGGAGTCCGAGGCCTGGCTGAGAATAGGGCTCAGGGGAACTTGATCAAAGTTTGGTTACAGAGAGACCCTTTATGACCTGTTTCTTTTATTTTTAATTTTTTTTAACGTTTATTTATTTTTGAGACAGAGACAGAGCATGAATGGGAGAGGGTCAAAGACAGGGAGACACAGACTCTGAAACAGGCTCCAGGCTCTGAGTTGTCAGCACAGAGCCCAACTCGGGCCCGAACTCACAGACAGCGAGATCATGACCTCAGCCCAAGTCGGTCGCTTAACCGACTGAGCCACCCAGGCGCCCCTGACCTGTTTGTTTTATAATGACTAAAATAAAAATTTTTTAATGTATTAATTTTCATATCTATATGAGAGATACTATTTCATCTGTTTCTAAAAATTATTCTTCAACACAGACAAAGCATTTCTTATAGTGTTTACCAGACACATCTAGGACATATACTCACTGAATTACCTTTTTCAAAGTTCTGGATTCTTTGAGAAAAGAAGTTGGCCACTTTTTATATCAAAATATTCAAATATTAAAGGATTATATCTTAGATATAGTACATTATTTTTCCTATACATAGTCATGAAATTTAACAAAATTACTTTTTTTTTTAAAAAAGTTCATTTATTTTGCAAGAGAAAGAGCACGAGTGGGGAAAGGGCACAGAGAGAGGGAGAGAGGCTGAGAGGCTCCATGCCATCAGTATGGAGGCCAACATGGGGCTCGATCTCATGAACCTTGAGATCATGACCTGAGCCAAAATCAAGTCAGACGCTTAACGGAGCCACCTGGTAACGTGAGCCACCCAGGTGCCCTAACAGAAGAAAATAAACAGAATTAACAGAAGAAAATAAAAAATGAAGACACTGGATGTAACTTACACATAAAACACATTCACACAACAGGAACATTTCAGAAAATAGAAGGTTTTAAATGTTGATTATGCTATTTCCATTTAGTAAGAAAATAGTTACCATGGAAATAGTGAGTGTATACAGTATTTTACTTCCACATTAAGACAGCTTCTAAAAGAAATGCATTTAGTGAACACTTGTTCTTGACATAGTTTGAAAGGAGAAGTGGCTCATAAAGAATACAGCATCTCAATTTAGATTGATTGTATTAGCATGGCTCTTTCATTTTCTCATTTCACGATAAAATAGTAATTTGAATAAATCTGAACTGTTTTAGGGATTTTGATAACCTATATACATTGTGTTGTTTTAACCCTAAACTAGGGCCATTTTGCCCTTTTGATTATGGATTTTCCTTTGGAACATCGGGTTCTTCAGTGGATGTCTACTCCCAACTTGGGACATACACATAAGGTTAATCAATTAACAATTGTTTGATGAGGGGCACCTGGGTGGCTCAGTTGGTTGTGTCCAACTGAAGCTCATGTCATGATCTCACTGTTCATGTGTTCGAGCCCTGCGTCAGGCTCTGTGCTGACAGCTGAGAGCCTGAAGCCTGCTTTGGATTCTGTGTGTATGTTTGTGTCTCTCTCTCTGCCCTTCCCCTGCTCGTGTTCTCTCTCTCTCAAAAATAAACATTAAAAAAAATTTTGTTTGATTGTTTGATGAAGATGTTGATCCAAAATCAGACGACACCTAGAATGTGGGGACTCAGATTAGGAAATCAGGTTTCCTGAAAATTTCCAAACTCAAGGTTCTTAATTACAAGGGCTCAGTTATTCATTCCATGTCTCCACTCTTCCCTGGAGCAAAACATGTTGCAAGTTTAAGGACTGGCCTGGTTGAAGCAGGCCTCTTTCACCTGTTCTACTGTGGGTCTCACCCTCCCCAGCCTCACTTTCTAATCTGTCAGCATCACTCAGCAGCACTCACTCCAGATCTCTTTTATGTCATCTCCAAAAGCAATCACTCATCTTAGCCAGGGAATATATTGATCCTGGGTAAGCAAATAACTATTAATTTCATGATTTGAGCTCTAATGTACCCTTGGGGATAAGGATGGATTGCTCAAAGTGTGGCTTCTTGATGTTCTGTAGATTTCTAGAAGGCTGTTTTAAATACAAGTAAACATGAAGTTGAGAAGTCAGCGGTAGCAGAAGATAGTGAAAAGGTGCAGTATTAGAAGGACTTCTAATTGTAGTTTGGAGGCCAATTAGCTATGCAATTTGGGTCAAATACTCCATTGTGCCTATGAAATGAGAAGGTTTTGCTCTGTTTCTTGCATGAACTCTAAAAAGGTTCTAAATATCAGAATGCAAAAAGATGTTAGCAGAGGCCAAAGTCTTCACCACCCAAAATGTTCAGACTTGCGATTACCCATTTCATAAAAGCAACTAACACAGTCTTGGGTAGTGAATAATGTTTGAATGGTTGGAGAATGAAGGGGAAAAAGCAATTTACTTCCTGAATACATCTAGAATATGTTACTTCTAAATCCTTCAGCCCTACTTTGGCCATCATTATTTTTTTTCCTGTGCTGGTGACTAAACTCTTGTGGTGTGTTTGTCCCTATCACTAAACGCATACTCCACATGACCATCCAAATGCCAGACCTAAATGTCCATCTGCTTTCTGGGCATCAAGTCCTTATTTCTCAATACATTTACTATACTGTCAATATCTTCCCCTCTTCTACCCATACCTCAGTACAGAACACCAGCATCTACAGAGTTGCCAAGCACAAAAACTGGGAATTAACTGTTTTTTCTTTCTCATCATATCACTGTTTATATTCTAATTAATTCTTAGTCCAGTTCATTCTCTCCATCTTTAAAATGTGCCCCCCTCTCTTGACCACAACTGCCTTAATTAAAGCCACCATAGTCTCTCACAGGTATTTCTGTAACAGCCTTTATTTCTGCCTTGAGCCTTTGCTCTTTCTCCTGTGAAGATGCAGACAGGTGGTCTCAACCCTAGAAGAGAAGTTTATCCTGTCACCCAATGAAAGCTCTTCAATGGCTCCCTTTTCCCCTTTGGGTAGAGTTAAGTGCAAACTCTTTAGTATGGTGTTAAGTTGAACAAGGGGGCCCTTATACTTAAGCGGCTCTAAAGCCAATGTGGCCTATGTAAGCACACAAAAGTTTAAGCCTGTCAATGCCTCAAGGTTATGCAGTCAAAACCTAAGACAACCAGTCACAAACAGCCAGCTAGGCCTTATGCAATAACTGATCAGTAATTTCCTTACTTTTCTTCTGCCTTTTGTCTCTCCTGAACCCCACTGGTGAAACACTCCTTACCACTTCCGGTTTGTTGCTGCCCAATTGGAATTGATTTGTGCTCAGATAAACTCTTAAAATTTTAACATGCCTCAGTTTATCTTGTAACAATGGCCAACCCAGTCCTTCACTTCCCTGTAACTCCTTGTAGGTCTTCCAAATACAGATTATAAAATCTTATATTTTAGGTGTCCTTTCTAGCAGCACTTGCTTCCTATACTTCCTTTAGTCCTTAGCTCAAGTGAAATCTTTTAGACTCTTCTCTGACAACCCCGCCTGCCTCCCATAGGTGCTCCCATTCCGTGTTCCCACCTTACTCGGTTCACATTTCCATCACTGCACTCAGCATGTGGGACTATATAATTACCTGCTGTTTGCCTCTTTCCCTGCCTGGGTGGAGTGCTCCTGAAGGCAAGCATTTTGTTTAGAAGGAATGGCTTGTAAGCCCTGGGGGTGACTGGGAGCTTTGGGAGGGAGGCTGGGACTGCTGGAAGCTCAGTTCAGAAGGGGCTAAGAGGTGGTGGTGGGTAGCTAGTTGGGGGAGGAGATGAGGCTGAAGGGGTGAGCAGTAGTCAGGCTTGAAAGCCTTCCTAGCGTGGTCCCATTTCTGAATTATTTTTTCCTCTTGTTAACAGACGTTGTTTGGCTGTATTTCTCCAGACAACAATGATGCAGATAATAAATGCAGTGTTTTTTGCCTTTCTATCAGAGTAGAAAAGAAAATGATTTGCCTCTTCATTTGGGAAAAAAAAAAAAAGCAGCTAACAAAGGGAGTGGTTGTAAACAATAGATTTAATTGCCTCTCCTAGGACTATTATTTGGTGTCTATTTAAGGCTACTAGATTTTACTTTAATTAATCCATTGTGTACCTTATTTGCATATATTTGCATATGTCTCTGTGATGCCTTTAAGGAATCTAAGATGACTTCAGCGGACTTCAAACCCTGCCTTTGGAGCCTGACAACACTTAAATAGGAGGTAGCTTTTAAAATGGTTTACAGAGAACAAAAGGAAGTGCCTTAGGGCAGAGACATGGTGGAGGTGGGGGTGTTAGGGTGCTCCTTATAGGGAAAAATTAGAGAAAAGGCCAGGCCCCTCAGCATCAGGGTCTCCCTCTTTCCCCAACCTGCACACCACTTTTGAGGGGCCCAACCCTTAGGGTGCTGGTCTAATTGGACAGCCTCTCAGATGGGGCTGAATTATTAAAGTAACACTGAGTTTCATTCTTCTTCACCGGTGGAGACATGAGCTGCCTTTAAGGGGTTTATTACTTCATGTCAATATTTTCTTTTGAGGCTCAGGGTCCCTGAGGAGCCAGGAAACTGGAGCCTCCTAGGAAGAGTATGTGAGACCGCAGAGGCCATCCCTGGGGAAACCAAGCTCAGCCGTGAAGAAATTAGTGGGAAGGAAGTACTCCTATTGGGATTTCTTAACTACTAATGTGGTTAAGGAAGTCTTTTCAGGGGAAAGGGAGGAGGAATCCACACTTCATAAGCGAGCTTAGGAGCTTTCTACAAAAAGAGGGAAAATGGGATGTCATAGTGTCAGGAAAAAAATCTGAAAGACATAGACATGGGCTAAATATATAAATAAATGATGATTAAGTGTCCTTTGTAGTGTACCTTTCAGGATTATCTCTTTCATTGACTTTGAACTATGTGCAACTTGGTTTGTTGTGATAACTAGCAATGCAAATGACTCTATCTAAAAACATGCAAATGAATTCTGTCTAGTAAAGAGACAATTGATTTCCCCTCACCAACCCCTCCACCAAAAGAAGCCAATTTGCATTTATTTGTAACTTTACTTTGGCATCCTTCTTGTCTACATACATGTTGTTCTTTGAATTTTTCTTTGACACTATTGGAATTTGTTGCTGGTCTCTCATTAATAAATATATTAAATTAAATCTTTGATATGCGTCCATTTCATATTTGTATGAGACTTATGATTTTACCTTAAAAAAAAAAAACAGAACAAACTATCCTTTAATACAGGGCAGATGAGTTTTCAAGTTATCATACATAGTCTCTTAAGGATTGTTTTTGATCACAAAAAGGAGGCTATCACTTTGTGTTTTGGCCTGATTAATTTACATAGGTTTAGTAATAAATCTTAAAGATAGGAGCCTCTGAGTATCATTAGCAAATCTAGACTTGCAGATGTTGAACAATGACAAGACCAGAGACTTAACTTCAATCCAGAAGTTTAATAAGGAGTCTCGGGTGGTATTTTCAATAGTTTCAATTATTCCAAAGATTTAGTAAAAAGTCTCACTGGTTCTTGTGTTCTGATTCTAAAAAACCAAGCCTAAGAAATTAATTTCTACAGTTTTTACCTGCAGTATCTATAAATTAGGCTAAATTCTTGTCTTCTTAAAGTCCCCACAATCTGCTAAGGTTCCTGACCTTCTCTGCTGCTGTTAAGTCTAGGAACCTGAAAACCACAGGGCAGGTACCAGACCATTTCCT
The DNA here is from genome assembly GCF_018350175.1 of Felis catus. Taxonomy (NCBI): domain Eukaryota; kingdom Metazoa; phylum Chordata; class Mammalia; order Carnivora; family Felidae; genus Felis; species Felis catus. The sequence goes on along the minus strand of NC_058368.1, from coordinate 13,750,880 downwards.
AAGAAAGATTGTGGGCACTGGTTCCTCACATGAAATACAACCCTTGTTCCTTAATAATGGCCTTGTCGAAGCTTATTAAATATGTTTTATTCTCAAATATGATACTGTATGTATGGCCTGATTATGAAAATTTGTTAAATGATTTCTTTGTGCAAAGAAGGATAAATTTGTATTGACTTTATGCAAATAACTATATTGTTTCTGAAAAGGAGACTCAGTTAAATTATCTGTTCCTGAATTCTGAAGACCAGAATTATAAAATCTAGAATTGTGAGAACCTGATACTACTTAAAGAATCTTAAATTTTGGTTTCAGTTAAATTTCAGTTTACAAAATCATAATTTGAGAATTATTGATTTTTTTTTTTAAAGGAAAGGGGCTTCTTTATGTATGTATCAGAAAATAGAGCATTAAGCATAATTCCAGGGATGCCGGGTGGCTCATTCAGTGAAGTGTCAGACTCTTGATTTCGGCTCAGGTTCCTGGGATCGAACCCACGTCAAACTCCGCACTGACAGCATGAAGCCTGGTTGGGATTCTCTCTCTCCCTCTTTCTCTGCCCCTCCTAAGTAATCTCTATACCCAAAACAGGGCTCGAATTCACAACCCTGAGATCAAGAGTCACATGCTCCACCAAATGAGTCAGCAAAGCACCCCTTCTCATACTCCTTTTTAAATAAGGTGTAGTAGGCTGAATAACAAGTCCACCAAAGATCTTCATGTCCTAATCCCTAGAACTTCATAGATATAATTAAATTAAGGATCTTGAGAATGGAGATCATTCCACATTATCTAAGTCTGCCCAATATGAGCATTAGGGTTGTAAGATAAAAGAGAACGTAATGGGATGATGGAAGCAGAGATTGGAGTGATACACTTTGCAGATGGAAGAAGGGGCCACATGTCAAGGAATATAGGAATATAGAAATATAGGAATTTAGAAGCTGAAAAAGACAAGAAAATGGATTCTCCTTTCAAAGCCTCCAGAAGGAAAAAATCCCAAGCAACATCTTGATTTTAACCCACTGAAACTCATTTTGGACTTCTGATCTCAAGAACTATATGGGAATGCATTTGTGTTGTTTTAAGCCACTAAGTTGTAATTTGGTACAGTGGCAACAGGACATTAAAACATAAGTTAAAAAACAAACAAACAAACCCAAATCTTTGTGATTTCTCAGGAGTCTTTTGGAAAATCCTAAAAGTAGTTTACGTACAAAAGACGCATTGAGAGGTAGTGTTCAAGATGGTAGTTTAAGAAGATCCTGCACCCACCTCCTCCCATGTACACACCAAATCTATAGCTATCTATGGTAATTTCAGAGGGTAATTTCCCTCTGAAAAAGATTGAAAACTAGATGCACTGTTCTCTACAACACAGGATAAAAGGACCACATTGAGAAGGGTAGAGAGGTGACACATGGTCTCACAAAACAAAAAAACAAAAAACAAACCAAAACAAAATATCCCTAACACATCAACACAATAGGCAGGAATCTCACCAGACAGGTTCTCTTCCTGAAGGACCAAGGGGTTGGTGCCCAGATAAATCCCCACAATGTCTGGCTTGGAAAACCAACAGAGCTAATGTTCAGGGGTGAAATCCCAAAGTGCTATAGGAAACTGAGATTCCCCTTTTGGAGGGATCATGTGCAGTCCCACTCACCCTGAAACCCAGCAAAGAATCCAGCAATTCGAAAAGCACCTAAATTATATGTGAAGGTGGTTCATTTGCTGATTTGGAGCATTGGCTGGAGGGGCAGAGGACAGTTGAGACGCTCCCCAGAGACAGAGGCACTGACTGATGCTATCGCTGCACTCTCTACATGGCCTGCTAGCATGGAGGGGATATGCTCAGAGGCAGCATCTTCCCACCACCTTACTGGGGTGGGCAGGGGCCAGGGGTCGCAGCATTTACTGAGACTGGAAAGCGTGGGCAGTTACAGCGCTCCTCTGCTGCCTGGGGAAGCAAATGAGACTAAATCAAACTAAAAAGTTTTACACAGTGAAGAAAACCATGAACAAAAAGAAACCTACCGAACAGAAGATATTTGCAAATCGTATATCTTACAAGTGATTAATATTCAAAATATATAAATAACTAATACAACTCAGTAATGAAAAATAAAACCCTAAACAATCTGATTAAAAACTGAGCATGGGGCGCCTGGGTGGCGCAGTCGGTTGAGCGTCCGACTTCAGCCAGGTCACGATCTCGCGGTCCGTGAGTTCGAGCCCCGCGTCGGGCTCTGGGCTGATGGCTCAGAGCCTGGAGCCTGTTTCCGATTCTGTGTCTCCCTCTCTCTCTGCCCCTCCCCCGTTCATGCTCTGTCTCTCTCTGTCCCCCCAAAAAAAATAAAATAAATAAACGTTGAAAAAAAAAAAAAAAACTGAGCAAAGGGTTTGAAGAGACATTTTTTTCCAAAGAAGACAAACAGATGGCCGACAGACACATGAAACAATGCTCAACATTACTCATCACGAGGGAAATGCAAATCAAAACCACAGTGAGATGTCACCTTGTATCTGTCAGAATGGCTATTATCAAAAAGACAAGAAATAACAAGTGTTGGTGAGGATGTGGAGAAAAGAAATCCTCATGCACTGGTGGACTGTAAACTGGTGTAGCCATGACAGAAAACAGGACGGAGGTTACTCAAAAAACAAAATGGAGCTACCATACGATCCAGCAATTCCATTACTTGGTATCTACTTGAAGAAAATGAAAAAAACAACAATTTGAACAGATATATGCATTGTTATGTTCCTTGCAGCTTTATATATAATAGCCAAGATTTGGAAATAACCTAAGAGTTCGTTGATGGATGAATGAATAAAGATGTGCGTGTGTGTGTATATATGTGTATATATATATATATAACATATTACACATGATATATATATATGATATATATGATATGATATATATATATATGGAACTTGAAGGTATTATGCTAAATGAAATATATGATCTCACTTACATGTCAAATCTAAAAAACAAAACAACAAACAAAACAAAACCAAGGCCCATAAATACAGATGGACTGCTGGTTGCCAAAGAAGAAGGTGATTAGTTAGGGAGGAGTGCAGGGGTGAAGGGGATTAAGTAGAACAAACTTCCAATTATATGGAGTCTACCACAACTCCCAGTTATAAAATAAATAAGTCATGAGGGTGTAATGTACAGTATGGAGAATATAGTCAATAACGTATTAAATTTATAAGGTGACAGATGGTAACTTAGACTTATTGTGACCATTTTGCAATATATACAAATATCAAATCATCATGTTTTACACCTGAACCTAATACAATATTGTGTGCCAATTATACTTCAGTTTTAAAAAAGACACCTTGAGGTGCTTGAGTGGCTCAGTCGGTTGGCTCTCTGACTTCAGCTCAGGTCACGATCTCACGGTCTGTGGTTTCGAGCCCTGCGTCCAGCTCTGTCTTGAGAGCTCAGAGCCTGGAGTCTGCTTCAGATTCTGTGTCTCACTCTGTCTCTGCCTCTCCCCAGCTTGTGCTCTCTCTCTCTCTCAATAATAAATAAACTTAAAAAACTTTATTAAAAAAATTTAAAAAGACACCTTGAATTTTTTTTTTATTTAGTTTTAGAATCTAATATTGAAAAAACAAAAATGAAAAGAGGGGAAGCCTGGTCATTTATTAAGAGAGAATCAGATGCCTGAGTACATGGATAGTTTTAGCTAGAGTACTTATTAATCAAAGTGACAATGGAGTATATTGAATTAAGTGCAAAGGAAGTTATCATGACTTTAGCTCTTTCAGTGGGGATTAAAAAAAGTCATCAAGGACATGACTAAATCAGCCAAAGCACAAAAATTATTCTGATGAGATATGGAATCTCTGGTATCTGAACAGATTAAATAGACGATAAACAAGAACCTTTCCTGTTCCGTGTTAAGAACAGACCAAATGCTCCAATTTTAATGGAAAGACCAATTTTAACGGCAAGAAGACCAAATTCTAATTTTGTGTCATGTCCTTGAATATTTTTGGCATGAAGGATTAACAGAATTCTTTCTTTTTTCTAAATATGAATTATTTTATCAAAACTATGCCAACTTTGCCAAATTTTGAACATGTCATTGCTTTTAGGTTCACTATTTGTATTCACTATAAACCAAGGCAAGAAAATCATTTTCTGCATTCCTTCTACCATGTTGTATATCCATTCAAGTTTGAACCTTCACTATCATCATTCATATTCTGGAACAGCAGACTTAATTTTAAGACAAAATCCGTTTTCCCTCATACTCTCCATTACCTTTTAAACACAGTGTTATTTCTCTGCCACTCTTGTTCCTATCATTCTTAATCACCCATATTAATTTTAACTCCTAACTGAATAACTAACTTCTGTACAGAGAGAACAGGGTGGGAGGTTGGGGGAGCAGACCTGTCAAATCTGAGCATTTTAGAAAGTCAGTAGAGTAAATTTAACCTGACTCTCAATAGTCACAGGGATCATTTTACCACTTTGTTAAAATGGCAAAAAGGAATACCTTCATTAATGAAGTAGTTCTCAGTTTTTCCTCTAGAAACATTTGTCAATGTTTGGAGACATTTTTGATAATTATGATTTGGAGGACAGTGGGCAGTGCTAATGGCATCTAGTGGGTAGAGGCTAGGGATGTAGATATTCTTCAATGCATAGATAGCTGTCTACAGCAAAAAATTATGGGGTCCAAAGTGCCAATAGTACCTCTGTTGAGAAACCCTGCTTAATATGAGCTCAAGGTATAGCCACACTGCAATGTATTATAAGAAGCAAAGCTGTGTATGTATGTAGGTATTATATTTGTATTATATATATATATATATTTGTATTATATATATATATGTAAATACATATGCACATGTATATAACTATCTTCACTGGCCAATCTTACAGTATTCTGTCCTATTAGAAATTATCCAGATATCCAAAGATTATTCATTAACTAACTTAAGTTAAAGTTCTTAATGTTAACTAAAGGTCTTGAAAGTTATGTGTAAGCTGATGCCCTATAAAACACAATCACTGTTGATGTAAATGTATCAGAATTTATCAGAATTATAACCGTTTAATTGAATGTATTATGTTATAGTTTTCACAACCCCAAACTTTATGTGAAAATATGTTGGCTGTCTGATCAGTAAACCAGTATAAGATTTTTGGGGAATTCATATTAAAGAGTCTACTCATGAGAACGAGTACAAATCTATCGTGACATGTTTTCTTATAGTATATTCCACATAGAGAAAATTAAGGAGAAGATATATAGCTGTTTTATTTGATTTTATTTGAGAGAGAACATGCAAGAAGGGGAGGGCAAAGAGAGAGGGAGAGACAGAATCTTAAGCAGGCTCCACACCCAGCACAGATCCCAAAGCGGGGCTCGACCTCATGACTGTGAGATCATGACCTGAGCTGAAATCAAGGGTTGGAGTCTTAACTGACTAAGCCCCCCAGGCACCCTGACATAAGCTGCTTTTAAACCCAGGATTCATTTTGGTTACAGGAACTTGGGTTTTTATATAAAAGTGTTCTGAGCTAGCAGTTTCTGAGTTTGCTAGTGGTTGGTTCATGAATTTGGGGAATGCGTGATAGCACAGTTGAACTATCGGAAGTTTAGTTCATTTTCTAGGGATTCTGGAGATAGTCAGGGCTTATTATTATCTATAACAACCAGAACAGAGCTCCTTTACAAGGCTTTATAGTTTGTTTTATTAATACATGCAGGCATAGTAAAGTATTTCAAACTCACAACAAGAGGAATAGGGTCTTCTCAACTACAAACACTTGACAAACAGTTCGACACTTCAGTTCCAGTTGACATCAGCCAAGTAAATTCAGAATCACAAAAAGGGAGTGGTCCAGATCTCAGAGTTGCTCCCCTTTACAGTGGGCATATTTTAAAAATTGATTTGAGCTCACAAATAATCTGACACACAAACAAAAATACGAACAAGCCAGATTTTCTCTTTCTTACTTGGTCTCCATCATTTCTTGGGGCATCTTGGTGGTATGGCTCCCATAGCTGCTAAACTAATATCTTTAAAATGTCACAATGTGACTATTCTACACATACAGAATAAGCACAATAACATAAAGAGTTATTTAACTCATTGATGAAGGAGTCAGCAGGGTGGCAGAGCTGGTTCAGAGAACATTTGAAGGACAGAGCATTTAAAGGCAAGAAAGAAAAGAAGATTGCTAGGTTAGATACAAAACTGGTTTACGTCTGATAGTGCAGTAAAATTATATCATTTGGGGTTATTTTTGCTTCTGCAGAGAAATTATTTAATCTCTATCAGACAAAAATCTGATAGTTGCCATGTAACTTCCTAGAGTCTGGACCCTAATCAATAGTAAATGATATGATAAATAAAGATACATTCCCCTGGAGAATTAAAATGAGCTCTTCATGGATCGATCAGACAAGGATTCAATATGAGATTGAATCAGGACAAGGAGCCATCCTTTTCCCTTATTTTTGAGTTTTTGTCAATTTTCTTAATACAAAATTCTTTTGTAGGTGGCCCCAGGGAACTGGCAAGGAAATGTGGACTTCCAAATTCAGGAGGGCAGAAGGTCCCTTTCATTCATTCAACAAAAAGATATGTAGTATTTATTAGGGACCAGGCACTGCACTAGACCCTGGGACTATGGTAATGAACAAAGCATATAAATTCACCTGTGGTCCTTACATTCTAGTAGAGGGAGGGAGATTCGTAAGCAAGGTGTGTTTACATATTTGGTGGATAAAAGGGCTGTTGGTGATATGTTATAATACGTTAAATGATGGCAAGTGCTAATGGGAAAAATCACGTAGGAAGGGAAAGTGAGGAGTGTTAGGACTTTTAGGAAAGGCAACCAAGAAAACGTTCATGGAAGTGACAGCCCTGTTCTTGCATATTCCATTATATAATCCATTATATAATTCCATTATATAATTCTCCCTTTCTGGGTTCAACAGCACTAAAAGATTTATACCTGGGCTTGTAGCTTCATATACCAATGAAGAGCTGGAGGAGGTGAGGAGGGAGGGTGCCGTGGTGTGGGGGTGAGGTGGGGAAGGAGTCGTATTCCAGACCGCTGCCAAGTTCTGGAAACTTGGGAGAGGTGAACGTGGAGAGCCAGTATGGACTTGGATGCCATTTGAGAGCTTTGGATTTACTACCATTTTTATAACCACTGTGTGGTTGCATATAATGCCATAACCATAAATAAAAGCCACTGCGTGGTTCTAAGGAGGTTTTGTAAGCTTGGAGCTTGACCATGGCTGGTAGGTTTGGAACTCACGTTAAAAATGTGATTTTTGAATCATAAATTATGTTGGCTTAATTTTATATAATAAAAACATTTAAGTGATAAAATCATCATCCTATTCTTTTAGTTTTTTTAAAAAATGATATAATGGCATGGATGTTATTCTACCTCCTGCCTTAAGCTCTTTGGGGAGGAAAAAAGGGGGTGATTTAAAAAAAATGTACCTTAAGCCACCTTATGCCTTAGTCTTTTCCTCTCCTTTATAAGCCTTTCAGGAAGTAAGGTGCACCTGTCATGATTTTGGCCTCCACAAAACCCCATCTTTTCCCAGAATTTAATTTCATTTCTACACTTAAAGTACCACTTATGATATTGTATATGCCATGCAGAGAAAAGTGGAAATATTAATTGCTGGTGCTTCAGTCCAATTTGTGTGTCTCTGAGAAATGTCAGTGATAGGCAGCGTGTACTTCTGATGATGTTGAGTCAGCAGAACAGAGAGGGTTTCAAACAGAAGCAACGCAAGCACATGACAGAGGATCCTTGGGAGTAATTGGCAAAGTTGGTAGGGTAGTGCACCAATTAGCTTGATAATGTGAAGAAGGTATCTCAGAAGAGTATGCTATCTTAGAAATACTAATGGAACAAAGTAGTGTGAAGACAGACCCTTTACATCTTTCAGCGTGATTTTTCTGAAGCACCGGGTCACAGCCTCTGCAGTGTTACGGTAGTAATGGATCTGAATCAGCAATCCGAGGGGAATTTCAATTTCAATTAAAATTCCTGCTGGACCTTAACCTCTTCTCTCTCTTTCCAAATCAAATGGACTCAAGTTATTTTCATACTTACACATTAGAAACTCCTTGCAGGCACCTGGGTGGCACCTAGTGCCTCATAGGTGTGCAACCGAAGTTTGCTGAATGGACTAACAGGACTGCCCCTGAATGAAAGGCGACTCATGGACACTAATCATGAGTAACTGCTCCTGGATGCCAGACACTTCGAAAGGTGGTCTGTACGTGTGCTCTCCCCTAATCCTCTCAGCAATTTTAGGACTCAAACTGAAAGATAAATCCGTGGCTCCAAAAGTTAAGTAGTTTTCCAAAGCTGTGCCACTTTTGAAAGTCTGAAACTTACGGTTTCAATTCTCTTTCTGTCAATTCTCTTTTTGTTACCCTGCCCTCGGATCATCTTGGCAGTTTTTCGTAAAAACCCAACAAGCAAAAGGAAAAAAAAAGTTTAAAGTCCTTTGCATATTATAATCTTAGGTTAAAGCCCCAAATAAGGTCGTGCTTCGAAAGGACCTTCAGCATAGATTGAAAAATGAGGACTTTTTACTTTTATAGCTGTGTCCCACTTAGTGTCACTTTTCATCTATAAAAAAAAAAGCAATTTCATGAAGTGCTAATTTTAATCAGCTTACATCTGCATAAGGACCTCTAGCCTTGCTCTTGCATATTCCATTATATAATTCTCTCTTTCTGGGCTTGACAGCATAAAAAAGATTTATACCTGGGTTTGTAGTTTCATACACCGGTAAAAACATTAGGCTGTTTTTTTTTTCCCCATTTCAAATACCGTCTCTTTTTCTGAATATTAGTTATACAGAAGGGCCTCCGTAAGTATCACAATGCATATTAAATTAAACATCAGAGTTAATCATAGATTCTTTTAAAAGACTTTTTGTTAAAAAATTTTTAAATATTATTTTAAGTTTGCTTATTTTGAGAGAGAGAGAGAGAGAGAGAGCGCAAGCAGGAGAGGGGCAGAGAGAAAGGGAGAGAGAGAATCCCAAGCAGGCTCTGCACTGTCAGCACAGAGCCTGATGTGGGGCTCAAACTCATGAACTCAAACACCAGGGAACTGTTGAGATCATGACCTGAGCTGAAACCAAGAGTAGATGCTTAACAACTGGGCCACCCAGGTGCCCCTAAAAGAGTTTTTTTTTTTTAAGTTTATTTATTTTGAGAGAGAGACAGAGACACAGCCAGTGGGGGAAGGGCAAAGAGAGAGGGAGAGAGAGAATTCCAAGCAGGCCCTGCACTGTCCTGGCGAGCCCGATGGGGATTGAGCCACCAGGCACCCCATCATAGATTCTTTTGGTCTATGAGAAAACTTTATTCTGTTGGTTTTCTCCTAATATGGTTACAAATTTCTGAATTTCAGCAATTTCTGAATTCAGGTAAGCAGATCAAACATTTTTTTTTTCTCAGTTTTTCTTTTCACAATTCTGATATGCTGTTGAGACTACTGGAATGTTTTCACCAGTCAGTACTAATGTTATAGTTTGATGTGGTTGTGTTTGCCAAAGTATAATGGCTTTTTACTGCCCTAAAACCACTTTACTAAAGGCTCAGAAGTGAAGCTTTTATTTATTTATTTTTTTCCAGAAGGAACTTTAAACTGCACCCTTGAGTTTCAGTGGTTAGGAACCGGATTAGTTCCCAACAGATATAAATGAAAATAGCCTTTTCAGAGGCACGCATGTCCCTTCCAAGGAGTCCTGGCACTCTGTTATACAGTTAGAACCAGAGTTGCGACCCCTGCATCATGAGAGCAGATCAGTCTGAAGCAGATGTGTTAAGCCGTCTTTCTATGTGGCATCTACCCCTAGTAGGTGCCTTGTGAAACAGTTGGCACACCCACGTAGAATAATTGAGGAGCATTTAATGAAGGAGCTAATTACCAGGGTATAAGCAGCATTAGGGAAACCAACAAAGGATGGTGAAGGTTATCAACAGGAGGAACACTTACCATGTCAAGACCTATAGGGGCAAGGGGATGAGAACAATTACTAGAACCTGGGGAGAGCTATAGCTGTCAGAGAAGCTCCGGGGAGGAGTGGGGGCTTTAGGAGAGGAACCCAAGACAGACAAGCCTGTGTGACCTGTGGCCTGGCAGGCAGGGAGCAGGGGAACTAAGTAGCTGGTCTCTGTTCTCCTGCTACACTCGGATCCCTTGCTGGTACTTCCCACTGGCTGAATCTGATCAGAGATGGGAAGCAGGGAGCTGTGTGTCACATTCCAGATAAGCCTCCTGACACCTAGAGCAGAATGGAGAGGATGTCAGGGAAGGGCAGGATTTCTCAACCCTGTTGACAGTTTGGCTGGCTAATTCCTTGTTATGAGGGTTGCCCTGTGCACTGTAGGAGGTCTAGAAGCTTCCCTGGCCTCTACCCACCAGTGGTCAGTAGTGCCCCCCTCCCCTAGTCATGACAATAAAACATGTTTCCAGACGTTGCCACATGTCCTGTGGGAAGCAAAACTGTCCCTCACTGAAACCACTAGGTCGGTGGATTAAAAGTGGATTTGTGACATCAAGGATGACCATTCATTCATTCATTCATTCAAGGAAGAACATGTTTTTTACTTTGTGGCTCAGCTATTGGCCAACTGGAATTATAAAGACCAAAAGACATGATCTTGCTTTCGTGAAGCTTACCATTTTACAGAGGAAGGAAGATAATTGGGTAATCACCAATAACAAAGTTATAGCATAGTGCTGTACTAGAAGTTTAAGCAAAGTGCTATTCAATCTCAAGGCAAAGACGTGTCAACTGTCAAATCTCTGAAACAATGTGTTGATTAAGCAAACACATTGTTTATAAGCAGAGTCAAACTAGCAGGGTGCAGGGTTTATGACATAATAGTTTTCGATTGGTAGGCATAGTGAGGCAAGGGGATTGAAATGAGTCTTGATGAGTAAACTCTGTCTTGATATGTAAACTAGTTTGGTTGGCTCACAGTCATATCTTCCAGGAACAAATATTTCCTAGAGCAAATAGCTAAGTTATTTTTGCTTGTCTCAGTATTTTTTAACATAGTCACAGGAAAATATGCCTGGTCCCAGGATTATTTAACAAAGAGACAGGAAATTAATTTAGTTTCTGTCTCAGAGTGCAGAAGGGAAAGGAACATTTATGACACATCAGTTATCAACCAGGTATGATTGCATGCTTTAATCCTTAGACTAGCCCTGAAGGCTTAAGTACTATTCTTCCTGCTTTAGAGATGAAAAAGGGAGACTCAATTGCCCAAGTTTACAAAGCAGCTGGTAGTGCCTGGAATTAATTTTCCCATGGGGATAGGGAGTTGGGGAAAGATTCTAAAGGGAGAGGATATTCTGCATCACCTCCAAGATGAATAGGATTACAACAACTGGGGAAGACAAGATGGGTGGGAATGGGGCAAATGAATTCTGGGAAAGAGAACAGCATGAATGACGACCCCAAAGTGTGAAAGTGTTCCCGAAAGTGTTTTAGGGAACACGCTATAGGTTTATGGGAGATTGATATGGGCGGTGAGGAACTCATATTGATTAGAATTCAGGCTCACCAGAGGAAGCACTTTTCTCCCACTCTTCATGTTCCTTTTGTAAAATAGGGACTTCTAACAACATTTCTACCTTCTCAGGATTGTACTGGGGAAGCAGCACCTCTGGCCTCTACCCACCAGATAGATGCCAGTAGCCTCTAAACTTGAACTCTCACTCTCTCCTTACAGGAAGGAGGAGTGAGTAGGCTGGTTTGTGAGGTGGAGTGAAGTTCTCTGCTCTTCGTAGGCTGGGGTCTTGATTCTTGCTCTCTCGCCTTCCCCCCAGGTTTTGCAGCCTGTGTTGAGCATCTTCATGCTGAAAGGAAGGCCCAGAGTTCCCTACGGGCTTGTTTCTTCCTCTATCCCAGCGTAGAACAAGGCTTTTATCACATTAAATGTACACCTTCTATGGGAAACATTACATGAGTGATTAAGTGAATATATAGAATAGAACAACCATTTATAGGAAGTGTTACATGACATAAGAATGGTTGTGAATAACTTTCCTCATTCTAAGCATATGTGTTCTCTTATTCCTTTTCAGGCTCCAGAGGACTCAGTGAGATTTCTAGATTTGTTGTGATCATTCTTCCCTTCCCTTCCCTTCCCTTCCCTTCCCTTCCCTTCCCTTCCCTTCCCTTCCCTTCCCTTCCCTTCCCTCTTCTCTTCTCTTCTCTTCTCTTCTCTTGTCTTCTCTTGTCTTCTCCTCTTCTCTCCTCTTCTCTCCTCTCTCCTCTCCTCTCCTCTCCTCTCCTCTCCTCTCCCCTCCTTTCTTTTCTCTTCTTTTCTTTTCTTTCAACTATTGGTTTTGATACAATTTCATTGTTAACCTGAACTGATTTCACTGTTTGTTTGCTCCAGCTGTGGTATTCAGTGGACTGAAAATCAAGCTAGGTCTCAGAAATAATTGAATTTGAAAATCATTCTTATTCTTTCCCTATCTGAATCAAGGAATAAAGATCTGCCAAATGTGGTCCTTCATCAAGGCTCCTCCAGGTGTGTCTTTGATCCTCCCCACCCCCTCTCCTTTCCCTTTCCCTTTCATGTAACAGATGAGAGACCCACACAGGCATTCTGCATCTGCCCTGTCACACCCACCCATGCTCACACCCACCCACACTCACAGCCACACCACACACTTTCCTTCCAGGCAGGGAGCAGCCTCTAGGGGCAACAGCTAGTTCCCTCCCTTCTTGGTGGCTAGCCGACTTAAGAACAAGCATCAGGGGTGCCTGCGTGGCTCAGTGGTTAAGCGTCTGACTCCTGCTCAGGTCATGATCTTCCTGGTTCGTGGGGGCTGTTCGTGGGTTCAGATTCTGTGTCTCCCTCTCTCTGCCCTTCCTCCCTTCACATTTTCTCTCTCTCTCTCTCTCTCAAAAACAAATAAACATTAAAAAAAGAAAGAAAGAAGAGAAAAGAAAAGAAAAGAAAAGAAAAGAAAAGAAAAGAAAAGAAAAGAAAAGAAAAGAAAAGAAAAGAAAAGAAAAAAGAAAAAAAGAAACACCAGAGGAAGGCTGGAAGAGGTTTGGGTTTGCAGGTAGCTGTTCTCCAATGGCAGACTCTACTGTGTTTAAGGCTACCCTCTACCTTCTTGTCCAATTGTGCATCTTCAAACTTTTTTTAGGTCCATTTGTTTTTCCCTTCCTGGTAGGATAATAGAACTGAATGTTCATAAAACAACCGTGGCCATTAATTTTCAAAGGAATTAGTTTGCGTTACAGGCATAACTAAAAAATCGATTAGATAATTGCCGGTTGACAGCATGTAAACCTGAGGGCGATATAGTCTGGTTTATCTTTATTCTCAAGGACTAATCATTTAAGTATCAACTTCTTTGGAATGTTGAAGACACCAACATGATTCTTCATGAAAGCTCCAAATAAATGATGTCCTGTCTGTGTTTACAAAGGCAGTAAAAAATAGACTGCAGGTGATTACCTGGTCAATTTAACCAAATCAGGATGAATTATTTTCAAATTAGTCTTTAGATCCGTCCTGAGAAAGATGGATTTAATACTACCCCCTTCCAAATGTGCATTCTTGTTATCTTTATGATCTTAATTCAAGTTTTTCATCACTCAAGGTAAATCATTCAAAGCATGCCTCTTTTTCCTTTTTTTTTTAACCACCATTTAAAAAGCTGTTTTAGATGAATTGGATCTTACAACTGTGTAAGAAATATGAACAACAGTATGGTTATTTTGTTTACCCAGGCCATTGGAAACAGTTAATTGTGAATACACTGGGAGATACACCACTTCCCATTTAAACAAGTAATCAGAGATATTTGGGAGAGATGTGTGCCAAGCTGTGATAGGAAGATAACCATCATCAAGCATCATTAGGCATTTACGGTTTTACTTAAATAAGACAACAAACTTATGTTTTCTAGATATAAATGTATTTTTTTAATTTTTTAAAATTTATTTATTTTGAGAGAGAGAGAGAGAGAGAGAGAGAGAGAGAGAGAGACAGAGACAGAGAGAGAGAGAGAGAGCAGGGGAGGGGCAGTGAGTGGGAGAGGTCAAATCCCAAGCAGGCTCTGCACTGTCAGCACGGAGCCCGATGTGGGACTTGAACTCACAAACTGAAATCATGATCTGAGTCAAAACTAACAGTCCATGTTTAATCGACTGAGCCACCCAGGTGTCCCATAGACATAAATATTTACGCAGAACCAGCATATCTTCTTTTGATCTTTAAGCTGTGTTAGTTACAACTATCATTTATTGCAGGTTTTATATGTATTATCATGCTAGTTATGCCTATTAGTCCCATTTTATAGAGGAGAAAACCAAGGTGCATAGCTTTCATTTTCTTCTCAGTCTTGTTTAGGAAGAGTCAAATTCACAATTTCGGACTTCATGGGGGCCATCTCCTGAGTATTACCTCCTATTGTGAAGAAAGGTTTTTTTTAATGTGTGGAATTTGTGTAATCAAGTAACCTGCAGTTTAACTAAATTCTAGAATTGAACAGGCCTCAGCGGCTAATGGCTTCATGCGATATATTAACTTGAAAGAAAAATGCTCTAAATATATAACTGAATGTACAACATAATTAGAAACTATAGTCTTTTATTCTGTTTTGAGAGTTATAGTAAATCTGAAATGAAAAATCGTCCACTTTACAGTGGAGGACTGCACACTGTAGATATGAATATGAATAGAAATATATTTGTTTACTATATTGAATTTTACATAAATTAAAAAAAATATGCATTTATTTCCAGAGAGAGAGAACACAAGCAGAACAGGGGCAGAGAGAGAGGGAGAAAGAATCTCAAGCAGACTCTGTGTGGTCCGTGCAGAGCTCGATATGGGCTCGAACTCACAAACTGTGAGATCATGACCTGAGCCGAAATCAAAAGTCAGACGCTCAACCTATTTGGCCACCCCAGCGCCCAGAGTTTTACATTTTTTTGATGAAAGAGCGTTTTTTAAAAAATCTGACATTAGAGTAAAAAAATTATCTCTAATTTACTTTATCTTTATTTTCAGAAAATATAAAGAATACAAAGTTACAAAAGTTTAAAAATACATAAAAACAAAGAACAAGTCCACTTTCTACTACATGTTGCAATTGCCTGTTCCCCTTCCCAGAGTCAATCGCTGTAATCACTGTGCCATGTATCCTTCCACAAATTTTATGTATATACAAGTATCTGTCCACATTCTTTTAAACACAAGATATTAACATGCTATCCAAACTACTCCTCACATTGTTTTTTTTTTTTTTTTTTTTTTTTTTTGCTTAACAGTATATCTGGTAGATTGTTCCATAGCAGTTTAGAAATTGTTTTTCCTCTCTTTTTAAAAAGCTGCAAAATATTCTGTGGTATGAATGAACTATAATTTATCTAACATGGCTTCAACTTAATAATCATCCCCGATTAAATAAACAAAAAGACTTCCAATTTCTTTCTCTCTTTTTTTATGTATTGGGGTCTGGCTTGTTGTGATCGGTGTATTGCTTCTCTGCTGTACTGTGCCTCAGCAAACGATCTACATGACATGTGTTTACTTTTCCACGTCCCTACATTCTCAAATTGTTTGCTAACTTCCTTTGACAATGAATAGAGAATTTGGGATCTTAGGCATAATCTTTTGAAAACTAAGTTGAGGTTCACTGATCTAGGAGTCTTGAACCACCGTGTCATAGAAGTCACTTCCATTCTGTCAGTCCTGCCTGGGAGGGATTCAGTATTTTCCCACGACAGTCTCTGTCTGGATAAATGATCTAGTCCACACAGTTTTTAATAAAATTGCTTATTGATCCCACTGATGAGCTTTGTCAGAGTCAACATATAAATATCAGCATGTGAATGTCTGAATTATGAAAATGTACTGCAACTTACTCTTCAATTTAGCAAAAACGCATTCAGTATCTGCACTGTTACTGGTAATAGGCTAGGTGTGGAGATACAAAGATAAATAGGGCATTGCTTTTGCCTGCCAAAGGTTTTCATTAAGGTTTCAGAAATAGATACAAAACTGTGGTTAACTTGTACTTTTTCAAAGAAGGATGCTTGATTATGTCTTACGGGGTTTCAACAATTGTTGAAAGCTTGTATACACCAGAAAAATAGCCATGTGAAACCATGGTAATTGGGATCCAGTTGGATTATCTCAAATACCTCAATGATTATAATCCTATAGTTGAGACCTATCATATGGGAAATTACCTTGCATATTCCAAGTATGCTATGAGGTATGCTATGTTGGAAGTCACAGACCAGAAAGGCTCATAGACCACATTACAGTGCTTGAATCACATGGCTTATTAAATCAATTTAAAACATAGAACAACAAGCAAGGGTAAAGAGATGGGGTAAATTAACATTCCTGGATAAGGGAATGAACATATGGAAGGACTATGATACCTGTGACCTGGGGTTCAGAAGGCTACAGATCTTCTCTGTCTCTCTCTGCCATCTTAGACCTTCTTGCTAAAATTGTGCTTATGAGGACCAGAGGTGAGATTTGAGGTAGCAGTTCACAGAAAGAAGGCGTCCTGAGCCAATGATATGTACTTATTCTACAGGAGCCACTCAGGGCCAAGAACATCTGTAAATAGTTATCGCTCGCCAGTTAGCCTGTAAACAGCCATAGGTCTTATGTGCGTATTTTGGGTAGAGTACACATGGGACCCACATGAGGCCATCCTAGATGTCACCAATGGATGATTGAATTTGAGGGTGACATAGTGGTCATCTCAGAGGTGGTTTGATTTTGGCCTTACTCTTGCTTTTTATGTATTCCGTTGTTTGTTGACATGTCTTACAGGTTACTAACTTACTGTCTAAATTTAATATATTCCATGAATTCCACCTATACCTTGCAAATTACTTACTCAAATATTATGTGTGCATAACAAACAAAATATCTTATGAATTTTGCCTGTTAAAATTTATACTATGCTCAACATTTATTATGAGTTCAGTCCATCATATTTGTTTTTTTTTGTCTCCTATAGCAGAATTGAATATTCTCAAACAACATAGAAAGTGCACATTATAAGACCTTGTTCTTGAATTCCAGTGCCATGTCAGACTTGGGTACTGAGACTCAATTTCAATAGTTCCAAATTGAACTCATTATCTTTCACTATAAAACCTTCTTTGATTATTCTATAATGATTAATGGAATGAATTTCTACTCCAATCTTAAAATGCTCTTTTTCTCTATCAGAATCATGGAAGACTTTTGCTATACCTCAAAAATACCTCTTCAATTTTCTTGTCTTCTATTTCCACCGTTTCGATACTCTTCTGCTTGTTGCCAGCTTTATTTTTTGTAGTACAAGCTGATTCCTGACTTCCTGTCCAGCATCCTCCCACCCTAATCCCTCACCCAAGATAACTTTCCATTTTTCCTAAATACCCTGTATATTAATACATATGACAATTATCATATTAACATATTTTAAATTTTGAAATATAGATTCACAGGTATTTGCCTAAATGATAGATCGTATGTATCCTTTATCCAGTTTCTATCAGGTACATTTTTTTTTTGCCTTTTCACTTTTTTTTCTTATAATCTAATTTTTTAATTTTAATTCCAGCACAGTTAACATACAGTGTTGTTTTAGTTTCAGGTGCACAATAGTGTGATTCGACAATTCTATACATTACTCAGAGCTCATCGCTGTAAGTGTGCTCTTTAATCCCCATCACCTATTTAACCCATCCCCCCAACCCCTCCCTTCTGGTAATCATCAGTTTGTTCTCTATAGTTAAGAGTCTGTTTCTTGGTTTGTCTATCTCTTTTTTCCCCTTTGTTCATTTTTTTCCCTTAAATTCCACATATGAGTGAGATCATATGGTATTTGTCTTTCTTTGACTGAATTATTTCGCTTAGCATAATACGCTCCAGCTCTATCCATGTTGTTGCAAATGGCAAGATTTCATTCTTTTTTTTTTTATGGCGGAATAATATTCCATTGTATGTATACAGCATATCTTCTTTATCCAGTCATCTATTGATGGGCACTTTGGTTGCTTCCACATTTTAGCTATTGTAACTAATGCTGTAACCAGGTACATATTCTTTTTATGTTTGGAATATCCATTTTTTTCTTAATTATCTGGCATATTCTTAATCATCCTTTAATATTCAGCTTCAAAGTCATAAAGCTTTCCCAACTTTCTTCCCACCGTCCCGAATTAATTGCTTCTTTTTTAATGCCTTTTTCTCATGTGTTATCATAACTATCTTCTTTGACAATCCATGACCTCTTTAAGGACAAGGACTATGTTTTATTCATCTCTGAGCCCCTAGGACCTAGCTCAAAGCATGGCACATATTAAATGTCTGATAAAATATGATGAATTTAGTGTAAATTATATTTCATTTCAAGAAAATTGGAGGTAAAAATCCAATTATACAAAACAGATGCATTTAGTGGGTGATGTTTTAATGAGGGGTGTTATTACAGATTCCTTTCAATATGATCTTTCCTAGAGAATTTAAAATATAATTCAATTTTCAAAAAAAAATTACTATTACCTTCATGAATAAATACATCTACTGAGTAATATTAGACTAATATTTAAATATATATTCAAATGAAAAATTCCAATCTAAAATATGGGAGCAACTTTATTCTTTCTCCTCGTTCCCAATATGTAGTAACAGCATCACTTCTGGATTGGGGATTCTGACTTCATACTCTGTCGCCTGCTTCATTCTCCTGTAGCAAAGCTGCATGAGATCTGAATGCATGTAGGCCTCTCCAGGCTTTGTGCATGAACGAGGAGGCCTCGCGAGTATGTTGGCTGATCTCAGCCCCTCTTCAGAGTTTCCTAAACTTTGTCTCACTTGTGCCCTTGATCAAGACTTCTGATCTTTTGCCTCTCTGCCCACCCCAGACATCTGCCCCCTGGAGGCGCCTGGCTGTAATAGCTGTAGGGGCACCTGTGAGAACTTCGCTGTGCTGGAGTGGGGAGCACAACACTCTTTTTGCTGGTGTGTCCATTGTCATCCTACAGCTCACCACTGCAGCACAGAAGTTGTGACAGAAACAGTGATTCCCATCCGTCACATTCTCCAAAACTATTTTGATGAACAGCTTTAAAAAAAAAAAAGGTATTGTGTTGATCTTACGGTGGTGATGACTGTGGTGGCAGGAAAATGGAGAAGAAATTGATGGCACAACAATGACACAAACAGAGAAAATTGGTAAATGTGGTGCTTCTCACACCTATGCCCACTCCCTCAGCCACGCTTGCTGAAGGACCCACCACTGACTGCCACACCAGGTTACCCCTGGCTTGTATCTTAGCCTGGTACCGCCTCTGGACACTGGTGGAGGCACTTTCTATCATTCACACTCTCAATCTTATATCCAGAGTCTTGGAAGTTTCCGCATCCAAATGACATCCCCTTCCTTTTTAAAAAAAAATTTTTTTTAATGTTTATTTATTTTTGAGAGAGAGAGAGACAGCACGAGCAGGCAAGAGGCAGAGAGAGAGGGAGACACAGAATCTGAAGCAGGATCCAGGCTCTGAGCTATGAGCACGGAACCCAACATGGGGCTCAAACTCACAAACCATGAGATCATGACCTGAGCCGAAGGTGGATGCTTAACCAACTGAGCCACTCTAGGCAACCCAATATAGATGTCTTTTTTATTTTTTATTTTTTAATGTTTCATCCCCTTCCCTTTCTTAGGAAGGTTAGACCTAGTCTCAGAGGCTGGCTGGGGTTAGATACCATCTTGTGTTCTCTCTCTCTTCTCTTTTTTTGTCTTTTCCAAGGCCCCTGCACAAACTCCTCTCACTTTCTTCAGCTCAGGTACTAAAAGCTAGCATGCACATCACTCACTGCTCACCTCTGTCCGTCCCAATATCAAAAGCCCCAAGCAATTGTATGGTAGGCATAGCTGAGAGATCCTGCTACAGGTTGGTTAAGTTGGAGGTAGGAGGTAGGGTTGTTATTCCCATGATCATGACCTCTATTAATGAATAAAACCGTGCTCTGCACATTTGACACACCCGTTGGTCTCTTCTTAAATTAAAATGTAATAATAAAGTGTGGATTTTTTTGACAAATGAAGTATTTCTTTACCTGTGAGTTAGAAACAGCAGAATCAGCCTTCACATTCTCCTGTTGACCTCAAAAGCAACTGGTATTGTTTGGAAACGATCACACAGGCATTTCTACTTCTGGGCACCGAAATTACTTTTCTCTCTTTTCATTCTCTGACATCTTAGAAGTGAAAACAAGGACTTTTCATCTGTTTAGGGACAAAGAACCAGTGGAGTGAGTGACACAGCACTTTTATTCTTGGCAAGGCTTGACATCGAAAGAGCAGTGGGAGATAACTTTCAAGTGGGCCTTAGGAGGAAATCCAAAGGACTGCCTTTCTGCAGGGTCAAATATCTCTATCCTGAGTGAATCATTCAAAGCAACAGGGCTAGAGGCAGCCCGGGGCTGTCAGCGGCACATGCCGTCAGCTGTCACCTTCTGTTCTGTTGAGCAGAAGAATTTACAAGAACAGTGATTCATTGAATAAAATAGCTCATTAAGGTAAAATTAGATGGCCAGGAAATCAAGTCAGCATTTTAGAACTCTTACGGTAAAATAAGCATTTTGTAATACGATGTTTTAGAACTCATATTGTAAGCAATATTGTCTTATTTGTGGAAAGCATATCAATGAAGGACCCTAGAAAACCGTGGGTGTTTTTCTCCTGAAGTCTTTTTTTCATCTGTTTCTATACCAAGCTAGTACCTTAGGCTGATTGTGAAGGGAAAACACTAGAAAAAGTTTTCATCCAAGGAAATAATGTAATGGGGCTAAGTTTTTGGCTAAGGGATTATTTTCGGTCAAATTTTATCCCAAGGATGGTTATTGGATCCCATATGGGCACCATCCTTTTGTTAATTGTGCTATTTGGGGCCATCTCTTTCCCTCCCAACTTATAACTAACACTGCATCTTGCTCTGCACACTTACAAAATCTCATTGGAATCAATGAAATTCAGATGGAAAAGACAAGGATTTGGACATTTGATTTCTGTATTTCTTATTAGATTCTCTAAAAGTTTCTAGATGCATTGGATGTAGACAGAATAACTTTTTAGTCTCATTGAAATATCCAGCACACAATTTACATTTATTGATTCCCAGGGTTGTGGTGATAGGTTTCTCAGAACCCTAAAGCTGATAACTGTCTTTGAACAAGAAAGTACTCTGAGATACCCAAGATTTGAGCTGTCTAACAGAGATACAATGAAAGCCGCACAGATCAGTTAAAATCTTCTAATAGTTACATTTAAAAAGCTAAAAAAAGGATATGTTAATTTTAATTGTGTGTTTTATTTAATCCAATGTTTCTAAACTATTATCATTTCAATATGTAATTGGAATGTAAAAAAATGGAGATATTTTACATTCTTTTTCATTGTACTAAGTCTTTAATATTCAGTGTGTATTTCATGCTATCTAAATTTGGGCCATCCCCATGTCAAGTGCTCAGTAGCACTTGAAACCACATGTGATTAGTAGCTACCATATTAGATAGCACAGCTCTAGAGAATAATAAGTGTAATAAAATTAGTACATGTTCTAAATATATGCATAACTATATGGAATTTCAAAACATTTCCTGTTTCCAACAGTGTTGGATTTTCTGAACATGAATATTTTGTTTTTAATTAGATTCTGAAGTCTCATAGGTAAAGCATGCTATAGACGATGGTTATATAAAATAAATTTAATTTTTAAATACATTAAAAAATATAGGCACAACTTTTTTTAGTGTGTAGATGTATTCACATATATCAACTGAGTTTCCCTGCGTTTTCTTAATGTTGATCATTAGCTATTTTTGCAGATACTTCATCACCTCAAGATTCTTAATTGTTCTTTTCAAACGTATATTGAAAGAATGAATTCGAGAGTCCAGTAATTTAGAGTCAAAATTATGAACTTTTCACTATTAGTTGGATGCCCACTTCTGATAGGTGTATTTTTTCATTTGTATTTAGAAACACAACCATTTGCTTTTCCCTTTGATTATTTGACTGCTATTGCAATAAATGTAAGCTATTCTTAATTAGTCTCACTTTTTCCTTCCATTTAAAATTCCTTTCAAGTCAAATTCACTTTTGAAGACTCCGACTGGCTTATCTCCTAAAACTTCTGCTAGAATAGACCCACAGCATTCTTGGAGTTAACGTGAAGTCTTGTTTTCTTTAAACATTTTAGGTACACTTTCTTTGACAGTGGTAGAAATGCACTTGTTTCTAAGTGACCTTAGAAATCAGGAGTGAATTTGGACTTCGTTAGATGTGAGACCATGTGTGGAAATCAGTCACTGAGCAGCACCAACAGCCAGGAGTTGTGCCTCACTGCCCTGGTTGTCCCAGCTCATCTTTGTAATGCACTAATTCTTGGGAAGAGATAGTATCTTTTTGTGAAAAATGGTTAAACGGCAGTCAAGTAAAGTTACTACTAGGGAGAGAAGTGAGGAGAAATTAAAAAGTTTTAAATAGTTCTTTGATAGAAAAAGAGAATTTAGCTGAATTGAAAGTAGGATAAGGGATATTAATACTCAGATGTGACACACTGCCATGTGGAAATAAGAAAAGTGATATCTGAAATCAGTTTAGATAGCGTTCCTGTGGGTGAAAAGCTTCTCTCTTTTTTTAATGTTTTTATTTTTGAGAGAGAGCAAGAGCGCGTGCACGAAGGTTGGAGTGGCAGAGGGAGATGGAGACAGAGAATCTAAAGCAGGCTCTGTGCTGTCAGCACAAAGCCTGTCATGGAACCCACGAACCGTGAGATCATGACCCAAACCGAAGTTGGATGCTTAACTGACTGAACCACCCAGGCGCCCCAAGGCTTCTATCTTTTAAGTCAGGCACCAATATACTTTCTCTGTAAAGGTCCAGATAGCAAATATTTTAGACTTTGTGGCCCAAACAATCTCTGTCAGTCCTACTCAACTTTGCATTGTAGCTCAGAAGGCAGCCTAGACAACATGCAAATAAACATGGCTATGTTCCAATAAAACTTTATTTATAAACAGATGGTTTGCTGGCTTTGACCTATGTAACCCCAATGTAAGAAATAAAGTTTTACGAAAGGTCTGCCCGGCAGCTGCACCGCTTCCTTTACCTCCTAAAGCTGCATCACTAGTTTCACCTCCTGTGACTTCTTGGGAATATCCACACGATGGAAATGCCTTTCTTCTAAGTCACATTTTCTTTCTCTAAGTCACAAATGCCTTTCTTCTAAGTCACAAAAGGCACGTGTTTCTTGTGCACATTCCCATACCCCAAAGTAAGTATTTTATTAGGTGAGGTATGGGTTTGGTTGCTCTAACAGAGACCTGAAATTATAGTGGATTAAGCAAGACAGCAACTTTCCATGTGTAAGCAGTATATGGCTGATATAGTGACTCCAGGTGTTAACCTCATCATCATTCCCTAGTGGCTTGCCCTCACCCAGTGGGCTTTGGAACCCGCAGGAAGGGGAAAGAGCACAGCCTGCAAGTTGCTCACATCATTTCTTCTGATATCTCATTGGTCAGCACTTAGTGAAGTAGCCCCATCTATCTGTAAGAGAGGCCGAAAACGGAGTACTTATTCTGGGCAGTTGTGTGCTCAATAAATTTCTAGAGCTTCTACTACTACTGCATAAAAGATGAACGTAGCTGCAACCAGCTTTTCTGCTCTAATCTTGTACTTAAACAATAATTAAGAACCTGAAAGAATTTACTTCCATTTTAAAGTTACATTTTACTGGGGCTCCTGGGTGGCTCCTTTGGTTGAGTGTCTGACTTTAGCTCAGGTCATGATCTCATGGTTCATGAATTGAGCCCCGTATTGGGCTCGCTGCTGTCAGTGTGGAGCCTGCTTTGGATCCTCTGCCCCCTGTCTCTCTCAAAAATAAATGACCATTTTAAAAAGTTGTATTTTATTGTATATCCTGTGACAAATGATATACTGTTGTGTTGAGAATAGACGCTGTTCTAAGTCTTCGGCACAAATAATAGGAATCTACTACACATGGTTAGAATATTGTTTTATGTGGCAAATACCTTGCATACACTACTACTCTTCTCTTCTGAACCCAAGGTAGATAGTGCTAATAAATCACAACATTCTTTCCCACTGAACTCAGACTTGGCCTTGAAACCTTCTACATCCTGCTCTAGACAGCCTCTACCATCAGCAATTTATTTGCCTTTCTTGGCTTAAAGTTTTTCCATTTTTTCTTTTCATGTCTTTGACACCAATCTCATCTATAGGTGGTGATACAGCAAACTATCAATTGAATGTGTTTTCTTTGTCTTTTAAGTCAAATATCCTCTCTTAACTTTTGTTGAATTTTTATCTTATTTCCAGATCATGATTAAATCTCTTTTTTCTATAGCTAAGTTTAGTCACAAAACCAAGGTTGGAATAATTTTATTCAACCTCTTAATTTTATAGAGAAACTGAAATCCAAAAAGATAGAAGGATTTACCCATGGGCACATAGAAGCATTGAAACCCATGACTCCTATTCTAGTACCCTTACTTTGCAAAGGTCAAATCAGAAGTGATAAGAGTAATTAAACATCAGTAATAATTGTGATAATAATTGGGTGAGATTCATTAATATCACAACTTTAATTTTCAAGTTTCTGCTTCTTGCATTTGTAGACAAGAACCAACATACTTCACTTTTTCCTATGTAAAAGAAACAGTATCCTGAGCAATCCTTGCTCCAATGTCAGGCTGCTTCTAGAACTTTCCAAATTTTATAAAATGGATTTGATATTGTAAAAGATAGAATTTGAAGACTGCTTTCTAGGACCTTCATATTTATGTTATAGAGAATAGAGTAGCCATTGTTGTAATACCCTAGCATTTCCTGTTTCAGTAGGATGCCTTTATGTGAGATTCAAAGTACTGACTTTTATAGACTATTTTCCAGATGAATTTATAATAGCAGTTTGAATTCTTTTTAGCATATTTTGACCCATGGATCTCTCGGGTTATGTTCATTTTATTTGGGTCTCTGTCTATCCAAAATTGCTTGTGCTGTCTCAGGCAAGTCTTACATTTTGGTTCTCCTTGTGTGCAAACGGTTTCTCAGCAGGAGTGTTACTTAAAAGACGACTGTGCATGAAAACCCTCATCAATAGGCAGGTGGAGTTAGATTACCTTATTCTTTCAAGATCAGGAAAAAAAAAAAAAACCTCAGCAAAAATAAGTTCAAAAGAGAGAGACCAATTATAGACCAAGCAAATCTAACCATAGTGTCTATAGCTAAGGAAGTATATATTAACAAAAGCCAGATTTTAAAAGATTAACTAAATCTTCCCATTAAAACTTTGAGTCCATTAAGTACCAAAAATTATGACACTTTCATATGACAGAGAAAATTAGTCTAGCACAATAGACCAAAGGAAATTTTGATAAGGGACATTTCTTGATTTAGCTATTAATTAGAACATTTGAGACAATGAATAATTTTCCTCCTCATCTTTTAGTGATGAGCAGTAAAACTTCATGATGATAACCAAAAGACAGAAAATAATTTCAGTGCAATGGACCTAAAGCTTGAGCTTAGCTGCATTTACTAGACCTGGAAAGTTCTGTTCTCTGACACACAGGGAGTACAAAATCTTCCTCCATAATGAAACCAAGCTCAGGTATATTTGGAAATGCTTGTTCATCATTTGCACACCCTCCCTCGATGCCTAGTTTCCATTTTTATTTTGCTACTTTCAATTTGGCCCAACAAAACCCTTCTGAATAGATAAACAACAACTTACATACCCATGTGGCTCCTTCAGCAGGTTATTTAAAAAAAACACAAATATTAATGAGCACTTATTATGAGTTAGGTAACATGGTAGCTAAAGTTGGGAAAGTAAAAATCTTAGCCCTCAGAAGCCCACCATTTCATGTGCAAGAAAACACATGAACAAACAATTTTAGTACAACATAGTCCATTTGCTGTGGAAGGAGCAAGTTCTGCCTGAGTGTTGACAGAGGGGACAGGGCTGGAGCTACCTGGAAGGTCTGGTGGTTCATGAAATAGAGAAGGTGGGGCAAAGAATCAGAGGCTAAAACAACACAGATAAAGGCATGGAAGTGTGAAAAAGCACATAGCTTTTGGTTGGATAGTGTGGCGGGGGTGTGAGGTGGGGAAGAGGGTGTGGCAGGGAATTGCATCCAATAATTTAGCAAATATTAGTTGAGTGACTATTTAGTCTGGAAACTGTGAAGAAACTCCTGAGGTGCAGAGATAATGCATCTTAGTCCTGGTACTTGAGGCATTAAAAAGGAGACACAGGTCACAAATATTACATTTGAGTGTGGATATGGTAAGTGTAACAGAAGAGACACCAGGTTCATTTTCTTCACAAAGAAGTAAGAGCCTGTTCCGATGCTGGGCATCCTGCTGTTGGCAGGGATACCTGCAAAGGTGAGCAATATCACACACCGCCTGTTTGCAAGGACCTCACAGTGTAGTGGGGGTGACAGACGTAGATCAAGCAGTTACAGCAACATGTATACACCAGCATCTGTGACAAGTGTCATCCAGAAGGTACAGAGTCCTAGAGAACCTGTAGTGCAGGATTATGTTCTAATTAAGGAGAGCAGGGAAAACTGTGTTTATCACCATCTTCTTACACAATAATTTCTCCATGCTTGAATTCTAATTTGCTTTATCCAACTTAGAGTTCAAGTAGATTTAAGAAAAAACATTTTTAAGTTTATTTACTTTTGAGAGAGGGGGAAGGGACAGAGAGAGAGAGGGAGAGAGAGACTCCCAAGCAGGCTCCCTGCTATCAGCTCAGAGACCAACTTGAGGCTCGATCTCACAGACTGTGAAATCATGACCTGAGCCAAAATCAAGAGGTGGGCACTTAAATGCCTGAGCCACCCAGGTGCCCCCATTTCAAGTAGATTTTGCAAGAAGGTTATCTGGGTAACAGATTTTCAGAGCCCTTGCATCTCTGAGAATATTTGTCTTCTGGTTTCATAAATGACCAACAACGATCCTATAGAAAAGTCTAAAGTTACAACTTCCTTCTCTTAAAACTTTCTACAGTTTGAGACCTTGTCATCTGACAATCTGATTTGAAATTGATGTTCCCTCTTTAGGTAACCTTATTTTTCTGTCTGAATCTTACAGTCTTTGTAATTAAAACAATTGTCGCAGTTTCTTCGAAAATTAAGCACACTCTTAGTGTACAATCTGACAATCACTCTCTTGGGTAATTACTCAGATGAACTGAAAACTTAATGTCCACACAAAAACTTGCACAGAAATGTTTATACCAACTTTATTCATAGCTGCCAGAACTTGGAAGCAAGGTGAATGGATAACCAAAGTGTGGTACACCTAGATAATGGAATATTATTCAGTGCTAAAGAGAAATGCACTATCAAGCCCTGAAAAGACGTGGAGGAAGCTTAAAGATGACAATTTGAAAAGGATATGTGCTATGATTCCAATTATATGACATTCTGAGAAAGGCAAAACTGTGAAGATAGTAAAGGGAGCAGTGGTTGCTTGGGTTTGTGGTGAGGGAGAGAGGAGTATGCAGAGCACAGAGGATTTTTAGGGCAATGAAACTATCCTGTATGATACTACAGTAATGGATACATGCCATTTACATTTCTCCAAACCCATAGAATATTCAGCAGAGTGCGAACTCAAATTTTAACTATGGTCTTTGGGTAGAAGTGATGTGTTCATTGAATGCAGCAAGTGTACCATTGTGGTGTGGGATGTTAATAGTGGGGGAGGCTGTGCATATGGACGGGGGTAAGGGGTGTATGGAAATCTCTACACCTTCTGCTTAATTTTGCTGTGAACCTGAAAGTGCCTAAAAAATAAAGTCGAATTTTATTGTATTTGTTTGGTTTTTAAAGTTTAGGTTTAAAGTTATTTATTGAGAGAGAGAGAGTGGGGGAGGGGCAGAGAGAGAGGGAGAGAGCCTGATGTGGTCTTGAACTCATGAACTGTGGGATCATGACCTGAGCCAAAATCCAGAGTCAGACGCTTGACCTACTGAGCCATCCAGGTGTCCCAAAGAAAGTCTATTTAAAACAAAACAAAACAAACAAATGAAATTCCCTGTACATAAACAAATATCTTACTAGGAAATCTCTATTTTGCCTAAAGTACTATATCTTTATAAATATTTTGGCAGTAACCCGGAATTGCTGCTTTAAGGAAACTTAGATGGAATCCTCAACCACACTTTCCCTCTACTTTATAATCATCTTTATTATGATGTAATCTTTACGTGTACTAAATATGCAATGCAAAGCCCTAGGGGAGAGATTTGAGTGGTATCATAACCTGAGTTCATTTTCATTCTACCTACACAGCTTTTACGAAGGGGGTCCATGAACACCTGGCTCTCTCACATAATTTATGAATTATTTTCTATGTAAGGATTACCAGTTTCTTTCAAATTAAGATCAATGTACTCTTATAGTCCTTGCTGCCAAAAGATGACATATTTTTAAGGGACATATGTTTATCTCTTTGCATCTTCTCTTGGAAACTTGTATCCAGGCATTTGGATCCCAAATTAATTTTTTTCATCTTTATTAAGATATAATTCACATGCATAAAATCTGCTCATTTAAAATATACAATTCGATGGTGTTTAGTATATTCACAGAGTCGTGTAACCATCACCAAAATATAATTTGAGAATGTTTTATCGCTCCCCACGAAAATCCTATACACATTAGCAGTCAGTACCCATTACCCCTTTCCCAGCCCTTGGCAGACAATAATATGCTTTATGTCTCTAAAGATTTGCCTCTTCTAGGCATTTCATATAAATGGGACCATACCTTATGGGGTCTTTTGTGACTTTTCTTTCACTTAGTATGTTTTCAAGATCCAACTCTTCTGTATAGCACGTATCAGTACACCATTCTTTTTAATTGGTAAATACTATTCCTTTGTAACAATGTGAGGAATTCAAAAACTGATATGTGAAGTGGGCTTTACCACACACATACAGACATACCACACTCCTTCACATGCATACTACACTCCCACGTGCATGCGTGCACAGCCTCACACCTCACACTTATATACACACTCGTCGCACTCACAAGCACTACCCCACTTGGTTTTTATAAATCCTCCCTCCCCAACATTTTGCTACTGCATTTGAAGCACCTGAAGATTGAAGCACACTCGTAGTTTCATCTATGTGAATCACTCTCCCCTCCGTTCTTCGAAAGTTTTTTAAATGTTTTTTTTTTAATGTATTTTGAAAGGGAGAGAGTGTGTATGCATGAACAGGAAAGGGGCAAAGAGAGAGAGAGAGAGGGAGAGAGAGAATTCCAAGCAGGCTCCCCATTGTCAGCACAGAGGCTGACGTGGGGCTCCATCTCATGAATCGAGAGATCATGATCTGAGACGATATCAAGAGCCGAATGCATAACCGACTGAGCCACCCAGGTGCTCCTGTTCTTCAAAAGTTTGAAACGTGATCATGAAATAAAAGAGAGCCAATGCTGGGATTCTGTTAGGTCCATCTGCATCCCTTCAGTGTAACTTGCCTTTGGAGCTTTTTCCTGTGACATCTAGCCTACTACTGTCCTGGCTGTCCCAGGACCTCCTCATGCCCTGGACCTTCTCCAGACCTTTCTCCACACCCACCTACCACCCTTATTCTCTCATCAGTGGAGCCAGATTTCAGGATGTGCTCCTCATTGACTGCATGATCTACTATGTAATACGGGAGTTATAACAATTCATTTTCAGGACTAAAAATTATAATGCATTGGACGTGGCATGTATTCAGTAAATGTCAAACTGTTTCTCTCTCCCTTAATCTCAATCTCCATATCTCTTTATATTATTTGTTCTGGTCATATTTCCTGAAGGATCTTCAACCAGCTAACCATTTGTTTTTGTTTTTTACTACTATAATTTAATTAATTATTGGTGATAGAATTTTAAGTTGAATAGGGTTCTTTTGGAAATAATGTCAGAATCTACAATTGACTCTAATAGGACTTAATGTGGACAAAGGAGTTATATTTGGGGCATGCAGATCTTTTCACTTGACTCAAATCATACAGGAGGACGGAATGTGATTATCATGAATTAAACTAAACTATAACACTGACCACAAAAAATTAGATTATTTTCATGTCTTGGTTGTTAGAGTACTTCCTGAGTACATGAATTGTTAAGCCTTTTGAAATATCACAGGTTTGTGCTATATCCAAGGATATCTTCACAATGTCACAGAACAACATTGCAATGTCATAAAAAGTTGTGTCACTGACATAAACTCAAAGGCATCTCTTTAAAAAGCATCACCTTGAGAATGCGGTTGAGACCATTGTTCTCATTTCGTTTTTGGCTACCGTGACATTGGCTGTCACACGTGCACTTCAAGCCCCAAGTGGTAAGTCACTCTTGGTCTCTGAGGACAGAGGGTTTTAGATAAATACACCTCATTTACTACCTTATTTTTCCTGCATTGATTATTATTCACTGTTTTATTTTGAAAACAATCCTGAGCGGTGATGGAACAAAATGAACATATTCCTGTTTTTTAAAAGTTGTACCATTAAACACATTTGCTTTTGTGTCATGTGGCATGTAATGAATTGTTCAGAGGCAAAGCTGAGACCTGATGTTTTGATCTTTTACAGTTCCCTTTTATCCCTTGGTTCTTAGAAATGGTAACAAATTATGTGTTACTGAAGACTTTATATTGGCATGTGCAAATAATATGAGTATTTATTAGCAGTGGTATCTCATATTCTATGTAGAATATAACCACCCCATTGCAGACATTATAGTCATGTGGTATTATGCACACAAAGCCATATTCCTATGGTTTTGATGTTGTGGGAAGTAGCAGACTGTTTTCTTTATTCTCGTAAGTTGCATTTCCCCCTAAGACTCATTAGGAAAAGGCATGTTGAAACGTGTGGTGTCATTACACGATTGTTCTCGCTTGGCAACAAGCAACAAAAGGAGTAAGACGCTTCTGACAATTTCTGAAATGTGATCATCAGATATCACTCTCTGAAATTAATGAGATGCAAGAGAAGGCCAAGAATTTAATAGATCCTATCATGTGTGCAACTTGATGAGGGCTTTAAGTGGAAATACAATCATGTGCCAAGTAAACGCAATAGTTTTCCTGATCATCTACTTCCTCACTAATGTGGCTTCGTGACAATCAAGCAGATCTACCGTGTTAAACATTGAAATGATTACAGAATATTCAGAATACTCTGAAGAAATTATATGTGATGAAGTGAACAGCTAAAGCTTTAGTTTTACTCACCTAAGGACAGTCTTGTTTGTTTTCTTGTTTTGAGATGAGGAAATATTGTAAAAATCATCTAGAAGGTAAATTCTCCCACTCAAACAATTGGGTTTCTCATTTAGTGTTTCTTGGTTTTTTTTTTTCCCCATCTGTTGACTCTTGGCATCTCCCCTGCTGCTCCTGGTCCCCACCTGGCCCCGTCTTGATTCTTCTGTTGCATGTCTGTCTCCATGGAGACAGACTGCTCAGAGGAAGGAACCGTGCACAGTATCCAGAGGTGCACCTCACTGGACCCTCCGTGGGTGCAGCTTCCTTTTGATCACAGTGCAGAAAGGGAAGTTATCCCATCTTAGAGGAGCAAAATGTGTTTGGCACCCACATTTCTCCCCCAGTGTAGTTCTGCGGATGCAATTCGACAAAGCCCTGAGAAGAGAGATGGGACGCCATCTGTTTTCCGTGCTTCAGTGTCAGGAGAGCTGCGACCATTGTCAGGAGGGAAAGAGAGGGATAGAAGTTAAGCAAGATAAGAAAATGAAGGGTTCCCCAACAAACTTACACCAGCAGTCCAACTGTGCAAGGCAAAGGTTGTTAACTAGAAACCTGAGAAATATATGGCAGCTGTGTATATGTTCCCCCATAAAATACACAATTTTTCTGAATAGAACAGTACTAAAATCCATAAAAAATTTGTTTCTTAATGACTAGAGGAACTGGGCCATTAAAAATGCCGCAAAAAATGCTTATTTTACAAGGAGGTGCCTAGGTTTATAGGGAAGCGTAAATTCACTGAAAGCTTGTTGTTGTGGAGGGTCTCACACCTTGGACATGCCAGCCTTTTTTTTTTTTTTGTTTCCACCAACAGTAGTATTTTTCATGCAAGCACATGCGCAAAGTTTTACATTAGACTTGTAGACCTGTGTAAAAAGCCGAACTTGCCTATGTAAGAAGACATAATAGTGTTGCAACTTAAGGGAAAAAAGTATGTGTGATAGCCAGTGCACAAGTGTCCATTGTTATCATTTCTGGGTGTGAGAAATCACTCTGACATCAGAGACACCAGAACTGAGAGCTGAATCCTTTAGTTTTCTACACAGACTTGTGCAAAAAGACATTTTTACCTTCCTGGTGCGCACTGTTATCTCTGGACACCTGGCTAAATCGAGGATTCGATTTTCACTCTACTGCAGTGGCATTCACTCCAGTTTGCAGTATTATCTTTCAGATTTACTGCCTTTAAACTGGGCATTTGCCTGCCATTTAGATCTCTCCCTTCTAGATTAACAGAAAGAAGCATCTAGAAAACAGTAATGAATAACATTATAATCTGTGTTATAGTTTACAGAGCTCTTAGAATGTACCCAGTTTCATCTGGGTCCTATATGTAGGCTGAGAGATGGGAATAGTTATAACAACTGAGGCCCAGAGAGGTGAAGTGATTTGCCTAATGTCACACGGCTAGTAAGTGACAGATCTCAAACTCAGTTCTTTTCACTTCACAGCCTGTGCAACCCTACCTGCTATTAACAGTTTCTTAATGTGAAGCATGGGTGTTTTTTCTTTAAAGAGTCACCCAAGTGTTTGGTTGTAAATCACCAAAGGACAGAAGTAGGATTCTATGGTTCTCTGGAAAGAGTGTTTCATTCAGTATCTTTGCTGTGTGCTCTCCAGGATAGAGAGAATTCCAGCTGTACTCATCCACAAGACATAATAGTTCCTATGAATTTTCTAGGAGTGGAAATGAAAAATCACTTCAGTTTCAGCACTGTTTCTTTGGTATTTATGTAGTGCCTGCCAAAAAACAAGTAATCAGGGGCGCCTGGGCGGCTCAGTTGGTTGAGCGACCGACTTCGGCTCAGGTCATGATCTCACAGTCCGTGAGTTCGAGCCCCGCGTGGGGCTCTGTGCTGACAGCTCAGAGCCTGGAGCCTGCTTCGGATTCTGTGTCTCCCTCTCTCTGTGCCCCTCCCCCGCTCATGCTCTGTCTCTCTCTGTCTCAGAAATAAACATAAAAAAAAAATTAAAAGAAAAAAACAAGTAATCAGAAATAAGTAGGCCTTAGAATGGTGAGAATCTAAGAAAGCTGTTTTTCCCTTTGTGTTGGTAGGAGGAGAGTGTGTGTTAGTGAGATCATCCTGTACGGGCAGGCTAATGGTCTCCATGGGCTAGAACGTCACGCCGGGCTTTCCCATGTGAGTCTGTAAGTGACTCTGGGTTACTCTTTCGCGTCTCTCCACTACACAGTGCTAGTGGGCAACAAGAAAGTCTGTCCAATCAGCTAGTGGCTAATAAGGCTTGTTTAGTTTTCTTACTGTTAATTTTAGCAAACATTAATTGAATACTAAGCATTGTGCTCACTAGATATGAAGCTAAATAAAACATTGTCCCTAGTATGAAAGAGTTTATAGTACAGTACATTTGCCTCTGTATGAACTTATAAACCCTACCACTGATGGCTGTATCTGAGATTTTGAAAGAGAGAAGCTGAAACACTGCAAATCATTCAAACGTGGCTGTTTGAAATAACCGAGCCAGCCACCGAGCTAGGAAACAGACCTAATATGTCCACCCGGCCGATCTCCACCACTTGACTACCTTGTAAAAATGATTGCATCATTTCAGGATGAAGAGTAATACCGATTATTGGCTAATGTTGGCTCTCAGTGCTTTATTATCGAATACGCTTCCTGAGAGCCCTGTATTTCCTGGTTTAAGTGTGGTGAATGACGTACTTGTAACCAAGAGACTCCGCTCAGCCCAAGCGCTTCTCCCTGACGAACAAGGAGCCTGCCAAGTAAACAAGCTCTTTGCTGTGCTATGTGTAAGAAAAGGAATATCTTTAACCCAATAATTCACAAACAAACCATGCCATTTGGATTTCAGTAGCTGTAATGGTAGAACAGTTGTTGACTTTTATTAGTGTGTAATTAACTCTGTAGTGTGTCAAGATGAAAGTTGAAATTTTCTATTCGGAGATGCTCACAGGCCTCACTATTCTAACCAGTTACGTGATATCCTTTTAACACTTCGACGGTCAAGGCCAACATCTGCGATCATGTTGACAGCAAGCAGGGATCGGTGTGTTGATTGCATCGCACGACGTCTGTATGTATGTTTCTATGTAAGTATTTCTCTTCAACTGGCTTCAAATTCTGAGGCAAAGCTGGAGTGTGGGATTTGGAGACGACAATGGGGGGACATGGGGAGCAGAGATGGGGAGTC
This sequence comes from Felis catus, assembly GCF_018350175.1. NCBI lineage: Eukaryota > Metazoa > Chordata > Mammalia > Carnivora > Felidae > Felis > Felis catus. The sequence goes on along the minus strand of NC_058368.1, from coordinate 13,716,294 downwards.
CATCAGGCCGGTACTTGCAGATTCAGCAGTCTTTTAGCTGGCTGACATCCCAGAGATGATTTGAATCGGTGTCACATGCTCCTTAGCGGAAACCTGTCCCAGATGACCCAGTCACCTCTCTCCATGACAGCGTCTTGCCATTCCAAGGCTGTCAATCCCTGTGCTCTCCAGAGCATTGCTGCTGCTGCTACTTTTGTCACTGTCACGGAACTGCCGTGTCCGTACTGAGACTGGCTGCAGGCCCCTCCCAGAACACGGAATGCTGTCTTTACAGGGCTCATGGCTGTGTGTGCCTCCAGCATACAGGGATCTCTCTGCCAAGTCTTCCTCCTCTTCTGGCCTCTGAGCTCCTACAGGTTGGGGGCCCCACGACATACCCCGGTATCATGTTCCCTGTCGTAGTTCTTCAGTGCAGGGCACAGACCAAGCCTGCCATACACTATACCCACGGCACATTTTAGTGCCACCCATAAGTCCAAGGCCATTGAAATATAGCACGGGCCATAGGTCCTAGCGAGACTGCAAGGACACATGTTTTTTCTCTCTTTTAAAAGTCCCTCTTTTCTGTTGCAGTGGCTACTTACACTTCTCTTATTATCCCTGTAAGGGGAGTCGCCTCTTCTTTGGGCCTCACGGAAATAGGTAGTTAATTCCCAGTCTCTATTTGAACCCTGGACCACACATACTGTTCACAGGAGGCTAGAGAGTGGCTTTAATAAATGGTGGTCCCAGTGTTTACCAGTATGTAATGTGCAGTTAGCAGTCCTCGAAAGGAGTAAGAGTTATTAGCCTTGAGGGCCTTAATTGAACTTGAGACTTTAACTGCATTAGCTTTGTGCTCAGAGCAAGAGGCAACCGCCTCATACATCAATCTAAAGTTTGTCAAATTCTTGAAAACTTTGGGAACATTTGGTAAAAATGAGCAAAGATGGAACCTTAAATTGTTTTCTGGGTAATAGATCTTGTTCAAAGCTTTTTTTCCCCCTAGTGCAGCTTGAGAACCACCTGACAGTAATTAAATTATTCTAGCATCTCACTCCCACCTCCCACACGCATTTTCCCCTTTTGTTTTGTTATTTGGTGGTGTGTGCAATTATCTTCTTTTAAGAAACAAGCACAGCCACCCACAACTACACGTGTTAACTGTAAATCTGAACTCGTGGCAACGGGAAGGAGGCATCCTTTTCCCTTTTTCTCACAGGTTGTAAACTGGTTATTCACATTTTCTTTGATGAGAATTTTAAGCACCGAGTACCGTCTTCACAAGCACATGCAGCAGATGGTTAGGAATACTGTGTGATAAGGAACGCTGGCCAATTTCTTTAGCTATTTTCACCTCCTGAACACATTCCAAAGAAATGCAATGGCATATTTTAGGGTGTGTCTTTTACAAGACCTCTTTCCTTAAACATGAATATAATTTGCTGATGTGTTCACTTTAGGATAGATTCATTTGGGGGATGTCTCTGCTGTAAGTGATCTTGTAGCATTTTCATATAAAATTAGACTTCTGCCGAGAGCTCTCTTGGGTGTTGCTGCCTAGGAATTAACCCAGCTGTTCCTTCTCTTCACTGAGTCAGACCATGAGACAGGAGGAAATGAAGCAAGATATTTAGATGACCCCTAATGACCTTCGTGCACATTATCTGTGTGATGAGATAAGCTGCATAGGGGAGGAGAGAAATTTCCAGGTCACTCCACATGCTCTGTGAACTCACTGCACCATTTACTAGGCTGGGGGCCCTAGGCATGTTTCTTAGACTCCAAATCTTTCTGTAAAATGGGGATAACCAATACTACTTTGTTGGGTTGTTGTGAGGATAAAAAGACATTAGGTCGGTAGAGCTCTTTTTTCATAGAAATGATCAATTAAAAAGTAGTGAAGCTGGGGCTCCTGGGTGGATCAGTCCGTTGAGCGTCTGATACGGGCTCCGGTCGTGGTCTCGCAGTCTGTGAGCTTGAGCCTCGAGTCAGGCCCTGTGCTGACGGCTCAGAGCCTGGAGCCTGCTTCAGATTCTGTGTCTCCCTCCCTCTCTGCCCCTTCCCTGCTCACAGCCTCTCTCTTTATTTGTCTCAAAAAGTAAATAAACATTAATTTTTGTAAAAAAAAAAAGTAGCGATGGTGATGGATAAATGATAAAGAAATATGAACACACATCTGGCACTTTCTTCCTGCAGATATATCCCAAAGTTTCCTCCTTTAGGGAGAGTCCTCTGATAGCCAGCAGCCCAGCAACTGAAAACTCTCCTTGGCCTTCCCTTCCTAATACGCTTCCTTATTTCCAACTATTGCTTCCAGGGAGTGTGCAGATTAATAAATTGACTCCAAAGTTGTAGTTTCAGGGGACATTAGAGTAACAGAGATTTGGGGTCAAAAGAGAGCTCCCAGTCAAAGTGGTGGTGTAGCTACAGCAGAAGTTAATTTGCAGGGAAGCAGCGAGATAAAGAAGTGACTAGATAACACGATTTTGGGTTGTTTGAACTACTGACAAATTCAACAATCAATGGGTAACGATGGTGTGCTATTTTACTACGTTATCACTATTTCCATGAACACAGCCGGCTTCAGTCTGTGTGTGTATGTGTGTGTGTAAGATATCCAGGCCTCCTCACGTCTTGCTTTTTATTTTTATATCATTCAGCATAAAGGACTTTCAGAATTCTTTGTTTTGATTTATCCATTTACTTATATACATACATACAAATCTTAAGGGGACAGAGTATAACCTTTTGGACTGCTACTTAAATTCTTTGTAAAAATTTGTCCTTGGATGGGGCGCCTGGGTGGCTCAGTTGGTTGAGCGTCCGAACTTCGGCTCAGGTCATGATCTCAAAGTTAATGAGTTCAAGCCCAGTGTTGGGCTCTGTGCTGACAGCTCAGAGCCTGGAGCCTGCTTCGGATTCTGTGTCTCCCTCTCTCTCTGCCCCTCCCCGCTCATGCTCTGTCTCTCTCTCTCTGTCAAAAATAAATAAACATTAAAAAAAAAATTGTCCTTGGATTTGCTCTGACTATCCAAATAAGGCTTCTGATGACCTCTAGTACATTCATTTTTAATTGTTTCATTTGTACAGACATTTAATCTCTCCAGTCCAATGGTTGTACATATAGATTTTTACATTTAAAATGTTTGGATCAATTTTCTTTAACTTTGGAAAAGTGGTAATAATTCATCCATTAAAACATCAATACTAGAAAAAGAGGGTCAGTTGTTTAAAAAAAAAAAAAGGCAGGAGTGATTTAGAACAGTAATAAACCAAATACTTTTTCTAGTGTGGATAGAGATCAGCAAGCTGATGCAGATACAATTTCAGAGAGAAAGGAAGTCATGGAGGAAGTTAAAAGTTTTTATTTCCTAATAAAAACATGTATTTGAAACTACTTCACTTCTTGGTTTATTTCCTTTATCCCTGAATCGATTAAGGTGCTTAAGAGGCCATTGTTAAAAGGCAGATAGCCTTTGCATTGTAAAGCCTAAATTAATGCCTTAGGTGACTTAAGGCAGGTAGAGAAAGACTTCTGTGGTCCCAGACTAGAAATTCTAAAGAACCTGAAGAGTGAAGTTGGTCTATAATTCTAGGGCTACAGTATCCAATACATGAACCACTGGCTAGATGTGACTCTTCAAATTTAAATTAATTAAAATTAAATTAAATTTAAAATTCAGTTGCACTGGCCACATTTTCAGTGCTCAATAGACATATTTGCCTAGCAGATATCATGTTGGACCAGGCAGAGGTGACCATGTCTATCACTTCAGAAAGTTCTGTTGGACAGCACCGCTCTAGGACGGACATAAGGAGTCATAGAGCTGAGTAGTGTGAATCAAGAGACTCTTTACGAGGAAAAGACAGGTGAGATACAAGTATTATCAGCTAATCTAACAAAGGCCAAAATTTTGGGTATTTGTACAAGTGGAAGCAGAGTAAGAAGTCCTCCGGTGGTCCAAGTGGGCAGATAGCTATCCCAACAAACAATCTCCAAGTGCTGCAACCTGTTCACCAGGGTTCTGAGGCATACTAAGTCCAGCTATCAGAATACCTGGTGCCCCCATTGTCATCTCCAACCTTGTGATTCTGAAGCTACATTTGGTATCTAGCCTGGGGTAGGACTGTGCACCCAGAGGCCAAGGCTGGAGTGGACATGTGGCAGATCGTTGCCAGTTTCTAGAGGATGGGCTAGTCATCAGCCTGGAATGTGACTCAGAGAGGCTCGTGACTTTGCTCACTCCCTAATTTTATCTCGTGTGGGGTCAGGGTAAGACTAAAAAAGGTTAGATTACTCCTTGAGACCATCAAAGAATCTTTTTGATCCGACTACAATTCTTCAGAACTTTTGGAGACGTTTTGCTCTCCCCATGTGCTCTCATTCATTTGCTTACTCATTCACTTATTTAGCTAATACACACGGAGTGCCTCTTATGTGCTAGGGAAAACGGATGCAGAAACCAGGCAAAATACCTGCCTTCAAAGAGGTTATTTCTTAGTGGAGGGAAACAGACAATAAAATGAAAAAAAAAAAAGACTACACAGTGTATCAAATGGTAATACCTGCTGTGGAGAAAAATAAAGCAGGGCAGGGGTCCCTGGAGAGTTGCAATCGTAAGCAGTCATAGAAGGCACACTGGTCCTGAAAGACAGTGAAGTGAAACGTGTGCAAAGATCAACAGCAGGCAAGAGACAGTCTATGTAGATACGTGAAGGAAATGAGCTCTAACCTGAGGAGAGAGCTGGGTGGGATCATACTTAGCTTGTTCGGGGACCAGCAAGCAGGTGGGAAGCCGCAGCAAGTGTGAGGAGGGGGTGATGGCAGAGAATCAGAAATGATCACGTCTACCATTAGTAGGCCAATGAGTACTTCACCTTTTTCCTTAAATGATTTTGGAAGGAAGCCTTTGGAGGATTTTGATCAGAGGAGGGACATGACCTGCTTTACATTTAAAAAGAGTCTGGATGTGGTTTGGGAATATTATGCAAAGAAACAAGTTGGGAGCAGGGAGATCTGTGAGACGTTAGTGCAGAAATTCAGAGAGTGATGATAATGGTTTGGAACAGAGTGGCAACAATGAGGCAGTGTTTTAACATTTTGGTCTCAGAGCCTGTTTATACTCACTGCTAAGGATTATTGAAGACCTCACAAAGTTTTTGTTGATCTGGATTGTATCTATCAATATTTACCACGTTAGAAACTAAAACTGAGGCCTTTAAAAATACATTTATTGATTCATGCGAAACTGGTGGTAATAAATCCATAACATATTAACATTATTATGAAAAATAAATTCATTCTCCAAAAGAAAAAATTTAGCGAGATTATTGAAATTCCTTTAGAGTTTTGCAAATCCCTTTAATGTTTGGTTTCATGGAAGACTGCTAGAGTCTTATATTTGCCACTGCATTCAATGTATTATGATATGTTGTTCTGGTTGCAATCTATGAAGAAAATCTATTTTTACAGAGATATCTACTTGGAAAATAGAAGAGTTTTCAGTTAATAGTGGATATTCTTCTGTGATATTGCACCAAAATCTGTCTGTCTATCTATCTATCTATCTATCTATCTATCTATCTATCTTGAGAGAAAGAGAGAGAGAGAGAGAGAGAGTCAGGGGAAGAGGAGGAGGAGGAGAAGGAGGAGGGGAGAGAGAGAGAGAGAGAGAGAGAGAGAGAGAGAGAGAGAGAGAAAATCCCAAGCAGGCTCCACACTGTCAGCATGGAGCCTGATGTGGGGCTTCAACTCATGAACCATGAGATCATGACCTGAGCCAAAATCAAGAGTCAGACCCTTAACTGACTGAGCCACCCATCAAAATTTCTAAGTAATAGTTCTTCAAGGTTAGCTTCAATATGCAATTTAGTTTCATTGAAACTGTATCAATGAAGTTTTTATACCCTGTTTCCTTAAAACCCATTGGTGTGTTTCACACTGTGAATAAATCTTTACTCATACCTAATTGGATAACATCATTTGGAAAATATTGAATATTGAGTTATGCAGATTTTCCAAATGTTGATGCATTTTACTATATAATCTAAAAATCACATTCACTAATATCATCACCAGTCTCATCGAAAAATGTTTTTAAGTATTGGGAAGATTTTAAGCCCACAGTGGTTAAAAATTCTAATTTCCCTATGAAATCTTCAATTTTACCACTGGCACTAATTTCTGGGGTTTCTTTTCCTTGAAGCGACAGACCCACTTTGTCCATTTTTCAAGAAAATATCTGCAAACAACCAATGTGAGTGATAACAATTTATCTATCAGTTGATCTCTTAAGTCAAAGTGGTGCTCCATGGAAAAAAGCAGTTAGTTGAGTTTGCAACAGAAAATTGCACAAGTGTATTTTGGCATGTAAAAAAGTGCTTGATATATATTGTCCATTTTTTCATCTAGCATGTATTCAAAGGTTGATACTTAAATTAAAATTAAAAAAATGGTACTGTTTCATTAAGGGCATTCTTTTTTTTTTTTTTTAATTTATGAAATTTATTGTTAAATTGGTTTCCATACAACACCCAGTGCTCATCCCAAAAGGTGTAAGGGCATTCTTAAATGGATCTGGCTCCCTCTTCCTTTCTTTCCTTCTCCCTGTGAGTGTGTGGTAGTGAGGAATACAAAAGCACAAGTACCATTCGGTGCCAGTGGTTTGATTTGTGCTGAGACACCAGCAGTTTTGTCCACCATTGTCTTGGCACAATCTCTCTGCAAGCATCAGTGCAGTGAAAAAGCCAGATAACATTTGGCTATTTTTCCCCTGAAGTTACAGGCTCACTTTGTTGGACTGTCCCTTTAGTGGACACGTTGTAGACACCCTGTAAGCATCCTGAGGACTCCCAGGAATTCATGGACCACAATTTGAGAAACACTGTAATAGAAGGTGAGATCTTGTTTGCTGTTGACTGCATCTTGAAGGATTTGAAGATGTCGGGATTTTAGGAGGACTGTAAGCAGCTGAAGTCTTCCTGATAATTTGATGGCCATCTTTTGTAAATTTTGGAAGCCACCTGACTGTTCTTCATAGGTAATGAGGCTTCTTAGTTCTGTCTTTAAGAACCTTTCTTTCTCGGGCACTTGGATGGCTCAGTGGGTTAAGCCTCTGACTTTGGCTCAGGTCATGATCTCGCGGTTCGTGAGTTGAGCCCTGCGTCGGTCTCTGTAATGACAGGTCAGAGCCTGGAGCCTGCTTCTGATTCTGTGTGTCCCTCTCTCTCTGCCCCTCCCATGCTCACACTCTGTCTCTTTCTCTCAACAATAAATAAACAGTAAAAAAATTTTAAAAAAAAAGAACGTTTCTTTCATTTGGAAAAACTCTTTGCTCAGGTCTCTGTAGAGCACTGGTGTGTAACGTTAGTATTTGGGTCAAAGAGCCCTTTGAAAATCAGACAACAGATGTGTATCCTTAGGGTGTTATAGTACAATTCTGATGTTAACCACCCAGAGTTAGTGTCAGACTCTACAGGCTTAAGGGCATCATCCCAGAAAGCTTCCTTACTCAGATGCCCAATGGAAGCTCAGGATTTACCAGCCACCTGTATTTCTGACCAATTGGCTACAAATTTAGGGATTTTAATGATTCAATAGACTAGAACAACTCATGGAACTCAGGAAAGTTATTGTAATTACAACCACAGTTTTATTATAAAGGTGCAAATGAGGACCAGCCCAATGAAGAGCCTCAGGGCAAGGTCTGAGAGGATTTCAGACACAGAGTTCCCATTGTCATCTCCCCACTGATCAGATATATCACTGTGTTCAACAACCAGGAAACTCACCTAAGTCTTGGTGCCCTGAGGTTTGTTTTGTTTTGTTTTGTTTTGTTTTGTTTTTTAATTGGTGTTTCATCACATGGGCATGAATGGCTGAATCATTGGTCATAGGGTTGACCTTAGTCCGTAGCTCACCTCCTAGCCCCAGAGGTTGGTCTGTGTCAAAACCCTGTGCCTCCAATCACATGGCTGTTTTTTTCTGGTAACAGCCATCATCCTGAGTCATCTCAGTATTAAGCTCAGGTGTGATCTAAAGCGCTCACGAATAATAAAGACACTTATCACTCAGGACATTCTGAGTTTTGAAAACTCCATGTTAGGAACCCAAGACAAACAAGAGACAAATCCTTTATTATGAAATAACCTTCTTTACAGAAAATACTCCAAATTTTTTTTTCAAACGTTGAGGGTTAATAGATACCTAGAAAACCTTAGGGCAAATGCCCCTGGTTAGAGTCACAGATAAGCTTTTCAAATGCAGAATTGAGGCCAGTATCCAATTCACTCTTAAACATATAAGTATGTGGAAAATTTTCCAGGCTTGTGGTCCAAAGACAGCATTCAGAGAGTCATATGAATGCTTTCATTAATGCAACCAAGGGTAATTTTGTAACGTTACTAGTTTTTATGCTGCAATATGTAGGTTAATAAGAAGCAGTAATTTGTAGGACAAAGTTGTTGGAGAGAGCAGAGGCTTTTAGGAATTCCAATTGATCCAGATATTAAGGGTTACAGAGTTTCTGCACACACAGCTTCAAGTCAGGGTTTTTAAGCCAGATGCAATGCTGAGTTTAACAACCCCATGCAAGCAGAGCCTCCAGCAGTAGATCAGGCTTCCTTCACACAAGGCACTTAGCGCATTTTTGCTGATTTATTGCAGAAGGAATATTTGGTAAATGAGGTGGAGACTATTCTGTCCACTGGCCTGTAGCTGGTGACTGGTCATGTGCATTAGACAAGGGGCTGCACCTGACTTGAGAGGACCTTTTCTTGAGGCGATTTGTACTTGAGGTCACAAGTAGGTATTGTACTTCTTAATCTTATGGGTCTCGTGGCACATTTTTCAAAAAGCTATGGTGTTAATTTAGCTGGACTAGCCAAATTCCAGGCAAGCTAATTACATTCCTTCTAACTTAAATTCCATTGATTTTCATAAACTCCCAAGAGGTAGGCATTTTTAATATTTTATTATTTTTTTTAAATTTTACATCTTGGAAAACAGACATACTACATGTGTGAAGTGAAGCAGAGAATGAAGATTATTACCCTGGTCAGATAATTGATGTAAAGTTGTTTTAATTTTGCTTCAATTACACAGATAATGGGCTTACTTCTTTATTTTACTCTCACTCAAGAAATGGATTCTTTCTGTCTGGAAGTGTAAGATAAATTCTTTAAAAATGTAAGGAGAAAATCTCACAGATACTGCTCTATTGAGGTAAGAGCTGTAGGGTTCAATTAAAGAGAAGGTACTTGTATTAGTTTTTCATGGAGTAAGTGCTTCGCTGGGGTTACGTCAGTCTCAGAAAGTCATCTGGAAGTGAGTATAGCTCTCAATATCTGCTCTATCAATCAGGATTTTAATGATTCTACACAACTTAAATAAATGCAGTAGTCCTTCGGAGGGAATTTATCATCTTAAGAGAAAAAGTCATTTATGTCCACAGAGTATGTGATTATTTTTCTCTCCTTTTCCTGATTTTCAGAAAGCAGTGTGTGTGTGTGTGTGTGTGTGTGTGTGTGTATGTGTGTGTGTGTGTAAGACAAGGCGCTTTTCCTAATGGTAACTAACATCTCTCTTGCCTCACTTCCTTCTCATCTGGTCACATTCCTGCCCTTTCAGCCCAAGACTCTATATCCTACTGACATGGAACTCATAGTTGGGGATCATAAATTTTGATTTCTGCAGGATCTTTCCTTGTAGCAAGTATATACCAGGTGTATTGTTTAGAGGGCATTGACACATATCTGCATGATGTTTCCATCGTGACTAGCTTATTTGAGTAGAACAGTAAGTCTACGTGCCAATGCATGAGTAGATTCATATTTATCCAGTAAGAAATGAAATGTGCATCTTTGTTTTTTTCACAGACAGCATTGATTTAGACATTTTTTCTATTTTCACTTGTTTATCCTAGTGATGTTGCTGACTCTTCTCGGCATTCTTTGTAATTAAAGATTGTAAATAATAGAACAATCATAAGTTAGCTGATGTGAGCTCATGAATCTGGTGGTGATTGAGAGCCTGCTGCTCCTTCCAGAAGAGTCAATGAAATGGGAATGTTATTTTAGGGGAATATATTTTCTCTTTTCTTAAAAAAATTTTTTAATGTTTATTCATTTTTGAGAGAGAGAGAGAGACAGAGAGAGAGAGAGAGAGAGAGAGAGAGAGAGAGAGAATGAGTGGGGGAGGGGCAGAAAGAGAGGGAGAAACAGAATCCAAAGCAGGCTCCAGGCTGTGAGCTGTCAGCATAGAGCCCGATGCAGGACTCGAACCCATGAACCATGAGATCATGACATGAGCTAAAGTCAGACGCTTAACCTACTGAGCCAACCAGGCACCCCTCTTTTCATGATCCAAGTAAGAGCAGAGATATGGAAGAGTTATTTTAAAATCATTTAAGTTATATATCTAGTAACTATTTTAGCCATTTATTTTCTTAGGCAAAAAGAATTGCTTTGCTGAAGATCATTTAGGGGCTCCCCCTCCATCTGGGTACTTACATTTTATTCAACTAAATTCTAAGCATTTGAGGACAGGAATGATAAGATATTTTAAATTCTTGTGATGCTTTTAGCTTCACTACGATTTGATACTTAAGGATTATTAGCTGATGAAATTGATGACTCTTGAAAACAGAGCTTCTGGACTAAATGAGATGAATCCCTAATAGTGAAAGTTTAGTGATCATAAGAGAAAAAAAATTGTCAAGAGATTCTACTTTATACTTTTAAATCAAATCGTCCTCTCTGATCATCCTTGAATTAAACACTTGCTCTAAAATCTTGGGCATGCAAGGAAATCTAATGTTCAGATTTCCCAGTCCCTTGAGAAGTCGCATTACCAAATGCAATAATGGCATCTGATGCAAATTTGATTTTTAAAAATATCAAGCAGAGAAGTTATTATTTAAGTCTTATCCTTTTAAAAATGGAACTTGAGGACCTGTATGCTCATGTGGAAGACAGCCTTTAAGAAAGGCTCTAATGATTCTTACTTCCTAGTATCCAATGACTTTGGGTGGTCATTTCCCCTTGAATATGGGCTTGATTGATTGATTCATTCCTAAGGAAGAGAATACAGTATGATAGGATGACACTTCTGAGATTAGTTTATAAAAACAACTGTGGTTTATGTCTTGGATGTTGTCTCCAGCCATCTCTTGTATCTATCACTCACTCTGGAGGAAGCCACCTGGCTACCTGTGAGGCAGCCCTGTGAAAAGTCCCATGTGATTGAGTTTGGGCATGGGTCTTCACCTGTTGAACCTTGAGCATCTTTGGTTAACACTTTGACTGCAGTCTCATGAAAGATAACTACCCACTTAAGCCATTCTTAGATCCAGACTCACAGAAACCATGAGATAATAAGTGTTTGTTGCTTTTAGCTGCTAAATTTTGAAGTAACACATTATGCAGCAATAGATAATTCATATAGGGTTATTAAGCCCAGTAGTTGAAAGAGAACAGATAAGCAAAACTCATGAATCCATCCTTCTCTTTTTTTGGTTTCATCCGAGCACCTGTAGTGGCTTTGACTATTGAGTTATATTGAAGTCATTAATTCATTCAATGAATACTTATTAAGCAGTGTTCTGACCCAGGCACTCTTCTAAACCCTGAGGACATAAAAGGGAATGAAAGAGAGAAGAATTCCTGCCCCCATGGAGTTTATTTTCTAGCTGACAGATAAAGACAACAGAAAAACACATTCTGCTGTTGCTACAATAATGCTGTGTAACAAATCACCCCAAAGCCTAATAGCTTAAAACCACCACTATTTATTATTATTTCCCATGTGTCTAAGAGTGGCCAGGGTTGAGCCTGGCTGCTTTCACCTGGGCTTGCTCATGCGTCCAGATCTGATCTGGGCCAACATTTTGTTCTTGGTGAAGGCAGAAGAGAGAAGCAAGAAAAAGAGAAGGCATCATGCCTCTTGAAGAATTGAAACTTACTGTCATTTCCTTTGCATTTTATGGGCCAAAACAAATGACAAGTCCAGCCCAGATTTGAGGGGTGTGGAGATAGACTCTTCTTTCTCTGGTGGGAGGACCCACTAAATGTGTAAAATACTGAAAGGCCAATAATTAGGGTCATCAGTACAATGAATGCAATATCCTAAATAAGTAAAACACATAATATATCAGATGACATTGAATGTTATGTAGAAAAACAAGGCAGAGAATGAGGATTGGGAGTGAAGGTGGGTGATGTTTAGGAAATCTCTGAAGAAGAAAAGAAGGCAATGGGTAAGGTGTTCAGGCAGAGCAAGTCAAGGGACCTGGAGTAGGAATGTGGCTGGCATGTTTGAATAGGAGAATGAAGGCCAGTGTGATTGGAATATGACTAATGAGGCCTTGAAGACCATCATAAGAACTTTCACTTCTATGAGGAAGCCATTGGCTAGTCTTGAGCAAAGGAATGCCATAAGGTGCTCAGGGTTGCATTAAGAATAGGCTGTTGGAAGGACAAAGGAAGGAGGGAGAATAGGTGGAAACCTATTGTAAGGATCCAGAGGACAGATGATGATGTTTAACTAGAGTGGGAACAATGGAGGTGGTGAGAAACAGTGAGAATCTGAATATATTTTGATGATGGAACTCACGACTTAGTCACTCAGTCACTCTTACATTTATGTTTAGAAATAGAACATAATATGTATAAAAATAAGCCAGTTGATTGTTTTTTTCCAAATATTAAGATCCCAAATCTCCTAGACAAACATTTTCTGATATATTTTGAGCTGTAAGCATCTTTCAATCTATATTTTAAGATTTCATTTGTCTCCCAAACATGACATATTGTTTTAAATTTGTTAATAAATCATGTTCATCTCACATAACAAATTCAAAGTAACTTAGTGTGTCACCTGTTTGAAAAACAAAGTGAAATATTGCCTTTATGTATATTACAAATAGTGAAGATTTAAAAATAACCATTAAAATACTATCCTTAAAAACTTGTTGATTTCTTAACATTAGCTCTAATTTTTACAGCTTTTTTGAAGTATGGTTAACAATAAACTGCACATATTTTAAAACTGTGATTTTACACAGCATATTTATTTTGAGATTCATTTATGCTGCCTCAGTATAGGCAGTTCATTCCTTTTTGTTCCTGAGTAGTACGTATATCATTGTATCAAAATTTGTTTACTCATTCACCTGTTGATAGACATTTGGGTTGTTTCCAGGTTTGAACTGTTACAAACAAAGCTTCTGTGAATATTTGTACACAAGTGTTTATGTGGATTTATGCTTCCATTTTTCTTTTGTAAATTCCTATGTATGATAGGTTAGGTATATGTTTAACTACTTAAGAAACTACCAAACTGATTTTAGCATTTTACATCCCAAAAGCAGGGTATGAAAGGTCTAGTTCCTCAACTTCTTTGCTGATACTTGTATCATCTATTTTTCAGTTTTAGGGTAGTTTCATTATTGTGGTTTTAATTTGCATATCCCAAAGTCTAATGGTGTTGAATATCTTGTTTTAAAAGGTTTTTGGATTTTATTACTAAAGCTTTTTTAAAAAACATATTTCATGTACTTATTTCCCATTCATACATCTCCTTTGGAGGAGGGTATAAATTTTTAGCCCATTTTAAATTGGGTTTTGTCTACTTACTGAGTTTTGAAACTTTTAAATATACATTCTAGATACATGTCCTTTTTCAGTTATTTGATTTTTCAAATACTTTTTCCAAGACAATGGTTTGTCTTTATTCTCTTAGCAGTATCTTTTGAAGAGCATGCATTGTAAATTTTGATAAAATTCAATATATCATTTGTTTCTTTCATAAATCATGGTTATGGTGTCAAATCTAAGAAATCCTTGCTAAATATAAGGTAAAAAAAAAGATTTTCTACTGTTGTTTTCTAAAAGTTTAATAGTTTTATGTTTTACTTTTAGGTCTATGATCTATTTTGAGTAATTTTTGTATATGGTATGAAGTTTGGATTAAAGTTTGTTTTTTCACACGTGGATTTTCAATTGTCCCAGCACCATTTCTTGAAGCTATCTTTCTCCACTGAATTGCCTTTGCTCCTTTGTCAAAAATCAGTTGTCCATTTCTGTGTATATGTCTGTTTGTGAACTCTCTATTTTCATTGCCCTATTTTACTCTCTTTTTTTAAAAAGCTTATTTATTTTGAGAGAGAGAGAGAGTGAGAGAGAGAGAGAGAGAAAATGCATGGGGGAGGGACAGAGAGAGAGGGAAAGAGAATTACAAGCAGATTCCACACTGTCAGCACAGAGCCCAATGTGGGACTCGATCTCATGAACTATAAAGTCACGATCTGAGCCAAAATCAAGAGCTGGACACTTAACTGACTGAGACACCCAGGCACCTTTATACAACCTAATTGTATATCTTTAGCCTGAACCACACTGTTTTAATTATTTTAGCTTTGTAATACGTTTTCAAATCAGGTAGTCTTTCAACTTGTTTCTTCTTTTCCAAAGTTGTTTTGGTTGTGTTAGGTTTTATGCATTTCTATATGAATTTTAGATAAACTCATCAATTTCAATATAAAATTCTGCTTTGATTAGGATTATAGTAAATATTCAGATCATTGTGGGGAGAATTAACCTTTTAACAATATTGGGACTGCTGACTTATATACAAGGTGTTATCTCCCCATGTATTTAAATCTTCTTTAAATTCCCTTAGCAACATTTTATAGTTTTCAGTGTACAGGTATTACATGTGTTTTATCAAATTTATCCCTAAGTATATTGTAACTTTTGATAATATAAGTGACATTGCTATTTTTAACTTTTAATTTCTGATTGTTGGTAGAATTAAGAAATACCATTGCTTTTGTATATTGATTTTGTATCCTGCAATGTTGCTAAGTTCACTGGTTTTAATAGGATTTTTGGAAATTCCATACTATTTTCTACACAGATGATGATGATTTTTATAAATAAAGATAATTTTACTTCTACTTTTCCAGTCTAGATAACTTATATTTTTCTCTTGTCTTATTGCACTGGTTTGAACTGCTATACATTGTTGAAGTGGTGACAGTGGATATTCTTGTCTTATTCCTGATGTCAGGGGGAAAGCATTCAGTTATTTACAATTAAATGTAATGTTAACTAAGTTTGGTATATTCATGTTTTATCAAATTGAAGGAATTCTATTACTAGTTTGCTGAGGGTCTTTTTGTTATGATAGATGTTGGGTTGGACACAAAAATCTATAAATTATATGATTTTATTTTTTAAAAACTTTGTTAATATGGTGAATTACATGGTTGATATTCAAAAGTTAATTACTTGGCTGTGATTGTTAATATATTGTTGGATTCAGTTTCTAACTTTTTTTCAATTCTTATAAGTTCATGAGAAATATTGGTCTATAGTTTATTTTCCTTTGAACAGTTTTGTCCAATTTTGGTGTTAGAATAATATTAGTCTCCTAGATTGAATTGGGAATTATTGTCTCCTCTCCAATTTTCTGGAAGAGATCATGTATACTTTGTATTATTTCTTCTTTTAATGCTTAGTAGAATTCACCACTTAAGCCATCTTGGCCTGGAGTCTTCTTTGGGAGGTTTTACCTACAAATTCAAATTGTTTAAAAGACATAGGCAACTTTTACAACTTAAGGGACTGAGAAAAGAAAAACAATGAACACCAAATTTAGCAGAATAAAGGAAATAATAAGGAGTAAACAGTGAATAACAAAAGAGACTAGAAAAACAAAAGAGAAACTCACTGAAAACTTAAGTTGGTTTTTTGAAAAGATCAACAAAATTTACAAACCTTAGCTAGATGGACTAAGAAAACAAGAGAGAAGCCTCAAATTGTTAAAATCAGAAATGAAAGTGGAGGCATTACTACTGATTCTACAGAAACAAAAAGTAAGAAAGTATTATGAAATAAATTGGATAACCTAGATGAAATAGACAAATTCCTAGAAACACAAAACCTACCAATAGTAAATCATGTATAAATAGAAACTCTGAATAGACCAATAAGTAGTAAAAAGATTGGATCAATAATAAAAAACTCCCGACAAAGAAGAGGCTTTGAACTAATGGCTCAGTAATGAATTCTATCCAATATTTAGAGAATTAATAGCAACCTTTCTTAAACTTTTCAAAAAAAGAAAAGAAAAGAAAAGAACACTTAACTCATTCCATGAAGCCAGCATTACCCTGATACCAAAGTCATACAAAGACACTAGAAGAAAACTACAGGTCAATATACCTTATAAACAATGATGCAAAACCTTTCAATGAAATGCTAGCAAATTGAATTCAATAGCACATTAAAAGGCTCATACACCATAACCAAATGGGATTTATTCTGAATATGCAATGGTTTAAAACATAAAGATCAATCAATGTAAAACAACACATGATTGGGCGCCTGGGTTGCGCAGTCGGTTAAGCGTCCGACTTCAGCCAGGTCACAATCTCACGGTCAGTGAGTTCGAGCCCGCGTCGGGCTCTGGGCTGATGGCTCAGAGCCTGGAGCCTGTTTCCGATTCTGTGTGTGTCTCTCTCTCTGCCCCTCCCCCGTTCATGCTCTGTCTCTCTCTGTCCGAAAAATAAATAAACGTTGAAAAAAAAAATTAAAAAAAAAAACAAAAAAACACATGATCATCTCAATTGATGTAGAAAAAGCATTTGACAAAATTCAACTCTATTTAATAATAAAAGCCCTTAAGAAACTGGTAACAGAAGAAAACTACCTTGGGGTGCCTGGGTGGCTCAGTTGGTTAAGTGTCCAGCTTCGGCTCAGGTCATAATCTCATGGTCCATGAGTTCAAGCCCTGCATCGGGCTCTCTGCTGTCAGTGCAGAGCCTGCTTCAGATACTCTGTCCCCCTTTCTGCCCCTCCCTTGCTTGCACTCTCTCTCTCTCTCAAAAATAAATAAACATCTTTTTAAAAAAAGAAGAAAACTACCTCAACATAATAAAGGCCATATATATAGGACTAATCCACAGCAAACATCATATGCAATGGTTAAAGACTGAAAAGTTTACCCCTAATATCAGGAATAAAGTAAAGATACTCATTTCCACCAATTCTGTCTAACAGCACTAGAAGTTCTAGCCAGGACAATTAGGCACAAAAAAGAAATAAAAGGCATCCAAATTGGAAAAGAAGTAAAATGATCTCTAGTCACAGATAATATAATCTTATACATAGAAAACCTTAGAAATACTACAAAAGACTAATAAATGAATTCAGCAAAATAGCATGATAGAAAATCAAAACACAAAAATCAGTTGCATTTCTATGTACTGACAACAAACAATTTGAAAAGAAATTACAAAAATGATTTAATTTACAATAGCATCAAAAAGAATAGAACACTTAGGAATTAATTTAACTAAGGAGAAGAAATACAATGAAAACTAAAAGAGGTTTTCTGGAAGAAATTAAAGAAGACATAAATGGAAACATATTCCCTGCTTATGTTTAGGAAGAGTTTTCATTTTTTTCTTTTAGTGGCAACGCAGAAATTCTGATATGCTGTGTTTTTCTTTCCATTCAGTTCAAAAACATTTTCAATTTTTTCTCTTGATTTCTTCTTTGACCAATAGATTATTTAGAAATATATTATTTTGGTTTCAAATATTGAGAATATTCTAGAGATATTTCTGATATTGATTTCTAATTTTACTCCATTTTAGCCAAAGAACATACTTTGTGTGACTTGTGTACTTATGAATCTCCTGAGAATTATTTGTTTTAGTACCCAGAATATAGCCTATTTTGGAAAAATTTCCATGTGCACTTGAATGTGTATCCTATTGTTTTTGAGTGTTGTATTCTAAAAATTTTTTTTAAAATATCTATTTACTTTTGAGAGGGAGAGAGAGACAGACAGAGTGTGAGTGGAGGAGGGGCAGAGAGAGAAGGAGATGCAGAATCTGAAGCAGGCTCCAGGCTCTGAGCTGTTAGCACAGAGCCCCACGTGGGGCTCGAACCCACCGACCGTGAGATCATGACCTGAGCAGAAGTCGGACGCCCACCGAACCACCCAGGCCCCCCACTGAGTGGTGTATTCTAAATAAGTCAATTAGGTCAGGGCAACTGGGTGGCTCAGTCAGTTAAACGTAGGACTTTGGCTCAGGTAATGATCTCTGGTTTGTGGGTTCAGGCCCAGTGTAGGACTCTGTGCTGACAGCTCAGAATCTGCACCCTGCTTTGGACTCTGTGTCTCCCTCTCTCTCTCCGCTACTCCCCTGCTTGTGCTGTTTCTCTCTCAAAAATAAATAAACATTAAAATTTTTTTAATATGTCAATTAGTTCATTTGGTTAGTGATATAATTTTCCATCTTCTTGTTCTTAGTTATTGACAAGGGTATTGAAGTCTTTGACTATAATTGTAAATTTGTCCATTTCTCCTTGCACTTCTATTATTACTTTATCTACCAGGCTATCATTCAGAATAAAAGGGGAGATAAAGAAACTTCCCAGACAAGTAAAAGCTAAAGGAACTTGTCACTACTAAACCAAGTTTATGAGAAATGATAAAAGGAATTATTTGTGTGGAAAGAAAAGGCCATAATCAGGAGTAAGAAAACTAGGAAAGAAAAATTTTCATAAGTGTAAACAAACATAATAAAATAGTAGATTAATCACTCATAAAATGAATATGGAGGTTAAAGCACAAAAGTTATGAAATCAGTTATATCTATAGAAATCAGTCAAAAATTAAAAAAAATAAAAGGATGTAAGCTATAACATCATATACATAAAATGTGGAAAGCAGTAGTAAAAATTTAGTATTTTTAGAATGGGCTCAAACTTAAGCAACCATCATCCGAATTATAGACTGCTATATGCATAGGATGTTATATATAAACCTAATGGTAGCTTAAAGAAAATACCTGTAGTAGGTGTGCAAAAAATAAAGTGAAAGAAATCCAAGCATATCACTAAACCAAGCCATCAAACCATGAAGGAAGAGAGCAAGAGAAGAAGAAAATAGAGAATAACTACAAAATCAACTGTAAAGCAAGTAACAAAATGGCAATAAGTACATAGCTTTCAATAATTACTTTTCATGTAAATGGGCTAAATACACAAATCAAAAGACATAAGTTACCTGAATGATATGCTGCTGCCTATATGAGACTCATTTCAGACCTAAGGACACATGCAGATTGAAAGTGAAAGGATAACAAAACATTTTTCATGCAAATGGAAGCAAAAAAAAAATTGGGGTAGCAATACTTATATCAGACAAAAATAGTTCTTCATACAAAGACTGTAACAAGAGAAAAAGAATAACACTACATAGTTGTTCATAAAGGGAACCGTCAAACAAAAAGATACAGCAATTTAAAATATTTATGCATCCAACATGGAACACCCAAATACATAAAGCAACTATTAACAGACATAAAGGAAGAAATTGATAGTAATACAATAATAGTAGGAAACTTTGATATCCCTGTTGCAATGGATAGATCATCCAGACAGAAAATCAACAAGGGAACAGTGGCTTTGAATGACACACTGCAGCAAACGGATCTAACAGATATATTCAGAATATTCCATCCTAAAGCAGCAGAATACACATTCTTTTCAAGTGCACATGGAAAACTCTCCAGAATAAACCAACTTATGTCACAAAACAAGTCTGAACAAATTCAAAATTATATGCATTTTTTCTGTCCACATTGGTATGAAACTAGAAATCACACACACACACACACACACACACACACACACACACGCTGCAAAGAACACAAATACATGGAGGTTAAATATCACGCTATTAAACAATGAATGCTTCAGCCAAGAGACCAAAGAGGAAGTAAAAAATACATGGAGACAAATGAAAATTAAAACATGACAGTCCAAAATCTCTGGGATGCAGCAAAAGCTGTTCTAAGAGGGAAAATTGTAGTAACACAGGCCTATTTCAAGAAGCAGGAAAAACCTCAAATAAACAACCTTGACCTTACACCTAAAGGAGCTAGAAAAAGAACAACAAACAAAGCCCAAAGATAATAGAAGGAAGTAAAAAAGATTAGAACAGAATAAATGAAAAAGAGACTAAAAAACCACTGGAATGGATCGATAACCCAGGAGCTGGTTCTTGAAAGGATTAACTAGATTGATAAACCTTTAGCCAGACTCATTAAGAAAAAAAGGACTCAAATAAAATCAGAAATGGAAGAGGAGAAATAGCAACCAACTCCACAGAAATGCATAGGATTATAAGAGAATATTATGAAGAATTATATGCCAACAAATTAGACAACCTAGTAGAAATGGATCCTTTCCTAGAAACATATAACCTCCAAAAATTAATCTGGAAGAAACACAAAATTTGAACTGACCAATTACTAGCAATAAAATTGAATCAGTAATCAAAACAGTATGGTACTGGCACAGAAATAGACACATAGATCAATGGAACAGTATAGACAGCCCAGAAATAAATACATGCTTATATGGTCAATTAATCTATGACTAAAGAGGCAAGAATATACAATGGGAAAAAGATAGTCTCTTAAACAAATGGTGTTGGTGCTGGGAAAACTGGACAGCCACATGCAAAAGAATGAAACTGGACCACTTTCTTTCACTATACAAAACAAGAAACTCGAAGTGGATTAAAGATCTAAATGCGAGACTTGAAACTGTAGAAAACATAGTCAGTGATTTCTTTGAAATTAGCCCTAGAAACATTTCTAGATATGTCTCCTTTGGCAAGGGAAGCAAAAGGAAAATAAAACTATTGGGACTACACAAAAATTAAAAAAGCTTTTACATAGTGAAGAAAATCACTGACAAAGTAAAAAGACAACCTACTGAATAGGAGATGATATTTGCAAAAGATATATCCAACAAAGGGTTAATATCCAAACTATATAAAGAACTTACAGAGTCAACAACAAAATACCCCTAAATTATCCAATTAAAAATGGGCAGAGGACTTGAATAG
This sequence comes from Felis catus, assembly GCF_018350175.1. Lineage (NCBI taxonomy): Eukaryota > Metazoa > Chordata > Mammalia > Carnivora > Felidae > Felis > Felis catus. The sequence continues at coordinate 13,695,380 of NC_058368.1, read as the reverse complement.
TCATTTTTCCAAAGAAAACATTCAGATGGCCAACAGACATATGAAAAGGTACTCAACATCACTAATCATCAGGGAAATACAAATCAAAACCACAATGAGATATCACCTCTGAGATAACACCTGTCAGAATGACTAACATAAAAAACACAAGAAGTAACAAGTGTTGATGAGATGTAGAGATGGAACTGTTGTTGAAAGTGTAAATTGGTACAGCCATTGTGGAAAACAGCATAGAAGTTCCTCAAAAAATTAAAAATAGAATTACCATATGATCCAGCAATTCCACTAATAGATATTTAACCAAAGAAAATGAAAACACTAGTTTGAAAAGATATATGGACATCTATGTTTATTGCAGCATTTCTTACAATAGGCAAGATATAGAAGCAGCCCAAGTGTCCACCTGTAAATTAATTAATAAAGAGAATGTGGTACACACACACACACACACACACACACACACACACACACACATACACACACACACTGGAACATGACTCAGCCAGAAAAAGGAATGAAATCTCGTCAGTTGCAGCCTGGATGGATCTAGATGGTATAATGTTAAGTGAAGTAAGTCAGTCAGAGAAAGACAAATACCATATGATTTCACTCATATGTGGAATTAAAGAAACAAAACACATGAAGAAAGAATAAAAGAGAAAAAAATAAAACAACTCTTAAATGTAGAGAACAGACTGGTAGTTAACAGAGAGGAGGTAGGTGGGAGGATGGGAGAGATAGGTGAAAGGGCTTAAGAGTACACTTACTGAGGGTGTCTGGGTGGCTCAGTCAGTTAAGCATCTGACTTCAGCTCAGGTCACGATCTCATGGTTTGTGAGTTGGTGCCCGACATTGGGCTCTCTGCTGTCACCATGGAACCCACTTTGGATCCTCTGTTCCCCCTCTCTCTCTCTGCCCCTTCCCCACTAGCTCTCTCTCTTTTGTCTCTCTCTCTCAAAAATAAATAAACCTTAAAATTTTTTTAAAAAGAGTACACTTACTGTGATGAGCACTGAGTAATGTATACAATTGTTGAATCATTATATTATAAACCTGAAATTTGGAACTACTACAATACTGTAAGTTAATCATACTTGAAGAAAAAAAAAAGTGGCTTCAGAGCCCTACTCTTGACACCGATATATAGCAGATAATTGGGAGATAGTGGGGGGAAAGTGGGTAGCCCTGAAATAAACCCAATGTCAAAGGAATCTGATGTTAATATAAAATCTGGTAAATATAATGTGCACAGTAGATAGATACAGACTGAGCACGTAGGAGACAAAACACATACAAAAACCCAACAAAACATATACTGTGTATAAAAAGATAAATAGAAGGGTGCCTGGGTGGCTCAGTCGGTTGAGCATCCGACTTTGGGTTGGGTCATGATCTCACAGTTTGTGGGTTCCAGCCCCGCGTTGGGCTCTATGCTGACAGCTCAGAGCCTGGAGCCTGCTTCAGATTCTGTGTCTCCCTCTCTCTCTGCCCCCCCACCAACCCCCAACTCACACTCTATCTCTCTCTCCTTCCAAAATAAACATTAAAAAATTAAAAAAAATAAAAAGATAAATAGAATTTCAGTGTTTACTCATATTCAAAATTTTTTTTTAATGTTTATTTATTTTTGGGACAATGCGAGAGACAGAGTGCGACCAGGGGAGGGCCAGAGAGAGAGGGAGATATAGAATCTGAAGCAGGCTCCAGGCTCTGAGCTGTCAGCCCAGAGCCTGACATGGAGCTCAAACTCACAAACCGAGAGATGATGACCTGAGCCGAAGTTGGATGCTTAACCAATGAGCCAATCAGGCACCCCAGTGTTTACTCATATTCAATAGGTGATTCACAATTGTCCCAAGATCTCTTTTCAGTGGAGTTAGTTCAATTGGTTATTCCTGTCATGTTTTGTTTTTTTCCACATCGTTCCCACCTCAGTATAAAAAGATACCCTCTACTATGCTTTATTAGATGTTTGGTAACTTCTAATTGTAAAGTTATACTTAATCAGAAATGCTGGATTCACTCTGAAGTAATTGACTGGCTAATTACTCTTCTGGGAGTGTGGCCTTAGATTAATCATTATAAATAATGGGAAACCAGATAAGCTCCCTCTTGCTTCAGAGCTTGCATCCAAAACAAGGAAGAGGAAATAGTATTATTTTTATGGCTTTAGCTTGCCTCACTTTCTAGATGTTGCAGCTGTGTCCTCATTGTATTTTATAGCCAGAAAAAAAATCACCCCTCAGCAGTTCCTATAATTTCAAATTTATAAGTATGTCCAGGGTAATTCACCCATAAGCCAACTAGAAATAAAAATAGAGGAGATAGGCCCATCTGTTGGAGTGATTTCTTAACTGCAGAAAACATTTTCCTTTCTTTAAAAGCAAAGCTGTAAAATCTGTATAAATTCCAATTCGTAAACCATGAAACTCTAATTTTTCCACTTCTCTAGTCACTTTGAGTAAATGATTTTGCATATGTGGGATGTCAAAAATCAACAAAATGGTCCAAGGGAGTGTGAGAAATTGATTTTGACTACATGAAAGTCTTTTAAGTGATGGCAAAAGATTCTTCAGGTAAATTAGGGCCCAAAAGAATTCTGTTTCTTGGTGCTGAAAGATCCATATCTTCAGTTAGCATTTTTTTCCCTGCTATATAAGTGTATTTCAACACCTTATTTCGTTGTTTTTAGTTCACGATATTTCTTCAGCAATTTAAAAATTAACCCTCTTTTCCTTTAAATCTTTTATATTTTTTAAAATAAGCTCTCACTTAGAAGAACTGATAGGGCTATTTAAACAGGCCTGGTAAAGCCATTATTTAAGGGGAGAAACTTCTTATCCTGAATAATTCAGACAAGTAATTATTTGCTTGAATATTCTGGCTATGATTCTATCAAGTTTCCTCTTATTCTTCCTGTGTAGAATAAACTCTAGCCGGGAAAAACGGTGCTGTGTTTTATGGACTGTGACCTTTATTTCTTATGCGATAAATCAGAGGTTCAGTCATATGGAGTAGTTCCCCCTTGTGCAGCTGGAAACTCCTCTGATTGAAACCCACACATGTATATCTTGTGAAATGGGAGGTTTTACCACAGAGCACCACGTAAGAGCGATCTTTTTACTTTCCACGAGCCAACACAATGAAGCACAAGGGCTTTTCAAATACTGTCTTACGCCACCACCTAATCATTCTCCATCAGTCTCAGACCTACTCAGTGCGATGAGCAAGAAGAAACCCCAAGGAGCTGTGCTATGCGTGTGCTCGCTCCGTTAGAAGAGATGGGTTGAAAAGTGCTGCTTTTTAATGCAACTATCATCACTCCTCCTAGGCATTCCAGACTTCATGGTGTATCTTACCAGGGGAAGGGTCTGACACAAAGGACCTTTAGTTATATTTAAAGCCTATGGCTATTGAACAGTCACTTACAGAAGAGGGTTTTACTATAATCAGATTGTTTGCTTACCAGGTTTTGCTTCCACTCTTTATGTTCTTTTGTTTCTTTGTTCTTTTGCTTATTCATGTGTTCATTCAATACATATCCCAGTCCCTCCATAGGTTGGAGAACCCAGACAGTGTTAGTGTAATTCAAGACCACCTGAGGAGGCTCAGTTTCTTTTTTTCCCAGCTTATCAAAAAGGTAATTGGGTTGAGTTTACATCATGGATTGAACTTTATAAATTTCACTGAACACTTCATTTAAACACACGTATATATGCAGAAAACTACAGTTTTTATGAAGAGTTGATTATACATGCAGTTTGGATATCAGTTGCAATCTTCTTTCACTGGGACTCAAACAACTGACAGAGCATAGGATTTAAGTTTGAAAATTTTGGGGAATGGAGCATCTGGGTGGCTCAGTTGGTTCAGTGACCAACTTCAGCTCAGATCACGATCTCACGGTCCGTGAGTTGGAGCCTCTTGTCAGGCTCCGTGCTAACAACTCAGAGCCTGGAGCCTGCTTCAGATTTTGTGTGTCCTGCTCTCTGTCCCTCCCCTGCTTGTTCTCTCTCTCTCTCTCTTTCTCTCTCTCTCTCTCAAAAATAAACATTAAAAATTTTTTTAAAAAATGAAAACTTTGGGGAGTAATTCTGCCAACCTCCCAGTCAGCGGGCATGCTAAGCAAGATTGCAAATAAGGAGAAATTTGTCCTCAGCATATCCCAGATTGCTTGTGTCATTTCCTCCTTTCATGATGGATTCCTCCAAGTTCTTAGAGTCAGCTGTATAATGAGCAAATTTTCTTAGTAAAGAGTTGATATCAAGTGATATTAGATATTTTTTACTTTTGTGTGATTTTAGATCTGTGTATTACCTCTTCCAGAACTATTTGCATTTTAACAGAAGTTTAGAAATAAATGTCATCTTTTATTGAAGATAATTCAAGCATAAATAACTGTATGAAGGAAACATTATGGGGATGTAGATCCATTACCAACCACAGCAATTGATTTCTTTATGTAGGCTTAAGATTAGCCCTCCCCACAGCAATCATTGATGTGTTATTGGTATATGGGATTAATTTCACTTCTATTTGAAGTGAAGCCAACCCTTGGGATCGCACAACTATTTGTGTCTTCTTTAAAATAGTGCGGAAACCAATTTGACAATAAATTTCATATATTAAAAAAATAGAATCTTAAAAAAAATAAAATAGTGTATGATGACAGCTATTCAATGAAAGAAATTTCTGAATTGGTACAGAATATATGATTTGTCATATATCTAAAAATAGTGGTAGAGATATGTTACAAGAATGACTTCAAGGAGAAAATGATTGATTGTAATTAGAAAACAAACCACATATCAAGCACTCAGTTATCAGAAATCTTATAGAAAAGGAAACCGCTATTAGGACATAATTATAGACCATACTTACACACCTGTTATTCCATTTATAGAATCCTTTGTCTTCTAAAGAATGACTGGAGACATACAGAAAAAAAATATATGTATATTCACACAGGAGACAATGGGAAATAGTAACACTTTGGCTTGTCATGAATTCCCATCAAATTCATCTGTGCAAGTCAGTTTCTTATCTTTTTTTTTTTTTATTTTTTTTTCTCAACGTTTATTTATTTTTGGGACAGAGAGAGACAGAGCATGAACAGGGGAGGGGCAGAGAGAGAGGGAGACACAGAATCGGAAACAGGTTCCAGGCTGTGAGCCATCAGCCCAGAGCCTGACGCGGGGCTCGAACTCCCGGACCGCGAGATCGTGCCCTGGCTGAAGTCGGACGCTTAACCGACTGCGCCACCCAGGCGGCCCATGTGCAAGTCAGTTTCTTATAACAGCAGGTCTAACTTCATTCAACTGCACAAAAGCTCTCTCACATGCTACTTCATATATAAAGAAACACTGGGGTGCCTGTGTGGCTCAGTTGGTTGAGTATCCAACTTCAGCTCAGGTCAGTCTCACGGTTCATGGGTTCAAGCCCTGCGTCAGGCTCTGTGCTGACAGCTCAGAGCCTGGGGCTTGCTTCAGATTCTGTGTCTCCGTCTCTGTCCCTCCCCCACTTGTTCTCTCTCTCTCTCTCTCTCTCTCTCTCACTTGCTCACTCTCAAAAATAAATAAACATTGAAAGAAAAAGAAACTCTGTGTCTTACTAGAACCCTCAGTGCCCAGAATTTAGGTCCTCATCTAGTGTCTCTCAAAGTCAGAATAAAAGTATGAGTGTTGAAAAGAATCAACCAAAATTTGTGTGAATAGTTACAGAAAAAAATTAATATGAAGGAAAAGGAGAGGCAGGGGATTAATGAAATAAAATAAATTCTACCTATCTTGAAATCCAATGTATCTCCTTCATTATCCGAAGTCTCTGAGGTGGAAAATATCAAAGTTATCAAATAAATTGATCTCTTAGGGTAAACTTTTAGTAGAGAATGTTAATAAGTAATTAGATTTTCAACAGATTAGTCTCTGCCTTTTCTTATACACACAATTTATTAATTTCTCTCAAGCAAACAATCGACCACAGAGTATGCATTTTACACTACCAATTTTCTCAGCAAGAATGCACACACACCCTAGGAAGACTATGGGGCTCCACATCTTTTCTACATCAACAAAATCAGGGCCACTGAGACATAGCCTATCAAGACACAATGTGACAAATATTGCTATAGTTAATTTGTAAGTTACCTTCCATCTCACAGATAGAATTTCCTGAACCACTTTTAGCTTGGATTCTTTATCTTCTCTCTCTTTATCTTGTTCATATTAGTTCATATCAAATTTTTGCTTTGAAAATTTGTTTTCCAAATGTAAATTATTTTGTAGCCAGTCAAATCTAATAATTTTCTTTCAAGTAACATTTTATATCATTATATGAATTTGATTTTTTATTCATCTCATAGAAATACCAAAATGTTAAGGGAATAATAATAACTGAAACACTGTGCCAAATACTTGCATTAGCGTGAAATGGAGAACTGAATATTTTAACAAAGACCTAGTGGTCTCTAAAAACTAGATCCCTTCCTTCAATTCCACAGTCTTCCTCAGCCTTGGAAAGCTTTTGCTATCAGATTATTTGAGCCCTGGAACTTTAGGTTCCAGCTATGACATGAAGCTTGGAGATTATTGGCAGTTTAAAGAAAGGTAAATTTCTAGGCAATGATTTATTATACGGTTACAGTCAACATTCTATATATACCAGCTGCTACATTCAGCTTCCTCTGTTTTAGAGAATCTGAAAGTGTTATCTTTTGATGTTTTGCTGGAGATTATTTCTCTATTAATCAGACACTCACAGGTATTTATTAACCATCTCCTCTTCTTCTTCTCACCTGTATCTTCATTTGGTGTGGTGGGAAAGCCACGTAAGAGCATGCCAGGCTTTCCAGTGCTCGCTATCTTACCATCTTGTGGAGCTACAACCTACACAGTGACATAATCAGGGAACAATTAATGTAAAAGTTTGTGGTACTTACTGTGCTCTTGGAATTCAGGGGAGAAAACAATACTTGGTGGGGTAAACACATGTGTCGTGGAGATCCATCGATCTAAGCTAAGAACTGGTAGAGTTTTTATAGGCAGACGGAAAGAAAATGGGCATTGCCTGGGGGGAGATCATCAGTGGAAATGTGGTTGGCGATGAACAGAAGGCACAGGGAACCAGGGTGAAGAACGCACCAACTGGGGAAAAGTTGCCTGTTGGAGGCTATGGAAAATATTTCAATTGGCAAAAGTTGCGTCTGGTCATGGAGCCTTGGAATTCAAACTGAGGAACTCATCATTGATGGGGGAGCAAAAAAGGAGACACCACAGATTATTAGTAGAGAGGGAATGTGATGGAAGCTGTGTAAAAGCGAGACCAGAGTGGCAGATGCAATGGTGGCTAGAAATCAAGTATAACGCACTATTAACAACCGAGGTACTGTGGTAATAAATAACCAAATATGCCTTGCTGTGTGCCAGCTATGTCCTTTGATTTCACATTGATTTATTTATTATACTGCCATCCTCATTATCTAAAGCAGAACACTACAATTTTATATACCATCTGTGAGCTCCAAATGGTCATAATTAACAATCACAAATGGTCTAAAAAGGTGATATGCTAAAAATAGTCTTATCATGCTTGTCAGCAGGCTGCTTCTGTGAGCACTCTGACATTCGATGAAAGAATGAGTACATTTTGTTATGCCTTCACCTGATTATTATATTTCTTACACAGATTATGAAACTATGAAACTATGCCTGTCTAATTAAACATGTTTAGGTTTAATATTTTGACCGATGATGAGTTTGGGGTGAAAGTAGTAAGACCATACCAAAAGCAAGCTCCAGTTATTGTCATATCTAGAACATAGTATAAAATTCTTATTGAACGTAGGAAAAATGTCAATTATTTGGATGTATTTGGGGTAAATGTAATGGGATATTTCATTATTTTGTCACCAAATATTCCCATTCATTAAGGAGAACCCCATAAGGAGAGCCCCATGGTTTGGACAGCCACCCTTCAGAGTGTGTGTGTCCAATTCCTGGAGAAGCCAGATGGTCTCAGCAAAGTTAGGACTGAGAGTTTGGAGTTTACTTTTCACCACTGGAAATGGGCCTACTTGTTATACATATTTGAGGTTGTCTAAACTGTTACAAATAACCAGAAAAGCAACGAGCCAAAAAGTGTACTAAATTTCATCAAATTGAAGGTGCCACTAATTCCAAGATGCACCGTTATCTTATTACTACTAAGAAAGAGAAAACATCTTAAATTAAACCATGGCACAATGCTCCTGTCTGATTTTTGAAAATTTATTTTATACTTAAAGATATTGAAGAGACTTTTGGACTTACCTAACATAGTTGTTTTTTTTTTTTTAATCATGTGTCACTCTTTCCTTTTAGAAGGAAAATAAAACGAAATGGATGGGTTAAAGTATTCCTAAAACCCTTCCCATTCAGGGTCTGACTCTTTCAAAAGATTTTGACTCAGAACTATCAGTGCCTGTGCTTTTCTCTGCAATATCATTCTCCTTGCCCTCAAGAGCCTTGATGATGCATTGTTTCTTAAAGAATCCTTGACTATTTTCTATGGGATTTTTTTTCCAAACCACCATCAAGTTTGATGCTATCATTTTGTCCTTGCTATAACAGTTTACACACATGTCGCAAAAACATCAAGAACTAACACACTTGATAGGTTACTTAGTGCTTCTGGTCCTTCCTGATAGAGCCTCCTATCCTGTATCTGCTCAGCCGTCATGCATCCTTTTTGAGGGGAATTAATGTTTGGAGGGTAAATTTCTTATTCTTAGATTTTTGTGGTTTATAATTAAATACAGAGCCAAACTTTTGACCATTGGTAAAGTGATAGGCCACTTTTTTGTAACCCAAATGCACAATTTTGACTCCTTGATTTCATGGCACTGAAAATGTAATTTTCAAAGCATGCTGAGTTTCATTAGGGTTTCTGATTTGATTAAATTCCATTTCATGTTTTTCTCAATTAAATCACTTGCATTGGAAGCTATAAGTATTTCCCGTTCAAAGTCAGAAAGAAGTGTCTGACCAAATTGTATTTGATGCCTTAATACTAGTCCCACTGGATGCATGAATCACCCACATCTTCCTCTAAAATTTTTTTCATCCATTCTGATGGTTTTGGCTGTTTCTCTTGTCTTCACATACATTGCTTGGATGTATTGTCAATTGTTTCCCACATATCTCAGTAACAAAATGTAACATAGATTCATTTATTTGTGGCTATCTTCCTTTCTTAGTTCCTACAAAGCATGTGGTTGTTGTTTTTGCAAGAAAGTATGAAATTTCATACACATTTCACAAATGTCAAAGTTTTGCTTTACTAAGATCAAATTTATATCCTGTTGCTTTTTACGTTCTTTGTGCACAACAGCATTTCATATCAAAGCTGAATCATAGTACAATCTTTCTAAGACATTTTAAAAGGCAATTCAACTCAACATGCTTATATAGCAGTGTACATCCCTTAAGTGAAGTGACAAAATATGAAAAACTCTGACCAAGATAGTAAGGCACAACTATATCATGAATGACCAACAGCTACTATAAGACACAATCAATATAAAACTTATGTAGGGGCTAAGAAGTCTCCTGGAGAAAATAAAAAACTTGAACCACATCCACTTTGGACAGATCGGGTGGGCCCAAGGAAGGGAGCTAGGGGATGAGGATGTGAGTTGACCAGTAGAAGTCATGTTGTAATCAAGGATGAGGAAATCCCTGTGGGAGAGCTCTGCCATAAGATCTGGCCAGTATAACCAGACTCAGGCTCAGTAACAAGGCACATGGGTGAGTGGAGAGAACCCAACAACCCTGCTGTGTGGGCCCCTCCACCTTGCCCAAGTCTAGCTCAGAGAAGAGGAGGCTTCTCCTCATTTTGTATTGGCTCTTGTGGTAATAAAGATGGTCCACAGCTATGGCCATGGGTGAGTAGATGCTGGCAGAGAAAAGTGAGAGCATCTTGACTCAGAGCAAAAGAGGTTACTGGCTGACTAGACTAATTCAAGGATGTAAGGCTCCTTATGGAGACTCTTAAAATAAATACTTATTGGGTGATTCTTGTATGCAAGGTAGTGTGCTTTTTAAAGTACTGAAATTCCTGCAAGAGAAAATTCCTTCATGGATCTAACAAGTGTATGAATGTAATATGGCTTCCTTTGTAACCATGGAATGGTGATGCTTGAGAAGAGTTGGATTACCCTGTTCAGTATTAAATCTCTGGGAATATACAAAGAGACAACACAGATATGGATTTTTCTCTTCCTTTGTTTTCTCCTCATAAGTAGTTTTGCAATTAAACCCTGAGTTTGAATGCTGTCCTTGTATGTAGAGGAGTTATCCATGAACGTATGGAGAAATGACTAGAAAGATTTACACTCCCACATATCTCTCTACTGATATTTTTGATAATGCTTAAAATTTCTCCATCAGAGATTCCTTCCCACCCCTTTTGCTGGAGTACCTATTATTAAAAAAAGATTCTGAGAGAGGTTAACATAGGACATGCTAGCCACTGGAAGTCAGGCATTAACACCATAATGTGAACTGTATTCATGGATGACTATCCTCTGGAATGGAGGGATGGGCAGATATAAGGGCACAGGTTGCTTTAATTATGGTAAAAGGAACAGAAGGGCATATGAAAACAGGGTCAATGACAACCGAGATAAGGTGGGCCCCTCCACCTTGCCCAAGTCTAACTCAGAGAAGAGGAACTTACTGTAACAAAGAGACCCCAAAATACAGTGGCTCAAGAAAAAAGATTTACTTTCCAAGGTGAATGTGTTAGAAAGTTTATGGAGCATTTTGTTCCATGAAGACTTACTCAGGAACCAAATGTCTTTCATTATGTAACTGCTTTTGTCACCATATATAATGACCTATCCTTTTCAAAACCCAGTCCAAGTCATATGCATCAGACATCTAGAGCTGCCCAATCGAACTTCCTGCAACGATGGCAATGTTCTCCATCTGCATTGCCCAAGAAGGTAGCCACCAGCCACATTTGGCTATTTAGCACTTCACCTCATTGTTTTGATATTTTGTTAAAATTCTGAAGTTTCAGGCTTCAGTTAAACTTTTTTAAAGCATTTTTTAAAGTTCATTTATTTATTTTGAAAGAGAGAGAGCGAGCACGAGCGAGTGGGGGAAGGGCAGAGAGAGAGAGGGAGAGTTCCAAGCAGGCTCTGCATTGTCAGTGCAGGGCCCGACTCGGGGCTCGAACCCACGAAACTGTGAGATCATAACATGAGCCGAAACCAAGAGCAGACACTCAACCAACCAAGCCACCAAGGTGCCCCTTCAGTTATACTTTTTAAGTCAATGCTATACAATAACTGGGAGAAACACCAAGCTTTTGCTGCAGATGAAGTGTACTTGTGATAGAGGCCTACTCAGTGAGATTTACATGGAAATCATCTGGAAGAAATTTGGGCACAGTTCTTTTTTTTTTTTTTAAATGCTTATTTTTTTTGGGGGGGGGAGGGGTGGAGAGAGAGGAAGACAGAAGATCTGAAGCCGGCTCTGCACTGACAGCAGCAAGCCTGATGTGGGGCTCGAACTCACAAACCTTGAGATCATGACCTGAGCTGAAGTCAGATGTTCAAGTGACTGAGCCACCCAGGCACTCCTTGGGCACAGTTCTTAAAGACAGGGCAAATCCAGCTGGCATCTGCCCTTTGGCCCTTCTCTCATTTCCCTTCTTCTCCTTCTCCTTCTCCTCCTCCTTCTCCTCCTCCTCCTCCTTCTTCTTCTTCATTCTGAGTTACATTTATTTTAATTTAATTTAATTTAATTTAATTTAATTTTATTTTATTTTATTTTATTTTATTTTATTTTATTTTATTTTATTTTATTTTATTTTATTTTATTTTATTTTATTTTAACGTTTCCCTTCTTCTTCTTGTCTCATATGGTGCATGAAGACCTTAGCACGCTCATGAGGGAAGGCTAGGCGTTTCCAGAGTCCTCATCCTAGAGTCCCTTGAGTTGCTGCAATGGCCTTTGGAGTTGCCAGCCTCAGGATTTTTTATTTCAGGAGAAAAAAAAATAATCCCTATATTATTCAAGCCACTGTTATTTAAGTTTTCTGTGAAGAAAGCTCAAAGCAAAAATGTCAGTTTTACCTCATGAGTCAAACTGATTATGTATAATCTGCTTTAGAGGAGGAATTGGAGGCCCCTTTCTGAAGGAGACACCAAAGCCAGAGGGCCACTCTCCCCGCTCCACCCAGGAGTGGCCTCCCTGCACTGAGTTACCTGAAACACCCTGGATGTACCAAGGCCAGTGGACTTCTAGGTATGCTGTATGGCTGGTATGCAGGATTTTGATTTCTTTTTACTGAGCTCCTGGGTTAGTACAATTACATTGTGAAGCCAGTGTCTTTCTTGGACTTTTAATTTTTTTGGTGGAACACATATTGGAATATTTTTTTTTGTACAGCAGGTAAACATTTTTACTGCACATATATGTGTGTATATGTACATATATACATAAATATGCATTTCATTTCATCTTCTCATTTGAGTGATAAAGAATTTTAATTTCAAAATTTTTTCCTTGAATAATGGTGAAGATTTTATTTGCTTGCTAGACAGTGGTATTTCCTGGTACTTTTGGTACTCGAATTCAGATTTCTCATGAGAATGATGATGTCAATCTGGTTATTATTCCTTTGAAGAAATTTTTTTCCACCTTTCTAGAAGCTTTTCAATTATTGTTTTATCCTTGGTATTCTGAAACTTCCTGAGGAAAGTTCTCTTTCTTTCTCTCTCTCTCTCCATTTACATATACATCCAAATATATTTCTCTTTAATCTTGCCCTCGCTTTCCTTCTGAAGATTCCTGTGTTTTCCTCTAGCTCCCAGCATTGATTTTGCTTATTGGCTTCAGGATGAACCAGTACTTTAAGTCTGAGAAAAAGTGGACAGACATATACTGCCAAAGGCAGAAGTTACTAGAGATTTGCATTTGCCTTGTGTTCAAGAGAGAGTTTTTCGGTTGTATGAATGAGAGATACCAGAGGGAAGCTGGGGACTCTTTTTAGAGTTTCACAGCACCAAGATTTGGGGGATGTTTTCCTGAGAGCCATGAAAATCGAGTTCTGAGTCTAGTTCTACTTAATAAAGTCTGCAGTGGATTTCAATTTCTTTGTCTACCAGAGGGGGATGGGAAACCACGATGGCCCTGAAAGTTCCCAGGGATCTAAAATTTTACTCAGTGGATCTCCACTGGGGGATACCACTGTCCTTAGGGAGAGTTTGAAAATGTGGGAGGTGTTTTGGGGTTGTCGTAACGACTGGATGGCACTTTTGGCATTTAGTATGCAGGTGCTAGCAATGACCAATATTTTAGAGTAAATGGTAAAGTCTTACAAAAGAAAGAATCGGGCAGAAAAGAAAAAGCCAGTAGTGTCCTACTGAGAAACACCATGAGACAGAGGGCTTGTGAGGTGATGTCTCCTGCTTTCCTGAAGTCTCCTAGCCTGGCCTTTCCTGGGGCAAAAGGGGGCATGACAGGACCCCCCCTAGCCAGTTGATTGAGAGTCTAACCTTGCTGCTTTCTTGTCTCACAGAAGGCTTGAATGGAGCCACTCCATCTCTCTGACTTCAAGGTCGGTCAGCTGTCTTTATCTAATGATCAAAAACGATGCTGTTTGTACAAGTTTGCACGTTTTTGTGTCATTTTTCCTCTCTATCTAGATAAGTTTATTACATTAAATTCCCTTTCCTCAAACCAAAGACTAATGAGCCAAAATGTCATTCCCCACGACTGAAATGGAGGAGATGTGTGTGTGGTTGGTGCATGAGGCTGGCTTTTTCTACATGGAGCCTGGGGGAATATCAACAGCAGTTTAGATTAAGGAGGCTTCTAAGCAGGACAAGGTCTTTGGTATAAGGATTTGACATGTGCTCAGCATACCTGCGGGAAAGAACTTCAGATCCGTGAGGTAAAGTTTAGAAGATTAAGAGCTCCTAATTGGGTCTCGCCTTGGCTGCGCTTTCATTAGCTTTGTAGGTTGTATTGACTTAAAAGCAATTTGAAAATTCACCATTTCATCTTAAGATATGTGTTTTGTATGTTGAAGCCTGCTCCTGGCTTGGTTCACATCCTCCTTAGAGACACATTTTAACTGAAACAGGCCATTCCAACGGAAATCTAATTATTCAGGAATAAACTTGCACGATTCTGTAGATAGCACAAACCGAGGATCTGAGGAGCAGGGGCAGCAGCCCATGTGCATGGCCACCTGCTCCTCTGCTTCCGGTCCCCTGGGGGTGCCCTGGCCTCTGTGTTCTCCGGCTCTGGACCGTAGCCCACAAGGCCTCTAGGGGTCTGGGTCTGTCTACCTCCAGAGTTACTTCCTCTCAACCCTTTCCCTTCTACTCCCTCTTAGTTCAGTTACACTGAACCGCCACATATTCACAAATTAATTTCATCTCCCAAAAGCTTGGTCAATTTTGTTTTTCTGTCAGAATGATTCTTTCTCCATTCCCATTCTTTCTCCTTAGGTAACTCTAGTGGGTCCTTTAATCCCCGGTGTAAGAATCACCTTCCAAGGAACTCCTCCTTTCTGTTCTTGGACTTAGCTCCATTATAACCTTTCTCCAGGTGTGGTCTGAATTACCCCAGAAAGACTTGCTAAAAGTGCAGATTTGGGGCCTATAACCCAGACTTACTGAATCTGAGCTCTGGGGTGGGACCCAGGAACCCACATTTTTCATAAGCTACTTATAACACAGTAGAGGGGTTTTGAGTGTTGTTCTCTGTCTCTTATACTAAATCATAAACATTTTGATGGAGTCATGTTATAATAGTTATATTCGTATCCATAGTACTTAAACAGCGCCTAACACACAGTAGGTATTGAACATATCTTTTTGTTAAAGTAATGGTCAAATCATACCAAAAGTATGATTTGAGACCAGGCTTTGAGTCTTGGCTCTGCTCCTTGCTAGATATATGATTGGGACAAGTTACCAGAACTTTTTCTCAGTTTAATTTATAAGTTTAATTTATAAGTTGCAAGTAATAATACTTACCTGCCAGTGCTTTGTGATAAAAATGAGACATATCATTATTAGCCTGATAGATTTTTAGGTGGTTTTAAAGCTCCAATCCTGAAAGGGTAAGAGAAAACTCCTATGAATGGAGGGATTTTTATGGAATGACTTTTCAAAACACTGTGTGAATTCAAAATTTTAGCAAATTAGACCCAGAACTGGAAAGCTGAACTGCTGGATTATTCCAGTTCTCTTGTAGCGGTCGGCTGGGCTGGTGTTATTCTGTGTATCTTCTGGTTCAACATTTCTGGTATTTGGACTCTTTGAGACAGATAAACGATGATGAACAGGTTGAATAGAAGGCTTGTATCTATGTCAACTGAGCTATCTGCCTGTAGGCACCGACTGTTCTTTTATTTTGATAATGCATTCACCTGTCCATCCAATCAGCAACTATTGAGTACTTACGTGTGTAAAGTGCTATTAGCGGTAGTAAGTACCTTTTTTTTTGAGCACTGATTATGTGCCAGCTCTTGTGCCAAGAACTTTATGTGCTCTTTTTCAACTTCCACAACAAACTCACGAGATGGTGTTACTTATCCCCATTCTACAGAAGAGGATCTTGAATGCACACTTTTCCAAAACTTTATGGAAAGAAATGGTAGAACTAGTATTTGAGCCTAAACCATCTTAACCTGGAGACCACTCTGTTAAATACTGTAATGCCCTGCTTCCATTGGCACAGACCTTATACACATTCAGGAAGAAATGCACAGTGCAGAAAAAAACGTGACAGGAAGAAGCACAACGGTGGCCAAGAGGAAAAGCAAAATAATTCTTGCTTGAATTGAAAAATACTGTTTCTCACTAATTTTCCAGGGAGTCACAAAGTCAGCTTCTTATTCAGTTTGTGCCGCTGATCTTCACACCGTTGCACAATTTTCTGCCCATGTGGCACACTCTTGTCTTTGGTGATGGGTTGAAAATGGTGATTGTTCACAAAAAAACATGCCCTACATAGAAAAGATGTGAATATATTGGAATGCATAGATGAACTGGAAGTTTATAAGATAGGTCAATAGAAGCTACAGGAAGCCCTGAGGAGGTCCAGTATTAGTGTGTGACAGAGAGGGCCTGGTTGGAATGATCCCCAACAAATGGTCCCACTATTCTGAAGGTGGAAATAGGCTTATATTTATTGTGACCTTACGAGTGTTTCAGACTTTGTTTGGGTACAACCTCAGAGAATGGTAGAGATAATTATGTTTGCTTTTCAATTTTAAATTCTATATAGCTTTTTAATGCTCTGGCTATGTTCCTCAAAGTACTACTGAATGGGATGGCTCTGAAACATTGTGCCAATTCCAATTTGCTCACCATGCTCAATTATTGTCCCCACTGTTGTGGGTAAAAACAGTTCCCAAAAGTTTCACCAGAAACCAGTGGTTGGTCTATTCATGGTCAGATTAGCTCTTCATAGTCCAGCCAGGGTTTCTGGTGGTTTTTGTTTCATAAGCACCTTGTTCAGTTTACCAAGTAGAAAATGTTGTAAGTTATTGGGGATTTCTGAAATGTCATACGGATGATTAACATCTTGTTTCCTGAATTCTGTATGTCAAAAATGTGTTTAAAATGTGGAACATTACTCAGGTTTCTAGTGCTGTCTTTCCCTAATAGATTATTTTAAGCTTTTATCAGTCATGACAGAATGGGAAGGGTGAGGTTATCTTATAAATCTTTAGTACAGATTGAGGTAATAAATTAAAACATCAGAATTAGAAGCTTCCATACTGGTTTAAAAAATAATTAAATGATTGTAGGTAGAACGAGCCATTTCACAGGTCAACGCAGGCTTAGGAAAAACCAGTATATTACAGTCTAAAGCTTACTTAAAAAAAAGAAAAAAAAAGAAAGCCCTAGGTTTTGCATTAAAGTGCTTTTTATGTATTTGAAGATGTGAGGAGTAAAATAAACTTATTTAAAATCTCTTTTTCAAGTTAATAATAAAGGATATATGAAAACCATTAGGTGCTAATATATACTGAGAAGGAAATAAACTATTATCAATGAGTATTTATTGAATGATAAAGAATTATTAGCATAGTAACTTAATAGACATTAATTATTTATCATCACTCAAAACTTATAGGTTGGAAGGGAAAATGCCTAATCTTCAAAGTTCCAAATAAAAACTAGTCACATCAGAAATTGTTCAATATAAGGCTATAATAAAATTTGATTTTTACTTTTGTGCTGTTTTCATGGTTGAGAACATGCCAGTAAAATGATTTTGATATTAATGAAGGTGCAATCACTACCATAGGATGATCTATTAATATTAATGATAGTAAATGAGATTTTAGGATTTATCTTATTCTTATAAAAAATAGTCCAGTGACATTGGCTATGAATATTCTTGATTTTTACTGTAGATTTCTTAGCATGTAAGCAAATATTTTTCCAGAACAGATAAGACGACTACGGTTTCCATCCTTATAAGAAAATTTCAGAAAGAATGAATTCTGACATGGCCAATTTGAAGGCTTTCCATCAAAGTCAGTGCCATGAAAATGATGGTTGTACTACCCGGCAGGACAGATACTTCCGTGCATGATGCCCTAAAGAGATCTTTATGGTTTCGAAAGATACCAACTCCAGTTTACAAATCAGAACACCTGCTATGACATGGAGGGTGTAGAAACGTGTAAACAAGAGATTTATTAAGCATTAGTTGTGATGAATATGCAATTTTCAGAGGTCAAGTGATTTTTCACATAAATTAGTGTGTTAAACATGATAGTCTAATAAGATACTCTGTATGGTATTTCTACACCATACATTAAAATTTTGTGTGTGTGGGGGGGAGGGGGGATTTTCATATTTGAATAAAGATCTGCTTTCCTAAGGATTTGAAGTGAATCTATGTTATGCAATTAGCTTTGTTGCTAGGCAGCCCCAATAGCAGTTTTGATGTGTAATTTGCTTGAAACTATTAAAAGGGTTTTGCTGAAGGTTTGAAACCATCTGAATTAGCCTCAGAGTGCATTAGGTGTTGCTATTTTAATGAACTGAAACTTTACATTTGGGATTAAGTTTAGTGAAACCAAAATAATATGGAACTTTGGGAAATGAAATCTGCTGAACAAAGTTGAAGGAAATTTAATATTCACTTTATGTCTTTGGGCTTCCTGGACTTCACCCACTCGTGCCTACCCCGTATCTTAATTTGAGGACATTTTCTCTGGAAGTGCATTCTGGGAAGCTTCTGCCTTGAAGGGCTTCCTCTGTTTAAATCTGCTCTGTCGTTGCTTCCTTTCCCCCACGCAGTGAAGTTATGAGCACTATGAAGAGTCAAGTCAGGGAGTTTCTGTTTTTCCTTCAACACGTCTTCCCTGCTCCTGTCTTTGTACTTGGAAGGCCATCCTAACGTCTTGTACAGAGTTTTTTCCTCTATGGTCAAGACTTTGGTCAGATGCTTGATTTAGACTTGAAATTCTGACTTTCCTAGGAGGTTGTTTTTGATCTCCTTTAAGTTCCTGTTTTGAGGACTCTGGCTCACCCACCTCACCCTTAGCCTCAGCTCCCAGAATCCCAGCACAGGTATGACTCAGCTTTGGATATTCCAGGGGTAAAATTAGACAGCTTCTCTCACTTTATTCCAGAGGGGATTTCTGAATAACCCTTGGCCTTGGGTGAACTACAAAACCTCTGCTAGTATAATTTCTGATCTGAGAGGTACTTGGAGGACTCTGCTTTATAAATAAAAAGATGTTTTTTACTTCATTAGTTTCGTCTCAAGTGTATTTCTTAGCAGCAGCTGCTTGAATTACAGACTATCTGCTTACTGCTTGTCTGGGGTTTTGCTTTTTAAAGGTTGGAATCTTACCACATGCAAAGGTTATACTTAGTTGAGGAATATAAATATATACTTAGTTAAGGATGTGAATATATTAAGGTATATCTTTAAAAGTTGCCTTATCAGAGCCCTGAGTTTTCTTGTGAAAATGAAAACCAGAAATCATAAATATGGTTCAGGACATTAAGGGATATAATTAATGTCCCCGTGATTACCATAATTTCTGATGGTAATAGCTCCACATAAAGTGATCATTTTGATTCTGTTATTGTGAATTCTATGTCACGAATGTTTAGATTAAAAACTGTAGTCTGGTAAATGATTTTCTTCTGAACGCATCTGTCTTGGACCACTGTGTCATCTGGATCGAGTTGATGAATGCCTGAGTATTTTGATGTGAACAAACCAGGGCAGAATATTCAACTTCAGAAATAAAACTAATACCATGCTTGATAACCTAAAATTAATAATTCATAATAGTGCATAAAGGCTTTTATTTCTGGGAGACGTATTAGTGTGGAAATCCTTTAGGATGATGATGTCTTACACTACCAGCCATTAGCATCTTCGTAAGGTTTCACTTATCAGATTGTTTTCCAATATTAAGCATTTGCTGAGATGGAACAGTACATACAATGGGGAAGTTTTCAAAAGAGCATAAGAGAAGAAGTTGACCAGTAGCTTCACATTTTATACTTGTCCTTACCTTTTTGTTTACATACTGAAAAATAGATCTTTCATTCATATTTAGAGTTTCCTACACATCCTTTTTCTTCTGTTAAAGATTGACGCCCCCTTTAATGTTAACAGTTAGAAATAGACATGACTCATGCTTTTGGTTTCATGTAGCTAGATTTTGAACTTCTCAGTTTGGTCAGGGTTCAACTTTGTTTTTAGCAATTTAACACTTTGTTATAATGATTTATTTACTTTTCTGTTTCCCAAGTATACCGTGAGCTGCTGTGAGCCCTTGGTTGGTAGAGAACCTGTTACATCTAACATAGTCCAAAGCCCACAGTAGATGTTTAGCAAAAAGGGGTATATGAGGACACATCCTCTGTCACTGGATGAATGAGCAGAGGAACATTTGCTGTGGTACCTGTTTCTGCTTGTGTGAATACAGAGCATCAGATACAGGTGCTGTTGTGTGGGGCAGGAAGTTGAAGCTATGATGTCCATTAGTGAAAATAATCATTTTGGACTAGCAAATCCTTTTCTTGACATCACTGCTGTAGTAAGGATTTCCTTGACAAGTTTTCGCTTAAAGGTTTTTTTTTAACATTTATTTATTTTTGAGAGAGAGAGAGAAAGACAGAGTGTGAGTGGGGGAGGGGCAGAGTGAGAGGGAGACACAGAATCTGAAGCAGGCTCCAGGTTCTGAGCCGTCAGCACAGAGCTCAATGTGGGGCTTGAGCTCACGAGCCATTGAGACCATGACCCGAGCCAAAGTCGGATGGACGCTTAACCAACTGAGCAGCCCAGGCACCCTGACAACTTTTCACTTAAACCAGATAATCAAATCTTGACTGAATGAAACCACTAGGAACTGTTTTGATAATCAAAAATTCAGTCGAATATCATACTGGTGGCTTTACCCAGAATTCTATTTAAATGGCTCAGATTATTGAAAAAGCAAATATTGGGCAGCGAATATCAGTCCAGTAGAGATATTCAAAGGGAATGAATGTTGGATGCTGCAAACTGTAGATCTAAAATAGGAAATAGGATCTATGATAACAATTCGGTCATCATTCAAATATTCTTGGTCCACTTAATTCTATAGATTTTTCATTGCTATGTACCTTGTGATATGTATTCCGTCTCTCTGTTTTATTTAATATGTATTTGAAAATAGTCAATTCTTCTGAAAAGAAGAACAAACATGATAGAATTTGTAGATAGATAAACCAGTAGCTTACAAGATAGAGGCAAAAATCATAGGATATTTTAAATATAGGTAGTAAATAAGAACATAGGTTAGGAAACAGGCAAACTTGATAAGATGCATGAAATATAAATATTAAGTTTGTAACCTGTTAGATGCAAAAGACAGAAAAAACAAGAAATGTGTGTGTGTGTGTGTGTGTGTGTGTGTGTGTGTGTGTGCAAACAGGACCTTTATTTCTCTCATAAACATCTTGGTATGGCTAGACCTTTCTGACCAGGAGCTGAACAGGTAGCAGGGCCTGGCATCTGCTCCTCTTACCATGAGCTCTGTACCCAGGGCAAGATGGGGGCTGGCATTGCAAAGAAAGGAGGTAATGGGGGAACAACTCAAGGCCAGCAGGGACTCTTCTTGATTAGGCCCCAATGCTTTGTAAGGAGGTGGGGGGGGGGCTCACCCGGACCTTAAACTTAAGTACAAGAGTTAGAGGGACCATTCCTTCTTCCTGTTCTTCTGGGAATAGCCATACTGCCTGCCACCTTCTATTCTGGAGATCCAGCTTAGGAAACCCAGCCATGAGGCAGGGAGGCTCTGAGGAAGAGGACCTCAGACTTTGCTAGCAGAAACAGTGGTGAGATGACTTCCGGCCTTTTGCTTTGATTCAAGGGGTGTTTGGAACCATGTCTTTTGGAGGAAGGACCCTGAGAAAAGATGATGAGCTGGTGGCAGTTGGCCTGTCCACCTTCCCCATTCTTGAGTCAAATTTAAACCAGCCTGTCCACCCTCCCATTAAAACACTGGGGCGCCTGGGTGGCTCAGTTGGTTAAGCGTCTGACTCTTGATTTCAGCTCAGGTCGTGATCTCACAGTTTGTGGGTTCAAGCCTCTCATTGAGCTCTATGCTGATGGCGTGGAGCCTGCTTGGAATTCTCTTTCTCCCTCTCTGTCTCTGCCCCTCCCCTACTTGCATTCACTCTCTCTGTCTCTCAAAAATAAATAAAATATAAACTTAAAAAAGAAAGTTAAGAGACATTGAGTCAAAATAATTATAATATTGAGTTTCTTTTCTCCTGAAAATGTCCTCAGTGGCAAACAAATACACTCACTAACTTCTAAAAATTCTTATTCGAACTCTTTGCCTGGAACAGGCAGCCTCATCTTTAAGCTGGTAGCTCAGTGGTTCTTCAAGAAACAGCTTTATGATATCATATAAATACAGGTAGAACTTGATTGTCCAGCCTTTCAAAATGTGATAGATTGCCTCTTTCCTTGAGAGGTGAATAAATCATCACAACCTCATAAATCTTAGTGATCAGTTTTCCTCCTAATTTTAAGAATTTCCATGAATAGCTCACAGGGGGTCCATTAAGCAAACATGGTAGAAGAGAAATAGGGAAAAATAAAAAGAGAAAGCCAGAGTTAAAGTGAAAAATGAGCCAAGTGTGAGTGAGCCTTTGTGTGCACCCAGCTGACGGGTATGCACTGTGGGCTCTGAGCTGACTTTATCAAGTGGGGTTTGGTAAGAGGCTCTCAGAGGTTAGGAACTTAACCGGCATTAGATAGAATACTGGTTGCCAGAAAAGTGCGCTCTTTGGCTCTCTCTGTTGCAGAGCTCTGGCTGGGGAACTTTGAGCTAGTTTCCACCTTCATCCTCAGAGGAGAAACCGTAGAAAGATTGGGGTCTCAAATCCACCTGATAGATGAATCACCCAAATCCCAAAACATGTTAACACTCGCTTTTGGTGTCATGTAGACGTGTGTATAGAAAAGTGTTGCCATGTGGTGTCACGTAATTGATGTTCAAAGACATTTTTATTTTTATTATTTTTTAATGTTTATTTAATTTTGATGGGGGAGAGAGAGAGAGAGAGAGAGAATGAGAGAGCATGAGCAGAGGAGGGACAGAGAGAGAGGGGGACACGGAATCTGAAGCAGGCTCCAGGCTGCCAGCACAGAGCCTGATGCAGGGCACAAACCACAAACTTTGAGATCATGACCTGAGCCGAAGTCAGGCCCTTAACCTACTGAGCCATCCAGGTGCCACCAAAGACATTTAAAAAAATTTATATCCTTTCTATCAGTGTGCTGGCTGCTGCTAGGATTGTTTCTCAGAAGGGGGCAAGAATGGGAGATGTAAAGTGCCTTTTCTCTAACTATATTCCTCATAGTTTTGTTTTTTTGTTTTTGTTTGTTTGTTTTTTGCTTTGACGTAGAGCCCAAGTCCATATGACATTAAAGGTGTTTGAATTTTTGTTATAAAGGAACACAGGTGTTTTCGGTGATCTCTGGCTTATTTAACAATAGTAAAATTTAAAGAAAAGCACTTTTAATTGAGGATGAGAGATTTTGTTATATGCTGTTATATGCTAAAGTGGGATGCTTTTGTCACTCAACAATATTCATTGAACAAAACTTATGAAGAGCTTGTGATAGTCAAACCCAGTGCTAGGTGTTGGAGATTGAGGTGCAAATAGGAGAGACTGGATTTCGGCCATTCTGGAACTTCAAGTCCTATGGAAAATCACGAAAAATTTAGTAATTTGGTATGCATTGCTTAGGGCTTTATTCCCATACTTTCAACAGAGACTGATGTCTTGTGTTCAGGAGATGTTTGTTAAAGGAAGACTATGAAGTAAGTGTTATGCGAGGGGGGGGGGCAGAAAGTAAAAGGTGCCATGAGAAATTGGGAAAGTCTTCCCCCCGCCCAGCTTTACTGAGATATAATTGACAAATAAAATTGTGGTATATTTAAAGTATACAACGTGATATTTTGTTTTTTAAGTTTTCATGTTACTAATTAGCATCCTTTCTTTTCAGCTTGAAGAACCCCATTCAGCATTTCTTGTAGGAAAGATCTAGCAGTGATTAACTCCCTCAGCTTGCATTTGTTTGAGAAAGTCTTTAATCTTTCCTTCTTTTCTGAAGGACAGTTTTTCTGGATGAAGTATATATATATACATATATATATATATACATATATATACATATATATATATACATATATATATATATTTTTTTGATGAAGTACTCGTGATGGCAGTTCTTTTCTTTCAAAACATTGAATATTTCATCCCACTCTCTCCTGGCCTTGGCCAATCTCTCCCGTTTCTGCTGAGAAACCCATTAATAGCTTTAGTAGGGTTCCTTTTTATGTGAGGATTTTTTTCCCTCTTGCTGCTTTGAAAATTCCCACTTTTTCTTTGATATTAGACAGTTTTATTATAGTTGTCTTGGAGAAGATGGTTTGAGGTTGAAATTTTGGAGGGACCGATGAGCTCCATGAACTTGACTAAATCTCTCTTCATATTTGGGAAATTCACAGCCATTATTTCTTTAACTAAGCTTTCTATTCCTTTCACCACCCTCTTTTTTTCTGGGACTCCAGTGATGGATAGCTTTTTTTTTTTTTTTACTGGTATCCTGTAGTTCTTGTAGTCTTCCCTTGCTCATTTTCTGTCTTTTTTCTTTGTTCTCCTCTGACTGAATAATTTTAATTGACCTGTCTTCTGCTTCACAGATTATTTCCTTTGCTTGATCTGATCTGCTGCTGCAGCTGTTTGGTGCATTTTTTCATTTTATTCATTGTATTCCTCAGCTCCAGAATTTGATTGATTCTTTTCTATGACTTCTATCTCTCTTCAAACTTCTCATTTTGTTCAAGTATTGTTTTCCTGATTTTGTCAAATTATCTTTCTGTGTTTTCTTGTGGTTCATTGAGTTTCCTTAGAATAACTGTTTTGAATTATCCATTTCTTTGGGGTCGGTTACTGGAAAATTACCGTGTTTCTTTGGTGGTGTCATGTTTTCCTGATTTGTCATGTTCCTTGAAGCCTTGCATTGCTGTCTTGACATTCATCCCTCAGTTTTGACTGACTGGCTTCAGGAATTCTTCCTGTTAGGGATTCTGAAGCTCTCTCAGATCATTTCAGTGGATACCTGCTCCACACGTGAAGGGTATTCTTAAGATTATTTGCCTTCTCTCAATCCTGCAAAGCCAGGCTGGGCACTGACCACCTCTTATTTGATTTCTCTAGGGTGATGTTGATGCTCAAGTTTGTGCTTTCTCCCAGCATTGTGGATTTGGGCCAACTTTCTGCACATGCTCACTAACTGTCTGTGAAGACTCTCTCCCACCACTCTTGCCCTCAGGAACATGCACAGAGAGCTGGCCATAACATGGGGAAGGGCATGAGAGCAAGGTGCTCAGGGCATTAGGGTGTCCATGAGCCAGCTGGGGAAATCAGCAGGCGAGGCATTGCGAGTGGCTCCTAGGTGGGCTTCCTGATGGAGTCCGTAAAGCAGTAAATAGGATATGTGTCTGTTTGCTATGTTCCATGCTGAGCCCTGGCTGCTATTCTCACAGATGCTAACTGTCCCTCTCATACAGTTCACCACTCAGTATTCTGGCTGGGGTGGGAAAGAAGTGGGCCTCTTTGGCAGTGTCTTGCACAGTTGGGGAAGCCAGATGCTTCCCCATGCACTCACCCTCATCTTCCCCTGTGGTAGAAAGCATGGACAGAGGAGGTCTCTCTTGCACTGAGCTTTGTTGCCTTGAAGAAGGGATGAGACAGGTAAAGAGAAAGCATTACTCTTACACTCTTCAATGTGCCCAATCTTGGACTTTGTTTAGCTCCAGTAATGTGCTGGAACTTCTCCAATGGACTCCCAGACTTCCACAAAGGCATTCTTGTCGTGGGTGATTGTCAAAATCAGGGAGATGGTGGAAAACTACTACACTGCCATTTTCATGATGTTACTCTGGGAAGAGATTTTCTTCACCCGATTTCAAATATGACGTGGGAGCTACGTGGTATAGTAGTCAAGGGTTTCTGGAAGAAGTTTGCCTGGATTTTATCCCTAACTGCCCTTTTTTAGCTGGGTGACCTTATCTAAACTTACTGAGACTTTGTTTCCATGTCTGCTAAATAAAGATGACAATACCAAAGGGTTTCTGAGAAACTTAAATGAGCTAATAAATGCAAAGCACTTACAACAATGCTTCTTACACAGGAAATAATAAATGTTGGCTAATAGATTTACGTGACAGATGACTAAAAGCTTAGGGACAAATTGAATATATCTAAACTGCTACTCCAATTTAGTTCCTATTCTTACTCCTAATTTATGTATGTTTTATTCAAGCTCACAACTCCTTAAATAAAACCTTAGGGCAAGATAGTCTTATACATAGCCTCACTTTAGTTTAGATCACTTTTTTTTTCCCATTGAACTAGTTATTGTTAAAAGCTTTGGTTTCCAGAGTATTTGGGAAGTTGGAATTGCAGATAAAAACTGGAGACATGTATTTTATATTTTTCATGGGTTTTCTGTTATCCTGTGTGTATTCAAACACAAGATATGTATAGACCATAAGTACTGAAAAGAAAGTACAATCTTTCTCCCCTTATATAACCCCAAGGATTATATCTCGGTTATGGCATATATTTGGTGATCAATGAATATCCATGTGTTTCCTTGCATTTCCTAGCCTCCTTTGCACTTAGTTTGGCTCAGTTGAGTGTAAGCAGAAATGATAAAAATCACTTCCTGACAAGACATTTAAGAAATGGGTGCCTCTCCATCACTCTTCTCCTTGGTTGTAATAATAGAGAGATACCAGCAGAAAATCAAGTTCAGATTTTCTTCCTCATTGAGAAATATAAAGAAAGTGTGAGTCAGAGGGACCAGGGAAAATACTCATAATGCCTCTTACCTCCAGCTTCTGCTTACTACTTCTGGAATCCATTAGTAGGTTCTTGCCCACATCTTTGGAGGCAATGTCAACTGACCAGCTCTCTTTCTCTGTTTCTATTTCAAGGACAAAATTATACAGACCTTATTCCTATAATATTCTTATATGCTACATATTGACAGGAGATGAAACTACATATATTCTCACATAAAGATATAAACAAATTCCACAAGCTTCAGAAAGAACATGGCTTTCTCCATGGACAAAGTATATTTGAGGTAATGAAGGGCAATGGGTGAAACTTGAAAACATTAAGCTGTGTGGAATAAGCCAGATACAAAAAGACAACTATTATATGACTCCATTTATGCAAAGCACCTAGAATAGTCAAATTCATACAGACAGAAAGTAGAATAGTGATTACAAGGGTTTTGGAGAGGGAGAAGGGGGAGTTATTGCTTAATAGGTATAGAGTTTCACTTTGAGACGATGAAAAAGTTCTGGAATTGGACTGTGGTGATGGTTGGACAACAATGTAAATGTATTTAATGCCAGTAAACTTTATATTTAAAAATGGTTAAAATGGTAAATTTTATATTATGTATATTCCACCCCCACACAAAAGACCGTGAAGAGCAAAACAAACCAAATTTGAAATATGGTGAATCCTCTGGGAGATGGAACATGTCACTTCCCCTAGGTCACCAAGGCCTATGCTAGGAGACTGCAGGTGGGTGTCATTTCACATCCTCTGTTGCATCCAGGTGCTCATTCTAGAAGGGCCCCACGTACCCTCAAAGGGAGGGATCAGTGGAGGGGCTTCTGAGCCCTCACCTCAAACATCAATTTCAAAGAGGAAAACATTTCGGCCTAGATATATTGTTTTCCTTTATTTTGAATTTAAATAAATCAAGGGACTAAATGAGATGAGAAATGGGGCACCTGGGTGCCTGGGTTAACCTGGGTTAAGCATCTGACTCTTAGTTTCGGCTCAGGTCATGATCTCGCAGTTCATGAGTTTGAGCCTTGCATTGGGCTCTGTGCTCACAGTGCGGATCCTGCTGGGGATTCTCTCTCTCTCTCCCTCTCTCTCCCATGCTCTCTCTCTCTCATTCTCTTTCAAAACAAATAAATAAACAAATAAATGAGATGAGAAATATTTCATTGATAAAGTATTAATCAGTAGCGAATAGATACTAATGAAGCAGTTCATTGAAATTCGTTAATGTTTGATTAATCCCATTTTTGGCAAGATTTTTTTTTATTTGAAAAATAATGGTCTCTTTTAGCATCTGGTAACATATCATCATCCTGCACAAAAAGCACAGGTGGCATTGAATATAGTAAGTACAATCTTCCCTGTTTAGTGTTACAGGTGTCTTCTACACTTCTGTCTGTCATATGATTTTTCATATGATTTTCCTGAGATTCAGTGGATCACAGCTTCTGGTGTCAAAGAGTTACAAATCAGAAGTCTGGGAAGGAAAACTCAGGATTATCCTCTCTTGAAAAATTTATTTGGCCCCAAAAGGGCAAGGCTGTCAGAGCAAAACTTAGCTGGCCTCTTTAGCTTCTCCAGCATGTCTTGTAGATAATTGTCTCCCCTCCTTCGTCCTGCTCTTGCCCTTGAGGGTGATGTTTTCCCAGCTTCTGTTTTCCTGTGTAAATTCTAACCACACCTCAAGGCTCGTTGGAGGTTTATCAGCATTAAGATCCCTTCCTGATTAGCCCAGTCCTCCTTCGATGTTCTTGCACAGCATGTATTTCTGAATCACTCGTTCCCTCACTCATTTGTTCACTTAATCACTCATTAAAAGCTTAAACTTTTTCACAGGTACAACTATTCTAAACAATGTTCTCTGAGAAAACTGACATGACTAAATTGTATTTCAGTGTGAATGAAACCAATAAGAAAATAATTCGACGATGGACCTAATCTTTAGCAGAAGCTGAGGCAAGACCTTGATTTAGAATAGAATTTACTAAGTCACTGTTTCTAAAATCTTTTCCTTCCATGAGTTCCCTGGAAGTCCCATGATGGCCTCTTCTCTGCTGAGTCCTCTGGCTCTTTTGCAGGCGCTGCTGTCCCTAACCTGTCCAGTAGAATTCTAGTGCTCCAGGCTCTGCAACTGGGTCAACCCCCACAGTGTCACACAACAGATTGAAAAATACTGAACTCTCACCCATTACATCCATCATTTCATTTTTTGGTGTTGGCACTATGGTTTCGAATAAAGATAACATCCAACCTGTTATAAAAGGAGGAAGGAAAGAAAATGTACCATCATATAGAAATGTTACCAACTAAAAATTGAAGAGTACTCTCTGCCTATTTATCTTCAGTCACTGTGCACCAAGGTGCTTTGGCAAGAGATATTTTGGGACAAACAGTAACTGATATGAGGAACACGTGTTGATTTGCTGCATCTATGAGATATAATAACAGATGGATGTTATTTATAAACTCTTACATGTTTATCCTAGTTCTTTTGAACTCTTTCTATTTTGGTTCTATCAGCTGCTGCCATTTAGATAATTAATTACACAACCAAACTCAGTTTAAAATTTTGAAATGTATATTGCCTTTATGATCTGCATACTGAATTCTGTGGTTCATGCTGCCCAATGTTTTATATTTCACTTATTGCCTCTCTCTCTCTCTCTCTCTCTCTCTCTCTCACACACACACACACACTCACACATAAGGTGTTGATTAGTTTTTAAAACTTCATGTCAGCTTTTCTTTCTTTTTAGATTTTTTTTTAACCTTCTCCCATCCCCTAGTCACATCTGTATCATCCTGAAACAGAACCAGTAAAAATGTGGCCCGGATTATCCTACGCTGCATTTAAATGTGTTTGTTGCTTAAAATCATTATTAAATAATTTTTGATAATATGGCTTCTAATAAGAAAGCTGTTAAATTATTTGGCTCATTTGAATCCATGATAGCATTCTCCTTCTAGCTTCTCTCTCTAAATAAAAATAGGACATATTTATAACCAGTAAGTAAATTGATTATTAGAATAGAATATCTGAACTTCCCAGGAGATCAAGGGAAGGGAGAGAAGGAGGAAGGGACCAAAAAAAGGATGGATGGATGGAGGGAGGGAGGGAGGGAGGGAGGGAGAGAGAGAGAGAGAGAGAGAGACGGCTTTTGTTTTCACAACTACATGTGAAGAATACTACAATCAATACAGTGGAACATGAACTCTCCTTCTCAACTCTGAAGTGAAGTCTCTGTCTGGTTAGGACTAAGTGAGTTAGGTTGGAAGAAGAGTATTTAAATGTCATAGAAGGTCAGGCAGTGTCTAACCAGTTCTAACTGGCACTTTTTTTTTTTTAGTTGAAAAGCACTTAGATTCCAAATTTCTTCCTTTATGAAATTATCAAAGAATATCAAAGGAATTACTTCTAAGTTCGTCTTTCTATCCAAATGTCTGTAAAAGAACTTAAGTGAAAACATTTCCAATAGAAATGAAGTTTTATTCAGCAAGAGTTCAGAGCACTAAATTATCAAGGTTGGCAAATGAATAAATAAATAGCCATATCTATGAAAACAAAGTGTAATATATTAATTATATCTTGAAGAATAATTTTAGTCATACTCTTAAAAAATTCTGTATTTGTAAAATTCATTGCTGAGGAAACAGTTTTTAATTCTGTCTTAATAGTGATGTCCTTTTTTTTTTTTTTTTTAAACTGAAAAGTTAAGGAGCTTCATAACTGGTCGGAATTAGAGTACAAAATTAGGTACAGAATTAGGAAACAGAAGGGATGTTGAAAAATTGGCCAAAAGCCTCACCTATACTTGGGGCACAGGTAGTACAGGTGCCCTGAAAGCATTCCTATTGAGCCCAAATCCTTGCTTAGTAATGTTGAGGTAGCCTGGAGCCCAACATAGGTTCAAACATTCTCCCTATTCATAGTCTACCTGTCCTCTTCACTTAAATTGTAATTACGTCCCTTTATAATTCTAAGATTCTGGGATTCTCTCATTCTATAATTACTTAAAAATTTTTTTAATGTTTATTTTTGAGAGAGAGAGAGAGAGAGAGAGCAAGGGAGGGGTAGAGAGGGAGAGAGAGATGGAGACATTGCATCTGAAGCAGGCTCCAAGCTCTGAGCTGTCAGCACAGAGCCCGACGCAGGGCTTGAACTCATGAGCCATGAGATTATGACCTGAGCTGAAGTCAGACTTAACCGACTGAACCATCCAGACACCCCCTCACTTTATAGTTACTTTTTATTCCTTAATACTTTTGTAAAAGGAATCAATGGTTGTTCTACTAGGTTTTTTCCTTATATAGATATTTAAGTATTTACTCTTAATTATTTACTGCTGCATTTTAAATTCCTACTATGATAAATTCCTGCAGGTATAGCTCATATAAAGAAAATCTCTCTGAGGTCCTCAGTAATTTTTCAAGGTGTAAAGGGGTCCTGCAACCGAAATGTATGAGGAGAAATGTATGTAATCCAGGAGAAAGAGTCCATTTTATTTCTGGAGTGAGACCATTCTGAAGCTTCTGTCTGAAGGTCTTTCATGCTAGAAACTGCCTAGAATACTCACCTGATTCCCTGAATATTTGCTTCCCTTTTCCCAGACTCTTATGAAGAGCTCCCAGCTTGTTGACACATTTTCCTCCTACAAATCACAGTACAATTGATTAGATGCAGTTGCCTTTGACCACAATCATCTTCAGGCCTTAATCCACCTACTCTAATCAGTTTGATTGGATTGCAGCCACAGTCTGGTACTTCTGATTGGATTTTGGATACATCCTACTTCAGGAATCATCACATTTATTCTCCACCTCGCAGGGTGGGCCGTTTAGTTTGTAGTTCCCAAATTTAGTCCCAGAGAGCATCCCAGTTTTTCAAATTCTAGGCCTTTATAATGGAATTTCCATCACTGCATTTAGTACCAAATACATAAATAGTGAAATCTTAAGAGGAAAAACAAATATGGAGTTTGTTAAAACTGTTTCAAGTGAAATTTTGTGTTTGTCGTTCGCTATTCTAAACTGATATAATCATAAAAGTCTGATAGAATTATTCAGACACATGAAATGACATCTGGAAAACAAAGCCATGTTATTATTCATTTGAAGTGCTTATGAAAAGCTGTTAAAGTGAATAATTTTGAGGAGTTTGGAAATATATTAATACTATATGAGGCAATCATGCAAATTAACAGGAGCCCATTGGACCTGGGTCAAACTGGATAAAGCCCAAAAGAAATTTGATTTTGAACAGTGAGAATTTTAATAAATTTAAAAAACATTGTCTGTATTTATCAACCATAGAAGCTTAGTTTGTTACACATTTCTTTGCCTCTCATTGTATATTAGAAAAACTAGTGAAATATACACAGCCTATTGAATTCTGAGTTTTTATTTTCTACACTACAAAATTTAACAATTATACATGATCGTATACTCATATTAACTTTTGCTTTTAGTCTTTTTTTGAATAGTGGACTAAGGTTCAAAGAATTTTTAGTTTCAGTTCTGGTTAATAGTGGTACAAAAATCAATTTTGTAATTACAAAGTAGAAATAACAATTCCTTTTCCCTCATCAGATTTGTGGGAAACAAATTATTCGTAAATAGTAAGTGTTCTAAAAATTAAAGATCTTGTTACAATCTCCCAGGGAGAGTATAGGCTTTGATTTGCGTTCAAACCCTAGGGTTTGAGTTTTACCTCTTACTGGCTTATTGTCTGTGTGATTTTACTTATGCTATTTAACCTCTCTGATCCTCAGTTACCTCATTGGTAAAATGAAAATAAAAAACACCCCTGGAACAACTTTGATTCCTTCTTGAATTTCTTCTAAATAGTTGTAGAGGTGTTTGCAGAGGGTAGCCTATTTAGTTTTGCTCTTACTTACCTTGGGCTCCCCACTTTCCTCCTGCATTCCCCTGCCTCAGTGTGGCAATGTCTCCCTCCTATGACTGGAGCATCTGCTGATGTATTATTATCCGATTGCTGAGCCACAACTTACCTCAATATTTTCTGGATTAAACAATAAACATTTGTTATCTGACAGAGGTGGCGTAACTGGGTGCTTCCGGTTCAGGGTCTTTTATGAAGCTGATGTCAAGATGTTAGCTGGGGTTTTGGTAATCTGAAGACTTGACTGGGGCTGGAGGGTCTGCTTCCAAGATGGCTCACTTACAGAGCTGTTGACATGAGGTTTCAATTCAACGGTGTACTGAAGCTGCTTCATACCTGCTTTTCAAAAAATTTGTTTAAATGGTTTATTTATTTGTTTTTAGAGCGAGAGAGAGTTCAAGCATGGGAGGGGCAGACAGAAAGAGAGAGAGAGAGAGAGAGAGAATCCTAAGCAGGATCTATGCTGTCAGCACAGAGCCCAATGCAGGGCTTAAACTCACAAACTTTGAGATCATGACCTGAGCCAAAACTGAGAGCTGAAACCAAGAGCTGCATGCTCAAATGCCTGAGCCACCCAGGCACCCCTTCATACCTGCTTTTAAGAGATAATTGTTAAATTTAGGAATTTTGCAAGCCCATGGTAAATAAACACAACCATTATTAGGAATTAAATTATGTAAACTTAAATAAACTACATTAAATCTAAGGTAGTAAATACTCAAAACTCATCACTTCCTAATAGTTTTACTACATTTTTCATTTATTTAATGCTTTTGTGGCTGTTTATGTTTACTGTATCTGTATTCTAGAAATACTGTGTGGTTGTAGCCTACTGCACATCTTAATTTCATCCTATCTCTGCATTCAGTGATATGTCTTGGTAACTTGAAGTCAGTCATGGTGGGAATATTTATACTTGTATATCAGTAAGCACTACAAATCAGAACTTGATTTATTGCTTTATTAGATTTTAGAAAGTATAAATTGTGTTCTACACATCTTTTATAATGGTAAAATTGCATACACACACACACATGATTTTTTTGTAAAGCCAGATGTTAAGTGTTAATCAGCACGTTAGCACTGCCTCAATTCCTCTCCCACATGTCCTCCTTGTAAGGCCACTTGAGTGTCCTCATAATATGGAAGTTCACTTCCTCTAAAACAGTGACCCAAGGGAGAGGATGAGAGTAGAAGCTTCAGGGTACCTGGGTAGTTCAGTCAGTTAAGTGTCTGACTCTTGGTTTCAGCTCAGATCATGATCTCCCGGCTTTGTGGGTTCGAGTCCCGCATCAGGCTCTGCACTGGCAATGAGGAGACTGCTTGGGATTCTCTCTCTCTCCTCTCTCTCTGTGCAACACCCCCCCCCCCCAACTTGCACTGTCTCTGTCTCTCTCAAAATAAATAAATAAACTTAAAAAAAAAAAAAGAGTGGAAGCTTCAAGGTCTTTATGATCCAGCCTTGGAAGTCACACAGTCATTTCTGCAATGTTTTAGTGGTTACATAGGTAAGCCCTATTCAGTATGGGAGGAGATTACACAGGATGTAAATTCCAGGAGTCAAGGAACATTGGGGACCATTTTGGAGGGAGATTACTACAGTCTACCTCCTGGTCCCCAATGATTCATGTCTCTCTCTTCTGCAAAAAATACTCACACTGTACCCTAAATCCCCCAAATCTCATTCTATTACAGCTTCAGCTTGAAGTCCAGATTCCCGTCACCTAAATCAGGCCCAGATACAGAAGCAGCTTCTCAGGCTTAGTTTCTTAAGTGTAGTTCCTTGAGTACAGTTGCTCTTGATCTGAACAGCTGTGAACCTAAAGACACAAGATATTTCCCCATCACAACACCCCCAGCAGACAGTGGTGGGATAGGGGTAAGATAACAGCTGTAGCCATTTCTGTTTGAAAATGTGGAAAACAGGAAGTGAACAAGTGTCAGTCTCAAATCTAACTGCATACACTTCGGAAGGGGCTTGATTAGGATGCAGTCCTACTTTTCCAAGGTTCTTGGATCTGCCCTCTGGGCTCTTAGCTCTGCTCTCTGAATCACTCATCCTTTTCCAAGAAAGGTGAGCCAGGTTTGCAGCTGTGTAGGTTTCCAGCGTGCTTGCTAAAAGTTGAGTCTTGGGAGTCCAAAATCTTTTCTTTTCATTTTGTGCCACTTCTGTTCCTTTCAGTCCAAGCTAGTGGTGTTTCTACCAATTTAATTGTCTTAAAAACTTAATGGGTCCCTGCTTAGACAAAAGCCATGTCTGCAAATCTTTTTTGAGCTAAGCCCTCTAACGTGGGCTTCTGCTGAAATTGTTATAGAAATTCATCGTGATGCTTCTTAGAAGCCCTACTTTTTGCCAGAACAGTTCTCTGAGGCACCACATTAATCTCTATGAGGTTTTAACAACAAGGTTTTCTAGCCACACCCTTGACTTATCGTAAGACCATATATTCCTGGTAATGTCCTGGACTTCATCTTTGCCTAGAAGCTATCCTGAATTTTAGCATTGTTAGTCATCTTCAGAGGCTGAGAATTTTCAAAACTAGAAAGTCCTCGGTCCTTTTTTGTTTAAAAGTCGTTACTCTCTCTGCTTTCATTTTGCCATAAGCAGCAAGAAGCACCCCAGAAGCACCTTCAACACCCTGCCTTGAAATCTCCTTAGTTGGGTCATCCTCTTCGTGTGGTACATTCCCTACTTTCCATGTAACTGCCTAAAGTAGTGTCACCAAACTTCCTAACATTATAGAACAAGCATCCTTTTTCCTCTAGTTTCCAATCAGTTTTTTGTGTATCTCCTTTAATCCCCACACCCGCCCCCTCCTCAAAGGCAAACTGGCTTCCACCAGACTGTGGAAAAAGTGTTCACCACACTCCAGGCTGTCACTAATACTCTCCCTAGAGTCTTTGCATCTTCTGTCCACTGCCTTTTCCAAAGCCACCTCCATATTTTTCGTTGCTTTTTTACTCTGGTACCTCATTTTCAAGTATGAAAGTACCAACATCAATATCGGTTATCTACTGCTGTGTAACAAGTTATTCCAAAACTTAGTAGCTTAAATTAATAAACATTTATTATTTCCTGTTTTTGTTGGTCAGGGATCCAGAGTAGCTAGGCTGGGTGGTTCTGGCTTGAGATCACTAATGAGGTTGAAGTTAAATTTTTGGCTTGGGATGAAGTCAACTGAAGCCTCGACTGGGGCTGGAAGATCTGCTTCCCAGATGGCTCTCACTTAAAAGGTTGTTGGCAGGAAGCCTCAATTTGTCACTGACTTTTTGGCAAGAGCTCACAGTTCCTCACTACGTATCCTATCTATAGGGCTGTCTGAGTGTTCATGACAGCTGACTTTTCACAGAGAAAGTGATTCAAGAAGAAGAAAAATTGATAGCTGCAATGTCTTCTATGACCTATCCTGAGAAGTCAAACACTGACATTTCTGTAATATTATTCTGGTTCCACAGATCAATCTTATTCAACATGGGAGGGGATTACACAAGGACATAAGTATCAGGAAGCAGAGGGGCGCCTAGGTGGCTCCGTTGGTCAAGCGTCCAACTCTTGATTTCAGCTCAGGTCATGATGTCAGTTTGTGAGATGAAGCCCCATGTCGGGCTCTGTGCTGACAGGACGGAGCCTCCTTGGGATTCTCTTTCTCCCTCTCTCTGCTCCTCCCCACTGTTGTCTCTCTTTCAAAATAAATAAGAAGCGTTAAAAAACATACCAGGAAGCAGAGATCACTGGGGGCTATATTGCCAGCTGGCTATCACAGATACCAAATTCAGCATCTATGCCATAGATGTTCACTGAAGATGTCTTGCTACTGGGGCTTCTCATATGTGACCAGAGCTACGTGTACATGCCGTGCTTGGTGCCTGGGCTAACACTGAGAATTCTTGAAGTGGAGATTGCTGATACCTCTTAGATAAACAAAATGTACACACAGCACTTAGTGTACTGTCTAAAGCTGGATAAGCATAGCAACAGTAATATTTTTTCTTGTCATTCTTATTTTACAGATTTTTGATCAATATCTGGCCCAGAAATGCAAGTGGCAGCTTCTGCTGCAAATATGGGGGACAATCTTGCCCTCTTCGCGCCGATTTAAACTGTAGTAAAACCAAAAATCTAGACCATCAGTTTTCATTGGTCCTCTGTCATAGTCCTTTGTCTGAGCCCTTGGGAAGTTGGGCCTGTGGGCTATCAGAATGATGGACATTGTGCTTCCCTCCAGTCCAATGACTGACTTCTCTTTGAATCAAGTTTCTGCCCCACCCACCTGCTCTCCATTTCCTCTAAATATTCATTGTTGTTGCCCCTCATCTCCAGTCTGAGTCTCCTCAAGCCTTCATGCAACTAATCCCTGGTGGCACCTCTCTAACCCCAGGCTTGCTTGTACATGCCTGAGTCATATTTATGCTTGAGCTGGGACCTTCCCTGCTACCAAAAAGAGAGGCAACTGCAAACATGAGGGTCAAATTGAAAGCCTAGGTTCAGATATAAAGCTTCTGATTGACTGAACGAGCCCCATATGTTCTCAACCTAGGAGGCTAGTTACTTCTTTTCTCATCAATGGTTCACCTCTGCAGAATCATCATCAACTCCAAAACAGAAATGAAACAGTTGTTGAGTATCATTTTTTGATCACATCTGTTTGAGACAACAGATATTGTCTTGAAGTAGACTCTTCTGTTTGATTTCTGGATGAAAATTAGAATGAGAATCAAGGACGCATGGAATTGTTTGAAAAATGTGATGCTTGACATTTTTAAAAAAGTGTGCTTTTTCTCAAAGCACCCTTGTTTAATCAAGGTAAAGATTACTGCTCAATGCATTACTTACAAGAGAGTTCAGGTGCAGAAATTGAAATTGTCTTGTCATATGTCTGTCTCTGTTGCTGAATACTCTGGACTTTCTTTGTTTTAAGTTTTTTTTTTTTTTACATTTATTTATTTATTTTTGAGAGAGAGACAGAGAGAGTGAGCAGGGGAGGGGCAGAGAGAGAAGGAGAGAGAGAATCCCAAGCAGGCTCTGCACTGTCAGCATGGAGCCTGACGTGGGGCTCAAACTCACAAACTGTGAGACTGTGACCTAAACCGAAACCAAGAGTCAGAGGCTTAACCAACTGAGCCACCCAGGCACCCCATGGTGATTCTACTTCCTGACCACTCTGTGGAGCCCCACACACAGGTGCTATAGGGTCCCCTGAACTGAGGTCACACTATAGGAGAGATAGACAACAGCATTCTTAAAATAGAGATAAAATAGCAACCACATAGACTCTGGATTTTATAAAGATAAATGCTATCATTATTTTTATTTTATCTTTTTAACGTTTTTATTTTATTTTTGAGACAGAGAGAGACAGAGCATGAACGGGGGAGGGTCAGAGAGAGGGAGACACAGAATCTAAAACAGGCTCCAGGCTCTGAGCTGTCAGCACAGAGCCCGACGCGGGGCTCGAACTCACGGACCGCGAGATCATGACCTGAGCCGAAGTCGGCCGCTTAACCGTCTGAGCCACCCAGGCGCCCCTATCATTATTTTTAAAATACCCAAAAATACATTCTTTCATAAAACCAACCCAAAATAGTTAAAAATGGGGTAATATGAGAGGACTGTTAGGAATAAGATTGACACTGATTAGGACCGTGATTTATGATTTGGCTTATTTTAGGTTTATTTGAATTAGATAAGCTAAGGGTTTCTCAACTCTTCAGACAGTATCTTTGGAGGCATGACGTGAGATGGACTGGTACAGGTTCAAGGAGCCACAGGCCTTGGAGAAGTAGGGGGAGAAGCGTGTGGAAGAATTTCAGGAAAAGTTGGGGAGAGACTGCAGGCTTGAAGAACCAGAGGTGTTGGGGTTCTACTATGAAGATATATAGAGGGAAAGAAAAGCTGGCCTGAAACAGGTGTATAGAATCTAACCCTCAGGCATGCAGAAATGGAAAGTGGTGGGTGATTGCCCCATTTATGTTGTTGGCCCAAGTTGATTCATTTGTTCATTCGTTCTTAATAAACTTTTTTCAAAGTTACTCTGTGTCAGACACTGTGCAAGCTCTACAGAACCAATCGCACTATTTTAGGCTCCAGGTTTTAGCTCCACCTTGGCTGACATCCGTCAGGTCAAGGCATTGCCCGTGCATACAATCAATGCCTTCAATACCAAATATAACACCCTATAGCCATCCCCCAACAGTCAAGTGTGTATGCCTTTCAACTTCAAGACACAGTGGAGAGAGAGAGAGAACTTCACATCCATTCCTTTAAAAGCCCGGATTCAGGAAGTCCAGTGTATTTTATATCTCAAAGGCAAAAAGGATGTGTGAAGTCAAATAAAAAGAGGCTAGAACTCTGAAAACATTACCTTGGGGGTTACGTTAAACCAGCTGTAGCAGAAGAAGTGGTGGTGATCTTTGCTCTTGAGAGGTCAGAGCTGATTTTCAGCCTGTGCCTCTGAGATGATTTTCACTGCTGACACGGTTGCAAGTTCTCTGTCAAAGGCAGATGGCTCTCTGGAATATATTTCATTTTCTACATCTCTGGCTCACTAGCATTAGCAATCCTGTGGGTGTGCCTCCTACTCCTGTTTTTCTCACCCTAGAGGTGTGCAGTAACAGGTGCTCCACAAACACAGTCTGTTTGCCTTCCTTGGGTTGGAGTTTGCAATATACGACTTTATTAAAGATCATGTAAAAAGGCAACAGGGAGGCAGAACCAAAGTCGTAATTTTGCGTAACCATTAAACTCAAGCAGTCATTATTCTTGCTTATGCATTTTCCAAACGTAAAAGGAAATAAGAGAACAGTGCTAGCCATCCAGCAGACTCTCTTCAGGAGGTGAGCTGCAGCCCTAGGACACAAGGAGCTGTAGGCAGAAACACCCTGAGGTTTCACACCTACACCTTGTGGGAATGTGAGTTGCAGTCCCTAGAAGTTATCATTGTTGTAAAATGCCAGCATGGAAATTAAAAAAAAAAAAATTAAATGCGTTGCAGCTAATATTCTTTGTGTTTATGTTTTAGTATTACTACATTGTTGAAGTGTATGAAGTTTCCCTACCTTGAGTGTAAGTTTTGCCACAAAGCTAATTTTCCATTATTGGCACCTTAATTATATTCGACAAGCCCTAAAATGCTGTCCAGGTTTGGGAAAGGCACAGCTTGTTACTCTTCTGCAATTGTGATGATGCAACCGCCCACACGTCTTAACCACACTCGTATTTAATCATACTTTTCAATTTCAGAAAGGTGCTTAATTTGAAATCCAGCAGTTAAAACAGTTTCATTATTTTAGACAAAGGCTGCTTTATTTCCTTTTTGTTTTTAATTACCTTGTTGAACATTATGCAAGTCAGGGTGTCAAAACCGATATCAGTCTGCATGTATTTAAGAAAAAGTGATTACCTCTAAACTTGAAAGAATTGAGCAATTAATTGAGAGTCATCGCTGTGCATTTAATTATATTTCATATTAATGAGTAAAATAAACTGTGAAGGCTTCTATAAAAATCTCACATTAATTATTTGACAAGGTCAGGGGAAGGCTTGACCCATCTGAGAATTTGAGTCAAATGTCTGCCCAGAGTGATCATACTAAAAAGAAGGGGGGGCAGAATTCCAACATTTTGGTATGGAAGGTTTAGAGGACTTCCAGGTTGTTTCATTTTGCTCTTTTTCTCAGAGAGAAATGTACCTTAGGCAAAGACAATTTGTTTTTGGTAATTTTTCTGCATTGGTTTTCTATGATTGTTATTCTCCAGCTATTTCAGCTAATTATCATGGTCTCCCCAAAGGCTGCTGAAACAAGGATTTTGAACAGAATTAGGCTAA
The DNA here is from genome assembly GCF_018350175.1 of Felis catus. Taxonomy (NCBI): domain Eukaryota; kingdom Metazoa; phylum Chordata; class Mammalia; order Carnivora; family Felidae; genus Felis; species Felis catus. The sequence goes on along the minus strand of NC_058368.1, from coordinate 13,655,231 downwards.
TTTTGCTCCATGGTTTATTAGGCATCTACATGCATGTGTTACTGTGCTAAGTACTGTATCAAGCAAGTTAAATAGCTATTATCCCTGACTTCCACACGGTCACTCCCAAAAACATACTGCAACAACCACATAAACATCCCTTGGTGGCTACCCCACCCCCTTCCGTGTAGGGCAGGGAGGAAAAGTGAAGACGGGAAGAGAAAGTTAGCTCACAAAGAATGAGGAGATATTGACATTATTCATCCCTCTGAATAAGCTCGTTTTTGTCATCTCGATTCTTTGGAAGCGTCAGTTGGCACATGGAATATTGGCAAGGGCAGACGGGGGGCGGGGGGTTGGGGAGAGGGAACAGGATGATTGTTGTTCCTTCCTGTCATTTCACTTGCAAGGGGACTATCCACACTTTAGCCTCTTATCCACCTCTCTGAGCTCTGATGTTTACTTTAGGTTGCATGCCTTCTCCATTTTCTTTACATACACTCTTTCCTGTGTGTTGAGAAATGATGAAAATCCTGGTTGGGGAAAATCACTAACGTTGCTCTCTTAACGGTGCATGGCACCCTGTTGTCCTGCTGGTGGTTAAGCCATCTAACATGCACACGCCTCAGAAGAGGTAAGTTTAGAATATGGAGAAATGAATAGAGAGCCTATATTTTGCTTAGTCACTTTTTAAAGTGTCTACATCAGTAAACTTAATTTAGAGTACATATGGAGACCCAACTTCCTGAAAAGAGAGTACTCAACAAAGACCTAGGTAAAAATGGAAAAAGTCACCCATGGCTCTTCTTGGGTCCTTCCTTCAGAGGTTTGGGTTTAATTGGTTTGGGGTGGGGTCCAGACATCATTAGGTTTTGCAGCTCCTGGGGTGACTCTAATGTGCATCCAGGTTACTCCACTACTAAAGTAACTAGATCAGACTTTCAGTATATAGAGAATTAGGACCAATGAATACCTTTTCTACTACACTTGTTAGTGGGAGAAGCCTGAGGAAGATTTGACAAACCAATTAGATTTTCAATGTTTGTTTATTTTGAGAGAGAGAGACAGAGCGTGAGCAGGGGAGAGGCAGAGGGAATGGGAGACACAGGATCTGAAGCAGGCTCCAGGCTCTGAGCCGTCAGCACAGAGCCCCACGCAGGGCTCAAAGCCACGAGCGAGATCATGACCTGAGCCAAAGTCCGACACTCAACCGACAGAGCCACCCAGGCGCCCCACCAATTAGATTATTTAAATGACAATAAAATTACTAGATAACAAACCCAACTCACTACTAAAGTGATTGATATAAATGTGATTTAACTTTATTACACCAAAAATATTGTAGGAAAATGAAGAGTTCAAAATTAAAATTAAATAGTTTTGTAATTATATTACTCAAAGAAGTCAAAACTTGTCCTTTACTGCTGATCCCCTAACATAGCTGTCACAGAGTAACTTCATTTATGCATTCACTTTGCTGCTTAGATCAAAAGACAGGCATTTTATTTTTCCTATCAGTGCATTGACTGCATCATATTGTAATTGTTTCTTTCTTTTCTTGGTTTTGTAATTGTTTCTTTAGTTATCTATTCTGATAGGCTCTTCAAAGCTCCGTGAGACTAAAGATAACACTTTCTTGCACACTCTTGTATTCCCAGTGCCTAGCACAGTACTGGAATGTAACAGATATTTGTTAAATTTAACTACTGTTCCTACATATTATTCATATTAAATAAGTTGAGTCAACTTAAGTGTTCAGAAAAGGGTCTACCACATCAAAATTACACAGTAAGTGTTAGCTATTATTTCTATTGATGAATTACAACATCTGTATAATGTTCTATAAAGTATGATTTTTTAATTTAATATTTTTATTATTATTTATTTTATTTTATTTTACTTATTAATTTACATTCAAGTTAGTATATAGTGCAACAATGATTTCAGGAGTAGATTCCTTAATGCCCCTTACCTATTTAACCCATCCCCCCTCTCACAACCCCTCCAGGAACCCTCTGTTTGTTCTACATATTTAAGAATCTCTTATGTTTTGCCCCCCTCCTTGTTTTTATATTATTTTTGCTTCCTTTCCCTTGTGTTCATCTGTTCTGTGTCTTAAAGTCCTCATATGAATGAAGTCATATGATATTTGTATTTCTCTGACTAATTTCACTTAGCATAATACCCTCTAGTTCTTGCAAATGGCAAGGTTTCACTCTTTTTTATTGCCAAGTAATACTCCATTGTATATATATACCACATCTTCTTTATCCATTTATCCATCGATGGACATTGGGGCCCTTTCACTTTGGCTACTGTTGATAGTGCTGCTATGAACACTGTTGATAGTGCTGCTTTGAAACAGCAAACCTGTATCCCTTGGATAAATACCTAGCAGTGCAATTGCTGGGTCATAGGATAGTTCTATTTTTAATTTTTTAGGAACCTCCATACTGTTTTCCAGACTGGCTGCACCAGTTTGCATTCCCACCAGCAGTGCCAAAGAGATCCTCTTTCTCCGCATCCTCGCCAACATCTGTTGTTCCCTGAGTTGTTCATGTTAGCCATTCTGACAGGTGTGAGGTAGTATCTCATTGTGGTTTTGATTTGTATTTCCCTGATGATGAGTGATGTTGAGCATTCTTTCATGTGCTGGTTGGCCATCTGGATGTCTTCTTTGGAGAAGTGTCTATTCATGTTTTTTCCCCATTTCTTCACTGGATTATTTGTTTTTTGTGTGTTGAGTTTGATAAGTTCTTTATAGATTTTGGATACTAACCCTTTATCTGATAAAGTATGATTTCTTTAACATGTCTTTGTTTTTATCTATTTGGGCTCTTTCCAACTTTTACAACATTGTAAATCAGATTGGATGAATATTTTCATGCAGATAGCTTATTTCTTCTTTTTGATTATTTTCTAGAAGTAATTTTTCAGAAGAGGAATTATAAGATCAATGAATAGATGAATTTTTATAATTTTTGAAAATGATTTTGAAAATACTTATTATGGAAATATTCAAACATATACAAAGTAAACAGAATAGTATAATGAACCTCCATATCTCTATGACCTGGCTTCAACAACAATCAACTCTTTGCCAGTGGTGTTTGATCTCTGTTTCATCCTATTCCCCCATTGTGTGAGTGCACACCAATGTGTTTATCCAGTTACCTATTGCTAGACATTTGAACTGCTTCTAGTTTGGCTGTTATGAGTAAAACTGCTGTACATTGTCATATAAAAGTGTTTTTTTTTTTATTAAAAATGGGTTTTCATTTTTCCGGAGTAAATACCCAATTGCAGAGTTTTTGAGTTATATGCTAAGTGTATGTTTACTGTAAAATCTTGTCCCAAAATGGTTGGACTATTTAAAAAAATTTTTTTAGTATTTATTTATTTTTGAAAGAGAGAGAGAGAGATGGACCACAAGTTGAGGAGGGGCAGAGAGAGAGGGAGACACAGAATCCGAAGCAGGCTCCAGGCTCTGAGCTGTCAGCACAGAGCCCAACATGGGGCTCCAACCCACGAACCATGAAATCATGACCTGAGCCTAAGTTGGACACTTAACTGACTGAACCACCCAGGCAACCCTGGACCATATTCTCACCAGCAATATATGAGAGTTCAAGTTGCTCATATCCTCATCAGCAGTTAGAAATGTTACACATTTTTAACATTAGCCATTACTAGTGTTTATATTGATATTTCATGGTTTAACTTGCATTTCTCTGATGACAATGATGTTGAATATCTTCTTATGTTCTATTGGGCACTCAAATATCTTTTTTGTGTGTGTGAAGTAATTGTTCAAATCATTTGCCTATGATTTTATTGGGTTTTTGGAATTCATATCATGAAGTTTGTTTTATATTTTGGATACATGTCCTCTGTTAGAAATTTTTTCCGGTCCTTGGGCTTCCTTGCCATTTTGTTAACAGTGTCTTTTGAAGAGCAGAAGTTTTTTATTTTCATAAGATTCAATTTATCATTTTTTTTATATGGTCCATGGTTTTATGTCCTAAGAAATTCTGTGAGGCTAAAGTTGCATAAGTTTTCTCCTATATTTTCTTCTAGAAGTTTTATAGTGTTAAGATTTATGTCTAGGTCTGTGAAACATTTAGAGATAATTTTTGCATGATTTGAGTAAGGGCTGTTATTTATTTTTTTGTATGGATATCCACTTGTTCCATTACTACTTGTTGAAAAGTTTATTCACACCCTTTGGCATGTTTGTTGAAAGCCAATTTACCATATATGGATATATACATATGCACGTACATGTATAAGTAGAATGGACCTCCAACTACCCATCACCTAGCTCAATAACTATTAACATTTTGCCGGTCTTGTTTCATCTATGCTTCCTTCCTTTCTCCCCACTGATTATTATTTTAATAGGTTTTAAAGATAATTTTTTCTAAGTGTTTTATAGTTTTAATTTTTAATTTTTGGGCCCAATATCCATCTCAAATTAAGTTTCGTATATGGTGTGAGATAGGGTTAAGGTCCATTTTTTTCCCATATGGCTATTCATTAGTTCCAGCACATTTTTTGATAAGATTTTTCTTTTCCTACTGAATTGCTGTGATGCAGCTGTTAAAATTCAATTGGTCATAGGAATGTAGATCTATTTCTAGTCCCCTTATTCTGTTCCATTGATCTATTTGCATCATGTTACGTTTTAGTGCCAGTTTTTATTGTCATCAACAATGAAAGGTTAAGAGTATGAGGTAGTTTCTTAGTAGGCTTCCTTAGAAGAGCGGTTTTGAGATGGGGATTTTTGTGTAAATGAATTATTGAAGGTGTGGTCTCAGGAGTAAACTGTAAGAAACTGAAGGAAACAGGACAGCAAAGCAGAAAAAGCAGCTAGGCAAAAATATGGCTGCAGGAAGAGTCTAGCTTCAGCCTACTTCCACAAGGGGCTCTGGAGCATGAATTATACCACAGACATGGTTTTGCTTCAGAAGCAAGTGGGCTGGACCGTTATATCTCAAGTCAGTTGTGGTTGGGTAAGGGCCACCTCCGCAGAGAGGAAGTCACCACCCAGAAATCTCCAGGTCAGATGGTTTCCCCCAATGAAGAGCAGTCTCTGGAGCAGAAGGAAGTGTGAGCCATGGGTAGCCAACATCCACACAGCTGGGAAATGAGTGGACCTCACCAAACAAGCATATCTGAGCAGGCACCAATAGCATCTGTAAAAGACGTCATTTTGAGGATAGCTTTAGCAGAGATAGTCCCTGGGCTTTCCACAAAATTTCAGCCATATTCCTGTCAAATCAACATTTGTAACCCCAGAGACTGGGCTGTCACTTCTCCCCACTTACTTCTTCAAACCGGCACTTTATGTTATGTCAAGCCTTTTTTATGATTATAGGGAGAATTGAAATAGTTCAGCATTTAGCAGGTTAATATTGGCCTTTTTTAGTGTAATACATAGGCAAATAAATGGTGATCTCTCTTATCATAAATGCGTATATTAGGATGCACTTTTTTGTATATTTATTTTATTATTTTTAATTCAAGTATAATCAACATACAGTGTTATATTAATTCCAGGTGTACAATATAATGATTCAACAATTCTATACATTACTTACTACTCATCATGATGAATGTACTTTTTAATCCCCTTTACCTATTTCACCCATCCCCCACTCATCTCCTCTCTGACAACTACCAGTTCATTCTCTACATTTAAGAGTCTATTTTTTTGTTCATCTTTTTTTATTTCTCTTTGTTTTTTTTTAATTCTACACGAATGAAATCATATGATATGTCTTTCTCTGACTGACTTATTTCACTAGATCCATCCAAAATCTTCCAAATGGCAAGATTTCACTCTTTTGTATGGTTGAGTAATATTCTATTGTCTGTGTGTGTGTGTGTGCGTGTGTGTATACACCATATATACACACAGTATGTAAATATATAATGTATATAATATGCATATATTTATTACATCTTTTTTATCCATTCATCTATGGATGGGCACTTGAATTGCTTCCATATCTTGGCTATTATAGGTAACACTGCAATAAACATAGTGGTTCATGTATCTTTTTGAATTAGTATTTTTGTTTTCTTTGGGTGAATATCTCGTAGTATAACTACTGGATATATGGTTATTTTATTTTTAATTTTTTTTTAATTTTTTTAACGTTTATATATTTTTGAGACAGAGAGAGACAGAGCATGAACAGGGGAGGGGCAGAGAGAGAGGGAGACACAGAATCCGAAATAGGCTCCAGGCTCTGAGCTGTCAGCACAGAACCCGACGCGGGGCTCGAACCCACGGACCGTGAGATCATGACCTGAGCCGAAGTCGGACACTTAACGGACCAAGCCACCCAGGCGCCCCTATTTTTAATTTTTTTAGAAGCCTCCATACTGTTTTCCTTCAAACAGTGGCTGCACCAGTTTGCATTCCCACCAACAGTGTATGAGGGATCCTTTTTATCCACATAAGATTCCCTCTTGTCCATGAGTGGAAAAATAAGTGATTTAAAATCATGATGATTCTCAATGGCTCTAGACATCCAAAGTTAACTCTAGAACTTCAAAATTTATAGGGATCTCTTTTACTTGAAGCTAAGCTAGATATTTATGAAATCATTAGCTTCTACTTGGTGTAGAGACTTGACCTAGCAACTTTCATCATGAACTCAACTTTTCCAGTGGCAACGGGAAGTACTTCTGATTGCTCAAATCTCTATTTGCATTTCTGAGTTCACTTTGAATGAGACCAGAAATAGAATTCTGTGTTGCTTTGAATAAACAAGGCAATTGTAGCACTTCACTGTTCTGCAGCAAAAACTGTTTATTAAGGAGACTGTCATGTGCACAAGTGAGCATTCAGCTAGAGTGGCTCCATATTTTTATCTTTTTAGACTTATTCAGATTCTAAAATGTGGAAACTTCAGTGTAAAACATTTCTTGATGTACTTACTTATATTTTTAATTTTTTGAAATATGTGAAGTAACATCTAAAATATGTGAAGTTGCTTTGTAAATAGCGATGTCCCATACAAATTTTAATTGTTATTGATATTACTACCTAGAATTAGTCTGCAGGCAGTGATTACAGTTGAAGGTAAATATACCTGCTTCATTTCATAAATGAAACAATTTGACTTCAAGTTACTAGGAGTGAAAGATTTGGTCAAAACATGATCCCAAATAAATCACTCCCAAATCGATACTTGATATTCATATATTTATTATATTAGTGAAAATAACTAAAGGCTTTTAAGTAGGTTTAACCAAAATATGTTATCTCTAGAGAAGGTATGAAAGATTGTCCAGGAATAATATCTGTCTACTCAGTATAAGTTAGCTCAGTGAGCAAAGGGAGGAAGTAGCTTAAGAACCCAATTTAGAAGAATAATCTGTACATTTTTTTTTGAAGTGATACAGAAATTAGTACTAGAAGTGGTTCTAGAAGAATTGACCTTAGGAAGGGGGGGGGGGTCTTTGAAATGGTTCTGGGTTATCTGAAATTGATTAGATTTAGAGGTAATAATGATCTTGTTTCCACTGGAAAAAGGAGGCATTAAAAGCCCATGGCATGCATGGCAAAATACTTACTTAATTTTTCACCTGTTCCCTCTTGTAATCAAGTGCCTGTAGAAAGACAGTAAATCTTTGAATGACCATGTATTTGTTGCCATAGAACATTTTAGTATGAATAAAGAGTACAATAGATTTGGCCGGTTGCTTCTAAGTTCACTCATTGGTGAACTTAACTCTTTTTCCTGAAAAAAACAAAAACAAAAACAAAAAATGATGAGCTCAGACATTTAAATTCAAGATGCAGACAAGTCACCAGAAATCTATGATTTCCTTAAAAGAAATCCGTATGTGCCACAGATTTCTGAAAACCAGATCCAGCATCTCACTCATGTGGTAGATGACTGAATTACAATATATCTTTAGGTGATGAGGGCCAATGGTGTGCCTGTGACCAGGGTGGAACCTTTATTTATATCATACACTTCCCCTCCAACGAAAACATTGAATTCTCACTCCTGTAGCTAGTGGGACACCATTTGCAGGATTTGTATGTAATTTTTAACCATGATGTTTGACAATAAGATTTTGAGACCATTTTATCTGCAATAAACCTTGAAAATATTTGCATCTATAAATTACTGAAAAGATAAATTCTGAGATCAAGGGGAAAGGATGTGCCATCAATGGACCTTGGAAGTGTGACAAACAGCTCAGTTTGCTATGTTGAGGATATAACCAACACAGGACAGCCTTGGACACAAAATGTGAAAATGTAAGTGACAAACCAAGTGAGTTTAATAAATGGATTTTGATGATAGTGTTCAATCTACGGCCCATACTGAAGGCATTTAATGGTTCTAAGTAGTATAAAAAATGAGCACGAAAAGGAGTACTGTGCTATAATGGAAAAGAGATAGGAAGTGTTGGAGACTGGCTGACCTTGTTTTGGATCTTTGTTCCAACATTTATTAGCAATGTAATCTTTAACAAGGTACTTAGTTCTTCCCCTATAAAAATGGTAGTAAACTACCTTGCAGGGTTTTTAAGTGAAGATTAAATGAGGTAAAGTCTAAAGTTGCACATGGTAGGTGGCATAAATTTTTTCTCCTAAAACTTGCTCAGTTTTTTTCCTAGGTATTATTTTGGGCAATTAGGGAAGAAATTTACACTTTTAGGTCAGTAAACTGTATCAGTCCTTCTCAAAGCTTAATAAGTATTTGATTAACCTAGATCTTGATAAAATATGGATCGTGCTTCAGAGTAAGGTCTGAGATTCTGCATTTCTAGTATACCCCCAGGCAATGTCCACACTGTATTCTGCAGACCTCCACTGAGTAGCAAAGTTTCGTATCTTGGTAACTGCTTTTGTCACACAGTGGGAGGGTCATTGGGTAGGAACCCAGGCTGCAGGAATATGCTGGTTTTCGTCAGTTCAGATCTTGGAGTAGTCTACCTGATCATTATATAATATCCTGTGGTTTGTGTGAAATGAGTACTTGACTGAATAGACCGGGAATCCACTCAAAATATAAACAGGTATTGATGTGTAAACACAATCTTAACTCACAGTAAAAAGCTGACACAAAGAGACTTACGTTTATGACATTCTCCGTCACTAAAATCTATTTTACCTGGCTTAAAGTTTGCTTGTTTTTATAAAATAATCATGTATGCAGGTGGAATTATTTTGTTTTTTGTTATACTCTTTGACAGAGTTACTTATTCAGCCAAGGCCTTTAGAAAGTACAAGAGCCCAATTTCAGTTGAGATACTTTTCAGTAATTTTGAATTACATTCTTTTTATTTTATTTTATTTTTTCAGGGCCTGAGTTGCAGAACATTGGTTATATCAAGTAATTTCATGGTTCATGATTGAACATAAGGCTTTAATTCAATTGTGGACATTTAAAAGATACTTTAAACAGCAAGCACAGTGCAAATTCTTACTATTGAGTCCAAAATGAGGCACTTAAAAAAAATTTTTTTAACATTTATTCATTTTTGAGAGACAGAGAGAGACAGAGTGTAAGTGAGGGAGGGGCAGGAGAGAGGGAGACAGAATCTGAAGCAGGCTCCAGGCTCTGAGCTGTCAGCACAGAGCCTGGCACCAGGCTTGAACCCACAAACCATGAGACATGACCTGAGCCTAAGTCTGACACCCAACTGCCTGAGCCACCCTGGAGCCCTCGGGCATTATTTTCAATAGCAGAGAAAAGATTTGCAATCACCTAGCCATTAGGTTTTTAAAAAGTCCCTTACACTGGAGGAGAAGACTTAATCCATGCAATGCAGCAAGAGAAAGATTACTGTGAATTGAATTTTAGAGGGCAGAGGTTACTGAGAGAAAACCACCACCCTTGCTGGGAAATAATCATTTTAAAAATGCTAGAGACACACAAATTCTATAAATACAAATCGATTGATTTCATGAATCTTTATGATTTTTATAATTTTTTGAGCCTTCACCTTGTAGCTAAATTCTAACTACATTTTATTCTGGAAGAAAAAAAATTTTTAAGTAAAAATGACAGTTAGAAAGATGGCTGAGAATCAATTTTCAAATGTATTCAGCAAAAGAAAAATATTAAACATTAAACCTTCTAGCTCTGGGCCTCTGTCTAACAGAGTACGTACATCTCCTAAGCAGACTGTAAGAAACTATGGTCACATGGCTTTCCCTCAATCTACTTGACATCAAGCATCCAGGTGGAAGCAGAAACACTCCATCAGTCAACTTTTTCTAAATAATAGATTTGAAGTTTCTTTCAGGTTATAAACTTTAGAAGGCCAAAAAATTTTCAGTTCTCTTTTGGAGGTCATGATACAATTTAACTTTCAATTGCCTTAAAAAGTCCCAACTTTCCTTCTTTCTTCTTTTCTTTTTTCTTTTCTTTTTTTTTCTTTTCTTTTCTTTTCTTTTCTTTTCTTTTCTTTTCTTTTCTTTTCTTTCCTTTTTTCTTTTCTTTTCTTTCTCTCTTCTTTTCCTTTCTTCTTTCCTTTTCTTTCTTCCCTTCCTCTTTCTTACTCTTTCTTTCTTCTTTCTTTCTTTCTTTCTTTCTTTCTTTCTTTCTTGAGAGAGAAAGAGAGAAAAAGTGGGGGAGAAGGCCAGAGGGAGAGAGAGATAGAATCCTAAGCAGATTCCATGTACAGCATGGAGCCTGACTTGGGACTCGATCCCATGACCCTGGGATTATGACCTGAGCTGAATCAAGGGTTGGAGGCTCAACTGACTGAGCCACCCATGTGCCTTAAAAAGTCCCAACTTTAAGTGAGAAAGCAATGTGAAAACTGTGGGTCCTGAAAGGAGGGCTTTGAATAGCCTACCATAAGAAAAGTGGTAGGTTATTTTGTTTTTGTAATTTAAAAAGTTAGAGCTAAGAAAAATGAAGCTTTAATAAAGGTTAATTAGTAAAGGTTATTAATAAACCATTAATAAAGGTTGTAGGTTACACGATTCTAGTTTTGAATTCCCAATGCAGTTTTTCATTCTATGCACTGTACTCTATAAGAACCAAGGAGCATTTGGTTCATTTTAGTCTCTATCCCTGCTGTCATGGAAAGAGCAGTGGATGCACATTTGAATATCTGGTTCCAGTTCTAGCTTGACCGGTTATTGGTTCTATGACCCTGGGTACGTCACTGTGTCTCCCAGGACCATAGCTTTCTTGTATGTGAAACAGTAATGTTGATAATAACAAAAGCCACAGAGCTAGCAAGTACTTACTTTACTAAATAGTAAGTAAGAAGTAAGTATGAAAGTAGGATTAAACAGCTCTCTTCGACCTCAAGTCTGGACTCTTTACCACTGTGCTGTCCTCACTCAGATAGGTGGACTTGTTGATATTTGCAACTCTACAATTATGTGAGACCATGTGAGACCATCTCACACATCTACCCAAACTATTGAGCAAGATGATTTTTTGTCTTATTTTTTAACATTTCTAGGGATAACATTTGAAAAAAAAACATATTAAGGAAGTCTTTGTATAGTTACCATTATGATAAAAATATTTCTTATTGTTTAAGGATAATTTTTTTACACAATTCTAGAGCATCTCTTTAAATATGCCTCCTTATAATTGTGATAATGTGCTACATGTGTGAAAATGGGCTATCTCATATCCTGTCTTTCCTAGGATATATATTCTTAACATATCCTCTCTTGTCTTCACAAACCCATCTCTTCTCATACCTATGCTTCCTCATTTCCGCCCCACAATTTCCCCTCATTCCTCTTTTTTTTTTTTGAAAATTTTTAATGTTTAGTTTTGAGGAAGAGAAACAGAGTACAAACAGGGGAGGGGCAGAGAGAGAGGGAGACACAGAATCAGAAGCAGGCTCCAGGCTCTGAGCTGTCAGCATAGAGCCCGACACAGGGCTCAAATTCACGGACTGCAAGGTCATGACCTGAGCTGAAGTCAGGCACTTAACCCACTGAGCCACCCAGGCACCCTTCCTCTCATTCCTCTTAATCTGTTCGGTCAAAACGTATACATTCATTTAGTTAGCACACATTTAAGAGCAACTCCATACTGGGCACTATCTTAGATGCTGGGAATATCACAATGAACAATTTCCTCAGAAATCTATAGTCTATTTATTAAGACAGACAAGTAACTGATAGTTATAATATTAAACATGATGATTTTATATGAGAGGTGCCATATAAATATCAAAATGAAGTGTTTCATTCACTGGAGAGTCAAGTTTGCTAGAGGAGGGGATGCTTGAGATGAGTCATGAGAGGGAAAGGGGAGGAAGGGCACTCAGAATAACAGGGACATCATTTGTAAGCAGAAGAGGTTGGGAAGAATGTGGTTGGGGAATATGTAGTTGGGAAGGAGTACCTTGAAGAGCATGGGTCAGGAATGGCAAAAAATGAAACTGGAGAGGTAGTAAAAGGTCTGTGTATTTAAGAAGGGAATTTAAACTTGACTCCTCAGACTTTGGAGAACAAGTGAAAGATTTAAAGCAGGGGAGTGACATCATTGGATAGCCAATTATTTTTCCAGTAATCTTCTTGAGAAAGTGCTAGGAAACCTCCAAGATGGTACACACATGAGATTTCCTTTTTTTATATTAATAACTATAACCAAAGCCAATTCCTGGCATCAGCAGGGAAATTTGATTCAGAGTATACTCTCTGAATGGAAATAATTATTTCTCGCAGCTCATCACTTTCCCCCTAGCTTTCCTGCGATATAACTGACAGACAATATTGTGTAAGTTTAAGGTGAACAATGTGATGATTTGATATGCCCATATATTGCAAAATGATGACCATGATAAGGTTAGTTGACACCCGTCACCTCACACAGTTATCATCCGTGCGTGTGTGTGGTGAAAAATGTGAAGATCTATTCTCACAGCAACTTTGAAACATACAATAGTACAACAGCTTTTGTGTGGAAATACAATTTGCCACCTAAACTAAACTTTTGAAAGTGAAATGGGGGCATTATTGATAATTATGCCAAGACATGGGTATAACTATTGACTCTCCCATGTAAACTGTGACATATGCTCTGCTTATCATAGGCCTGCGCAAGAATGTGAAAAAAGCCCAAGGTTTTCTCTTTAGAGAAACACACATATGCACCATACATTTCACATGCCACTTGAGTGGTCTGTGAACCCAGTTCAGCTACTCTATGGAAATTTGGAGATCTACTCTCCTAGATTAAGAAAAAAGTCCTGGGGGCACCTGGGTGGCTCAGTGGGTTAAGTGTCTTGCTTCGTTCGGATCAGGTCATGAGTTCAGTCCCACATCGGACTCTGTGCTGTCAGCACAGAGCCTGCTTTGGATCCTCTGCACCTCTCTCTCTCAGCCCTTCCCTCACCCCTGCTCCTTCTCTCTCTCTTTCTCTCTCTCTCAAATAAATAAACATTAGGAAAAAAAAAAGATGTTCTGGACAAAATTACCCCAAGTTCCTTCAGTAAAATTTTATAAATCCATGGGTCTGATACGCTGATAATCGTATTAGCTCAGTTCTGGGAAATTCCCACTCTGAGTGTTCCACCGTGGGCTGCAAAACAGAACTTGCTGTTTCTTTACACTTAAGGGGCTTTATTCCTTTACACTTAAGGTGCAGCCTCTTTCCATAGCCACCCATGAAAACGAGCATAGCCGCCCATGAAAACGAGAGGTTTGACTAGCCACCACAGGAGCCTTACTTCCAGTCACACAGCAGCTCTAAGCAGAGGCCAGCTGCTCCCAGCAGCTCTGCCTACTTACAGAATGAAGCTGACTAAGGGCTCCATGGAGTCTCCTGACTGGTGCTTCCTGACTCCACCATTCCTGATTACCCTGCACCCCATGCCATAGTCCTAGAATCCCCGCACCAGAGTAGCTCACAGACCTGGTAGCTGTGAATGGTTGTGTGCACAGGTGGAAACTGGTGCTCAGTCACAATACTGATAGAAATGCAAATGTCTATTTTTCAATTGCATATAAAATCACGGACTTGATTTTCCATTTGAATAGAATAGGTAAGAAATACTGGCAGTTTGAGAGGTATTTAGGAAATGGAAATCAGGATGACAAAGGAAGGAGTAACTTTAAATTCATAAAGAGAAAAAAATAGAAAGGAGGCTATACCTGAATGAAATCCAATAAATAACGTGGAATAGAGATGGTTATGATTTGAAAAGGTTCGAGCCCACTTTTCTATTACCACGGCAACCATCACATTATGCAATTGCAAAACAACAACGAAAAAGCAACAATAATCGGAACACCAGAACTCCAAATGAGAAGGACATTTTGTAAACAGATGTGAATTTAATAAAGGAGAAAAACAGAAAGCTGCTTTGTTCAAGCTAACTTTTGCTGGTAAACAAAAGAAAATGTATTTAGAAAAATTAACATTCTCTCCTACATTTTCAGAAAATATCAGAGGAAATGTACACGTGCCATTCAAACTATACATTAAGTCCTGCTGAATTCTTAGGGGGTTTTGTTGGTCCTTTCTCTCAAAGATGTGGGTGTTTCAAATACAGTGGTATTTAACATTTACTTAAAACTCTCAGTGTGATGAGTATGTTATTAGGGTACTTCTTTTCTCCAGAAGTTTGAATTTTAATTTACACAAGCAGACAGGTTGAACAACTTTTCCTTATTTTTTTTTTCTTTTTTGTATTTGTAGGAGGCACTTAATCAAAGAGGTTGGTGTTCAGTGTTTAAGATAAATTATGCATGAGAACATTGGGAAATTTCATAAGGAATATGGTAAAAAGCTAATGGGATGTTAAAGGTAATGGTCATCACCTGGTTTTTACTGAAAGCTAAACAGGAACCAAATACGTGTATTTACATAAAATTTACATTGGGCTATGTAGAAAGCACAAAAGCACAGACTTTTTTTTTCAAGTTATTTTCCAAAAAGCTCTTTTTTTTCTCTTTTTCTTCTATCCTTGATCCTCAATTTCAATATGCATGTGCACGTACACACAACACACATATGTATACAATAGTAAGGAAGAGGTGATAGAGGGTAAACTAGTAACTTGAAAGATTTTAGTGCCCTTGGGCCTATTTGAAGAATGATTCTGTAATTTTATATCATTAGATCAGTGTCGAGGACTGCATGATGTCTTTTATCCTTTTAATCGTAGCTTTAGTGATGCGTTAGTCCACACACGTTGGCTTTGTCCACTGGGACTGCTGTAACAGACGTAGCACAGACTGGGTGGCTTATAAACAACAGAAGTTTATTTCTCACCGTTCTAGAGGCTGGAAGTCTAAGGTCAGGGTGCAGCATGGTTGAGTGCTGATGATACTCCTCTTCCAGACTTGCAGACTGTTGACCTCTTCCTGTGTCCTCCCATGGCAGAGAACGGAGAGGAAGCAAGCTCTCGTGACTCTTTTAAGATGACCTCATCTAATCCGAATTACTTCCCAAGGCTCCACCTCCTAATACTATCCCACTGGGGATTAGAATTTCAACATACGAATTTTTTGTGGTGGGGTGGGGGCGGGATACAAACATGCAGTCAATAACAGAAACATTCTTACTTCCATATCTGAGTTCTTAGCATCTGACTGCAGAGAGGACACCATAATGACAAAGTGATCTGTAGCCCTGATGACCAAGAGCCCATAGTCCCACACAATGGGACTATTGCATCAGGAATATCTGGAAACCCAGGCAAGACACGGAGGAGGAAGATATTCGCCTCAGGGGAGCTGCTGCCTCTATGGCTGGATGAATAAAATCTGGCTGAGGTGGCAGACAGTTGCTGCAAAACAATCCTCAGTGCCCCCCTGCACCTGCTTCCTCTAGTTTGTGTCTGTGCTGCATGACACCCTTGGTTCCTGACCGAGTTTCTCTCCTAAACTTTGAGAAACTCTTGCCTTAGGCGCTCAGCTTGTCATGAGGACCATTACTATGAAAGCACCCCCTCAACTCCCTGGACCCACTCTTGTTCCGCCAAAAAGTTAGCACAGAAAATGCTCTGCCATCGGACAATCCTTTCTTTTCTGAAAAGTCTCTTGTCCCCTTGCAGTCAACCAAAGACCATCACATGTACCTGAAGACCAATTAGAAAATCTCCCGCTTCTGAAAATCACACCTTAACAGAATGCTTCCCAATCAGACATGCGCTTGGTATTTGCTGTTTTTTACTTGATAATGCTTACTCTCCTCCTGACACCCTTGAACCCTTGCTGCGACAAAACACAAGGGCAGGATGTCCCCATGCTGCCAGCTTATGAGTAAACGGCCCTTGTTAATTCTGTCTCGGACTCCGTTGTGCTTTTGACAACATCACTTCTGCTCTTGTCATTATGTCTGTTTTCATTTTAGGCCTGTGGAATGGCCCTCCTATGCCTCACCTTTGGCTTATATGCTGTCACTGTCCTGCTCTTCTGGGACTGGTATTGGTATGAGAGCCACCCTGGCTTGGGATCACAACAGTAAATGCAGCCAAGAGGAATCAGGGCCCACATTGGCATGCCATAAAGGGGGTGGGTGTGGTAAGCTGTTTCTGCAATCCCCTCATTGCTGTTTTCATGATGATTCATTTCTATGCAAGAAAGGGTCTATATTTTCCATTTGTATGTATCTTCCAGGCCTGGTTTTCTGGTCTCTCTAATCCTGTGGTGTGTTTGGATTAAATCTCCTTTGCCCTTACATTAGCCTGAGTTGGGTTGTTTCGCTTGCCAAAAACCTCCTGACAGATAGTCTCTTTGAAATGAGAAGGAACCCAACATGGTTTTACCAGGAACGCTGCTTCCTGAAAGTGCTGACCTCACTCCCAGGGGGGATAGATGAGCATGGGATTTCAAGGAGGGTTGAAGCAGAGCACGGTGCAGTGTAGAACAGAAGCACAGAAGGGGCATCCAAGGACTTCAGAGACTTCCCTTAAGGCCTGTCCTGCTTCCAAGAAATGCAGTCATGGGAGCAGAATAATGTGGAGGAGTCTGAAAGCTCAGAATTGCATTAAGTGACTTTCCCATATGCGAGTTATTTGTCTATTGGAAATAAATCTATCTGAATGTTGTATCGATCTTTTTGCCAGGCTGGCAAAAGTCCCAGGGAGAGAATTTACCACTGAGGAAGGCTGGGGGTCATTGCCTTCATTATGATATCCGTTTTTAGAAGCTCCTTCGGAATCTTGAAAATGTTCAGATAAAACTAGTAATTTCTGGATCACCACAGCAGTGAGATATTCTAATCTGGCTTCGGGAATCAGAACTGTGGTTAATTAATGCCTTTCCTTCAGGCCGAGAACAAGAATGTTATAACACCTGAGGCTGTACTCAATTCCAGATTAGCATATATTATACTCAGTGATAACTGAAATTGCTCTGAAAATGTGTGGTGACAGCTTCAAACCAGATCCTGTTTATGAGTGCTTTGCAATTGGTGAGTTATTCAGAATGTAGGAAGAAAAGGCAACCAGAGATAAATGACCCCAGTTGTATTTTTCTGCATTTATTATCAGTATATCTTAATTACTTCTCTTGAAGTAGGTGTTTTTGATAACATTTGATTAAATATTCAAGTTTTCTTTTGGTTTGTCTTTTGTGGAGGATCCTGATGTAAGGAGGGATGATGTTGGAGGAAATCATGCTGGAAAAGTTAGTATGAGTGAAATTACATGTCTGGTTTCCAAAGATTCATTTGGAGGCTTAGTCAGGTGAGGGGCTTACATTTGATTTTTAGCTTGTTTGGATTTTGTTAGGAGCCTATTGGAAGACATGCTCACTAAACTGGTACCTTTACTTTCTGATCATAAGACACCTGAATTGTGATTTTACCTTTTCAATCAAATCTTCTTGTAGAAGCCATGGAAGTGAGAGATCTAGAAAATTGGAAGGGCCAGGCATTCTCGGGAAATCACAGTGGTACCCTTTAGCACTATTTATTTCCGGTAAAGAGTTTTGAATACTTTATCAGTGCAGTGTAATGCATTAAACAGCACAGGAATTAAGCATCTTATATTGTCAATTTTACATGAACCATGGATGACAAAGATTTTAGAATAATGTATTTTTGGAGGATGGGCTATATAATATTTATCTCTGTATATCAGGCACCTGGCTAGCATACTCTCTGACCTATGTTGGCACCTAAGAAATAATTGAATAAATGAATAGGATAATGACCTTTGAGGATTTGTAGCATACATCAGGTATCTCACCCTTTTTCGTAGACTTTCTTTTCTTTCTGTTTTTTTTTTTTTTTAAGTCATTTCATTCAGCTAAAGTGGTTTCAGGGAACACTTTGTATCAGGAACCTCATAGGTGGCTTTGAATCAAGCAAGAGTCCCTGCCTTCTGAGATTTCACACCGCAATGACCATTGGGAGGGAACGTCTTTGACAATCTTATCAATTGTCTTTGAACAATCGAGTCTGTCATTGGTCAGTCTCCACTTGAGATGTTGGAAGGATGACAACCGCAGCTGGGGGAGGAGGGCAGTGGGAAGGGTCCTGATTGCTTGGATATCACCCAATCAGAGAGGTGATGCACTTGAATGCGAATACCTTTTGAAACAAAAGTACCCACATGAGGAATACAATGAAACAAGAAAAGAAAATTTTTGTGAACTAAATTGCATTAATTAACCCGGAAAGGGAGATGCTAGTTGACTCCAAAGCCTTGGTGAGCAGTCAATCTCTCCTTTTGTGAAGCCAGAGTGTATTTCTTTGATTACAATCTCTTAAAAAGTGAGCATCCTCTTTTTATAAAGACTTTATTAATCAATAATGGGGCATGTTACTAAAGACCTCTGTTAAATTAATTTTAATAACTAATAAAGCTCAAGCAGAGCAGAGAGCAAAATCAGGTCTTTTTTCTTAAAAAAAATGACATCTGCATTACTGCTTATGTTGAACAGAACTCTTCTAATATAACTGTGACCATCTGAAAACTGCCTCTCAAGCATAACTTGTGGATTTGAAGTAGAACGCGTCATTGCTTACTAAATGAAATAATGTAGTTTAGGATTGGTATATCCCTTTATTAATCTTTTTTGGGCCCCTTTTCTTGTTTAAAGGCCTATTTCCTTTTGGTTTCTTCTGATTTGTTTTTCCTACTTTTTCTTTGTCTTCAGTCTGCTGAGGTTTACTAGTCTGAAACCCACACTCATTATTTACCCTCCCTCTGCTCTATCCTCCAACATCGCTACTTCCTTACTTCCCGAGTCCCTAAAAGATCTATAATCTTCCACCTTCTTTGGGCTCAAGAGTCCTTTGGAGGCCTTTTAAAAAAATTCCTTATATCCAATCAGATTTCAAGAACTTCATATTATACATTCAAATTATTTTTGCCCCTGTTCTTTTCCATCTATATTCCTGGCGTCCTGTAACCTCATTTCCTCTTCCCTGAACTATTACAAGATGCTGACCTGGTCTCTCTGTTTCCAGTAGCTTCCCTCTTAGTTTCAATTTGCATATTAAAAGTGGATTCATCCTTATAAAGTGGAGCTGTGATCATGCAGCTTCCTGCCCTCAAATTTTCCATGATATTTCATCCTTATTGAAGCAAATACAAATTCTTAGATTAGCACACTGGTTTCCACATTCTGATCTTATCTCTATTGGCTTTATTTCTCCTGAAACACACCCTATGTTCCACGAAACTGGATTTCTTGTGACTATAGAATGACACTGTCCAATGCTGTAGCCCCCGATCATTAGCAATGAGGAGCAAATATACAATGGATAGACCATATATAAAAGTAGAACTCTAACCTATAATGTGCAGTAAATAGCCTAGAAAACCAACCCATGATCTACAGCAACCAACCCAAGAAGCCAGCCTGCTACCTGTAAGTGAAACTCAGACCACTCACTATCTCTAACAAGTCCATGGGTAGCCAGACAATAAGCTCTGTAACAGTCATCCCTAAATGGCCAGGACTTGACTCATACCTGATGGTTTCTCTGAGGCTTGTCCCCACTTCCAGCTTAGGACAAATCAGAGAAAGCCAAATATGCATCCTAACCAATCACACAAGCTGCCACAGTTCTAATTAGCTTTCCTACAGCTTCTCTGTGCCAACAGCTTCCAATCAGGGCATACCTACTTCCCTTTTTTCAGTTGCAAAACTTCCCTTGTGCTCTGCCTGCCTTTGAATCTCTGCCAAAACAATCAATAGTGGCTGACTCCCTTGCTAGAGCAAACTCTGAGTAAATAAATAATCTTAGACTATTTTCATTTGGTTGGTCTTCACTTATTTCCAAAATGGCTATTTAAGCTTAAATTAATTAAACTTACAGAAAATTAAAAGTTCAGTCCTTCAGTTTCATTAGCCAGATTTCAAGTGCTCAGTGGCCTAATGTAGCTAGTGGCTACCATACTGGACAGTGTAGATATGGACCATTTCCATCACCTCAGAAACTTTTACTGGACAACTCTATATATGCCTTGGGTTTTCCTACTGCACGGTACTCCTGCTTGAATTGCCTCCCTCACGTTTACACCTGTTAAAGTCCTACCCGACTTCATAACCTTGCTGGTTACTTCCCTCAGGAAGCCTTCACTGGTTCCTCTATTTAGATATAATCCCTAATTTCCTAGATTCTACCTTTCTTATGGTACTTACCACAGTCTCTCTTCTTGTTCCATGATCTCTTCCTTCCTGCTGTATTGTAGAAACTTTGATCTTGTACTTCCTACAGAGTAGCCCCGTAAGAACTTTTTTCTCTTTTCCCCTTCCTTCCTTTCTTCCTTCCTTTTTCTTCCTTCCTTCCTTCCTTCCTTCCTTCCTTCCTTCCTTCCTTCCTTCCTTTTCTTTCTTTCTTTCTTTCTCTCTCTCTCTCTCTCTCTCTCTCTCTCTCTCTCTTTCTATTTAAATGTGGGCTTGGAGAAAAAAAAAAGGATCAGATTGAATTACTCTCTTTAAGAAGCCATGGAATGACATATGGAATTGGATTTCGTGTTTTTCATTTGGGACATAGAATGTACAGTGTTGACATGGCTTTGTTCTTTTCCTCCTGACTCTGCGTCTGTAATCCTCTAGACAGCTTGAACACTAGGAGGCTGTTTATAAAGTTAGCTGGGGATCATCTCAGCATCTCCTAGTGCTATTTCTCAAAAGTTGTGTAGGCCTTCAAAAGTTTTTTCGTAGACCGGTGACTGAGGGCTGGTGGGAGGGGGGAACAACAGGGCTAAGATTCCCAAAACACTTTTAGAATGGTTAACTTTTAATAGTGTCTTCAACACACCAGGCAGATTTATTTCTCTGTGCTCATATTTTCCCCTTGCCTGAATTATGACCCCAAGCTTTTCTACCCTTATGCCACCTCTGTTCCTGGTGAACTTCCTTCAAATGTCAAGGTAAATATCACATTGTCTATGAAGTCTTCTTGATCTCATCAAATGGAGTCATTCTTTTCTTAGGCTGTTTATCAATATTTGCTTGTCCATCTCTATTCTCACAGTGCGGTGGATGAACATAAGTACTAAGCCTTAAAGTAATGTTAGTAGGAGATAATACGCACTGCCAATGGGAAGAATTTAACCCACTATATTTCTTTTTCTGAAGGTTGTTGTTACTGTTATATATGGATACCTTAAGATAAGGAAACTTTAATGTTTCTCTCCCTTCACCACCTACCTAAATCCAAAGGTCATGAGCTCATCATTTCCTAGAGTGGAGCTAACAAACCCTTTCTTCACTTGTATACCAGCAGAAATTATGTCTAGGAGAAAATACTTACTATTTTGTGGGTGCATAAGGTTGGGAAATCTGCCAGAAACAGAAATTGACCATAGTCTTGGAACTTACTTACTTGTCAGAATGTATAGGATATCCTGGTCTAATGAGCGAGACTATAATTCTAGGTCACTAGTTAGGGATGCAACTTTAAAGTGAAGACAAAAGGAAAAAAGAGTGGGAGAAGAAAATGAACCATCCATGCAGGGCATCTTTGAATGGACTAGGCAGAGGAGCCATTTTTGGGGGGAGGGGAGGTCAAGAGAGTGAGGTGTCCAGTGACATAGTAATTGATCCCATCCATCACCATCACTCCCCTACTCTGTCAGGTTTGGAAAACATTTCCTGAACCTTTCAACAGAGAACTACCTAAACCTTTATTACTGTTTAGTTGTTTCGGGGGGGGGGGGGGAGTAGGAAAGCATTTAGAATGGGTAGGCGTGCCCTGCTCTGATATTCATCAAACATTGGTCCACACTCTCACTCTTGGCAATTGGGTGTCAAGATACAAACAGCCAGCCAGAGAAATGACAAGAATGTTTTCCTTTATGCTACCAATCTTAGAGGGTGCTGACAAGGGGAAAGGATCTGCCCGTCAGAACGATTAGTATGGAGTTACAATAATTATTCATTCATTTATTTAACAATATTTGGAATAGAATTTTGGAAAAATTGTTGGTTTGAGCTAAACTGCTTGAGAGCAGATGCTGTATCTTAGCTCTCTTCATGTTGTGAATGTGCCCACAGTGTCTGATAACCTGGCCGGTGCTTTAAAAGAAGAGTGAATTACTGAACCTGTTGATTTATGAGGCTCAATTATTGGGCTAGAAGCAAAGGTACTAGCTATTCTATTGGGGGATAATTTGAGAATTATTTTTTCCAATTCATGGACTTTCTCTTTCAGGCAGGAGGAAGAAATGTGGATTTAACTTGAACAGCTAAGGCCAGAATCCCCTTGTGAAGACAAATTACAGAATTATGAGATCTCCGAGCTGGGAGAATCTTAAAACCCGCTTATTTCCATTCTTTTATTCTGTGGGTGAAGATACCAAGATTCAAATAGTTTCCACACAGCTGTATAATGTGAAAATATTCTTTTAGTCTTGCCAACTGCCAGGTTAATTTAGAGGTTTGGGCTTTATAGTTCAAGTTCCCATTTAATTTCTCAAAGTTCATGAACCCTTCCCACTTGGACACAGGTCTGGGTGTGGTGTTCATTGTTTCCCTCCTTTCATCCTGCTTCTTTCAACCCACTTCCAGGGAACTCAGCTCACTCCCACCTTTGCCTCCTCCTCTCCTGCAGACTCTGGAAGAAACCTGCATTCAGCCCGAGGACTCCTTTTAGTTTTTCCATCCACTCTTTGCCACGACCCAGCTCTGAACCTCCCCCAACACACCAAGGACTCAGGGGGAGAGAGTGCCATTTAATCATGGAAACACATAGTTTCCCTCCCACCGCCCCCCCATCTGAACATTTTCTTTCCTAACAGGAACAGATAAATAAAGGGGTTTTTAAAAACCACGGCAGTGTTTTAAAAATCCATTGTCCACTGATCCTCACATCAATCCAGGGTTGCTAGGGGTTATTCAAGGACCAAGTGTGAGAAGCTAACCTGCATTAGTTCATGGAGTGAACTATGCAGGAGTGGAAACACATCAGAGCACATGCTGCTGTGCTTTCTCGTGCAATTCTTCTGGGGTCCGGGTCAGAACTATGACTTTTCCTGTTGCCTTGGCTGGAGAGAGGCCCAGTAATCTTGTGTCTTGGTTCAAAAGAATGAGCAAGATGAATTTATAGCTCTGTTTTCTGCTTTAAGTTCCTGAAAATCCAAGTAATGGTGACTTAAACAAGCTGGGGTTTATATTTCTCTTATAGTAGGAGTCTTGTAGGTGAGGGGTAACAGGGTCAGTTCTGTGGCTTGGTGATGTTGGAGAAGTGTCAGGAAAACAGGTCCTCTGCCGACCAAGGCCCCAGTGGTAGTGGCCAGGGCCTGCGAATTAATGGACAATCTGAAATTTTAATTCGGTTTCATTATAATGGACAGGAGAAAATTCTATTACACACGCATGCAGGAGCATTCCAGAAAGACTAGCTCTCCAGGCAGCCAGGCAGGGGTAAAAAAAGTTTATATATCAGCATAATTGGCGGGGTGTTGGTGGTCAGAGCTTCAGTGGGAAAGTATGGGAGGTTCTGATAAAGCTTGCTATACGTTTACACATTTTCTCATTCAGGTGCTGGTGCTGATGGTCATTCTCCTTCCTGGCTGGGAGCTCCCTGGAGGGGGATTTATGGCGGCAGAATCCTCACATTTTCTAGGTGCTAAGGATTAGGCTTTGCCCTCAGAGGAGGCTGAATTTCAGAAAACTCTTTTGAAATGAGGGAAGTTTGGACAAGATTTCTTTCTCAGCTGCTGTTTGTTCAGGTGTTTTCATTCTGAAGTAGTCTTACTGCCCTTTTGGTGGGTTTTGTGAGTCCCTTTAGCATCTCTGTGTCTCATGGTGGCAGGGGCCCACTGCGAATTCCGAGTGGGAGGTGGACAGTGTGGGGCAGAGCATTTCTCCCCCGGGCTGTCTTCTATGGTGGGGGGAATCTCCTCCCTCAACACAGTCATCAGAACCACCTCCCCCTCAGGGATCTTTATAATATTAAAGATTCTCAGGAGCTCGTGCAAATCTGATTCTGTGGGTCTGGGTGTGTGGTTGGGGATTTGGGGGAAAGGATCTGTGATCTGCACTTATAGAAACCTCCGGCAGGCCTGGAACCGCTTCAGGAGAGAAGCAGCACTGCCTCACTGAGTACTCTTTGCACACAGACGCCTGCTACTACGATTGCCTGATACTGGGGGCTCCCTGAGGTTTTGGACATTATGGAGTTTGTGACCTCTGGCTCAGAACTGACTAGGTAGCCCTGATGCTTCACCATTTTTCTCAAAGCTAGAATGTAATGTATGCACTTGTGTCAGCATGTGAGCTCTTAGTTGGTTGGTCCCATGGTTAGAAGTAAGGTTGTAAGATCACTTCTGTCTCCAACCAAGGCCATTATAATATCAAGATAATCATCTAGGAAGCGAAGGATACTTTGCATTCAGTTTGAGGTGATATTTTAATGTGACTGAGAGGGGCTCTTTGGGCAAACACCCATTTTATGGATTTTGAGAGGAAAAAAGGAGTGATCTAAGTGCTGGCACACACAAATGGGGGAAAATATTGAATAGACAACGCATGGCTGTGTTTGTAAGGATGCTCAGCAGAAACAGATTCTCATCCGGGACCCCAGAAAGTGGACGCACAGTTCTGAGTTCCGGAGGCCCTTGCTATGTGGTCGCCATGGCCTCTGAGTCTCAACTTTCTCATCTGTAAAATGGCAATCATACTCTTCTTTAAATGAAATAATGTACACCAATGTGCTGAATAAACCATGAAAAGGCATCCTTCATGATTTCCAAATATGGGGATGGGCCAAAAAGAGGTCAAGCAAGTTATTCAGAGGGGTTTGTTCAGCCCCTGAGTGGGGGTCTTCACTGTCGTTCTCTCGCTGTCTTTCAACAGGAATCCTGCTAAACTGGCTTAGCCAGAATCTCCCATCCTGGATATCAGATCACCCTTAATATCTACTTGGGTTCCTCACCCTCACTACCCTCCACATGCTATCTGAGCACCCTGGCCTACCTTTAGCACGTATCCCGTGAGGTCAGTTTAGCAAGAATTACCCCACCGTCTTAGTCGTTTTTTGTTCACTGACTCCCCACTTGCCTAGCTCCTTGGCTATAGTATTTCTACTTTTCCTTGCTGTATTCTGACTTGACCCCAATCGCTCTTTCCTACTGCAAAATCCATTCCAGCGATCCCTGCACCTATTGCAATGGTCCTGAATAAAGTTTGCCTTAACAGTCTTTAACAAGTGTCATGAATAATTTTTACTTTAATATATCCTATGCTTCTCTCAGACCTGCAGTGTTGTATCTTATTTCATGGACCAGTTTGTTATATGTATAATGTTTCCCTCGACCACTCCTTGAAAAACGTATGTATGTGTAGTGAAATAAACTTTTATAACTATTTCCAGCCAGGAAAATAATTCAGACTGTTTGTTCCCATGTTTGATATAGCCGGTGAAAGAACTAGCTGATAGAAATGTAGAGTAAGTCTATTCTTTGGACACTAAAAGTCTATAAGAAGGAACACAGAGATGTCTGCTCAAGTCTGCCCAGGGGGAAACATAGATCAAGATGGAGTGGTCGAATGTGAATTGCTTCGTCTAAAAATGACACAACCATTTTAGTATAATAGGGGCTGGCATCTTTGTTTTTTAAGCCTGGGTTTAGGAATATTTACAACCCAGTGGTTCTGGAGTCTTGAGGGATTTTACCTCCCTTCTATTCCACAGTTGTTGGTTTCTCTAACATCGATTTCTGTAGCTATCTTCAGCTTTACTCAGAACAGAGGTTTGACTGTGGTTTCACAAATTGGAGATGGAGAATGTGTTTTTAGTTTTTATTTACTTTCTGTTATCACGAGGCACTTCCAACAAGTCTCAACCTTGTGAAACAGCTGATCTCCCTGAGATCTACTGAGTATATTAACATCAGGAGAAGCAAGAGGGGTTAAAAATCTTTTGTTTGTTCATTTGTTTTCTTTTTTCTAAACTTCACTTTGTACATACGTGCCAGGAGGATCTGGAAATCCACAGCTCAGTGGAGAAAGCACAGGGTGGGGCAGCATCACCACTCAGAAACACTTCCCTGTCACCAACCATGTTATGTTCACAAATCCTCACGTTGAAAGAATCTCGAAGAGATAACTCTTGACATAAAATGGAGCGAATTCTTCTAAGTGTAGGTGGAAATGAGTGAAGCCCACTAACTTTGGTTTTTAACTGTAATTTACCACGTTAAGTAAAATTACTTTCAAACTGCTGTGTTTATTTATGGTTCCCAAATTAATCATATGGTTAAACCTATTCTACTTCTATAGTTGCTTTTGGCTCTAAAGACGAACTGATATTTGGAATTGAGAATTTCCCATTTTGTGCTTCCCTCCAAGTTGGAAATCCTAAGTACTTCAGGGAAGCTCTGCTAGTAAACATGAGATTCAGGGAAAAATCATGTTGGAAGCCCCTTCTCAATAAATTTTGGAACATGAAAGTTGAAGGATGTCTAGCTGTCAGGAACAAGCCTCTTTCTTTATGTGGCTTGGTAGCTGCCTAAGAGATATTAAACCCAGAGAGCATGCCTTCAAAGCTATCACATCCTTCTGCTAAAAGCACAGGGCTCTCAAGAATTTCTGTGTGTCTGTGGATTGCATAGGAGGCCAAATCAGCGTTACCCTTCCTGGTCTCCTAATTATAGGTTCAACAGGGAAAAGTGAATCTAATGAGGGATACCTTTCCTGGTACGGTTATTTTTAGAGGCATATTTAGGTGACAGAGATTCTATTCAAGTGTGTCCATTATATTTAAAGGTAACCTTAGGGAGGGCATATGTTTTAATTTTTTCTCTGTGGTAGAGCTGGCTTCTCACTGGTGCAGTCAAGCTTTCTCACCTGGCTCCCTTGTGATCAGCAAAATGCCAAGAGACAGAGTGACACTCGGCAGGCTCTGATAGCAGATCCAATCCGTGACCTTTGCCTCATTAGCAGCCTGACCCAACCAATCAGAAAAGCCTGCCTTTGATTCTGGTAGCACAGATGTGGCTGTGACAGGGACAGCAATGGCCTCTTTGGTGTGGCTCCAAGATGAAGCTGTGGTTCTGTTTGAAATGCTTCATCAATGCAGACATACCAACTTAGGATGTCTTTCACTGTCTTTCTGCCTCTCCGTATCTTGTTCTCTCTTTAATTAAAATGACAAAACGTTCAAGTTGCCCGCTGATCTAAGGTAAACGCAGGCAACTTTGCGACCTTTATTTCCCTTTTCTCAGAAATGCATTAAATGCTCACAAATGTGCATTGAAATCCAGTATCTGGATCTTTAGAATTTTTTTATTAAAAATGTTTTAACTGTTTGTTTGAAATACTTACAGACTTATGAAAAAAGTAGCAAATTAGTATTAAAAAATCCAATATGCCCTTCACCCAGCTCCCCAAATATTAACATCCATCTTACATAATCTTAGTATAATGATCAAAACCAGGAAATTAACATAGGATACTATATAACTCATCTACAGGTCTTATTAAAAATTTTCCAATTTGCCCACTAATATCTTTTTTCTGATCTAGAATACAATCTAGAGTCATGTATTGTATTTAGTTGTCCTGACTTCTGAGTCTCCTCCAATCTGGGTCAATTTCTCAGTTTTTCTTTATCTTTCATGACTTTAACACTTTTGACGAATACCAGTCAGTTATTTTGTAAAATCTCCCTCAATTTGAGATTGTCTGTGTTTTCTTCATATCCAAATCAGATTATGAATTTTTGGCAAAGATATCACAATCATGATTCTGTGTCCCTTTCAGTGCATCACACTGGGGGAATGTTGCAGTGTGTCACTTTTGGTGATGTTGGTTTTGATCACTTGGGTAAGGTGTTGTCTGACACTGTAAGTAGACTGTTATCCCCTTTGAAATTAAAAAGTGTGTTGTGGAGAGATACTTCCAGATTATACAAACATACTATTTCTCATCATATCTACTTATATCTGTGAATTTTTTCATAGTTGCTTAGTGGCGGTTCTCTTTTATTTTAATATAGTCAAAAATTCAATTTAAAAAATCTCCATTATGTCTTTATGAATAAAGAGTTAGTAAATTATAAAATGAAATGTCAAGTAATAGTAGTAACTTCAAGGGGATCGCAAGGTACAGCTTCCATTTACAAAATAAATAAGTCATAGGCATGTAATGCACAGCACAGTGACTGCAGTAAATATGTACATTTGAAAGTTGCTGAAAGGGTAGTCTTAAAAATTCTCATCACAAGAAAAAAAATGTAACTGTATGATGACAGATGTTAACCAGACCTATGGTGGTGATCATTGTGATATATACACAAATATCAAATCATTGTACTGTACATCTGAAACCAATACAATATTAGATGTCAATTATACTTCACTTAAGAATAAATAGTAGTAATGCTATTTGTTGAGGATGCTTTTATTTTAGAAAAGAAATATGACTATGTTTTTGAATTTTTGCAACTAAAACTATTAGCAGATGAATGAAATCAAAGAACTAAATAAATGAAGAGATATTCCATGTTCATGGATAGGAAGACTCAATATTGTCAATACATTAGTCCTTTCCAATTTGTTCTAAAGAATCAATGTTATCCCAGTCAAAATACCAGTGAGTTACTTTGTAAATATTGACAATTTGACTCAAAGGCATAAATAGAATGGGAAGAGACCCAGAATATCCAATACAACATTGAAGGAGAAGAACAAAGTTGGGCGACTGATGCTACTCAACTTCAAGACCTACTGTAAAGCTACGGTAATTAAGTTAGTGTGGTATTGGAGAAGAATTGACAAATAAATCAGTGGAACAAAATAGAGAGCCCGGACATAGAACCACATAAATGCAGATAAGTGACCTTTGACAAACAAGCAATGGCAATACAAGGAACAAAGATAGACTTTTCAACAAATGGTGCTGGAGCAACTGGATATCGAATGCAAAAAAATGAATGTAGACATTGACATTACATCCTTCACAAAAATTAACTCAAAATGGATCACAGAACTAAATATAAAATAAGAAACTACAAAACTGTTAGACACTATAAAACTGTTAGGACATAGGAAAAAACCTAGATGACCTTGACTATGAAGATGACCTTTTAGATATAACACCAAAGGCACAATCCATCAAAGAAATACTTGATGAACTGAACTTTGTTAAAATTAAAAATTGCTCCGCAAAAGACAAGGCCAAGAGAATAACGACACAAACTGAGAGAAGATATTTTCAAAAGACACATCTGATATGTGTCCAAATACATAAGGAACTCTTAAAATTCACCAATAAGAAAACAAAGAACCCAATTAAAAAAATGGGCCAAAGACCTAGATAGACACCTCTGAAGTAATACAGATGACAAATAAGCATATAAAAAGATACTCTACATCATATATTATCAAGGAATTTTAAATTAAACAACAATGAGATACCACTATACACCTATTAGAATGGCCCAAATCCAGAAAACTAAAAACACCAAATCCTGCCCAGGATGTAGAGCAACAGGAACTCTCATTCATTGCTAGGGGATTGCAAAATGGTACAGCCACTTTGAAAGAGAGTCTGGCAGTTTCTTAGAAAACTAAACATTTTCCCCATGTGATCCAGCAATCATGCTCCTTGGTAGTGACCCAAAGACTCAAAAAGTTACGTCCACATAAAAAAACACCAGCACACAAGTGTTTATAGCAGGTTTATTCATAATTACTAAAACTTGGAAGCAACCAAGATGTCCTTCAGTAGGTGAATGGATAAGTAAACTGTGGTATATCCAGACAATGCCAAAAAAGAAATGAGCTATCAAGCCATGAAAAGACAGGGAGGAAACACATGTATATAACTAAGTGAGAAGTCAATTTGAAAAGGCTACATACTGTATAATTCCAACTATATGCCATTCTGAAAAAGGCCTAACTATGGAGATAGTAAAATAATTAAGGGTTTCTAGGTGTTAGGAGATGAAGAGGGATGAATAGTCAGACAATAGTCTTCTAGGGAGTGAAAATACTCTGCATGATACAATAATGATGAATATATATCATTTACATTTGTCTAAACCCACAGAATATACAACACCAAGAATGAACCATAATGTAAACTATGGACTTTGGGTGATTATGGTATGTCAGTTTATGTGCATCAATTATAACAAATGAACCACTATGTAGGAGGACGTTGAAAATGGGGGAGGTTGTGCCTGTGTGGAGGCAGGAAGTATATGGGCCATCTCTGTACCTTCTTCCCTTCAATTTTGCTGTGAACTTACAACTGTTTTAAAAGAAATAAAGTTTCGGTGAAAAAAAAAGTGTTAGTAGAACCATGTAATATTATTTAAAAGATATATAAAGAAATAAGAATCCAAGGGTGAAAATAAAGGGCTTTGAGGTCTAAATCCCATTTTATCATTGTTAGTATTGGTATTTTTTTTTTTTTTTTTTTTTTTTTACCAACACCAATGGTCTTTGGCACTTTATTAGACTCTTGGGTTAAAGAAGAATCCAACATACAATACATGAACCAGGATACTATTTCAAACATTCACTGAATAAAGTAAGTGTACTTATTCTAAATGTCTAGGTCCAACCTCTTTTCTGCCTTCTTTCATATCAGGCACAGATATTTAAAAAGTAAATTAAACATAATGCTCTTTTAATAGGATGGCATATATTTAGACTGGGTGCTGGGAGTGTTGGTTGGCTGGGTTTGGCCTAAGACCAATTTATCCTGAAACCACAAAGTCAAAATCAAAGCACAGTGTCGTTAGTGTTATCAAGGATTGAGGAGAAATCAGTATGAAGATTGAAATTTGACAGAATCAATGCTTGATGAAGGGGGTTCAGATTCATCTATCTTGCCGTTCTGGTCCTTGCTGCTGTGTGGTTCAGACTAAGAGCTAATAGTTACTGGTTTCTGCACAGAAAAAAAAAAATCAAATGCACTGAACATGAATGTGATTGAGTGGGAGTCCTTTGAGAGACCCTGAAATATCTGGGAACTGGTGTCTAGGGAAGAAGCCAGAAGATGACCCTCTTTGAAGTCTGACCATGATTGGAGGCTTGCTCTTCTCTACTTAATCCTGAATCGTTTGGGAAAGGGCAACCTTGAACATGTTTTATGCCTTTAAAAAGGTCAATGAAAGGGTCTCCTAACCCTATAAACTTTGTGACATTATTAAAGCATTCCAACTTTTAACCAGTAAATGATGGGTCTTTTTACCATTTGTGATTTAAATAATTCCTCCAAATCCCTCATTTCCCAGAACTTGTAAAGACAATTTCAGGCATCTCTTCGTGCATTTTCAGAGCATCATTAAATTTTTTTTATTGTGGTAAAATATATAAGCGTATTACTTTTACAGTGACTGAAGAGGTCAATTCATCCCATAAAATGAAGAATAATGAAAACACTGAAATAATACTTTCATCAGAGAGATGTGCAGTAACATTTCTAACAGGGAACTCTTCATGGAGAAAGAGCTTATAGAAACAGGAAAAAAATAAGTAAGGATATGTGTGAAAAATGGAATGGAATAATAACTATTTGTTTTGAAAATAGAGATTCTATACTATTTCCTGGATTTTTTCTGACTACATAAGAAAATGGAAAAAGGAAATATACCATTCATTTTATTCTACCAAGGTACATATCCGTCAGGCCATTTATGGGGATAATAATGCATATTCTCAGCCATTTCAGCTCCCTCTGCTTTTTTATTCTGACTTGGTCATCCCCTTCATCTGTTTTTATTAGAAGGCTGAATAGACCTGGATTGGAGATCAATAAGAATAATGATGGCCAGTTCAATGACTCACATAGATGTCACTGCCAAGGCTTTAGAAAAAAGCTCTGACTTCCTGTGAATCCCATTATCCCTGGCTCCCAGCATCCCCTTTGAGAAGCAGGTGCTACTTCATAAGGCTGCCCAGGGCACCCCACTTACTGCTGAGCAGGTTAGCAGTTGCTGGATGGGGAAAAGCAGCTCTTTTCCCCTAGCATTTCACCATGCTATGTGCTTAGTATACCATATAAGAGACAGCAAACACGCCAATCATCAGGCATTACGAATTTAGTTCCTTCCAAGTCTGGGTAGATAATCATATTGTTAGTTATTGGAAATCTGATACTTCTTGTAAGTGTTTATTAATAGCAGGGCAGTTTTGCTTGCTCAAAAACAGTAAAAAGCTTTTTGTACCATGTTTCAGTTTGTTTAATACAAACCAACATTTATAGGAAAGTTAGATGTAATTCAACTCCATTAGTAAAATGACATGCTATTTACAAATAAAATACTCAAATCAGCTGAGGTCTAAAGAATTCTCCCCATTCCTTCTCATCCTTTCCTCCTTGTAATGTCTTTTTTGAATGCGATTCAAAAAATATGACTAATTGGTCTGATTCTAACAATGCTAGATCTTTCCATCTTGTTTCCTTAGGAAACATTTGGCTGTACTTTTCAAATTTAATCTGAGGCTGCAGTAAAAATGATTATCGGTTACCAAGTAGGATTCTACAAAGTAAATGTTAGCATTAGCTCATGGTCAGTGGCAACAGTACAAAGAAAGAGCCCAGGTAGAAATGTTAATGTGCTCACCAGATCATAAACAACCAGAAGAGCCCCCACCTCTACCCTATATATTTTTGTCTGTGAGCCAAGGAAGTGGGTATGGCTAAAGATAGTTGATGCCCCTGAGTGAAGAGAGGGGCAAAGTAGAGAGAAGGTACTTTTTTTGGTGGTAGGAATGAGCTTTCCACGGGCCAAGCGAGAATAGTTTCTGTGCCCCATGGGTGTTACCACTGCTTCCAGAGATGCTCACAGTAATGGGTGCAGAGGCTGGTCTTTCAAGGGCAGCAGCCCAACATCCCTAAGCAGCCACAGGAGGGGAGGTGTGGCGGGTGGCTCTTCTGGCTACCGCAGACTATGACCTTGACTTCCTGCTGGTGCCGGCATCAGTGGCATCCACATTGTTTTAACACATACCAGTCCTTCCCCTGTTCTAGAAGTGGATTTGAGTGCTTTTATTTTAGGAAGTTTATTTACCAGCCAGATATGGTGAAAGTTTCTAATTTAATCTAGAGATTGTAGTGGATAAGAAGCCCAGAAAGACAAGGCAAGCTTTTAAGGTATTCTATGCAGAAAATGTAGTGAGTGAGGGAAAGAGTGCATGATTGCAAAGTGTGGCCCCATTGAAGGCGTTTTTGGGGTGGAACTATTCTGAAATTTTAAAATAAAAGTGCAAAGTGAAAAAAGAATGCAGAAATTGCATACACTGTAATTGTGACTCCAGAAAATAAACAAATTTGTGCATGTTACTGTGACTAGGAAGAAACACAATAGAATGTTTAAAATGCCATTTCTACGTGAGGGAATATGGATGAATTTGTCTTCCTTTTGCTCTTTCTTATTTCCAACACTTTCTATAATAAGCATGAATATCTTTCCATAATGAAACATAATGAATAAACTAAGACACATACACATACATGCACACATGCTGAAAATATATTTTAAAGAGGATTTTAAACTATACTAACTGCTGAATTTATGTGGAGCCTGAAATTCCCACTGTAATCCCATTTTTGATTAAAGCATTGTCTTCAGGAGGTTCTCATTTTAAAATATGAATTACTATCTAGTAGAGGGCAACATTAATCCATTAACACCTCAGAATGAAAAATGTATTTGATTCTCTAGCCCGGGTGACTGCAGAGAGCATGAACTATAATGGGGAACACAGGCAAGGTTTGATGAAGAGAGGCCCAGGTCTTGGAAATTCTGGGCCTGTGGAGGGCACCAGCTCCTGAGGTAAATGTCTGAGAGGAAGTGGCACTGAAGGCTTTTTTTTTTTTAAATATATAATTTATTGTCAAATTGACTTCCATACAACACCCAGTGCTCATCCCAACAAGTGCCTTCCTCAATGCCCATCACCCACTTTCTCCTCTCCCCCACTCTCCATCAACCACCAGAGACATCACTACAAGCATGAAACCTGAAGGAATTTTCAAGGTAGGGCTAGCTGGCCTGGCCCATGGGGAGGGCTAAGGAGAACAAGGTAAGGGGAATGAGCAAAAACAAATTTGTCTTACTTTTTGCCCGTGCCTCATGCTTCAGCCAACATGTTTGTTCATAAATCTTTGCGCAGGTATCTGTTTCTTCAGGAAAAATCTCCAGGAGTGAAAATACCATATCAAAGGATGTGGATAATCTAAGACTTTTGATCCCCTATTTCAAGCCCATTCTAGATGAAAAACACTATTTACTATGTGCCAGATTGGGAGCACTTTGTCCTAAAGAATTTCCATGAGACCTCACACAAAAAGGAAAAGCCAGGCTTGCTGCCTAGGACCTCTTGGCTGACTTTTCTGAAAGGAGCCAGTTAAATTCTCTTTTGGTGAATGTTAGGACTTTCGGGGGGGGGGGTGGGGTGGGGGGCTTCAACAGTTGTACTGGAAGCGATTTTGAAGTCGCTTATTCTGCCGAGCAGCTGAAGCCACCTCAATGTGAAAGCGAAACATGCCATCACCGGGGCTCAAGGGATCAGCTCTGGCTCTCTGTGTGTAAGCTCTAGCAGACCTCTTTGTTTACAGCAGTCAAATACAACTGTCTACCAGGGATCAAATTAACTGCAAATAAGCTCTGGAAGGCTGACAACTTTAATTGTCATTTAATAGACCCATTTCCTAAACTCCCTAATATCTTGTGTTGGTTGTGATTGTCGAGGGTCCCGTGAGTAAATCTAATTTAAATTGATGCTTAATTTGGCCAGCATAGAAGAACGACTGGGTGGCAATTGTGGAACAAAACTAAGTAAAATTTCCTTTCATCTGTTGGTGGTTAAAGCATTTGAACTTTAATACTTAAAGTATAGCCCATCTGGAATCCTTAAATGCAAAGCTTTAATTCTCAGAGAAAGGATTTGAAGGTCTCTTTGTCTTCCACTGAAGGTTTTAAAAGGCAGTCAGCAATTAATAAATGAGATCATCAGCAAAATAAAATTCTTTTTAAACCAGATTTTAATAGGCTCATATCTCAACCTTGGCTTAGCAATGTTTAGGACGAAAGGCTGCTGGTTATTTGTATGACCTCTGGGAGACCTATGATGATTAGTAGTGGGGGGGGGGGGAGAAATTATAATCCTTCAGCCATTCATGCTTGGAAGATTACTTTCAATAGGCACATAAATTATCCATGTCTTGCTTTCCTTTGGGGGAATATTTGGAGGCGTTTACAATAACCAGAAAGTATATAATGGATCAATAGTTGCCACAATAGTCTTTTGTGGTGGCTGTTCCTTTTTACCCCTCATTCTCTATTAGGGTCATCCTTGTCAGTTAAAAAAATTATCCGATGTATGTTCTTCACATAAGGTATTTCTCTGCTTCTTTCAGAGCTATCTTCTGTAACAGATGCCAGGCACACTTTATACCGTGTGAGCTTCTCATTAAACCTTCACATGAGATTGGGTCCTGCCACATAAATTAGTGGAGCTTCTCTGACACCCACTTAAGGATTATGTCCTTTTTATTGCCAGCAATCCAAAAGCAGGTTCATTACAAATATGAGTCAGACAGGAGGCACTATAGTATACTCCCATCAATAGCCTTTAGGTTATTTCCCCAATCTTTGAGAAGAGGAAGAACTTGGGCTACCCGAAGGTGAGAGATGGAGTCTTTGAACCCCTAACACAGTTTGCACCCCCAAATTCTTAGATACAATAGTTACACTGAAAAAGCCACTGTTAGGTGGAAAAGTCTCTTAAAGATTGATGCGGTGGAACAGTCTCCAAAACCTGGGGTTAATAAGCCATCCTGGGTTATAAGACAAGAATGATATGGTAGGAAAAAGGAAAGTAAATAGGTGGTATCTAATATGAAAGATAAAATGAGCTTCTAGATGATAGCTCAGATTTGTGCTAAATGCTTGATTTTTTTGTCTAGTTTTGTATGGACTTTACTATAAGCTCTTTCACAAAGTGGCAATTGTGATTTAAATATAAAACCAACAGAATTTGCTCTGATGAAATTTCTTGCCCTCATATTTTCTGACTGAATAAGAGGCTAATGTATAAAAGAACACATTTCACTTTTTCTTATGTAAATAGAAGATGTAGGAAATAATAAAGTGAATCTGAAATAATTAAAACATTTTTTAAACTTCTGAACAACCCCCTTGATATATCCCTATGGCTAAGAAATATATCTTAGTTTCTTTTTCCGAGATTCAAAAACAAGGCCATGAGCTGGAGCTATTTGCTCATTTGAAGTAAATTGCCTTGACAGTGCATAAGAGAGAGAGGGACACTGAGATAATTGGGTTCAAAACAAGTGTTTGCAG
This sequence comes from Felis catus, assembly GCF_018350175.1. Taxonomy (NCBI): domain Eukaryota; kingdom Metazoa; phylum Chordata; class Mammalia; order Carnivora; family Felidae; genus Felis; species Felis catus. The sequence continues at coordinate 13,618,560 of NC_058368.1, read as the reverse complement.
CATGGAGACAGGAAGCCTTTTGCACAGATTAAAAGATGTGTAAATGAATGATTGGGTTAAAGGTTGTATCCCAGAAAAGATACAAGGAGGGATCATAATTCAGTAAAGCATAAAAGAGGAAAAAATATTTGAAGATGCATTTGGTGAACACAACTACCTACTGTGTGAAAGCTAAGCACTGGGGGTGATTCAGGCACATGCTGCAGCAGTCACCATTGTGGGTGCCCTGCCTAGGTCCCCTTAGCTTCTCGGAAGGTCACCTGCAGCTTTGGTGGGCAGTTCCCAACCACACTGAGGACTTTCTCCCTCAAACACCTGGGTCTTTTCGCCAGAGCATGATCTCTGGCTACAGTAGTATATACAGAATATACTACCTGGCAGGCCAGAAGCTCTGGGGAGCTAAGAAAATCTCGGACATAAACCTCAAACAATTGGGGGATGTGAGTTAATGGATAGCTTCTTGGTAGGACAATTCTGGGATGTGAAATGCACTATTTCAGAAGTTTCCCCCACAGGAGTGAGTCTCAGTCGCCCACAATGCTAACATGCTTACTTGAAGTCTCTTCATTTGCTTTTTTCTTTTCCTTGACTCACTTCCCCAGTGCTATACTCTGCTTCTTTGGATCACTTCCCAAGGAAACTACCTGTATCTGAATTTTTTCTCAAGCTCTGCATTCGGGAGAATCCAAACTAAGATATGCCAAATACATGTTTGGTGAAGAAGAATAGGGGGACATTTTTATTTAAAAATATTGGTTTCTTTGGGCACCTGAGAGTCTAAGCTCAGGTCATGATCTCCCTATGTGTGAGTTCAAGCCCTGTGTTGGGCTCTGTGCTGACAGCTCAGAGCCTGGAGACTGCTTCGGATTCTGTGTCTCCCTCTCTCTCTGCCTCTCCCCCACTTGTGCATGTGCTCTCTCTCTCTCTCTCTCTAGAATAACTAAACATTAAAAAATATATTGGGTTTTTTTGAAATGCATAGAATTATTGAATCATATTGTACACCTGAAACTAATATGTTATTAGTTATTTGTACTGTATTAATTGTCCTTGAATGAAAAAATTGATTTTTTCAATTTGCATTTAGAACATTGTTTAGTGGGAATTGAGGATATTTGGATGGAAGGGAGTGTGGGAAAGTTACAAAGAGGAGTTTTTGAGGGAAGTAGCAAGATTGACTCCCAGGCTTGTGGTGATGCGTAATTGATGTGTAATTCAGTAGGAGGTTGCAGTGGGATGTGGTTCTTTGCTTCGGGGCTGGCCACAAAGCTGCAACGATTGACAACGGAAATAGGAAGAAAAAATTTGGGGGTAAAACCCCACAGGAGTAAATGTGTTTAGCATGTGAAGCCCTTGGAATTTCAGGTCTTTCCCTTCAGTTTGTCGTATCACTGGATGCTTCCACATATGAGCATATTCACATGCACATCCACAGCTGCATGTTTCCTTCTCTTCAAAAAAAGACCAAGGTAGGGAAATGAAGGCAAAGAAATCCTAATGTTCTCAGGGCTAAATGACCCCAGAGTGTGTAATGTGTGCGAGTTTTCTGTTTGCTTCAAACATCTGAAAAAGCAAACAAACAAAAAATGCCTTCCTACAGAGTAACACCTGCTATATAGTTCAAGTTGACAAGGCTACATTAGAACTGTTTATTCTTATAAGCATCTTAATTTAGTTGGATCCTCTTGGCATTCAATGTTATCCATTAACCTAGGCCATTTTTGAAGCTGATGGTACAGTCCTGTTTCCTGTATCATATTTTAAAACCCTTTCCCCACTCAGGCTTTTTATAAATTTATACTTCTACTTTGGATTAATAAGGGGTTACCTCTCTGGAGTTTATAAGCCACAGGGTCTAGGTCTGCTCTCAAGGTTCTGAGTTGAGTTACGAGATGACAGAATGACAGCAGTAAAATGGAAGTGATTTTCCCAACCACCCTCTCTCACCATCTGATGTGTGGAATTTTTTCCAGCTTTCACAGCTGAGGCATTGCTAATTGTTGAATTTGCATTAAGATTGTAAGCTCTGGCAAGCCTGAAATTCATTTTGGCTCATTTCCTCTGCCTCATTCCACAAATAGTATCTCCAGCCCCAAATGCTGAGGCCAAGGGAGAAAGATCCTGAGTAGCGTAAGGCAAAACTTTCGTCTTTTTCTTATTGTAGAAAGATGCTTTTGATAGCAGTAAAAAAGAATTCTAAAAATTAGAACATGTTCCCTTAGCAGTACCTTTTATGTGTCACTATAGACTGAAGTCCTTCATATCCTGTGGAGGAGGGACTGAGTTTTTCCATATCAGGGCATTTTGGGCAGAGAAAGGATTAGTTCTTTTTGGGAAGTTTTGATAATTTCTTTCCAGCTTGTTTCAGTTCTAGCAACACCTCAGAGATGGTGGCTGTGTGGGAGGTCGATCTATGTTTAAATCAACACTGATTCAACAATATATTGCAGCCTTTCTTCAGAATTCATCATGTGGTGACAGCAAAAACAATTTCAAGGATAAATGAACATTTTTTGAGGATGGGGATTTTTTTGATGCTAAAAATACTACACTAAATGATGGTGCTTCTCTGAGTTATAAAGAGCTAATGTGGACAGGTTTGAATGGCATGAGGTGTTTCCTCCTATGATTTCAGTTGATTTTACTAAAAGAGGGTCAGATGTACAGGGAGGAGTCATACTGCAAACCCACACCCACTTCGTCTTACTAAACACGTGTAGTTGCTTTCCTAACAGCAAATAGTATAAGTAACAGGTTTCCATCTTAAAATTAGCTTTTAAGAGCATTCATCGATATTCAGTTTTGATAAACACATCCCACCTCAACTACCTACATGGATCATGGTATAAAATTTGATCTTTTCTCCTTTGCATTTTTCCTAGCTGATGAAGCATTATTATTTTATTTTATTAATGAATGAAGTGCCTTTACATATCAGACTGGCAAATAATCCTATTTAATAGCCAAGATAAGAACAAAGGAAAAGATACAAACAAGACATACCATGCCCTCCTCCAAATGAGAAACTCAATAAAATACAGTTGGTTAAATGGATTCTGGGAGGAGAGAAATTTGAGACAAATAAATCACTGATTTATTACATGTTTTGAATTTTGAATTGCTTTGGGATGATACGGATGTAAATGTTAACAACTGGGGCAGCTCAGTGCTTAAAATATTTGTATATAAACAGGAAGAGAAATGATCCTAGTAGGGTTATTTATTTCTTGATGAAGAGAGCAGAAAATGACACTAAGACCTTGTGATCAGCTTTTGCGGATGCTTCAGTTTATAGTATAATGTCTATATTGAAGGAAAAGGACTGAATTTATAGACTGAACTTTAAGAATTCAGATTGGAAGCAGAATTGGGGAGCGGAGGTGGGGAATAACCAAGGATGATGTCACAGGTTTTTCGTTGTTTTATAATGAATCACCCCGCAACTTAGTGACTTAAACAACAATCATTTTATCATCTCTCATAACTTTTGTGAGTTGGAAGTTCAGGAAGGACTCAGTTGGGTGTTGCTGGCTTGGGATGTCTCACATGACTGCAGCCAGACAGTGGCTGGAGCTGAAACAGTGATGGAAACGGGGCTGGGGCCGCTCAGCCATGACAACTCTCATGACAGTTTCAGTGCTCCTCCATAGGATCTTTTCACATGGGCTGTTTTGGGCTCTGGTACACATACCAGTTTCAGAGCAGTTGGGCAGTTTACATGGTGGCTCAGGGGTGGAAGGCCAGTGTTCTAGTGATCAAGCTAGGAGTGTCAACGTTTATGACTTACACTCAGAAATCACTGTCATTTCTAGCACATTCTACCGGTGACTGGGCAGTCACAAACCTGCCCAGATTTAAAGGACAGAGAAACTGAATCTATTTCTTGAAGGAGTATAAAATTTCTAGAAAAACTTAAGAACAGGAGATACTCCTATAGCTACTTTTCAGAAGTAAAGTCTGGCACAGATGGTGGCCAGGTAAAAGCAAAAAAAAAAAAAAAAAAAAAGTAGCGGTATGCTCTTTGTGTGACACATCCTCTCTACACAGTCAGGACACCCTCCCTGCTTGACCTCCTCTGCCCCCATCCCTTTTGATCCCAACCTGCGTTGAGTTGTTTGCATTTTCCGAGCTATGAGTTTGTGGATCCAAACCTGGAAGTGGTGGCTCCTGGCTCTCCCTGGATTTGTGTCTGTCCTACACTGGGTATCAGCCCCCTGCGTGGGTTCTGCTTTAGCCATCTTTTCTCGGGGTGTTTTGTGTGAGCACTTGCTGTCTTAGCCATTGTCGCCAAAGGATCTCTTCCATTTTCCCACATTGCTAGGCCGGTTCCTATACTAGCTGCATCTTTGTGGAGCTGGTGATGACAAAGCTGAAAAAAAGATCAAAGTTGCATTTGTGCATAAAAAGTTAGGGCAGTAAGAATCTTAGAGATCATGCATTCCAGCGTGCATTTGACAAGTGAAGGAATTGAAGTCCAGAGAGACCTACTGATTTTTTCACTAACGCTGGTCCCAGGAATTTGAATTAAGGTCTCCTGGCTTCTGTGAGGGCGCACATAGAAGATTTTACATGTGCTGAACACAGTCATTAGCAACACACATTTCATTTTGTTTTGTTTGTTTTTAGAAGTAACTGTCAATAAGCATTCAGATACCTTTGTTTACATTTTTTTTTAACCTTCCAAAGAAATAGCACTCTTCGTATTTAAAATACAAGAACCACTCAGGGACTTTGGAATGCTGGGAGTAGATGTTTTCATCTTGGCCTGACTCTGCAAGGGACTCAGGAACACCTGCACACCTTGTAGTCCCTCATCCTTAGATTCTTCTGTCTGCCCTCAAATTTACCTGGTACCTGAGGTTTGACAGAGATCAGTTGGGATCAACAATGGTGTTGACTTCTCATCCTGCTTCCTCTGATAAACTTGCTTCTGAGCTGCAGCCAAAATTTAGGACAGAAAGTCAAGCTTGGGTCAAATGATTCTTTACTGCATGCCCAATGTCAAGGTCTCTAGTGGAGAAAGGTTGTGGGTAAAGAGTAAGCTGCTGGAGAATTCTAGAAGAAACTCCTTCTCTCCTCCTCCCAGGGTCTTCAAAGTAGAGATGTATAAAGGATGGCCAAATGGTTCCTTGGATAACATGTAATTTTCCATCCTCAGGAGATTCAATGAGATACTATATTATATTTAAATTTCAGACAGTTAAACACAAGTTACTTATCAGTAACTGCAGACTGTAATGAATAAAGTATGGCATTTTGGAGTCAGAGCCCCAGGATCCAATTTTAGCTATACTACCTAAATGGTTGGGTGAGCTTGGTACCATGGTTTTCTTTTTAAATTTTTACGTTCTTAGCCTATAAAATGAAACCATGCCTGTTATGGGCTGAATTGTATCTCCTCCTCCCGTAATTCGTATACTGAAGTCTTAATCCTGAGTACTTCAGAATGTGACTGTATGTGAAGACAAGGTCTTTAAAAGAGGTAATCAAAGTGAAATGAGGTCCTATAGGTGGCAGGAATCCAGTATGACTGTTGTCCTCATAGGGAGAGGAGATTAGGACAGAGACACACATAAAAGGAAGATCTTGTGAAGAACCTGAGGAAGGTAACATCTACAAGCAAGAAGAGAAACTTAAGAAAGAACCAACTATGCTAACACCTCGTTCTTAGAAGCCTGGCGTCCAGAACTGTGAGAAAATTAATTTAAGCCACCCAGCCTATGAAACGTCATTATGGTGGCCATAGCAAACTGATACAATGCCTTTGGAAAGATTTTAAATTTAAATTACTATACAAATATAAAATTATTACTAAAATAATATTTATAGATGCCGTCCCTCAACATTTTGAGCCTGAGGGAATTTGAGATGTGGGGAATTGGGCAGATCCAAAAAGTACCCAAAAAGCTATGGAGATTTCTCTAGGGCTCCAATAATCAGTGTGTCAAAAGGGCATTTTTTAACCTGGGCTCATTTAATAATAAGATGTGATGGAAACTGACGCATTTTCTAGGCCTGGCCATTTTCTAGGCTGTGGCAGGAAACCCAGAGAGAATGAAAAAGGAAGTTTTGTTGTTCCCTGATCATACCAATGGCTATCTTCCAGCCCAGAAGGAAAATCTAGTTCCCTTCTTACCACTCAGAATCCCCAAATGTAGCTGAATTGGCAGTCAATTTCTAAGAAGTAATTTGAGTCATGGGATTAAAGTGGGGTTGTTATTTAGAAAAAAAGGAATCGCCTCAGGTTTCATAAGGGGCAAAATAAATGCACTGAATTCTACATGCTTATTAGTTTAAAAAATTTTTTTTGAATGTTTACTTACTTTTGAGACACAGAGCATGAGTGGGGAGGGGGCAGAGAGAGAGGGAGACAGAGAAACAGAAGCAGGCTCCATCCAGGCTCTGAGCTGTCAGTACAGAGCCAACACAGGGCTCGAACGCACAGACAGCAAGATCATGACCTGAGCCGAAGTCAGATGCTTAACTGACTGAGCCACCCAAGCACCCCTTACATGCTTATTTCTATTTGTGTTGGATAGGAGTAATTTTTCTCGTCTATACTTTTCAACTCAGTGTTTGTTTAACCAAGCTCCTGGAGAACTGGTCACTGCCCTGAGAGCATTATGGGGTAGACCGACTACACCGAAAGTCATGAGCCCTCTTTTTTTTTTTTTTTTTTTTTTTTTTTTTTTTTTTGCAGTCGATACAACATAATTTGTGTGAAACAGGCAGACAGCGGCCTGGCAACCATGCACCTAGTGAGTTTGCAAGGAAAACAAGTGTGGAAGGTTAAGTTGGGAGGAGATTTTTGTACTTTTGTCTTTCAGTCTGCACAAGCATCATGTTAGGGTCTGTGTAGAGGAGTCAGTCATTTTGCATTAAAAAGACTCAAAACCCATATCCAAGGCTTCTACACAGAGTTTAATTTAATAACCTCCTCTTCCTTCTTTCTCCCCCAACTTCCTAAACCACGTTATAATTTCCTTGCACAAGTTTTCATGAGATCCGGCCCCATTAAGGGAATTGTAATTAGAACCCTGGCAGAAAGGATTATCATCTCGGAAGCTGAGTGTAAAAAGAATACATTCATAAGTAACTTTGGTGCGACACCTCGATTTGTAATTCAGTTTTTACAAAAAACAGGACTGTAAGGATTAAAGCTCTTAGTTTGATGGTAATGAGCAACACAAAAATTATAATGAATCAGAACAAGTTACCATCAGTGGAGTGCTTTGATCAACTTAAGATGAAAGGCAATTTGTAACTATAAATGGTTCCTTTTTAATCAGATTAATTGTGCTGCTCTGTTTTGGGGGTGAAAGCTGTAGCATCTGAAATTCAGGATAGGTAATGATGGTAAACATTACCAAAAGAGCAATTATCTTGTAGGGTTTGTCAGGGCATTTCCTTTCTATCACTTACAGAAGCAATCATTTCATTAGGAATTTTATCTCTAATTTCATTTTCTAAAAATGAATCCTTTAGAAAAAGATGAGTTAAAAGTGGCTTCATACAAGAAGGCACAGATCCAACAAACGAGTTCCCAAGTTAGAACTCAGTGAGATCAGGGTGATGAGAAATACGCAGATAAATCAGGCTGGGGAGACAGTAGCAGTGGCCATGGTGGAGGTGTGGGGAGACATTCAGACTGATTCCATGGGAACAGATGCGGTGCTTCCCTTATCAGTGGCTGTGCTTGAGGCGATTACTCCTTCTGCTGAGGAAATGCTGTTATCTTCCCTTCCTTCCTCCCATATCTCTCCCCACATAGTCAGGAGGAACAATCTGGTAATTGATGTTTGTGGCTTTGGAAGACACTCTGTTCTCTTAGCCCATATACCAAATGCCTGGATACAGATCTTCCTGGGATTCCTATGGGTTAAGGGTGCTGACACACTGATGGATTCACTTAGCCAGCTTTATGGCGCACCTGCCGTGAGATTATTAATCTATTTTTTGTATCGTTACTTTACTCTTACACAACAGATATATATGTCATTTGATTAAAACATTGAGAAAATAGGGCGCCTGGGTGGCGCAGTCGGTTAAGCGTCCGACTTCAGCCAGGTCACGATCTCACGATCCGTGAGTTCGAGCCCCGCGTCAGGCTCTGGGCTGATGGCTCGGAGCCTGGAGCCTGTTTCCGATGCTGTGTCTCCCTCTCTCTCTGCCCCTCCCCCGTTCATGCTCTGTTTCTCTCTGTCCCAAAAATAAATAAAAAACGTTGAAAAAAAATTGAGAAAATAAAGGTAAACAAAAAAAATAGTAAGAGTTGACTGAAATCTTTCCATCTAAGGTAACCCCAATTAACATACAATTGTCCATTCTTCTGATCTCTTTTCTTTGCATGTACACACACACACACACACACACACACACACACACACGCAGTAAACACAGATTTACCAAACTGTGATAATTTTATTATAAATATTGCCATCTTTAATGGTTGCATAGCAGCCGTTTCTAAGATGGTGCCGTAATTCATTTAACAAGACCGTATTATTGGAAATTTCAATTGTTTCTGACTTTCTCCTAGAATAAACCACATCGTCCTGAACACTTCTATAGCAATTGTTTGCATACATCCACTATGATTTCCTCAGGATAAATCTCTAAGGACTTTAAGAACTTCTGATACACATAGCCAAATTGCCATTCCAAAATTTTGTGTTCATTCATCATGCATTCAACACACATTTACTAACTGGACGTTTAGTCTACAGCCAAGATGGTGCTGTGAAATGGATATGCAAGCAGTGAGCAAGATGACACAAATCATGTCCTCACAGAGATGGCCATTACATATGTAAACAGCAGTGTTGACAGTCATACAAGGGGAAGCCCGAGAGCTACTGGAACTTCTAAGAGAAGAATCACACTAGCATCCCTGAGCAGTGTATGGGTGCGCCTGTGTCCCTGAGTCCTTGCCAGTACATTCTATCATTTCGCTTGCATTTTATATTAAAGCAAACAAAAATCAGGATCATGGGTAGAACTGTGCTATGCACGTCTGTGCGGTCCAAACACAAGGCATAATAAAATCATTTATGATTCCTGTCCTACTTAGGATTCAGGCTTATGAAGCAAATATTTAAATTTAATAAATTGTATCAGCAACCTGGGGAAGGAATAGCTTTATAGGCTACAGAGCTAAGCCAACTTATCCCAATACTGTGAAGGGGATGTCACTCCTTCTTCGTGGAATAACCTGACTGTCTATGGGTAGTCTTTTGAATGCCCTTCCCTTAAGGATAATAATGAATTCATTGTGTTTTCCTTTTCCTTTTTTTTATATACAAGTACCTGTTTCTTTTCCTAGAGCATGAGCAACTTAATGGTGGGAGATAAGTCATACTTGGAGTTCCTAGATTGTTGACTAATTGAGTGGCTGAGTGAATGTCACTAGGCTGTTTTACTACCACATGATAGCATTTGATTAGGACTCTGGGTTTATGTTATAAAACTCATATTGCTTAAAGAAGGTATTTTTTTAAAATAGTAAGCTTATTTTAGGGGTGCCTGGGTGGCTCAGTCGGTTAAGCGTCTGATGTCAGCTCAGGTCATGATCTCATGGTCTGTGAGTTCGAGCTCTGTGTTGGGCTCTGTGCTGACAGCTTGGAGCCTGGAGCCTGCTTTGGGTTCTGTGTCTCCCTCTCTCTCTGCCCCTCCCCTGCTCACATTCTGTCTCTCTCTCAAATATAAACATTAAAAAAAATTTTTAAAAAACAGTAAGCTTATTTTAAATGTCCCTCTCAAGCCCTTATTCCCCTTAAAGCCTTCTTTCGTTGTCCTAGGATCAGAGGAAAATGACTTGTCACCATTTTAGTAACATAACAGGCTTGAAAGTCAGGCTTGAGGAGGAGATCTTAGAGTTTTATGTAAGGGAAGCTCGAGGGGAAGAGAGATGGAGAAACCACTCCTTCCTGCTTTGGGTCCATAACAGAAAGGAGACAGGAGACAGGCTGGGCATATGCTGGTGAGCTGAGTGAGGGAAATGCTGAGGACATGGTTTTCTGTTTGATCCCCTAGGAGACTGTAACAGCTATGGAAAGACCCTCAGTCCAGTCTCAGAGATAATGCAGCAGAGGGCTCAGTATTGTCTGTAGCCAACAAGGGCTGGGGGCAGGCCTCGTCATCAGCTGGCAAAGTGGGGCTGTTACTGGAGTGCAAGCAGAGAGGCTAAGTCATGAGTTCCACCCTCCAGGGGCTGTAGCTGTGGATGCTGTCAGGGTAAGCTGTGATCAGATGGACTAGGGACACCTGAACAGTGGCAGAGGCATTATAGAACCTCTGTGTTCCAGATCCAGAAGGCCATGTGAGCTCTCTTTCCTTTATTCAGCCCAAAACCCATTAGAAGAGAGCCTTGCAGATGTAGGAGACAGTGAGCGATTGTCCAAGATCAAGGGAAGTAAAGTGCGTTTTCTCCTAACTAAGGCCAGACACAATTTAGATTTTCTCTGCATCTGAGTTGTAGTGTGAACAATTTTGCAAGTCTGTTAGATTAGTGTATGCATCAGGGGAAATGTATCGGTTTACAGAATCCAAAGGATGGTAAAGGAGACAAGCTAAGATATGAGGAGGGTACGGGCTCACCTGGAGTCAGAAGCCCAGCTTTCTGTCTTCTTCAGTAATCTCTGCTTGCTCACTATTGACCTTCTTTCTCACTAGTGACTAGTTCCTTGTGTAAAGAAGTTTTATATTTTATACTTCAACCATGAGAAGAAGGGAGACCTCCCTTAAGTTTGTTTTGACCTCGGTTCAAAATCCTAGGGAATGATTATATGGATCTAGCTCAAGTCAGATGCCCACTTCAATAGTAGCCCTGGGGGATGATATTTTCAAACCCCTCTACCTCTTGGGTCAGTTGTCTACTCCCAAACCAACAAATCATGATTGGGAGTCAGAGATGGTCCAGGATGGTCTCCATGCTAACCAAGTATTGGAAGGACAGCTCCCAGGAAAAAATAAGAATGAGGGTGATCTTGAAAGAAAGTATCAGTTGGACATGACATCAATCCTGTCAACACATACACTCCCCAGGACATTCTGGGTTCTTGGGAGCACTGGAATACTCAGCGGTTCACACAGAGAAATCCACTGTAGTCATACCAGCCTCCAAGATGCACCCACTGCTTCCTCCCACATGAGGTGTTACTGCATGTTGAATCTAGGCTGGTCTGTGTGATCAGTAGAACACAGTGGAGATGATGGTGTGGGGCTCTGGAGGTTGGGTCATAAATGGCATTTTGGCTTCCACCTGCCCTTGTGACTTATTTGCTCTGCTTGTGGGGACACTCAAGCAGCCCTGGAAGAAGTTCATGTGGACAGAACCGGAGGCATCCTACCAACAGCCAGAACCAAGGGGCAGTCATGCAGCAGGCCATCTTGGAAGCTGGCCGGCTTGTCTTCAGATAATTGCAGTTCTGGTGGATATCTGACTGCAATTTCATGAATGGCTCCTCCACGTCAAACTGCCCAGCTAAGTTGTTCCCACATTCCTGACCCAGAGAACTATCAAAGGCGGCACGTGCTTATTGTGTTTTAAGCTACTACATTCTGGAGTAGTTTATTATGTATGGTTAATTAATTTGTGTGTGTTCTCAAACCTTGTAAATGAGGGTAAACCTTCCAGGTCCAAAGTAGCCAAAAAGCCCATCTATTAGGACTCAGAGAGGAAATGGCAAGAGAACTCTACAGTATTTTTCTTGGGTTCTACAGATATTCTGTCAAAAAGAAAAAAGAAAAAAAACACAGAAAACAAAGAATCTCTGACATGTATTTTACTGAGTTTGCTAATGTCACCGGAATAATTGGATGCTCATCAAGAGAGAGAAAAATCAACACTGGAAAAGTATTGAGAATACTTGCATTTTTATCCCAGCTTTTGGGCAAGTCATTAGGCCATTTGTGCCTAACCTCTCCAGGTGGCTCCAGGACCGCATGAGCCAATGAAGGTGGAAGTGCCCTAAAATTTTTCAACACCTTACATGTCACTGTTAACACTCATGAGGACAAAGAGTGTGGATATGGATTAGAATTAGACACTGGGAAAGAGAAGGAGAGGGAGAGATGGAGTATGGGAAAAACTGCTTATTTTTCCCCCTAACACAATGGCATCCTAATAATGGGAAAATATTGTTTAGTCAATTTTGAGTATTATCTTAATGTTGTTTGGGGATATCTTTGATGTAGAGAAACTAGGAAATCAGATCTCCATAAGACCCATGAATTACAGAGTTGGTAATAAACGGATTTCTAATAATTCTGTTTCCTGGCACGCTCCTGACATCCTGTCGCATAACGCAAATGCAGCTGGCTACAAGGGTCACAGCTCCTGCTAACCCATCACGCTCACTGATGTACGACTTCACCCCTCTGAATGTGTTCTCCGTATCAGTCTTCCCACGGGGACCCCATACCTCAGCAGGTATATTTCATGAGTGGAGGTGTAACTGATGAATCTTCTAATTTTATAGTCTGAAATGGGATGATAAAACGCTAGATTTATAGATAGTGTTTCATTGTGCACAACACTCACGTTCCTTATTCCCATCTGGTGTGAAGAAAAGAAATTTGTTCTCCCTTTAACGTGTCATGCTGTTAAATGTATGTTGCTTAAGATCTTGAGGAGTTGAAGCATAGCTATCCACCAGCATAAAAGATATGGTGCTGTGGGCAATACTTTAATGCAAGCAGAGCTTAACCAAAGGCATTTTATTGACATTGTAGTTATTTTTTATTTTGCAAGCGGAAGATAAACCTTTATGTCCTGGTTTATTAACAGAGTCTGTCCTCAAATTAGGATGGGCTTTCTTAGATACACATGTGGCTGCCAATTCTTCCCCAAATTTCATGCAGACGGCTCCATTGTCATAGTGTATCAGAAATTCTGCCAAAGGAGTGCGTTTTCTGTTGCAGCCTTATCAAGCGGCCTTGCTATGGCCATGCAAAATGGCTTCTGATAGATTTCCAGGAAATAAAAAATGCAGGTTCCTCTCTCCTGAAACCAGAAGCAGAATTTCTCCCCTGTACCTAACAGGGATTGCCCTTCTGACTCCCCAAATTCCACAGAAAGAACACTTTACACGCATACGTTTATATTTGGCACATTCTCATTAACATGTCATTTCTCTTATGGGAGAACAATTAGGTATTCATGTCACTACAATAGAAGAGATAGACAAAAATACAAGAGTCACAAAGGAGAAGGGAAAGGAAAAATACAGGAAAAGGAATGTGCGTTATTCAAAACCACTACATTTGAATAATGCTGGTCTTTCTATAACGAAGACCTCAAAAAAGGAAGAAGAAGGCAGTGCAAAATGAATCTGTGAAGGAAATTTGTGAAAGAGTGAAAAGTATCACAGAGTAAATTCTCTCTTTTTTTGCATAATGTCAACTAATAGCATTTCCCATTTTTTAACATCGGTGTGTGTGTGTGTGTGTGTGTGTGTGTGTGTGTGTGTGTGTGTTGATATCAGTTGATATCCTGCTTTATGATTGCTTACTTCTCATTATTTGCCTTATTAGCACTTTTTGTTTTCTGGGCCAACATCTTTCAGGAACCTACTTAATTTTATCTTTTTGTATTGAAAATTACAAGACCTTTTCTGTATGGAAAATACATGATTTGAAAAAAAATTTTAAGTGGATATTGTTAAAAATACTGTGAAATAAGCAATTTGAGGGCATGTAAATAAAGTACAATTAACATAGAAGAGCTAATTTTCCCCCACATGTAAGAGTAAGAGGTTTTTTATTAAGATTATCGTGTATTCTTGCTAGCGCAGGAGCCCCATGGTGCCGCACCCCTTCCCGGGTAAATGGTTAGTTGATGGGCTCACATATTGCTACACAGCTCTGACTCCCATTACTTCGTAACAATGTAATATTTCAAATGGAAGCTGAAGATAACTGGCTCTAAGGCTACCAGGAAGAAGGGAGAAGGGAGGTATGTGTGAAAAGATTCTACTTCTGCTTCTAAAGATTCTACTTAGTTTGAAATTTTCAGATTCCCAAATGTTGCTTTCAAATGCTTTCATTTTCTTGTCCTCCGAGAAGCTAACTGTCCCGATGATGCTGAGCCAGCCTGGTGATTCTTGGGCTACCTCACTGCGTGTTAAAAGGATGGGGTGAACCCTGTATATTTTGTCTAATATTTTTTTTATGGCATGAATTATATGTGTGTAGGAGGGCTTGTGTGTGTGTGTGTGTGTGTGTGTGTGTGTGTGTGTGTGTGTACGTGTATTCCTCTTTAGTTTTTTTGAAATTAAAAAAATCATAATATATTTAGACTTCCATTAAGTAGCAGATTATGGGCTGTATGTGGTTCCATGTTAATTTGCTTCAGAAACCATGTTACATTCACTAGTAAAGCACCCTGTGACCCATCAGAATGGTATCAACTTTGAAGATAGGCATGTATTTTTCAAACCTTCCAGAATGTCTGATTAAGTTTTTTTCTTTATCAACAGAAAATATTTAAAATTTTTTAATGTTCATTTATTTTTGAGAGACAGAGAGAGTTAGAGCATGAGTGGGTAGGGACAGGGGTGGGGGTGGGAGCGGACACAGAATCCAAAGCAGGCTCCAGGCTATGAGCTGTCAGCCCAGAGCCTGACACGGGGCTTAAACCCATGGATCGTAACATCATGACCTGAACTAAAGTCAGACGCTCAATGGACTGAGCCACCTAGGCACCCCTCAACAGAAAATATTTTAAAGATTAATTTCAAGGCAAAAGTTAGTATATCCAAATCCTCTTTTAAGGATGGGCAAACTTACAAGTTTTTAAATAAGGGAAAACTCCATTACTCCTCTTATTTTTAATAAAGTACTAATATGCTTATCACATATATATTTTATATATGATAAATAATATGTTCATAATAAAAAGGAATTTAATAGACCATTTCTTGGTTACCTTAACAATCTGGTTTTCCCTAAATGTTGGTGTATATTTCATTATTTTCTTTTTTTTTATATGAAATTTATTGACAAATTGGTTTCCATACAACACCCAGTGCTCATCCCAAAAGGTGCCCTCCTCAATACCCATCACCCACCCTCTCCTCCCTCCCACCCCCCATCAACCCTCAGTTTGTTCTCAGTTTTTAACACTCTCTTATGCTTTGGCTCTCTCCCACTCTAACCTGTTTGTTTTTTTTTTCCTTCCCCTCCCCCATGGGTTCCTGTTAAGTTTCTCAGGATCCACATAAGAGTGAAACCATATGGTATCTGTCTTTCTCTGTATGGCTTATTTCACTTAGCATCACACTCTCCAGTTCCATCCACGTTGCTACAAAAGGCCATATTTCATTTTTTCTCATTGCCACGTAGTACTCCATTGTGTATATAAACCACAATTTCTTTATCCATTCATCAGTTGATGGACATTTAGGCTCTTTCCATAATTTGGCTATTGTTGAGAGTGCTGCTATGAACATTGGGGTACAAGTGGCCCTATGCATCAGTACTCCTGTATCCCTTGGGTAAATTCCTAGCAGTGCTATTGCTGGGTCATAGGGTAGGTCTATTTTTAATTTTCTGAGGAACCTCCACACTGCTTTCCAGAGCGGCTGCACCAATTTGCATTCCCAGCTACAGTGCAAGAGGGTTCCCGTTTGTCCACATCCTCTCCAGCATCTGTAGTCTCCTGATTTGTTCATTTTGGCCACTCTGACTGGTGTGAGGTGATACCTGAGTGTGGTTTTGATTTGTATTTCCCTGATAAGGAGCGACGCTGAACATCTTTTCATGTGCCTGTTGGCCATCCGGATGTCTTCTTTAGAGAAGTGTCTATTCATGTTTTCTGCCCATTTCTTCACTGGGTTATTTGTTTTTCGGGTGTGGAGTTTGGTGAGCTCTTTATAGATTTTGGATACTAGCCCTTTGTCCGATATGTCGTTTGCGAATATCTTTTCCCATTCCGTTGGTTGCCTTTTAGTTTTGTTGGTTGTTTCCTTTGCTGTGCAGAAGCTTTTTATCTTCATAAGGTCCCAGTAATTCACTTTTGCTTTTAATTCCCTTGCCTTTGGGGATGTGTCGAGTAAGACATTGCTACGGCTGAGGTCAGAGAGGTCTTTTCCTGCTTTCTCCTCTAAGGTTTCGATGGTTTCCTGTCTCACATTTAGGTCCTTTATCCATTTTGAGTTTATTTTTGTGAATGGTGTGAGAAAGTGGTCTAGTTTCAACCTTCTGCATGTTGCTGTCCAGTTCTCCCAGCACCATTTGTTAAAGAGGCTGTCTTTTTTCCATTGGATGTTCTTTCCTGCTTTGTCAAAGATGAGTTGGCCATACGTTTGTGGGTCTAGTTCTGGGGTTTCTATTCTGTTCCATTGGTCTACGTGTCTGTTTTTGTGCCAATACCATGCTGTCTTGATGATTACAGCTTTGTAGTAGAGGCTAAAGTCTGGGATTGTGATGCCTCCTGCTTTGGTCTTCTTCAAAATTCCTTTGGCTATTCGGGGCCTTTTGTGGTTCCATATGAATTTTAGGATTGCTTGTTCTAGTTTTGAGAAGAATGCTGGTGCAATTTTGATTGGGATTGCATTGAATGTGTAGATAGCTTTGGGTAGTATTGACCTTTTGACAATATTTATTTTTCCAATCCATGAGCAGGGAATGTCTTTCCATTTCTTTAAATCTTCTTCAATTTCCTTCATAAGCTTTCTATACTTTTCAGCATACAGATCCTTTACATCTTTGGTTAGATTTATTCCTAGGTATTTTATGCTTCTTGGTGCAATTGTGAATGGGATCAGTTTCTTTATTTGTCTTTCTGTTGCTTCATTGTTAGTGTATAAGAATGCAACTGATTTCTGTACATTGATTTTGTATCCTGCAACTTTGCTGAATTCCTGTATCAGTTCTAGCAGACTTTTGGTGGAGTCTATCGGATTTTCCATGTATAATATCATGTCATCTGCAAAAAGCGAAAGCTTGACTTCATCTTTGCCAATTTTGATGCCTTTGATTTCCTTTTGTTGTCTGATTGCTGATGCTAGAACTTCCAGCACTATGTTAAACAGCAGCAGTGAGAGTGGGCATCCTTGTCGTGTTCCTGATCTCAGGGAAAAAGCTCTCAGTTTTTCCCCGTTGAGGATGATGTTAGCTGTGGGCTTTTCATAAATGGTTTTTATGATCTTTAAGTATGTTCCTTCTATCCCGACTTTCTCAAGGGTTTTTATTAAGAAAGGGTGCTGGATTTTGTCAAAGGCCTTTTCTGCATCGATTGACAGGATCATATGGTTCTTCTCTTTTTTTTTTGTTAATGTGATGTATCACGTTGATTGATTTGCGAATGTTGAACCAGCCCTGCATCCCAGGAATGAATCCCACTTGATCATGGTGAAGAATTCTTTTTATATGCCATTGAATTCGATTTGCTAGTATCTTATTGAGAATTTTTGCATCCATATTCATCAGGGATATTGGCCTGTAGTTCTCTTTTTTTACTGGGTCTCTGTCTGGTTTAGGAATCAAAGTAATACTGGCTTCATAGAATGAGTCTGGAAGTTTTCCTTCCCTTTCTATTTCTTGGAATAGCTTGAGAAGCATAGGTATTATCTCTGCTTTAAACATCTGGTAGAACTCCCCTGGGAAGCCATCTGGTCCTCGACTCTTATTTGTTGGGAGATTTTTGATAACCGATTCAATTTCTTCGCTGGTTATGGGTCTGTTCAAGCTTTCTATTTCCTCCTGATTGAGTTTTGGAAGAGTGTGGGTGTTCAGGAATTTGTCCATTTCTTCCAGGTTGTCCAATTTGTTGGCATATAATTTTTCATAGTATTCCCTGATAATTGTTTGTATCTCTGAGGGATTGGTTGTAATAATTCCATTTTCATTCATGATTTTATCTATTTGGGTCATTTCCCTTTTCTTTTTGAAAAGCCTGGCTAGAGGTTTGTCAATTTTGTTTATTTTTTCAAAAAACCAACTCTTGGTTTCGTTGATCTGCTCTACAGTTTTTTTAGATTCTATATTGTTTATTTCTGCTCTGATCTTTATTATTTCTCTTCTTCTGCTGGGTTTAGGCTGCCTTTGCTGTTCTGCTTCTAGTTCCTTTAGGTGTGCTGTTAGGTTTTCTATTTGGGATTTTTCTTGTTTCTTGAGATAGGCCTGGATTGCAATGTATTTTCCTCTCAGGACTGCCTTCGCTGCGTCCCAAAGCGTTTGGATTGTTGTATTTTCATTTTTGTTTGTTTCCATATATTTTTTAATTTCTTCTCTAATTGCCTGGTTGACCCACTCATTCGTTAGTAGGGTGTTCTTTAACCTCCATGCCTTTGGAGGTTTTCCAGACTTTTTTCTGTGGTTGATTTCAAGCTTCATAGCATTGTGGTCTGAAAGTATGCATGGTATAATTTCAATTCTTGTAAACTTATGAAGGGCTGTTTTGTGACCCAGTATATGATCTATCTTGGAGAATGTTCCATGTGCACTCGAGAAGAAAGTATATTCTGTTGCTTTGGGATGCAGAGTTCTAAATATATCTGTCAAGTCCATCTGATCCAATGTCTCATTCAGGGCCCTTGTTTCTTTATTGACCGTGTGTCTAGATGATCTGTCCATTTCTGTAAGTGGGGTGTTAAAGTCCCCTGCAATTACCACATTCTTATCAATAAGGTTGCTTATGTTTATGAGTAATTGTTTTATATATTTGGGGGCTCCGGTATTCGGCGCATAGACGTTTATAATTGTTAGCTCTTCCTGATGGATAGACCCTGTAACTATTATATAATGTCCTTCTTCATCTCTTGTTACAGCCTTTACTTTAAAGTCTAGTTTGTCTGATATAAGTATGGCTACTCCAGCTTTCTTTTGGCTTCCAGTCGCATGATAAATAGTTCTCCATCCCCTCACTCTCAATCTAAAGGTGTCCTCAGGTCTAAAATGAGTCTCTTGTAGACAGCAAATAGATGGGTCTTGTTTTTTTATCCATTCTGATACCCTATGTCTTTTGGTTGGCGCATTTAATCCATTTACATTCAGTGTTATTATAGAAAGATACGGGTTTAGAGTCATTGTGATGTCTGTATGTTTTATGCTTGTAGTGATGTCTCTGGGACTTTGTCTCACAGGGTCCCCCTTAGGATCTCTTGTAGGGCTGGTTTAGTGGTGACAAATTCCTTCAGTTTTTGTTTGTTTGGGAAGACCTTTATCTCTCCTTCTATTCTAAATGACAGACTTGCTGGATAAAGGATTCTCGGCTGCATATTTTTTCTGTCTAGCACCCTGAAAATCTCCTGCCAATTCTTTCTGGCCTGCCAAGTTTCAAAAGAGAGATCAGTCACGAGTCTTATAGGTCTCCCTTTATATGTGAGGGCACGTTTACCCCTTGCTGCTTTCAGAATTTTCTCTTTATCCTTGTATTTTGCCAGTTTCACTATGATATGTCATGCAGAAGATCGATTCAAGTTACGTCTGAAGGGAGTTCTCTGTGCCTCTTGGATTTCAATGCCTTTTTCCTTCCCCAGTTCAGGGAAGTTCTCAGCTATTATTTCTTCAAGTACCCCTTCAGCACCTTTCCCTCTCTCTTCCTCCTCTGGGATACCAATTATGCGTATATTATTTCTTTTTAGTGTATCACTTAGTTCTCTAATTTTCCCCTCATACTCCTGGATTTTTTTATCTCTCTTTTTCTCAGCTTCCTCTTTTTCCATAACTTTATCTTCTAGTTCACCTATTCTCTCCTCTGCCTCTTCAAGCCGAGCTGTGGTGGTTTCCATTTTGTTATGCATTTCGTTTAAAGCATTTTTCAGCTCCTCGTGACTGTTCCTTAGTCCCTTGATCTCTGTAGCAAGAGATTCTCTGCTGTCCTGTATACTGTTTTCAAGCCCAGCGATTAATTTTATGACTATTATTCTAAATTCACTTTCTGTTATATTATTTAAATCCTTTTTGATCAGCTCATTAGCTGTTGTTATTTCCTGGAGATTCTTCTGAGGGGAATTCTTCCGCTTGGTCATTTTGGATAGTCCTTGGCGTGGTGAGGACCTGCAGGGCACTTCCCCTGTGCTGTGGTGTATAACTGGAGTTGGTGGGCAGAGCCGCAGTCAGACCTGATGTCTGCCCCCAGCCCACCGCTGGGGCCACAGTCAGACTGGTGTGTGCCTTCGCTTCCCCTCTCCTAGGGGCGGGATTCACTGTGGGGTGGCATGGCCCGTCTGGGCTACTTGCACACTGCCAGGCTTGTGATGCTGGGGATCTGGCGTATTAGCTGGGGTGGGTAGGCAAGGTGCACGGGGGCGGGAGGGGCAGGCTTAGATCGCTTCTCCTTAGGTGATCCTCTTCAGGAGGGGCCCTGTGGCAGCGGGAGGGAGTCAGATCCGCTGCCGGAGGTTTGGCTCCGCAGAAGCACAGAGTTGGATGTTTGCGCTGAGTGAGCAAGTTCCCTGGCAGGAACTGGTTCTCTTTGGGATTTTGGCTGGGGGATGGGTGGGGGAGATGGCGCCGGTGAGCGCCTTTGTTCCCCACCAAACTGAGCTCTGTTGTCAGGGGGCTCAGCAGCTCTCCCTCCCTTTGCCCTCCAGCCTTCCCGCTTTCCGAGCAGAGCTCTTAACTTATGACCTCCCAGACGCTAAGTCGCGCTTGTTGTGGGAACACAGTCCGTCAGGCCCCTCCGCTTTTGCCAGCCAGACTCGGGGGCTCTGCTTGGCCGGCGAGCCGCCCCTCCGCCCCGGCTCCCTCCCGCCAGTCCGTGGAGCGCGCACCGCCTCGCAGCCCTTCCTACCCTCTTCCGTGGGCCTCTCGTCTGCGTTTGGCTCCGGCGACTCCGTTCTGCTAATCCTCTGGCGGTTTTCTGGGTTATTTAGGCAGGTGTAGGTGGAATCTAAGTGATCAGCAGGACGCGCGGTGAGCCCAGCGTCCTCCTAAGCCGCCATCTTGCTGCTTCCTATTTCATTATAACCACAAGTGTTACCTACTATTTACAAGGGACTTTGGGGTTTCTCAAAGTGATATTAGGAAGAGAAAAACAAATACTTAGCATAGAGTTATTAGGAAGAGAGAATAAGAATAATTACAGTTGGCAATTATTCAGTACTTATTTTGCATCAGGCGTATCACATATTGAGGTACGATCTCATTTACTACAAATTGCCTCATTTAAATGTCACCATGATTCCCACAAGGTTGCTATTTGATAGTAGGTATACAGATGCTCATGATGATTAAGAAGCCTGATGAATAATAAGGATATAAATGGAGTGAAATTACAGTGACGTGGGAGGTAGGCTCAGAGAACACTGGTCAGGGAGGCAGCATGTGAATGAGTGAGATAGCACTTATCTTACGTGGATGAGAAGCCTGCCTTTTCCTCAAAATGGCGGGCGTCTCTCCATGTAAATAGACATGACCATATATCATTTTACTGGCTGTGTAGTATTCTACCTTGTAGTTGTGCCATGACTTGTGTCTTATTTTTGAACACTTAATTCCAGTTTTTGCTGCTACAAACAATGCTGCAGGGAGCTTCTTGTTCACATATCCTGAGCCCTCCTGATTATTTGCCTTTGTGAAATTCCCAGAAGTAGGATTTTGTAGTTGACAAGTGTAAGCATTTAACATTTTACCCACAATTCTACACAGCCTTGTGTGGCTTTTGTGTGGCAGTGGCCACACACCCAAGGCTGTCTAAACCAAGGCAAGGTTCCAACCACCAGGAGACTCTTCTACAGTCCTATTGGGAGCCCCTCCGCATCGTTTTTTATCTTTAAGTATTTGCCAACCTGGTAATTAGGAATTGTGCAAATTCTTATGATTTCTCTCTCCCTCCCAACATGCCCAAGACTGAAACGATTATCTGCCTCATTAACAAAAAGAAAAAAATCTATTTCCTCTCCTGTGTTCTCATTTTGTTTATCCTCATCACCATTCATTTCGTCCCTGAGACTGGGAATCTTGTTGGTTTCACCCCTGCTGTTCACCAGCCACATCCCATCAGCCACTAAACCTTGCCCATTTGACCTCCTCTCTCTAGATCTGTCTCATTTTTCCAGCTCCACTACCACTGACATGCAAGAGCTTTTCATCTTTCATGTGATCTATATTTCATATATTCTGTATTCGGTATATGTTGGTGTCCAGTATTACAAATGTCCACAGTGCCTCTGATGGCCTATCTTAGAGGAAGTGTATGGGAGAGGGTCACGTAAAACCCCGCTCAAATCCTTCCAGTGTTCCCCATTGCCACAATCGCTATGATGTCAAGTCCAAGCACTGCCATTGGGTGTGCTGGTCTTTCACAGTTGGCCCCAGCTGCCCCTTTACCTCCGAGCCTGCCTTTCCCCTCTTCCTTACGTCCTCACCTCCAGGCCCTGCAGTATTTCCAGTCTTCACAGAAACTGTGCTTCTCTGGCCTATTCTGATTTGGCTCTGCTTGCCCTTCACTCATGCTTTAAGACCTGGTTCCTGTCCTGTAGGACTCGTTCATTGACCTCTACAGTCACTGCCCGGCACCCCCTTCTTGGGGTCATCCATGTACCTCGTGCATACCACCAGCAGAGCAATATAAAAGGATTTTCACTCCTGGAGGCCAAGCAACAAACCTCGGTCTGGGCGGTAAGATAGAAGAAATAAAGTGGAACTCTTTTAGTGAATTTATCATGTGGGGATAACACAAGTACCTGTATCATGAGGAGGTTGTGAGATAATGCTTGGAAAGCCCTTAGACGTATGTTTGGCTCACTTAGTACATGTTGATTATCATTACTGTTTTTCATTCAAAATGTGTTTCTGATCCGATGGACATTGTAAAAAGAGAAACAAAACAAATTCACAGTGAGTTAATAAATAAGTACGAAAAGCTATCGAATACAGGAGACCTATTTCTTTCCAGAAGGATATTGAACAATACTGCTGTGCGTTACTATGGAAATTACCTTTAGGTGTCTGAGATCATACAATAATATTAATCCTTACTGTGATCACAACAACAACAGAACCAATAAAGATAATATTCCTAATAGTCATTCAATGCCTACTCTGTATCAGGCCCTGCCAGGCTAAATATTTTCTGTGAGTTGTTGCATTTAATTTCCACAGAAACCTCTCAAGGCAAGACTTTTTGTCCCCTTTGGACAGATGTGAATCCCCGAAATTTAGGAATTTCCTTACCCAAGTTTCCATAATTGGAAAGAGTGGAACGAAGGTTTGAAGAAGGTATAATTCATTGTGATTTCACCAAGTCCCTGATGCATGTGAGTCAATGTTTTAGCCCTCTTTTGGAACGTTACCCCCTATCTCCCTGCGCAAAGGTCGTTCCCCTTCGGACTGATGGAAGACAACTTAAGCCATCTCCTGGTTGAAGAGAATCAGGAATCACTTTCTGGGTCATCATCCGTGTGCATTTGGGAATATGCTTTTGAGAGTTGCAGGGGATATAGGAAAACTTTGTCTGAATTCTAAGTTCAGCCACTGTGGGTGATTTGGGACCCTTTCTATGCTTCTGAGTGGACTCGTGTAGCTAAAGAGGGAGGGGGTATGCATGCCTCTCTCTTTGTAGACTATGAATCCAGTAGGTGCTGAGCAAAAGTAAAGTGGGGAGAGAAGCTTGTATTTGAGAAATGTTATTCAGTTGGATTTTAAAAATAAGACATTTGGAACATCATATCAATGTGTAATAATGTGTCTATGCATTAAACCTTTTTTCCAAATAACTATAGGGTGTGCTATGGTCTAGATAGAATAAAAAGAAAAAAAATTTGCTTCTTTACATATTACAATTTGAATTTTCTTTTTTTTCTTATATTCATTAACTTCCATTATTAATAAACTGAGTAATTGACAATGTATCTCCTATAATTTGCATGCTTATTGTAGAAATGCTTGGTAAATATATCTGCTATCTACTGTGTAATTATCACTGGAAAGCCACATTTCCCAGGTAAACTGTTCATAGATACACATCAGTTCTTTAGAGATGTAGAGCCCTTGTCTCTCAGTCTCATCCACAGGTTCCCTCAGCTAGATTGCTAGATGGCTCAATAGCTGGTCAGGAGGATATGTGTGTTGAAAGAGGCTTTTAATTTTGGCCTTTCATTTAGACAACTTAGATCTCTTCTGATGAATCCATCCTATATCTCTTTGTTCAGCATAGCATCTCTGACTAGCTGATAATCATTGTTTCATGGGGATGGGGATGGAGCGGGATGCAAACAGATGTGGAAACAAGAGTCTGCTCCAGCAGAGCAAATGAAGTGCAGGACATTTGCACTTTCCTATTTTTTGGCTATTACAAATAATGTTGCTATAATCATTCCTTGCATGTCTGCTGGTGTGTACTTCTGTGGAGTTTATACCTAAAAGTAGAATTTCTGGGTAATGGAGATTGTATGTGTTGAGTTTCAGAAGAGCTTGCCAGTTTTCTAAATTCATTGGAACCATTTAAATGCACTGATGATTCCAGTTTTCCCTTATCCTTGTAACATTTTGTATTTATTGTCTTTTTCGTTTTTTGCCATTCTAGTGGTTCTATGTTATTATTGTTTTAATTCAATGCCTCTGATAACTAGTGACATTGAGCACCTTTTTAAATGCTTAATAACGTTTGGATATCATCTTTTCTGAAATACTTAAGCAAGACTTCTGTTACTTAAATTTTGGGCTCTTGGATTTTTGTCACTGTGTAGGGATTCTTTAGGGGTTACAGATACGAATGTAGTGTCACACATACTGATTGCAAATACAGTAAAACCTTGGATTTGAGTAACTTGTTCTGTGAGTGTTCCAACATCTCTAATAAATTTTAATTTGATAAACGAGCGACGTCTTGCAATACAAGTAGTACATAACGCCGAATGTCATGTGATCACAACTGAACCAATGGTTCTTCTCTTTCTTGCTGCGGGATTGTGGGGGATCATCTCCCATGCTCAGGTGCCCAGTCTCAGGAATGAGGTGGTTGGCAGAAATCAGTGACTTTTCGGAACATTGGAAGGTGCCCACAACTGGCACTAGGGTATTTTTTGTCACTTCAAAGCACGTGTGGACAGTCCTTTGCTTTTCCATACAAGAGTAAGCTTAGGAATGTTTTGCTTCATTCTAGGTCAGGCTGCCTGCATGTATAGGCCCTTTCCTCTGCTGCCTTATTGCCAGTTACATTACATACAGTACCTGGCAAGAGTTTATTAATACTGTGCTGGAGTTAAAATCTGTGCGAGCATATACAATGGCCCCCATGTAGAAAAAAGGATTCCACTGAACCAATAGATAGCAGTGATTCTGTTAGTGATAGTGAAAGTCATCCTACACAATAACTCTCCTCTCTCTTGTCTCCCACACACCAGTCATGAAGGTTTTCAAAGGTAAGTGCAGGTTAATTTGTTTATTTTTCTTTATATTTTGTATTTCCTTTATTGCTTTGCATTATATTACAGTTTTGCAATTATTTTTATATGAATATTTTTGGGTTGTGGAATGAATTATGTGAGTCTCCATTATTTCTTGTGAGGAAATTCACTTTGATATACAAGTGCTTTGGATTACAAGCATGTTTCTGGAACGAATTATGCTTGCAGACCAAGGTTTTACTGTGTCTTCTTGTCTGGGGCTCATCTTTTCACTCTCTTACTGGTATTTTGATGAACACATTTCCCAGTTTTATGAAGTCTAATTTTATGAAACTAGTTTTTCAGTATTTTCCTTGATAGTTAGTAATTTTTGTGTCCTGTGTAAGAAAATATGCCCACCCTCACTGTCTTGAAGATATTCTCCTAAATTCATTTTTAGAAGTTAATTTCCTTCCTGCTTGCCTGCATGCCTGCTATTCCTTCCTTCCTTCCTTCCTTCCTTCCTTCCTTCCTTCATTCCTTCCTTTCTTTTTTTTTAAATTTCCATTTAGGTTTGCAATCCACTTGGAATTGATTTTTATGTTTGTTTGTTTGTTTGTTTTAATTTCATTAATGAAGTCTATTGCCTCTAGCTATAGGATTCCAGGTTGGGTTTTTTTTTCTTTAAGCACTTAAAAAATGTCATTTCACTGTCTTCTGGACAATGCATACAGTCGAAAAGTCAGCCATCAATCTTATTATTGCTCTTTGAAGGTAATGAGGCTTGCCTCATAGACTTGAGTCTTCAGCAGTTTTCTAGGTGTGGTTCTCTTTGTATTTATACTTCTTGACATTGGTAGAGCCTCTAAAATCTTTGTCTCCATTGTTTTATGTCATTTGTCAGTTTTGCAAAATTCACAGCCAGTCTCTCTTCACGTATTGTTTCTGACCCGTTATTTCTCCTCTCCTTCTGACACTATCACTTGTAAGATTTGGTTCACAGTGTCGCAGGTTTCTCTCAGCTTTTTCTCTTACTTGCCATTCCTTATTTCTCTGTGTGGTTTCAGTGCATATATTTTCTATTGATCCTTTTCCAGTTCACTAAATCTTCCTTGTGCCCTGTTTAATGTATCATTTAACTCATCTATCAAAGTTTTCATTTAGGCTATTTTAATTTTTCATGTCTTTAATTCTCATTGTATTCTTCTTATAGCTTATGTTATCTGGTGAAACTCACTGTGTTGCCACCTGTTAAATAAGAATTACCAATAAACTAAAACCCATGTCTGATAACTCCAATTTCAGTTCCCCTTAAGTGTTTCAGTTTTTTTTTAACTTCTCTTGCTTTTTAGTCATTTGCTCTTCTTGCATATTTGAACCTTTTCTGCCCCCTCCCCCTTTGTTTTGGTTATTTCACTATCTTGCATACCTATTTTTTTCTTTAAAATAAAATTATTATCTACTGGAAACACTTGATCTATCATAAATGTGAATTTATTTTTTACTTTCAAAAGTTATTTTAATGTTTTTATTTTATTTTTGAGAGAGAGAGACAGAGTGTGAGTGGAGGAGGAGCAGAGAGAGAGGGAGACACAGGATCCGAAGCAGGCTCCAGGCTCTGAGCTGTCAGTACAGAGCCCAGCATGGGGCTTGAACTCAGGAGCCCTGAGATCATGACCTGAGCTGAAGTCAGATGCTTAACCAACTGAGCCACACAGGTGTCCCTCATAAATGGGAATTTAAATGTGTAATTACAATCTTCCCTCTACTTCACTTAGACTTCTTTCCTTTATATTTTTCTGTTGTGAGTCATATACAAGTTTACTTTATCCCCCAAACTCTAAGTCGCATATCAAGTTCCATGAGTTATCTCTTTTCTGATGATCTTTGAAGTGAGGTAGGTAGAATATCTCTCCATTTCCTTCTGTGGGTAAAGAAGGAAATGTCACAGCACTTCAATAATATTTTCCAATGAAATTTTCTTTTCGATCTCAGATCTCCTTCCTAGCCTTAATAAACACATTTGGAAATAGTTTAGCACATCATTTCAGAATAAAAGAATACTGATCATTGTCTTGTGGCCTCAGGTAAAACAGACAAAAACAATTCTTTTTAATAACCTGTTACAGTGACACCTGGGTGGTTCAGTCGGTTGGGCGTCCAACTTCAGCTCAGGTTATGATCTTGGAGTTTACGAGTTCAAGCCTCACGTTGGGTTCTGTGCTGACAGCTCAGAGCCTGGAGCCTGCTTCAGATTCTGTATCTCCCTCTCTCCCCCTCACCTCTGCTCTCACTCTGTCTCTCTGTCTCTCTCTCTCTGTCTCAGAAATAAATAAACATTAACATTATGTTAAATAAACTATTACAAATGTGAGACAATATCATCCTTCTTCCTGAAATAAAAAATTTTGTTAGTACCTATTTAAAATGTTTTAGTTTTAATTGTCTAAAATTTGATGAATCCCTAAAAAATGTAAAAATTATTAGTCTGCGTATGCCAATGAAGTAGTTAGCTCGTGTGTGCTAGAAGTTTGAGAAAACTGACCTGAATTTGTTGTAATTGGACATAATCACATAATCTAACTGCTAAGAACAAAACTAACAAACTTGGATTCTGTGCAGTCCTATGCTTTTGAACGTGTTGGATTTGAGGTGTCTGTAGAACACCACTATCCGATACCAGTAGGCAGTTCGAATTAGGAGTCTAGACCTCAGATATTAGGATATCGTCAATAGATAGAAGTCGTAGAAATGGCTGAGACACTAGGGTAAAGGATGCAAATGGAAAGACAACAGAAGCCAGAACGTGTAAGCTCAGAGGAAAGTGAGCTGATGCTGTTAAGACTTTATATATGATGAAAAAGAGATTCCCTTTACTCTGATGTACACAAATTAGCCTTATCACTCTTGCTGTGATCCCTAATTCCATGGCCCAAACTCAATATATATATTTCTAGGGTAGTTGACCCTGGAACAAAGCATGGGTGAGTAGCACCAAACCTCCTGAGCAGTATATAATTTTTGAGCAAATATAATTTTTGATTCCCCTAAAACTTAACTACTAATAGCCTACTGTTGACTTGAAGCCTTACTAATCAATAACATAAATAGTCAATCAACACAAATTTTGTATGTTGTATGTATTATATATTGTATTCTTAAAATAAGTTAGAGAAAAAAGTTATTAAGAAAACCTTAAGGAAGACAAATACATTTACAGTACTGTACTGTATTTATTGGGGGGAAAAAACTACATGTAAGTAGACCCATGCAGTCCAAACTTCTGTTGTTCAAGGGTTGATTGTACTTTTAACTCCACCTACTCAAAATCCAATAGGAGCTGAGCAGAGCAGAGTCTGAGATTATTTAAGTCAGTGTGTGGTGTGTGTGTGTGTGTGTGTGTGTGTGTGTGTGTGTGTGTGTGTGTTTGAAGTACTCCTGACCCTGTGACTCCTGATAATGATTACTTGGGGACAGAATGATGATGATGATGATTATGGAATGAAATGCCATTTTAGCTAAACTAAGCCGTTCTGTCTTCCTACAGATGCAAAGTTCCACATTCCCTTTTGCCATCAAACTTGCTGATATCTCACGTATCCTAAACTATCATCATTTTGACATTCTATCACTGCTACATGCCATTAGCATCCTGTTCCATAGCACTCTTGGAGAATCTTGACTGCCCTGTGAATTGACCCAGCTATTATGGCCAAATGCTTTAGGAATGCTACTATACATTATAAACACATCAATGGGCATGTTGATGTGATAATGATAATGATGAAATTACACTTTCTCACTTTCTGTAGCTTCCAGAAAGCCACTCACATGGGGATGCTTACTGGTCTAAAGTAAAACTCTTTGCTCACCAGTCCCCACAATGTCTAGGGCCTTGGAAGCTGGGGGGATTGTCCCAATGAGAAATCACCTTGGCCTTTGTCTTTGTTTCTAGTTCAGTGAGAGACATAAACATAGTATTATTAGAGTCTTCCAATAGGGTGCCTGGGTGACTCAGTTGGTTAAGTGTCTGACTCTTGATTCTGGGTTCAGTCATGATCTTGCAGTTCATGAGATAGAGCCCCACATCAGGCTCCATGATGGCAGTATGTGCCTGCTTAGGATTCTCTCTCTCCCTTTCTCTCTGCCCCTTCCCTCTCACTCTCTCTGTATCTCTCTCAAAATAAATAAATAAACTTTAAGATAAAAAGAATCCCCCAAGATTTTATACCCATTGGATTTATGTAAATTATTAATCTCAGAATATTCCTTTTTTCTCAGCCCACTTGTTAAAGATTGTGCTAAAGATTGATCACTTGCAGGGACTTGAAGGATTATAATGCAGAAATAGAGGAAAGTAGAGTCAAAATCTCTGTCTCCACCTTCCAGCCCCAGATGATGTTCCCACTCCTGTAAGTTGACTCCTTCGCTCCTCTCTGATGGTATCGTTACCATTACAGCCTGATCAGCACATGAATTTGGTAGTGTCTGTCAATCGAGTGTGTGTTGGCACTTTGGGGGAAAGAAGAGGTCAGATCCAGAAGGAATACTCCTTTTTGCTAGGCATTGATATATTTTTCAAAGTATGTGGGGGCTTTCACTGGATATTTAGACAAAAGTTTCAGAATTTTAGTGGACAGTATTGGTTTTGTTATTCTTTATACCATCTGTGGTCCTTCCCAGTATATACCCGATTCTTGTCGGGGGTAAAAAACACACTATCGTTTCCCTAACATTAGACATGCTAATGGATCCACTGAGGATCTTTTGATTTAATTCTCCATTTTTAGCTTTGATAATGTTATCTAGGGCAGGACTCTGAATCTCTCTGGACTGGAGTTTTCTCTTGTGTAAAACAAAAGAGTGAGAAAGAAAGAGAGCAAAGAGAAAAATTCTGGCTTTTTTTTTAAATTTTTTTTTCAACATTTATTTATTTTTGGGACAGAGAGAGACAGAGCATGAACGGGGGAGGGGCAGAGAGAGAGGGAGACACAGAATCGGAAACAGGCTCCAGGCTCTGAGCCATCAGCCCAGAGCCCGACGCGGGGCTCGAACTCACGGACCGCGAGATCGTGACCTGGCTGAAGTCGGACGCTTAACCGACTGCGCCACCCAGGCGCCCCCTGGCTTTTTTCTTTCGTACATTTTTTTCATCAAACATTTAATGAGGGAACGACAGGAATATCAGAAGAGTGAGATACAGATAATTCCACCAAAAAATATCATAGTCTACAGAGTAGAAAAGAAAAGCCCGTGAACAAAAGGCACTTACATAGTATGGCCAATGCTATATAGTAGGGCTATTACAATATACTAGAGGATCATACTTTCAGGAATAAATTATGCTTAGAAAGACATTTGGGAGGGTTTCCCCAAAGAAGATGTCAATTGAGTCGGGGATTGAATAATAATTAGGGTTTTATCCAGTGTGGTTGCAGGAAAGCAAATTCCAGGCAGAGGGAAGGGAATAGACAAAAGTTTATGCAATGACAGACACTTAGATTTTACTAGATAACATGTATGGATAAGGGGAATGGAGGTAAATGGAATGGTGGAAGCATGTGGCACAAAATCGTTAGGAGCACTGAATGTCATGCTAAGGAATTTAAGAAAATGGGCAAGCTAAGTGATTGTTTTTCTTCCGAATTTTGAAAACAGAAACCAAGATACTTCCTTAAAGGTGCTAATTCTTAGCTGGATGATTTCTTAATAAAAAATAAATAAGAAGAAGTAGGTATCAAATTGTCTATCTTTAGTGCACTGTGGACTCCTAGAGTAAGTCTCCTCCTTCAAGTATTCACTTCATCTGTTAATGTTTACTTTGGTTACTGGTATTTGGATTGGCTCTTGAACTATCCTGGCATTGATTCATCTTTTCAGACAGCTGCTCCTTTTGAAGCATCATTGCAAGAGATGCTTCCCTACTTATCTAGACAGTGTGTGTCCTTGTCAATCAACACATAAATAGCCCTGAAGCTACCTGCATGTCCAGGGGCTGGAGGAGAGACAGGGCTGCTTTCCCATTGAAGATCTGCCAACTTTAGAAAGATCAGATTCTTTGTGAGCCCTCTGAAATTGTAGAGAGGAACCCCAACATGAAAACTTTTGTTTCTGCTGTCAGTCTTTTAGAGATATCTTTTACTCTTCCAATAAGA
The DNA here is from genome assembly GCF_018350175.1 of Felis catus. Taxonomy (NCBI): domain Eukaryota; kingdom Metazoa; phylum Chordata; class Mammalia; order Carnivora; family Felidae; genus Felis; species Felis catus. The sequence continues at coordinate 13,587,131 of NC_058368.1, read as the reverse complement.
AGTTTCTAAAAGGCTTCCTAAGACTACAAAATTACTACACTGCAGTGTTGTACCTCCTTTAGAGGCAACTGAATATACTTTTCCATTGCCTTGCCTTCTTCCGTATTAGCAGTGGAATTTTTTGCTTTTCTCTTAGTGCCCTACACCCTCAAAGGCTCAGGCCTGAAGTTTCTTGTTATTCAAATCACTGAATCTCTTTCTTTAGTGACATATAACAACGAAGGCCTCACGGGGCCTGAGAGATGACCTGTGAGGACAATCCATTCACAGTTTCTGAATCAGACCTGTCTCTCATGCCAAGAAGAGATTAATCCCAGGAGTCTCTGCAAAAGCCCCAGTAGGGCTTGTGATGGTCCAGTCACATTTCTTACAATGCCTAGAAGGTTGTGAGTATGACTCTTTCTTGTCTCATACTGTGTCTCCCTTTTCAAAGAAGGACTGGCTAGCAAACAGAGAGACTTGGCAAAGCAGGAGAGACTGAGTGGCACTGAGACCAGGGTTTCTGGTGTGTATTTGTTTTCCTGTCAGGTGTTGCTGGGAGATTCATCGCCTTCAAACCGCTGCCAACTATGTGAACTCCAACAATTTGGTAGGGCAAAGCAATCATTGGCAAATACAGCACAACAAATTGTTGGCTAATAGCAAAAGCTGGAGATGCCTCTGTTAATGAATCCAGCCAAGCCTTTTGTCAACTAGGTGAAAAGTCTAATCTAAATCCTGAGAAGCTGAACCTGGAGGAGGGACAGTGAGTCCAGGGAAATTGCAGAAAACAGAGGATTTGTTTCCATCATTCATCGTCTTTTAGAAAAGAAACCCAGGCTTAGGGTAAATTATGAAAAATAATGATAGTCTGGATGCTCAGAAACTCCAGTGACTTCAGAAATTGTAGAGAACAAAAACATATGGTATCATCTCCCTGTAGAATTTCAGTCTTTCCTCATCAGTTTCTTTGACAAAGAAGAAGAGATGTCACAATAATTTAAATGTGTTGTTCCTTGGCCCTGTCTCACAGAAATGAGATGAATTAGGAGTGAGATGATGATAATGTCAGTTCACAGAATTCATTGGTGCCACTTGATTAACTAACTCTACAGATTTTTTTCATGTGTCTTTAAATGTGTGATACCACTTTACTGTTTTCAACTTCTTCTACTGTGTTCAAATTTGTTGGTATATATTCACAAACATATAGATCAAAATTCTGTTGAACATTTATTCAGAAAATATTGTCAATTACTGTTTGTTAGGGAAATCCCTCACCTTTTATTCATTAATTTATTTCATCAGTAAATATGCTTGAGAACTCACTATGTGTTCGGCACCATATTGGGTGCTCAGGATATAGCAGTGAACAAAAAAAAAAATTCTTACAATCATGGAGTTTATATTCTAGTGAGAGAAGACAGATGACAAATAAATTTGTAAGCAAATATATAGTATTTTGATGGTAATAGAGAGGAAACTAGAGCAGGAAAAGGGGATGAGGTGTCAGGGGTGCCTGGGTGACTCAGTCCATTGAGAGCCTGACTCTTGATTTTTGGCTCAGGTCATGATCCCAGGGTGGTGGGATGGAGCTCTCTTCCTCTGCTCCTCTTTCCCACTCACACACACACACACTCTCTCTCTCTCTCTAAAATAAAAGAAAAAAAAAAGAGTAGTCAGAGAAGACCTCTGTGATTAAGAGTCATTTGCACAAAGACTTGAGGGCAGGAAAGGAGTGAGCCATGTTGGGTAAGAATATTCTAGGCAGAGGGAATCACAAGCAGAAAGATCTTAAGCCTGGAGGATGCTTGGTCTGGTTTGAGCAAAAGCAAGAAGGTTGGCGTGGCTGCAGTTATGTGCACAAGAAGGAGTTGTTGGTCTCGAGATGAGATTAGGTTTCCTGAGAAGGGCAAGCCAGTGCTGAAACATCAGGTAGGGTTTGGTTGCCATGCACAAGAACTTTGGCTTTTATGTAAGGTAGAGGGAAATAATGGAGGACATGACAAGACATGTTTTAAAGAAATCGTTCAGGCTATAGGGTTGAATGAGGGATATACATTACAAAATTATTGCAAGAATCTAGATGAGACATGATGAGGGCATTGCTTGTGCTAGAAGTGGTGAAGGTGGAGAGTTGGAATCTGGAGATATTTTGAAGCTGGATCAATAAGCTGTTGGAGTAGGCAGGCCCTGAGGAGGCAGATCTTGGGAAAGGCTAAGAACATTTCCCTGAAGGGACGTCGGCAGTTAACAGTTCTGGGAGCTGGAGAAATGAGTTGTTGGTCCTCTCATGGGCATCTAGATCAGTATCCACAACATCTACATTTGTACCTTCCGGTGAGGTAACCAGAGTTATGACTGTTATTTCCATTGGACAGATAAGAAAACTAAAGCTTAAAAACATTGAACAGTTTACTCAGATTCCCAAAGTTGGAGGTTATGCATCTGGATCTCAAACATATTCTGCCAACACCCTTTCCTCAATCCCATAATGCACCTGCCACCTGCCTGCCACAGGTGTTTACTTACTAAGTTGAAGACCAGATTCCATTTGCAGTGCTGAAGTACCTGCTCTTAGAGTGACTGTTATGACTAAGTTGCATGACTTCATGTGTGGTCAACCTGAAGATCTTTGCCCGTGAGCATGGGCATAGGCTGGCACATACCTGTATGTATGAAGGAGTGAAGTGTGCACCTTGCCTCTTCTTCAATTCCTCCCTCCCTCCTTTTGTTCGTTCTTTCTTTCTCCTTCCTTCCTTCCTTCCTTCCTTCCTTCCTTCCTTCCTTCCTTCCCTTAAGTAACTCATAATAAGGATAATTACATTTTGTGCCCAGCAAAATACTAAGTACTCTATCCATTTCCCATGTATTTATTACTAAAAGTTTGAATACGAAAGTTAGTGCAAGAACCTGAGTCTGGAGCCCTGGAGGGAGATTGGTTTGAGGTGGGGGGGGGCAGTATTCCGCTTTGAACACGCTCCTTCAGAGTTGCCTGTGGGCCACTTAGGATGAAAGATATAAGGCTTACGTTCAGAAATGTCTGCATAGAGAAACCAGTTTGAGAACTTCTGAACAGTCTCTTCTAAAAACATTTCCTAAATTTCTGACTGGCAAACCATGAGTTGGTTTCCTACTTTACCTTATCCTTCCTGTTGTCTCTGTGTGTGTGTGAGTGGAACAGGTAAGCTGAACAAACAACAATTGCATTTAAGACAAGCATAACTTTATTTTGCGTCTCACAATCCCTTCAAACTTTATTCAGTGAAGGTTTTCTTTCTCAGATGCTGGATGAATATGCTGGCAGATCCCCAAAGGAGAATGGGGTACCAGTTCCTACCCTTTGAGGGGCTGGAGGCCACACTTATCAAGGTGAGGGAGAAGATGTGTGCTCCTTCCTTTCTTCCTACTGAGGGGGCGAATGATTCCCTGGTAAAGAAATGATGGCAAATAACCCTCCTTCCCTTACATGTTTCTTCTCTGTTCCTCAGATACATAGGTAAAAAATACCCTGAAGGGGGAAATAAAAGTAACTTAGGAGGTTGCTTAGGCAAAAAGTTTGAGAGAGGTCATGAAGATTCTGGAAGACTGATCCCTATGATTACCCCCAAAGGAAGGGATCTTGAGACAAGCTGGAAGAAGAGCAAAGGAGAGGGTTCTGTTCCTCTCTCTGGTAGCCATGTCTCTCTTTACCTCAAATATCCTGGGATGTAGATTTGGTGGCACTGGCTTCCTGCCTTGTTATGTGCTGTGACATTTCATAGACCACGGTGTGCTTATGCACTAAAGGGGAAACCAGCAATTAGGAGAGGGGCATGGGACTGGAGATAGGCTGAGGTCCTGACTCTCAGAAGGTTCTCTTCATGCATGTACATTTTGTTCCTCCATAAATGTTAAGTAAAGGGAAATAGGTGATTTTGTGGATGGGAAAACCATTCTCAACTGCAAAAAAAAATGCTTATATGATTCCAAGAATTTCAGATTGCAAGTCAGAAATTTCACACTCAAGATGAAATTGGCAAAAAGCCCAGAACTCGCCATTTTCACTCTAGATACGAAAATTCTCACGTGGATTTACTTAGAGTAACCAGGGTGTTAAAAATGTCCTTTAGGCTTAAGATTTATTTGCATATGATCTATTGACATGATTATTTAGTTACCAAATGAATTTGGAGTTGGTTCTGTTATTTTGAAACTGTTCAGGAATCATATGTTCATTTATTTTTAAGATATTTTGTGATCAGAAAACATTGAGGTTCTTACAAAGAAGATGGGTATAACTAATGATCTATTGGCATACATCCACATCTTAGATATTTGTAAGAATTCAATATAGTGTTTTTCCCTAACTGGATGCATTAGAACCTTTATTAAGTGGTTAAATCGGTTGAATAAGAGCCTTGGCTTAATCCTCTCTAATTGGATATAGCAATTTCATATTTGTTGTACTCCTATAGAGGGCTATAAACTGCATAGGATACACTGACACATTGTTGTCAGTTCTCCATGCTCCAGAACGTATGTGTGCTCACCCATATAACCGTGCTCCACATGGGCAAAAAGCCTTTTAACAAATACAGTGGTCCTCATTCTTTGCGGATCCTGTATTTGCTTGCAAATTTGCCTGCTCACTAAAATTTATTTGTCACCCCCAAATCAATATTTGCAGTGTGTTTGCACTCATTTGCAAACATTTGAGTCACTGAAAAGGTGCATTCCCTGCTAAGGTCAAACAAGGTGACACCCTGCCCTCTTGTTTTAGCTCCTGTACTGTAGACAAGTATCCATTTCACATCTAGTCAGTGCCCTGTTTTTCACCACTGCTGATTTTGATGTTTCATAGGCCCCAAATGTGAAGTACTGTCTAATGTTTTCAAGTACGGGAAGGTTGGGATGAGCCTTGTGGAGAAAAGACGTGTGTTAAATAAGCTTTGTTCAGGCACGAGTTTCACTGTCGTTTTCTGTGAGTTCAACATTAAGGAATCAACTATGTATATTAAAGTGTCTTAAATGCATGTAAAGCAAGGTTATTTATTGATTGGTTGATGAAAATGGCCGGAGGCTCCTGGGAACCTAATTTGTATTCCCCTTAGGAACAACAGTTCAGTATTCACTAATTCAGTGTTTAGGCTAACTTTATAGAATATGACTACTGCAAGTAACAAAAATCAACTGAATCTGCTTTTGACTACATGTTGACTTGGGTATCTCATGCCCTTTGTCCACTGGATTTGATATATTTACACGGATGAGTCCAGTTTTTCATTCAACACATTTTTACTAGGCACTACCTACCTGGCAAGCCCAGTTGGATATTGGGGAAAAATGGAGAGCAAAGATACCCACAGTCCCCGTCTCACAGGCTAGAGGGAAAGACAGGAGATAAGCACACAGGTCAATGGAAAATTACAAAGATATGATAATGCTGACAAGACAAAGCATAAGGCATTAGGGGAGCAGAGCATGTATTGGAGGGACTGGTCATCATCTCATGGTGTTAGGGCGAGAAGTTCAGGCAGAGATCTGAGGTAAGAAAAACAGTTAGTTAGACGCGGTGTAGAGGTGTGGGTGAGATTTCCAGGCAGAGGAGGCAGTACCTGCACAGGCTCTGTGGCAGCAACAGGCCTGGCTCCTCCAGGGAACTGAGACCACCAGAGCTCCTGGAGATGAGGAGTAAGAAGGGCTTGGAGTAGGATTTGGCACCATAGATAGACACGAAGAGTCAAAAGGAAGCTTGCAACATCTTTGAAGACTCAGGTTTTTATCTAAACGTCCTAGGTAAGTCATTAAAGGGCCTTAAGCCTGGATATGGTCAGGTTTGTAGTTTTAAGCGATCATGCTTGCTTCAGAAGAAAGAATAGATTGGAGCAGTTGAGGAGCCCAGGAGGCTGGTTCTTGTAGAAGTTTGTGCACCAGGTGATGGCGGCAGTGAGTGGATTGGTGGGCGAAGACAGAGGAGAAGGTGCGCTGTGAGCGGTGGAGAAGGCAACATTGCTGGTGCGAAAAGCAGACTGACGGATATCGAATGGCAGCAGGTGCAGGAGGCTAATGATGGCCCCATAGATGCTAGCCATATGAGTGCTGGCATAAGAGCATGACGAAATGTGATGCTCCCCTCCCTGAGTGTGGGGACGCTTGTGAGACTCCATCATAAAAGTGAGATGTGGGGCTTCAAAGTTCAGCTTCCACGTTTGCATGTAATTCTCTTCCAGATTTGCTTTCTTTGAGTAAAATGTTTTTTTCTGCTTTTGAGAACATGTTTTAAACAGGCATACAGGGCTTTGTTAATATGACTCCCCCCTCGACCCATATTTTACAAAACAAGCAAATAAAGATAGCAAAATGCAGCTTTGCAGAAGTTTTACTGGCCATTAAGAATTATTATGGGATTGAAAATGATAATACTGATTTTATACATTACTTGTCATGGCATCATTTTATATTATTGTCTGATGTATTTGTAAGGTATGAATTAGGTCATTTTATTTCTTGGATATGTTTCGTCATGCCAACGAAAATTTTTAAGGGCATATAATGTTCTAAATAGTGCTTTTTTAATTGATGAAAAGATGAAAACGATTCATTCTTTAAAATGTAAGGATTAATGGGTCTATGCTTAATGAGGTAATTTCTACTTCAGAAAAGTATAAACTAGTATTCTTTTGATTTTTTTTACCATCTATTCTGTTCATTGAATGGGTATGCAAGAAGTGAATTTGATTCTGCCCAAATATGCCTTTGCTTTTTGTGTTCCAAAACATCTAGAGAAATTTTCTGTTTAGAAAGTGTTTGTGGCCAACAGGTTAGAAGATAAGCTTACAAGTGAACATATTGTTCAAGGTCTGAGGTCTCCAGTTCCACCTCTATTTCTCTTGTCAACTTATTAATTCAGTTATAGGAGCCCCCAAGGCTCTGCAAATACAGACATGAAAGGAACCTAGTTTATGTCCTTTGGGGTCTACTAAAAGAAATGGTCATGTAAATGAACCAAACCTGATAAACTAATGGGGAAGGTTTTATAAGTTGCTGTGAGAGCACAGAGGAAGAAGAAATATCAGGAAGGTTTTCTAGAGGAAGGGACATTGAAAGCTTAAAGGAAGAGTTAGGATTGACCAGACAGGTGGGACAACATATACTAAAGTAAGCAAGCATTAAAAACATGACATATTTGGAGAACTGCAAATATTTGGAAGATGGTTATTAATGAATGTAGAAAGATGAAAATCTCATAATGGAAGGCCTTCTCATTCCCCAGAGTCTGCCTTTTGGTGTGGGGGATGATGTTGGCTATGTAAGGAGAGATGTTGTGAATGAAGTATTTGATATAATTTCATTGAATTTAAATTAATTAGATAATGGATAGTGTAGACAAGAAAATAATCCTTTTGGGTTTTTATAATTAATTTTGAAAACTTACACCTGCTGGGATGTTGATAAAATAATTAGAATGATCTAAATTTATTTTTTTAAGCTTATTTATTTATTTTGAGAAGAGAGCATGAGTGGGGAAGGGGCAGAGTGAGAGGTAGAGAGAATCCCTACAAGCTCTGCGCTGACAGCACAGAGCCCCATGCACCTGATGTGGGGCTCAAACTCACAAACCATGAAATCATGACCTGAGCCAAAATCAAGAGCTGGACACTTAACTGACTGAGCTACCCTGGCGCCCTGGGTCTAAATGTCTTATAAATTGCTTTCAGGTTTTTTTTTTTATTAACCTGAAACATCCTCTGTGAGCAGGTCTCTTCTCCTTTCTTCCTTTATTCTTCTTTTCTTCTCCCAGTTCAAGCATAATAAAGATCAATATTTACCATCTTGTAGTTTTCAAGGTAAGACTGAGGCTTTGCAGGCAGAAGGAGATCATGTTTGAACACCTTCCTTCTAAGTCTCTGTTTAGATTAGTATCAATTCATTCTTGCAATCTAAGAATTAAAAGTTCCCCTTGATCATATTTTTTTGCTATTAAAAAAAATTAAAAACCAATTCCAAATTCTTTCAGATATATTCTCTATTTCAGAACTATCTGCCAGTAGAAAATTATTCAGCCCCAAGATTTTTAAAATCATGCTTTTAATAAAAAGCATGCAAACAGCTTACTTTAAACAGAATATTTCAAGGGAAGTAATGCTGAATATTAGCTAAACCATTTAATATAACTATTTAATCACCTACTCTGATTATAAAATTTTAAAGATCTTAAAATAGATTTCATGCAAAGCCTATGTCTTCTTACATAAACGAAAACAGCATTCTATTATCTCCAGATTTATTATTATAAAAGGTTTTAGGTTTTTCTTTCCAAATTGGATTCAGATCAAAGTTCTAAATAAATGAAACATCTTTTTCTTCTTCTTTAAGCTGTTCTGACTCTGAAGGCCTTGGTTTCCTCAGGTTGGAGCTGATTCAACATCTTGAAATGAAACGACTAATTAAAGTGTTTTTGTATTGGCTTGGAGTCTTTCTTTTTCTCTGGCTGGAGTTCTGTCTCTAGCTGCAGCCAGTGTGGCATGTTCACATTCCTAAATTTTGGTGGAAAATACCGTTGGTTGGGCAACAACAACAAGAAAAATAAGAATGAAGCATTTGACAATTGATTATCTACCTTTCTCTGCCTGATGCCAAGTAGGATATGTGCCAAGAATCCATCACCACTTTCTTATAACTTCATACCAACCAGGTCCTGTGATAAAATATTTTCTTTATGTGACTATCGACTTTATGCAGTACCTTCTGTCCCATGTTTCTGAGTGCTTATTGATTCCGGAAAAAAATAACTTATTTTATCAGCATTTTTTGAGAGCTTATATTGCCAGGTTTCGAGGATATCATACACTTTGATATTATTTCTTGCCTATTACTTGCCCTGCCCTCTAGACCACAAGGTCTTTTACGGAGAGCCCATGGCTTTCTTGCTCCCTGCTTAATCCCTCCCATGGGACAGTGTCTGAACATGGTAATGTACTAAAGAAATTGTTAACTGAATAAGTGAGTAGATGGGCTGAATAGAAATAGTCTCTGTGTTCAAAAAGAACATAGACAAATTGGGACAGAAAAGCGAACCAACTGAGGCATTCATAAAAAGAACTACAGAGTACCAATGATAGACCAGTTCCCAAGTGTTTAGGAGGGCTAGGAAATGTCAGAAAACAATTCATAAAGGAGATCCTGTCTCAACAGTATCCTGAAGAGTAAATAAGATCTCCCTAGTGGACCTGAACAAAGAGAGGGGAATATATGGCAGGCCAGGGAAACCACACTGACAAGACATGAAGACTTTATGACCATATTTAATTTCAGATATTTGGGGGCCACGTGGGGGAGATTCCCAGTGGGTTTGGAGCTGAAGATCAAGTCTCTTAACATAATCTTCTTGACTAATCATATGATATATGCATTTATTTATTTACCTTATTTTCCATAGATAGGTTAGGGACCCTGTGAAAGTCAAATAAATAATAGACAAGTTGTAGATTGATCAGATTTAGCTTAAAAGGCTCCTATGCACAATTGTGTAGAATAATTGAAAACTATATAGTTGAGATAGTACAATGCAGTTTTTTTAAAAGGTCTTCAAAATATAGTTGTCTATTTGAGAAGGACCCTCTCATTCCTACACACAGGAGGCATCATTACTTCCAACAATTTATTTTGTGTGGGTCATGTGGAGAAGATTTTCAAGGTGTTATTATCCTCATTTTCTAAGAACTTACAATATAATGTGTACTTTCCCATAAGAGGACACAAATAAACAAGAAAAACCATTGGGAATAGGTCTACTATAATGGGCTTTGCAATGTTAAAGGCAATGAAGAGTGAAGAATAGAAGAAACTCAGAGTTTGAGTCCAAGCCTGACTAATTAGAGCAGAAAGTGCCTTGCTTTGTGCACGCAGACCAGTGGGAAAAAGCATCGTGTACTAGCCTCAGAAGCTTTCAGTTCAAGGAGTTAGTTTGGGGAGACACACTCAGGCAATGGCTGAGTTTGGAAAGGTGGGGAGGTGGGAAATGGGTGGCCAGCGGAGTGTTGAAGGAGGGCTAGAATGTATTTGTGCCCAAAAGAAGTTAAGTAATCTAGGGCACTGAGAGAGAAGTTTTTGAAACACAAGGAAAGAAATCTGGGCCTTATCTTTCATGCGAAAGGCATTATAAATAGGTAGTGAATGTCTCCTTTCTCCAAGAAAAGAATATTGTAAGGGTAAAAAAAGTTATACCTCTGCAGGTAAATTTTGGGGATTATAACTCCATCTACCAATTAAATTTTGACTTTGAAATGCTATTGTTTTAAAATATCTTTCTCAGTTAGGGTCTTCCTACATGATAGACTATGACAACATCTACTTGGAAGTTCCCTTCCATGTGTATTGTGCTGAGCAGATGTATTTCTGTTTCAACATGGGCATTCTGAGATCTCTTTATGTGGTAGCCTTGAAAGTTGGCCTCCTCTGGTTATGGTTACGGCGGGAACTAAGAGTCCTGTTCTAGTAACCTGTAGAATATGTGCTATGTTTGTCTTCTCTGCTGAGATAGTCATCAGTTATGTGTGCTCTAAATGCATACTAATCTTTCTTTTAGAAGAAGGTTAAAGGATGCCAGGAATGTACCTCTGTGCTCCAGCATATTAAGGAGAATGAAATATCCCTAGAGAAGATGAAAAGAAAATAATTCAGGAGGCATGCTAAAAATAAAAATATATTCTAAAGAAGTACAAGGGAGTACCAGGAAAATCAATACCAGTGTTGAGAGGTATAGGAGTGAATGAATGTGACGTTGGGGGAAAAAGACAAGAAAAAAAATGATCACCTTTATTGCATGACTTAAAACTCTGCTTGAAGAGGAAACAATGTTCTCTTTTTCTGGGAATATTAAGAAGAATTTCTAAGTATTAGCCAGTGAGTAGAATCCTGCTAGAACCTCAGGAGGAAGTGACCCACATTCACTCCCTCTGCCACCCAAACACACACACACTCACACACACACACACACACACACACACACACACACACACACACACAGAGTGATGATGATGTTTGATGACTCCTCACCAAGAAATATGTAGGTAATAAGATGAGAGTGAAAAGCTGTCTGACAAAACCCAATGTGTCCCCTATTTTCAACTACCCAATGCATTTGCTTTTTGTATACTTAGCTGGAAATGGATGTTTCTGCAAAAATGAACTTAAGATGTATTCCTAGTGATTTGGAAGATTTGAATAGGAAGTTAATGGGCTTATTGGTATAATATATTATTTCTTCTTCCAAAGTCATGACTTTGAAAAAGAGATAAAAAGATATAGGACATAATTGGACAGCAGGATATAAGTAAGAAAATAAAAGAATTTGATCCTCTGGTGTGTGGTTTATGATAAGAAAATGGTAAGTAGCAGATCACATTCCATGAGAACTAGGAAGAAAATATTGTTGAGGAAAGTAGCTGACTGATCTCCTGAGAGCAAGGACCATATCTCATTCATCCCTGCATCTTCAGCATCTAGTACAGTGCTTTGCATATATCAGGGACTTAAAATTAAGATGCTTTAATTTAAGAAGTAGAAAAAAGAAATTGTTAAGCAAATGAAACTATAAATCACAATTCTATAAATGAGAATAGGTGAGAGCAAAAACTAAAACATAACAAAAACAACAAACGGAAGTGCAAGAGGTGTCCAGTTATGCTCATGAAAAAACAGCAGGGAAACTGGGCAAGAGCAATAACTTGTGGCTGAACTTGTTACATGTAAGTGCAGAACAATAAGGAATTCAAGCAAAATGAGCTTGAAATGTTAACACAAGGAAGCAGAAATTATCTCATAGCTATCACTATGATTCAGTGAACCAAAATAATAGAAGACCACACACTGTTCCAAGGAAAAACAGTTGAGAGGGACGGGAGTCTAGGGGGGTAAATTAAGAACACGATTAATTCCAATCAGTAATGAGCATGTGCTGGGGCTATCAAGATACGAGGATGACTAAGACATAATATTTGATATCAAAAACTTCACAATCACAAATGGATATGGATACATAAGTATTTAACTAAAGTGAGAAGTATAGATAAGAACTATAATTGGTAGTCCCAAAGGGCTACGTAGTCCTTTCCTGGAGCTACCATAACAGTGTACCACACGCTACGTGACTTAAACAACAGACATTTATTATCTCACCATTGTCTCTGGAGGCTGGAAGTTCAAGATCAAGGGATGGATGGAGTTGATTCTTACTGAGGTCGGTGAGGGGGGATCTGTTCCTTGCCTCTCTCCTTGCTTCCAGCAGTTTGCAGATGATCTCTGGTGTCTCTTGGCTTATAGAAGCATCACTGATGTCTTCTTCACATGGCGGTCTTCCTGTGAGCACGTCTGTGTCCAAATTTCTCCCTTTTGTAATATTATCAGTCTATTGGCTTAAGACCCACTCTAATAACTTCATCCTAACTTGATAATCTACAAAGACCTTGTTCCTAATAAGGCCACAATCACAGATCCTGGGGGTTAGGACTTCAATATTCTTTCTGAGAGGCACACGTCAACTCATAATAGCTCATAGAACATTGGAATCATTTTGGCATATGGCACAGCATGTCTATCCTGGTGGGAGATAGTAAGAATAGATTTAAAAATTGTTTAAAAATACAAAATTTAGCACAAAGGTGAGAAATAAGACGGTTGGAAATGGGGAGGTCTGCCTATTCAGTTAAGAAATTGAATTTGTGAAATAGAACTTGATTTTCAAATTCGCTAACCATGAACTGACCATGTACTATGGGCCAGATGCCATGCATGCCACCACAGATACAAAATTGCTAAGATAGTCACCATTTCCAGAGCATATAATAAGCACTTAATTTTATTTTGGCTGAAAAATGTCTCTCTCTCGGTCCATAGAAAACATAGTGTGACCATGAGTGTGGATTAAACTCATAATATCTGGAAATAAGAATTTACTTCTGATTCTGTGGGGAATTTGTGAGAACTTGGGAGAGAGTGACCACATCATCACAACATGATTACAGTGAGAGAAAGAATGGCAGGTATAACCAGACACATCCCCACACTTTAAGAAAGCACATGCTATAAATCTCAGGGGAAAAAAGAGTTGCAGTTCTGCAACCAGAGAGAACCATAGGATGCTAGCAGTCTCGTATAATGAGTTGGCCCAAACTGGGTGAGGTGCCCCACACAGGGTTGTCTGTCTCCCTCACAGCCCTAAGATTTGACTTTCATATCCAGCACCTAGGGCTTGTAGACCTTGAATCCATCCTTGCTGAATTGTGAAATCTGTTACAAAAATAGTATAGAGAACACGCACACACAAACACAGATACAAAATCACTTTTTGACGTAATATTATAAAAGTTTGAAATAAGTTTTTAACAAAAACTTTAAAAAGTGGACATTTAGTTAATCTTCAGGTTTTCATTAGGAGAAGCAATGCTGTTATGAATGCATTCTTGCAGATGGGCTCTGGGTACTTGTCTGCCCATTTCTGTAGGATTTGTATGACCCTTTACTGCATCCAATCTGATTTAAATCTCTCTCCCACAGTGCAGCCAGAACGAGCCATGCGACACGAGCATCTCTTGAGTGTCTCCCCATTGCCTGCAAACTAAATGTTTACAATATTTTTGTGACTTGTCCCAGCCTCCACACCCACACTTCATCTCTAGCCATACAGGACAACATGCTGAAGTCAATTTTACAACTCTGCTTGTGCTCTCACTGTTCCCTTTCTATTTTCACCTGATTCAATCTTACCTTTCAAGATTTCAGAAGTTCCCTGAATTTCCAGCCTGGGTGAAATGCCAACTCTGACTCCATAGAATCCTTGCATAACTCTAACTTAGCAAAGGCATGAAAATGATCTCTCGATAGTCCCTCTGTGCCACTACCAGAGTAAACTCTCTTTGTGGAAAGGCCATGAGTTTTCATCCTTGTAACCACACAGTCCCAAGTGTAATGTGTAATGTCAGGCTTAATATAGGTTGGATTTTAATATTCATAACCATGGAAATAAGGTGTCTGTGCTGATGCATCATCACACACACTGCCAACCAATAGTGTGATTGGTGAGAATTGACTGTTTGGGATAGGAGAGGGTGGGAGGCCAGAATGCCTTCAGAACATTCTATGAATGAGGTGACCTAGGTGGAATCAATTGGAACTTCGTGGCCTAATGGAAGGGCTCAATTAACATTTGCTGAAATTGAATGAAATCAATCATTTATTTATTCATTCACTCAAAAATATTTTACTCAAAAATTGCAATATCCCAGAATAGTGCTGGAGGAACGAAAAGAAAGAAGTTGAGGCAGATATGTAAACAAAGTGTGACTATGTGATAGCGTGAGTGTCCTAATAATTCTCTGCCTAATGTGCTGTAAGGGTGCATAGGAGGAAGACACTAACTCCATCAGAAGGCATCAGAGAAGGTGTAGGAGTTGTTCGCCTGTTTTCCCTCCGATGCATCCTCTGCCCTTCTCTGCCCTCTACTGTGTGTCAGGGAGCGATATTTCCAAAGCTGTCTTGTCTCCTGGCTCCCAAGGAGGCCACTGCAGAGGCACGGTGGAGAACTGAAGGGCAAGTTGAGGGAATAAATCACTGTCTCTCTTTCCATTTCTTTGTTTGGACGAGCATTCACTCCAGTAGCTGCTGAGTTTCCTGCATGACTCCAGGTTCCACTGGGTAGGTCCCTGTCATTCCAATGTTCTCCAAGCAGCACAGCTCCTTGGCTCTGCAAACACCATCTTCTTCCTGAACACCTCTTGCCTTTTCTAGTCTCTTGACTGTCCCCAGATAGGCTTCTTGGCTTTTCTTTTGCCTGTGAAATCCATATTCAATAGTAAAAGTCAATGAAACACCTCAACTGCTCTTTCCCAACTCAGCCTTGGCTGATTGAGAAGCTTCCCACAGAAAGGCAGATTTAAAAGCTAGTACGATGGGGCTGATTCTACAGATTTCATTCCTTTTCATACTTAGTATTCTGCTACTGTCTTGCTTGTGGCTATAGGCAAAGTTTTAATTTGTCCTGGACTCATATTTCTTACCTTAAAAAAATCAGAAAAAATATAATGTATTTGGTCATCTTGGAATTCACTCATTCATTCATTCATGCATGCATGCATTTGGCAAATTTTGCTGAAGCTCTACCCCCTGGAGATGCCATGCCAGACCTAGGAATGTATCACTATCAGGAAAGATGTGATCCAGGTTGCACCACAGACAAAGGGAATGAAAGATGCTTGAACCACATTCACTTTTGGAAGATGCTAGCTTTGATAACAGCACCTTAATATTCATATTTCCTTTAAAGCATTACCTTTTCCAGATCAGCATGCTTGATCCTTGAACAATGCAGGGGTTAATATGCTGACCTCCTGCATAGTTGAAAACCCACGTATCACTTTTGAGTTCCCCAAAACTTAACTACTAAGAGCCTACTGTTGACTGCCTTAACAATAACAGAAATGGTCAATTAACATATATTTTGTATGTTGCATGTGTTAAATACTGTATTCTTATAATAAAGGAAGCTAGAGGAAAGAAAATGTTATTAAGAAAATCATAAGGAAAAGAAAATACATTTATAGTGCTGTACCAGAATTTATCAATCAATCAATCAATCAATCAATAAAAAGCCATGTGTAAGTGGACCCGTGCAGTTCAAACCATGTTGTTCAAGGGTCACCTGTGTTAGTAAATGACCATGTTATTGTTTGAGGATCACAAAGTCTGTGGAAATCTCTCATTAAAATTAGATGGAGGCCACGGATGTTTTTAGCTCATGCAGCTTTATAAATACAACTAAAGGAATTGTGAAATTTATAGTTTTGAATAACCCCAAAATGATTTGCTGTAACCTTCTTAATCAACAGACCTGCAATTAGGGAACACATGCACCCTCTTTGTGGCTCACTCTGAATGAAATATGTTTGGCAAGAATTTCTTCTCAGAAACTGCTTTTGTTCAGGAATGCTTGCCCTTCCTTTATGTGCTAGGATAGGGTCTTTCACAGTGAAGAACAAATGATTATCTCAAAAGGATGAGGGATGAACTTAATCAATCCCTTATTCTGTAGGTGGGAGCATATCAAATTCATTGAATTTTGATCAGGAGAAATCTTAGTTTTACATACTTTCAGAATATAAATTTTAATATCCTCCAGAAATACATTTCAGTATCAGGAAGTTTTTCATCTTATCTAAACCTCACAGGCTGTTCTTAGCGACGATGAAGGACAATTGGCTACAATCCTCTGTATCACAGACTGAAACCATAACTATGTGTGCATTTACTCTTCCACTCAACAAATTTTTACTGAGCATCTACTACTAAGAGTCAGGCCCTGGGATAAAATAGTGAGCAAAACCACACATGGCCCCGCAGATTTCATGGCCAAAGGATCTTCGTTTCTTATATTTTTCTTTGACCTATTTTTCCAACCGTTAATTTCTATTCATACCATCTCAGTTACATGCCTTGTGGTTTTGGGTAAGCCACTAATACTGTAACATCAGTTTTCTGAATCTGTAAAATGGGGTCAGGTGTACTACTTAGTTCACAGAGTTGTTTTGAGGCTTGAATGAGCAAATTGATGCTCAATGGCTTCTCTGAGTCTCAGTTCATTTGTTTTTAAAGTGGAAATAACATTACATACTTTCCAAAATTGGGTTGAGTATTAAGTGAACTAACATATGTGAAAGCAAAGGTACGTTGCAGTTACTAAATAAATGTTATTTCCTTCCTACCTTTTTTTTTTTTTTTAGTAGTACCACTAAAAGTTACAAGAAATCCTTAATATCACAGTTGATTGCCCTCTAGGGTTACCCAACCTTGCATGTGAACAGAGAGTCCTACAGTAAGTTAAGCATCCCACTTTGGCTCAGGTCACGATCTCACAGTTCATGGGTTCGCACCCTGCGTTGGGGTCTGTGCCGACAGCTGAGAGCCTGGAGCCTGCTTTGGATTCCGTGTCTCCCTCTCTCTCTGCCCCTCCCCTGCTTGTGCTCCGTTCTCTCTCAAAAATAAATAAACACTAAAAAATTTAACAATAACAACAACAACAACAACCCAGAGAGCCCTGTAAGATAAAACACAGATTTTGCAAAGCAGATAATCTATTCTCCTTCCTGACATTCTGATTACCATTTTGTGTGTTCTTAGGGCAACTCAGATTATAGTACATTTTCAATTACCTAACCAATAGAAGGGAGAAATGGTGAAAATAATCTACTATGACAGATAACCCAAACCCTAGATAGATGCAAAAATCATCAATATTCATTTATTTTAGAATGTTTGCTGATTCAATCCACGTTTATCAAAAGTCTTCCAGGCAAAGCCTTATGTTGGGTGCTATTTGTTTCAAAATAATTGTGACAACAGATTTACCCTAGCAATTGATTGGCTGGTACTTATTTTTAAATTGGTTTACATTCCTTAAGCACAGGGTGGCTGATGTTAGAAGATGGGGCAGCTCAAGGTGGAGTGGTAAGAGAAGGGTCAGGCTGAGATTAGAAATTCACTCCAGCAATAGTCTGTGTGTAATTTCACCTGTAAAATGATGACTTCCCAGAAAGAAAGAAAGTTTAGCACTTCATGAGCAGGACTTTCAGCCTGAGAGAGCCTTCAGGACATTTCCACATGACTGAGCGCTACCCTCCCTCTCTATAGAGGCTGCAGTGATGACCTTCGATCGATCATGTGCCTCCAATGGGCCATGGAGAGGGTACTGGGCACAGGATACAGATATTTCCAGTGTGAGCCTACAGGGAGCATCAGGTACTGAAAGGATGATTTAAAGACTTAGCAGGATCACCCACTTCTTCACACGATTCAACACTGGAGGATGGGATGACCAGCGAACTGTACAAAGGGAACGCCAACTGATAAAACAGCAATGCATCTCTTCTACGATTTCTTTAAAATGGCCCTGGTAACTTAAGATGGAAATACCTGTTTACTGGATTTTAATTTAGTAAATTAAAATCATGCACCAAGATCATTTGGGAAGTGAAGGGCAACAAAGCCAGAGTCAACTCACGAAATATGTTTTGGTCTCGACAGGGAAGCTTCTGAAGTCTGTGAAGTCTGTTTTGAGATGTCAGGGTGCTTTGGGTGTTGCTATGACCAAGTTCCAATTCTTCCTTTAGTAAACCTAGGCAGCATTTGGCAGTATCCATTCAAGAGTATACCATTCTCATTAAATGTTCTAGCAATTCAGAGTAGTGAGTTCTTGGTGTATCAGATTTGGAGTTGGAGGGAAGAACATTGAGTAGGCACTTCTGCACCTGTGGTGGCGGTAGAGATGTAATTTACATTTTGGCATAATTATTGACAAAGTTAGGGATGAATGGATGAATACGTTGATGTGGTATTTACATTCGCTGAGAATTCAATGTAGAAAGCCGATAATTAGGATATTTGGAAACATGTAGTTTTGACCATTTTTCTCTTTCACTGGGAAAGTACGTGGGACACAACTAGAAGCCCCGTATAGTGGACAGGAGACTAAGAAAATATTCATAAATTTCTCTCATGCTCCCTAATCAAAATGTTCCTGTGTTTTCTTCTCAAAAATCATCACTATATCAGGAAACACATATCTCCGTGATATCTCCTGAATCCAAATAGGATCAAATGAAATGAGTTTATTTCTCCTTGTTCAAAAATCCTTTTTTTTTTTTTTTGGTACCAGGAAGAGATAAATATCTCCAAAGGAAAATGAAGAGGAACTCAGAAGAGAATCTAATTGCCCACTTCAATCACTCCCACTCAAAATGCCTGGCTAAAAGATGGGCAGACAGAGCAGCAGCCTTTTGGCAAAAATTTTAATAAAAAGAAAGGGGAAAATTTTTTCCAGCAAGAGTTCTGTAGAAAAATGGAGACAGCTGCTGCTTTTTCTCCCGCCTGCTATCTCTTGTACCAGACCCGAAGACCAGCCAGTTCTTAGTTTTAATTAATCACTTGCAGGTTTGATGGTAGAGAAAAATGGGGTTCACCTACTGCCTCTTGGCCAAGGAGCAAAGTTCCCAGAGAGGGGTGGACTACATGTCACTCAAGGAAAAAAAAAAAAAAAACAAAACACTTCCAAAGAGACCAGAATGTGAATTTTTCTTAATGTTTCCTCAGTGGCTTTCATTTTCCTCACTGAGGCGACTTTGCAAGCCCTATTATTAACCCATTTTAACTTTTTGCACCCCTGTAAATTCAAACTCAGATCAACACAACTACTTTAAAGTTGTGTCCAGATCCCTCCAACATTCCGAAGCCCTCGTTCAAATTCTTTCCCCTCCAGGAGACCTTCCTTGATTAATTAAAACATCCACACTGTCTAAACTTCCTCCATCTGAGGAAGAATCCTGGGGCTGCTTTTAGACTAAGCTGGAGCAGGGCAATTGAAAGCACTAGAATGAGAGCCAAAGAAGCAAGAAAGCCAAAGGTCAGTTTTTGAAAAGCAGCTGAGTCATACTTGAATGCAATTTACAGGCTGTAGTTAGGACTCGAGGCTGGGACTAAGAATTTGGAACTGCAGAATTAAATCAGGAACCTAGATTTCATGCTGTTTAAGAGGAAAGTGTCAGAGTATTGACCATGAAAGAGATGAACTCCCCAGAGTCCACACTGGCTGGTAGCTGGCATCGGTGGTGGAGGGAGAGTGTCGGAGCCCTACAAGGTTCTTGAACTGCTTGGCTCACACCAAGTACTAATTAATGCATTTTCTGTTTTCTCACATAACCCTACAAAAACCCCAGGGGCTTCTGGTGTCTTAAGGAGGTCAAGTTGGAGGAGGTCAGTTAGTGTTAACATAGAAATAAAAAGGAAATCCATTTTTTTTTTACCTGCCTCTATTAAAGAACTTTCAAGGGGATCCGATTCTACATTGACTGCTCCTTTTTAATTGTCCAAGACCCTGCAGCCTTTCTCATCACAAACTCCAAACTTCCTTCACTGCTCAGCCTGAGATTTTCTTCACTCTGTTCCCCTGGCAGGAGTCCTTCATTATGTACACAGTGAAACCTCTCGACTATTCTTACAGGTTTCTTCTCAGTCTTCCGTTTGGTCCTCTCACCCATTGTCCAGATTCTACATCAGACAGATCAAGGACCTGGACTAGCCCAGCCTTGTTAGCAGGCAGGAAGTTGGGAAAGAAGGCGGCAGGCTGCGCTCATTAGTGAGTCTTGGCTCCCGCTCAGCTTTTTGTCTTTTATGTTCCCCTGCATCGATCCTCTTGTTTTTGATGAGCCCTGCTTTTCTGACCCCGTAAAATAGTCTGTCCCATCACTTTGACCTTTCCAGATTTGAATTCCTAGAGGATAAGGTCTAAAATATTAGGCACTTTCGAATCACTTACCGTGTGATGCAAATAAGCTACTTGTAATCAGAATGACAGTGGGGAAGATTAGATCTGAAATGACTTAGAGAAAAGTGGAAACGCAGGGCTGAATCTCGTTGGGTAGGTGTCCAGTTGAGTCAGGGGCAGTAGGAAGGATTGAAGACACTGGCATATCTACTCAACTTCTTAATGATCTTTTCACAGTAACCCATTTGCTTTGAGGACTGCGTAAGGGAGTGTTGTTATAGAAACATAATCCCGAATATAGGGAACATTTAGGGAGGAATATTAATAATCGATACCATTTACTGAAAATTCACTATATGCTAGACTCTATTACATACTTTGATAGTTCTTATAATAGACCTAAAATGTAGCTATTTATCTATCCCCATTTTACGGTTATAGATACTGAACCTCATTCTGAAGAATTTATCTAAGGTCATGCAATGAATAAATGACAGAACAGTAAATTAAACTCATGCTTTCTTCACCATTAATCTGGATTCACAAATGCACCTACCCATACACAGAACACATGCCTCATGTGACTACATGTACCAGATACAGAACACACGCACAGCATGTATAGTACGTATTTATATACCTACTTATTTATACCTAGAACTATATGTGTGTCAGACCAAATAGAACTACTAAGAATAGAAAGAGGCAGTGGGTTAATCTTGTTGTGACCAAAGGGATCAAATTTCATCTGAAACAAAATTCAGTTTTATAGGAGGTTTTCAAAAGGACAGAATTATCAATTATTTTGGTTTATCCTCACATGCTATCACGGCAGTTACTCATTTTTCTTGTAATGTGAATTTTATAACTAAACTTAAGGAAATAGTTTTCCATTTAACTTAAAGATATCCATGGGGTATGTGAACTTGATTTTTAAAGTGGGGGAAGGTAAAAGATAAAAGCAGAGCTTGGAGGGGTGCCTGGGTAGCTCAGTCGGTTGAGCGTCCGACTTCGGCTCAGGTCACGATCTCACGGACCGTGAGTTCGAGCCCCGCGTCGGGCTCTGGGCTGATGGCTCAGAGCCTGGAGCCTGCTTCCAGTTCTGTGTCTCCCTCTCTCTCTGCCCCTCCCCCGTTCATGCTCTGTCTCTCTCTCAAAAATAAATAAACTAAAAAAAAAATTTTTTTAATAAAAAAAAGCAGAGCTTGGAACGTGGGCATGGGGGGAGACCAGAAAGTCTCATGTCTCCATTCAATTCTGTGTCAGTTACGACCACCCCTTCCATACCCAACACATAGCAAATGTGTCACTGAGAAGGTGGATGCGAAGTCTCCATGTTCCAGGACTCATCTTCTGATAAGCCAATAATGAATAAATGTGATTGGTGCTCAATGTTCTCAAGCCATGGGACTGCAAAGGAGAGAGCAACACATTCTATAGATATACGGATGGATTGAAAAGGAAGTTTTCTGCTGTGTCATAGGATGGAAAGGCATTTTAAAAATGGAGAACAAGAGGCACCTGGGAGGCTCATTCAGTTAAGCATCTGCCTCTTGACTTCGGCTCAGGTCATGATCTCATCATCATGAGATTGAGCCCTGCATTGGGCTCCATGCTGAGTGTGGAGCCTGCTTAGCATTCTCTTTCTCCCTCTCCCTCTGCTCCTCCCCAGTTTGTGTACACACATGCAAGCTCTCTCTCACTCTAAAAATAGAGAAAGAAGAAAGAAAGAAAGAAAGAAAGAAAGAAAGAAAGAAAGAAAGAAAGAAAGAAAGAAAGGAAGAAAGAAAGAGAAAGAAGAAAGAAGAAAAGTTTTAAAAAATGGAGAACAAAGGATAGGACAGTTCTATTGGGAGTTCCTGCATGAGCAAAGGTAGGGAGTTGCAGAACAGGCAGTGCTTGCAGAAAAACAAAGTAATTAGCTAGTTGACTACTTGGGGTTGGACAATAGGTATGGACCAAAGGAAAGCAAGTGGGATTAAAAACGTCTGGGGCCCTGCTGGAAATAGATACATTCATGTATTCTTCTGGTTCTCAAGGAAAACATGGAAGCTGTCTTCTTTGGATCAATATTGAAAAGTTGGCACAGCTAGAGGAATTTTTTTTTGTTTAATAATTGGGCTTCACTGTCTCTCTCACCAGCTGAGAGAGGAGTTAGTTTCATTTATAGTTAGTTTCTTTAAATATTAGTTTCCATGACTTCATTAACAAATTGCTAAAAGAACAGACATTTATTTTCTTACAGTGGTGGAGGACAGAGGTCCAAGATGATGTTAGAGGTCTAAAACCAAGGTGCCAGCAGGGCTGGTTCCTTCTGGAGGCTCCCGAAAAGAATCAGGTCCTTGTCTCTTCCAGCTTCTGATGGCTGCGCACGTTCCCTGGCTTGTGACCACATCACTCCAATCTGCTCTGTCACATTGCCTTCTCGTCTCTACTCAAATCTCCCTCTTTCTCTCTCATACAAGGACACTTGTGATTACATTTGCGGAAGATCCTGACAAGCGCTCTATATCCAGATCCTTAATATAATCACCCTGCAAGGTTCTTTTTGCCATAGAATAATTACAAACTCCAGGAATCCAGACGTGGTTGTCTTTGGATACTGTTATTCAGCCTACCACAAGCATCTTGGCCTCTCAGTTCTTTAGTCCTTCCCAGATGGACTGTTTGTGTCTCCAGACACTGCTGAGATATGTTTGGCTCCTTGGGCTGCACATTTCTCTTTCAGTGAACTCTGCAGCCATCTGAACCAATCTCGGCCTTGAGGTCTGCGTCTCTTCTATGGAGGGTAGAATCTGGCTGAATGATCCTTGAATGACAGGATTTGATGTAAATAACATGGGGCAGGGAATGGCAGCTGCTGATGTAGGTCTGATAGCTAAGCAATGCCAGCAATGAAAGGATCAGAACACATGGAAGAAGGTGCTAGGACATGTTGAAAATTCGGGTGCTTGCTGTTGGTACAGGGCCAGATCGATAAGAACAAGGGACAGAGAAAGGGCAGCTTTGCGGACAAATTTCTGCAGACATCAAAGTCCCTCTTTCCAGTTTTGCCCTGGAGCCATCTTCTTTTGTTGTTTTTCCCTGCCCACGTCCAATCTGTCACACTAGCCTGCTGGTTCTGTCTCTTTACATCCCTGTGTCTATTCTTTTCCCATCTGATCATTTACCTCTACGAGGCTCTGATTCCCTGACCTGGTCCATGAAAACCTGGACTCCTCACGTTCGCCACTCAAGCCTCTCTGGCGATCACCCCAGCTGCATCTCTCTCTTCATTTGTCTTGCTGGTCTCTTTTCTGTTTCAGTGCAAATGATCAATCCCTATCGTTTTCTCCAGGGACCCTTCCCTCTTACCTTTATCTCAAGACCCAGTTGAGCTCCCTATTTGGGAGTTGGGAAAACTATCTTGCCTAGTTTCCCTTATGTCATCGTACATAGTACTTCTCTTTCTTTTCAGTGGTCGCATTTTCTGGCCTGCCTGCCTTCCACATCTCTGGAAAGTGACACGGCAGCCCCTAATCCCATCAACATTGGCTAAAATACCACCTTCTCCACTAGCTCTGTAATTAAATGGAGAGTCAGTGTGGTGCAGTCTTCCAGCCGCAAGGGCACTGAGTACTTTCACTTTATACTTCATTGGGTGGTGGTAAGGCTGGAATTATATGGCACGGGAGCTTAGAATAATGTGGGGATGTAGGAAGCACTCAGTAAACATTAGCAGTTGTCATTATCATCATGATTACTGGGTAGTTCCCTTAGTTTTACACTAAAGATCAGTTCTTTCTCACATTATTGATCAGTTAATATATGTAGATCAGTTCTTTCTAGTTTGCCTATCTTGTCCATTTTTGTAGCAAGTCTATATCAGAACAGACTACTTTTGAAAATGTGTTCTGCAGGGGCGCCTGGGTGGCTCAGTCGGCTAAGCGTCCGACTTCGGCTCAGGTCATGATCTCACAGTTTGTGAGTTTGAGCCCCGCATCGGGCTCTGTGCTGACAGCTCAGAGCCTGGAGCCTGCTTCGGATTCTATGTCTCCTTCTCTCTCTGCTCCTCCCCTGCTCATGCTCGGTCTCTCTCTCCTTGAAAAATAAATAAAAAATTAAAAAAAAAAAAGAAAAAAGAAAATGTGTTCTGCAGTTCAATGACTAATGTTTTGATTAGTGTCTAGCACAGGGCAAAGCCTTTAAGGACATTTATGAAGAATCACTCAAATATGATAATTCTTTAAAAAGAAAGATTCTAAAGAAGAAAAGAAACTATCGATGCCTCACACCACCTTCATCACGTGCTCTAATCGTTACCATAATCCAGAGCCATCAGCACACAGAGACGGCAGAAGTGACAATTTATCATGAGAGTTGGGACTGAGCGTTCTGACTTGATTGGACTTATTCTCTTAACCAATGCCAACTGTCAGGGATAAAAGGATGGCTCATATAAGCAACTTGAATTTCAAAAGTGGTTTCTGTCTTCCTGATCTGATATGTAAGTTTATCACCGGATCAAGTGAGAAAAAGACCTGTTTAAGGTTATGTCAGGTGACACTGTTCTTCAGATTGAACTGAGCATTCTCCTGATCCAAATCTATCAATGTGTAGACCTTCTGCTTCATTTGTATTCACTCCCTAAGAGTGTGCCATATGCACTTACAAAGAAATACACATCTATATCTGTAGGAGAGGGCCAGGCATCTCTGAAAAGAAGCCAGCCAGAAGGAAAAGGATGGATTCTGTCTACCTTGCTCACCAATGCATGGCATGAGGCACAACATGATGAACGCATTGAAAGTGTGTCATAGAGGGGTGCCTGGGTGGCTCAGTTGGTTAACTATCTAACTCTTGATTTTGGCTCAAGTCCTGATCTCACAGTTTGTGAGATTGAACCCCATGTCAGGCTCTACACTGGCAGTGCAAAGCCTGCTTGGGATTCTCTCTCTCCCTTTCTCTCTCTCTGTACCTCCCTTGTGCTCTCTCTCTCTCAAAATAAATAAATAAACTTAAAAAAAATAAAGTGTGTCATTGATAAATGAACAAGTGAATGAACTGACAAGTCCAGGGACCATAGAGGAGACATGACTTCTCTTCCTTTGAATATGAGAACACGGTTCCTCCTTGTCCATCCTCTACTGTAGGTCAGGTTGAGCACAACTTCTGAGTGTCTTCTCTGTAGAAGTCTGCTTAGGCCTTGAGGCCCCTAAAGGGAGGAGTGGAACAGGGAGTATCACAGTTGCTCCATCCTCTCTCTTCAAGGTCCACAAGGGCTAACTTATGATGCATTAGCTCATTAAAGCCTTTATTCTAATGTAGTTACTATGCCTTTATTTTCTCCTTAAAATGCAAATTATGAAGATTGCTTGTGTGAAAACTGACCTTTTTTTTTTTTTTTACAAAATGTTTCCATACAGTCAACATGCCTTTGCAGTGTCATTTAGAAATATATTTGAGGCATTAAAAAGCAAAGAGAACTAGCATTATTTCTCTCTCATTTTCTGCAACAAAATTCCTACCCTTTTTTAAAAGGTAAAAAAATAATACATTTCTATACCATCCCCCAAAACAGTTTTTAGAAATGCTTACCAGGTGCCAAGTAGTACTTGGTAGTGGATATTTGTTGGGATTAGCTGCCCAGCAACCACCTAGCTTTTCTACTTGGAAAGAATCCCATAGAAGTTGAAGGGAGACAGATATTAGGTTTAGTAGCTCCTTGGCTGCTAGAAGGTAAACACATGAACATACCTGGTCCATCCAGTGCCCTCACCAGGGCATAGAATCCAGAGCCTATAATGTAAATACCTGAGAACCGCTTGGAAGTCTGGCTGACTCGCAGCGATGGTGCTCTGGTAAGTTGTAGGCCTCTATGGTAGCAGCATCCTGTATTCAGTAGGTGCTCGTGGTATCCATGCCCATGGTGATGATGCACAGTAAACCACAATGGTGACCGCAGCCTCCTGACCACGTTCCTTAGAAGGCACAATTGAGGTTGTGTTTCTGGCTGCCTGGACTTTTCATGGCTCCTGACTTCTTCAAATCTGGTTTTAAAGCCTTCTCACTGATACTTTTGGAAGAAGATGGTCTTCCAAAAGTTTCAGTGCAAATCGAACGACATTTATCAAAATTAAATGAGAAAATATGGTACCTAGCTCCTAGGCATTTATAGTTACAGATTAGCCTGTCTTTCAGCAACCTTAATAACATATGTAAAAACGAAGATTCACAAATCCAATGAATTAAAGGTGAGTATTTCTTTCATCCTAAAGGTTTTCTATAAATTGTTAACTCCCCTGTGGATTCCGAATAATGTAAGGGATATATAGATAATGCATTAAAATAAATATAGCTATCAAAATAGCCCACAAGAGGACACATTTAGTTAAAAAAATATGTAGGGTTGCAATGGCCAAATGGCAATCTTGCATCAGATGTCAAAATCTGAATTTGTAGGGAGGATGAGCAGATCTGAATTGTGGAGCCTTGAAGCTCTTCTCCAGCCCCTGGTCTTCTCAGAACAACTGCTCTTTAGGCCTTTCCTCTTACACTTGGATTCCTGGATCTGAACCTCTTCAATTCAGCTGACAACACAACCCATCCTTTGAACAAAGCATTGCGGTATTTACCTAAGGACAGGGTAGAAGTGGTGGTTGTGGAGTTTATAGTTCATTTTAGAAGCACCGCCTTTCTTGATTTGCCTTCATACTGCGAGCACTTTGTTCCTCTTCGAAAAACATGTACTTATCATATTTCACTGTAATCAAGGAACCAAAAATAGTTCTGAAATGGGCTTAGCATCTTTACTCCAGGTGTGGAGTTTCTGTTGTTCTTTTCTGTCTTCAGGCCATGGTGTAAGAATCCACCTGTTGTTTAGATTTCTGCGGCAATGTCAGATGGTATGAATTCATCTGCACCCACCTAGTCGATATCTTAATTTTTAAACTATCTTAGAGACAGATCCTAAGAGGAAATCAATCAATGGTGAAAATGAAGAAACATGACTCTAATAATGGATAGCACTTCACTTTACTACATGGAAATTTGAAAGTACTATTAACAAGAGTAGTAAATGAAAAGTATAGTCTCTGTTTTATTTGTGGTTTTCTTAAGCCTTAAATGATCCCAGATTTGGGGGAGGAGAAAGCGAAAGGGAAGTTCACTAAGCTCTGATATTTACATTTCTCCCAGTCTCTGTGCCTAAGAAAAATTTCCTGTTTAAAAATGTGTGTAAAAATCCATATATATATAAGTAAGCATATACTTATAGCTGAAGAACCTTGTCTTGATAACTGTGCTCCTATATTTTAAAACTAATGTCAACTTTTAAAAATGCTGAGTTGATTGCAATTTCTGAAGCTTTAAAGGCAAATTTGGCATTGCTGGAATCTTCATTGTGCGTCTTCTGGGTGATGAACCGATTCTTCTCTGAAACTCAACCTTCTTCTCTCGAGCCCCTTCATGCCTTCCAAGCACTTTTACAAAACTTTGCTCTGGGTAAGTTGAAATCTTTGGATGACCATGTTCTTTCATTCCTTCCCTGCTACCTATAAGCTGCCCTCCTCCCAAATTCAAAGGAGCAGGGACTCTCCTACTCTCCAGCATCGGCACTGTGAATTCATGCCCTCTGCTACCCCAGAGACTCCTCCATCAACTACCTCTCTTTTTTCTTTAGCCTCCCTTTACTACTGACACCCCCTTCTTATGCCTCCCTCACTCTTAACATAGAAACAAACATATAGTCAGTTATCCCTCATGTGAGAGCCAAAGCGCCAACATTTTATTAAGCCCTAAACATTCTCTGTGTCAGCTCTTTGAGGGACAAACCCAGCCCTGCTCTGTCTCTTACTCACTCTGACCCTGTGGTCTGACTTCCAATCCCACCCGCTGTGACAAGGCTCTGACACAGGCCCCCGATTATCCACAATCATGGAAGCCAACAGACTCATCCCAGTTCATATCTCACTAGATCTGCCTTATACTTGATCCTAATGGTCACAACCTCAAATTAAAAACTCTCCTTGGGGAGCCTGGGTGGCTCAGTTGGTTAAGCATCCCACTTAGACTCAGGTCAAAATCTTGTGGTTTGTGAGTTTGTGCCCCACATTGGGCTCTGAGCTGACAGCTCAGAGCCTGGAGCCTGCTTCAGATTCTGTGTCTCCCTCTCTCTCTCTGACCCTCCCCTGCTCACTTGTGTTCTGTTTCTCTCCCTCTCAAAAATAGATAAACATTAAAAATTTTTAAAAAGTCTCTCCTTCATTGGCTCCTCTGGCATTTCTCTCTTAAGGTTTCCATGTTTCCCCTCTGACCTTTCTTTACCACGTATAGATTTATTATTTTGGGCCAAACTTTTGGTATTCCCCAGGATTATGTCCTTAACACTGCCCTCTCCCCTTTATGTTTCCCACCAAAGCCCATGGTTTCATTTATGACCGATACTCTGGTGATCCCCTAATCCATATTGTTCATAGATCTTTCTGTCAGCCTCCAGCTCATATTTTCTGTAACGTGTGAGACATGTCCAAGACTTAATTTGTTACACTGTTGCTCCAATCCTAACATTTGCATCCTCCAGTGACCCTAGGAGGAAACAAAGACACAGCTTAAAACATCTTAGATATTTTCTGCATTGACCGTGATTCCGCCATGCTTCCCATCTGTTACTAATTCCTATATTCTGCCTTAAGCCAGATTCTCTGTAAACCACCATCTCTTTCTTGACCATGGCCATTTCTCTAGTCTTAGTTTCAGGACCACATTCCTTCTCCTCTTGACCACTGTAACAGCTTCCTGAGAACTGGTTTCCGCCCTGCCTCTACTCCCTCTACTGCAATGCTCTTTACTGCTGCCATAGCAGTGTTTTCGGAATCACAAAACTGCTTATGCGACTCCTTTGTTTGAAAATTGTAAATGTCCCACATCCTTCATAGAGTTTTCAGGATAAAGAGCCAATCCCTTAGTTTAATGTGCAAGGTCTTTGTGTTTGACTCCTCTCTTCTCTGTACGATGTTTCCAAAGTTTGTTTCTAGGAATACAGGGGGAAAGAGGGAGAGGGGTTCTTTTTTCCAACTGAAAGCCTTTCATATGTTAATGTGCACTATTAGTCTACCAGAGGTGATACAGTTTATAACCACACGGTGTTTCCTCAAATTGTTCGGCGGAGGCATCTTTTTTTCCAAGGACACTTGCCCTTGCACACTATAGTCTAGTCAAATGGAGATTCTTGAGGTTCCCAGGAAATATACTTTTTTTAAATATGAAATTTATTGTCAGATTGGTTTCCATACAACACCCAGTGCTCATCCCAACAGGTGCCCTCCTCAACGCCCATCACCCACCCTCCCCTCCCTCCCACCCCCCATCAACCCTCAGTTTATTCTCTTATCGTTTGGCTCTCTCCCGTGAAAATATGCTTTTTTTCACCTCTGCCTCACACAGGCATTCCCCTCTGCCTACCATACCTTTTCCTGATGGTTCCTATTTTTTTTTGTAGGATTAGTATCACTGCCTCTGAGCATTCCTTCCTGCTTATCTTCACCTCCTGGATCTGATTTTGAACTTTTTCCCCTGTGTGCCCGTTAAACTCCAGTCAAAGTGTATACGATGTATTCACATCTGACTCTGTAACAGTCAGACTATGTCCTATTTCACTTTGTGTCATAGGCATCAATATATATTGCCTGGCACAGAGTAGATGTTCAATAACTGTTTGCTGGATTTAAAATGAATAAATGGGTTGGGTTGGAGAAGAGGCAAATGTGACCCAAGATATGGCATTCTTGTGGAAAGGTTTGTGATCAGGACAATGGCTGAAACCAGCTGTGTGCTTCTTAGAAGGGGAGGGCTGGAATGTAAAGGGGGAGAGTAGAGAGAGCTTAGGAAGAGAGGGAACAAATGTCTTGCTTGAGGAACTGGATTGGGGCCTTGCTTCCCTGCTAATCTATAATAGATAATTTAACAAAATCAGATTTTTAAATGACTTTTGTCTTATCATTAAAAAACATTTACGTTTGTTGTGGAAAATGTGGAAGTCGCAGGGAAGCACAGTGAAGAAAATATTATCATTACTCAAAAAAAAAAAAATCGTTCTTAAGATCCAGGATGAAGTTGCCGCTCGGATCAGCAAAATTGAATTATACTAACATTATTTTGAGACATGCTTTTCTTTATTTAATGATGGGCTATAATCATTTTTCCAGGTCATTTTATATTCTTACACAATGTGATTTTTAATAACCGCAGTGCATTCCATTGTATGCTTCCTCCAACTTTGTTTGATCATTAATTATTATTGGATATTAGGCTGTTTAAAATTTTTTACTACTTTAAATAACATCACGATGAAGGTACTTGTACTTAAGAAATTTCTGGGTCAAAGGGTTTGTACATTCTGATGATTCTGATTGCAATTTGTCTTTTAGAAAGATGATATCAATTTGTACTTTAATCAACAGTATATGAGAGTGATAATTTTCACTCATTCTCATCAATTGGATTCCAAAAAGAATTCTCCCCTATTTGGGAGATAAAAAATGGTATCTCCCTTAATTTCAGTTTTTTTTGTTGTTGTTGTTATTAATGATATTAGAACTTTATTCATTAAGTTTCTGACCATTTGTATTTTTCCTTTATAAAATGTCCTTTGTCCATCTCTATTGGGCTATATATTTTGATTTTATGGATGAATATGTAATGTGGATTAATTACTAAATTACCTTTTGAAACACAGATTAGTGTTATTAAAATAGTTAACGATAAATATTACAGATGTTCTAAAACTAAAAATTTAGATGTCAGTAAATCCTTAAAACTAGATGGCAGCCATTTAGTCTTGGTAGTTCTCAAGAATGAAATTGTAGAATTTTTGGCCAATTAATTGCTTCCCTCTCATCTGTGTTCCCAGAATATATTTTATTTTATTGCATTATATTTTTATTTTATTTTTTAATTAAACATGTTTTTAAATGTTGATTCATTTTTGAGAGACAGAGGACAGAGCATGATCAGAGGAGGGGCAGAGAGAGAGGGGGACACAGAATCCAAAGCAGGGTCCAGGCTCTAAGCTGTTAGCACAGAGCCCAACGTGAGGCGGGAACTCATGGACCGGGAGATCATGACGTGAGCCAAAGTTGGCCACTCAACTGACTGAGCCACCCAGGTGCTCCCCAGAATATATTTTAAATCATACCATATGCAAGTATTCTTAATTATGTTTTGACCAGCATGCTCTATGTGGGCCTTTGAGTGAAGGACCATAGTCTTTGGATTTAGAAAAAGCTGGGTTAGAAGCTCCACTTTCATAGTTCGTGAATTTGAAATTCAGTCTCCCTAAAGTTAAGTTTGTTTTATTTTCTGTAACAAATCGGCTTAACAAACAATTGGGTTAATATCTTTGACACTGGGTTAGTGTTTAAGCGAGATATGATAGAAAAGGAGTCTAGGTCAATACTTAGAACATATTAGATGTGCTATAATGAACCTAATAATAGTATTTCGTGATTGTTTACTATATATGATCTGGACAAAAAAATAATAATAGTGCACAAGATTTGGCAAAACTCTGCCTCATCCACACTAAGGAAGAGTCTGTCTTGCCAGCTTTGTTCCTGGCTCCATGTCTAAGCCTGGAGGTTTTGTGAGATCAGTTGGATGACAGACCAGACTACAGAGTTACAGTGAAAAAGGTGCTGAAGACAGATCTCCATGAGGCTGTGAGGCGACTGAGCCTCTGGCTGAAATAAACAGGCAAGATCTTCTGGCTCCAGAGCCTGTGTCCTTGCCAAATTTAATATATTTTAAACCAAATTTTTTATATATTTCCTAGACTGAGTTCCCTTCCCAATAATCTAGTTTCTGTGAGCAGCGTCCCTTTGGATTCATCTCTATTTCCACTCTTTTCCTTAATTTGTCATCCTGTTGAGCTTTCTGAAATGTTTGTTAGAATCTCCCTTTCTGCTCCCATGTCTGCTGCCTAGTGTGGGTCCTCATCAATTTTGATTTGGGCAAATGCAGCTGCCTGCTTTCCTGTCTCCCAACTGGAGACCCTCCATGACATGATTGCTCGTCATCTACGTCAAATCCAAGTCCTCTTGTTCTCTTAAAGCCCTGTCATTTTGTTACCAGGTTTGGGTCCTTAGACCCAGCAATTATACAAACAAGGTTGGACCCCAAATTTAAAAGCACTGGCAAGTCTTTACTGGGGCAACAGCTGCAGTGGAAGGGAGACACGATCACGACAAAGGTGCCAGATGGACTCCCTGAACAACAGCGGGAAGATACAGGGAGTTGGGCACACAGGAACAGTTGACAAAACATGCTTATTCATACATCATATATTGCATTTGCATGTTAAGTCTCCACCTCTGGGGATGATTTTTAGCATTGTAATGAGGGGAAACGCCTGTGAAAAGTCACACTTGGCAGCCATCTTGTCTTGGACTAGTTTGAAGGGTCTAGGCTTGCTTCTTGGCTGGTGCTTTGCTCTGCAAGAAAAAGCAATAGCTGCTCTGCAAGAAAAAGCAATAGGTTGTTCTGCAAGAAAAGTGATAACAGTCACCAGTGAGTGTCCCTGGTGCATAGGAGCTTGTTTCCCGGATCCCTGACTCTCTCATCAGTTTGGTCCCTATATTCATTGTATTCAGTCACACTTTTTCCTACTCTCCGGTGTGACCTTTCTGTCCTGCAGAACACAAATCATGCTTATTTTTGGTGCCCCTGGTGCTCTTCCTTCTGCTCAGAGCAACCTATCAAAATCCTGAGCACCTCTCAAGGCTTAGCTTGCGTTCTTTCCTCCATGAGGCTTTCTCAGATTTGTGTCTTACTTTTCTGAGTCCCTGTTCCCTGATAATTACATTTAAGGTCAATGGTTTTTGTGTGTCGGTTTTTTCTCTGCAGCCCTGCTGTGGAGACTCTGGAGGGAATGCTCATCTATACACATCTATGGCTTTTCCAGTGACTGGTCCAGGTCTGGTACCCATACTTTCCTATCAATGCCTTATGAATAGGATGTGGCTGCAATGGGGCAGCCCCAGACTGTCAGGGTCCTTTCTGCCCCTGAGCCTTCATTTGCTGCTGGGAATGCTCCCTCCCTCTAGCGCATCCTGTACAGTCCTTGATGATCTGCCAATCTTTCTTGCCAACCACAGCTCTTTCTCTTTTTCTCTCCCGAAGATATTTCTGGTGTATATTGATCTCCACCCTTCCTACTCTGCGCATCTCTATCCTTTTTGACACTTACCTGTATGCCGTTGGTTATAGCCACATCAGTACTTCATATTTGGTGAGCTGTGAGCATTTTCTACTTTGAGAAGCCTGGGGCCTGTTTTCAAGCTGAGGAGCCTCCTTATGTTTCCCTTCTTCCACTCTCAGGCCCTAGGGATAACTCAGCCTTTCTTTTGTCTTTGCAATAACCTCTACCTACTTTATTTCTTGGGTTCTTTTACTATTAACACTCGCTGAAGAGTCAGCCCCTTGTATTATACAAACAAGCATATAGTTCTTTTAAATTTTTAGGGCTCGGCTAATAACTAAAGGGAATGTGAATTTGAGGGAAAGTATAGGGATGCTACACAGATATACAAAATAAGCTACACAATATAAGGAATAATATTATGCTTATAATATTTTATTTATCATTTCTGATATTGTTTACCAGTTGCAACCCAGAAAGGCTGCTTATCTCTAGCATTTTTCTTGTAATTGAATAACTTAGTTACTTGCACAACAGTTTACTATGCATAAGACACTGGGATAGCACTGAGATTGGCAGATGGATAAGACAGAATTCCTGCCGTTAACCTACAAATATGCTCAAGCCGTTGTATTGGAAAAAGTACCAAATTCTCCTTACACCTCCTCATTTCTTCAGAACCTACAACGTAGGTGTTAAAAGTCCCATTTTTCCATTGGGCTCTTTAGTCCTTAAAGTATAATTAGAGGGGGAATAATAGGCTCTAACTAGCGTCTTATAGTTGCAACTTCATCATAACTATAAAATGTTGGAACTGGCATTTTTAATATGAATGGTGGAAGCTATACATGGACATGAGATTTATCATTCTAAGTAATTCTCTTGGGAGTCTACACATTTATTTCACTGATGTTGCTCTCGCTAAAAAACATTTTTTAGCATCTT
Source organism: Felis catus (assembly GCF_018350175.1). NCBI lineage: Eukaryota > Metazoa > Chordata > Mammalia > Carnivora > Felidae > Felis > Felis catus. Next base: position 13,552,740 of record NC_058368.1, on the reverse strand, counting down.
TTTAGATATTGTTTTCAAACCAATCTGATCACCATTTAGGCAAATTATACCCAACACATTTTAGCTGCACTTAATTTTGTATCCTAAATAGTAGACTCTAGCTTAATCACAAAACTTATTTTTTAGGCTCAGCTTAGAATAACTTCTGGGTATTTCCAAAAAATATACATACGTACCCCCAGATGGTAAAAATTTGGCACTTTGGGGTAGATCTCGCATAAAATGTGCTTCTAGTTCTAAAAACAGATCATCAAATGGAATTCTCCATAGGTTCTGAGCAAGGGCAGAATGATTAAACTTTGTGTAAAGCTTCCCAAAGGGGTCATTTTGATTGACAATCCCATGCTAGGTTGGGTTACCTGGAGACAGACTTTGAGATGTAAAGTTGTCTGCAGAGATCGTCCTGGGAAATGCTCTTGGGAGCACTTCTTTACCCTGTAAAAAAGTGAGAAAAGTAGGACTGGGTAGAAGGGAGAAGCCGACTCTCAACGCAACTGTTGCATAGACACAAGGATTTAGGATTCTAGAAGACCATAAAACATTCCAATAAGCCATATGCCCTGAATATCACTCAAATTATACAAAACACTAAGGCAATTTAGTAAGGAGTGTTGCTTCATGGATACGATATACACTGATCTGACAGTAAGCTTCTCATTTGATACATATAGGCCTACTAATACAGATCGAATTATGCCACTTAAAAAAATGGTCAACAAAGGGCAGCCGGTTAGAGAATCCCAATGTAATTTAAATTTCTTTAGTAGATCGCAATTTTATTGTAATTACAGGAATTATTTCTCAGTTTCTCAAGTTGGTCCAATTTTATTGTTTGAAGTATATTTTGATTAACATTGAATCTATACCAGCAGGTTTATGTGGAGAAAGGAGAAAGGAATCTATGCTAATCAGTTCAGTTGGGCTCAACCAATGCCTGGAGTAAGGGGCAGCTGAACTCCTGTCTTAGCATTAGCATTTCAGTAAAACCCTCAGCCTGACTGATGCTTGTTACTTCGCTGAACAGATAATAGCTGAATGAATAAATGAATAAATAAGTGTATGTTATTTTGCTGGTTCCAGTTTACTCTCAAACAAGAAAGAGCACCATGAATGGTCAGCCTGCACCTTTAGGCTGTGTAGATAGGATGCTCTATTAGAACTTGTCTGGCTAAGTGAGCATAGGGGAACTTTAGTCCCTAAATCTGATAAATCAGGTGCTGTCTTGATTGCAGGCTCTTCCACCATATCCACAAATTCTTTATCAAGTCCCCTTTCACCCAGGTCTCCTGTGCTTCCCTCTATGTGCATATACTTCCCTCGTAGCATTTAGGGATCCGTATGTCCATTTATCCCCACACTGGTTTCTGAGCTACTCAGTGGAAGTAACAGCTAACTACCCGAATCAGATGATAGGAATTTTAATAGCTTCACTTTATAAATGAGAAAGAAACACTAGAACTTTCTCAAAGTCTCACAGCCACTCAGAGATGGAGCCATGACTCAAACTCATGACATTGTATCTCTCCTTACCTGTGTCTGTAGAGTTATGTCCTAATCATGTCTGTATCTCCAATATGAAGAGAGTGCCTGACACATAAAGGACCTATAACAGATAATTTTCAGCTGCCCAAGTAATTGAAAGTTCCCTTTAATAAACTCAGCCATCTTAAAGAATATAATAGCTATAATTTTTTTTAAGTTTATTTACATTTGAGAGAGAGAGAGAGAGAGAGAGAGAGAGAGAGAGTACATGGGAGAGGGGCATAGAGAGAGAGGGTCAGAGGATCTGAAGCGGCCTCTGTGCTGACAGCAGTGAGTCCGATGCAGGACTTGAACTCATGAACCGTGAGATCAGGACCTGAGCTGAAGTTGGACACTTAATTGACTGAGCCAGCCAGGCGCCCCAAGGAATATAATTGACTATAACCTACATAGGTTTTCTTGTCCAACCGAAGTTGTATCCCACACAGACAATCCAGCATATTCTCTGTCCCTGTTGTTCTAACTTCTGAGACACAGGCACTATTACTGACTCTGAGGAAGTATCCTTCCAACCTGTAACAAGATCCAATCTTTTCCCCTAGAGTTAGAAATCCCAGTGGAGAGACAGACCTCTTTTGGGAGAGGGGTAAGGAAAAAATGTAACTATTCATCTGGTAGGTACCAGAATTCTACATGGCCTTTCAAATCATTCATTTACCCTTTCATTTGTCCCCTTTCCTCATGAGGTCTATTACCAATCACCATAATGGTAAGAATAATCCCTGGTGCATTGGTAGGAGAGCACATGAATAGGGAATATTAACATTAATTCTCAGTGCAGACTTTACTATTAGGGCTGCTGATTTGCTAATGAGTTGATAGGATGATGGAGCTGGATCCAAGATGAAGAGAAACACAAAATGAAGAAAAGCACTTATTCTGAGGGACAAATCATTACCCAAACTATTGGTACCTTCAAGGACTCCCAAATCTACATGTTCTTATCAGGGTCACTGAAGACCTTAGAAGAAATCTTTCAAAGCTTGAGTGAACCCACCTGCCTAGGTAGCCAATTGTTCTACCAAGTTGTGTTCGTGTTCCAAGATAACGAGAGAGCAGTTAATTTGATTTCCCATCAGAATAAGGCTTGCTGGGCTGCAGATCACCTTGGTGCACTGGTTTTTCTGTTAGTCTCCTGAAGGTCATTGTGAACTTAAATTAATTTTCTATTTCATTATCATTGCATGTTCCCGATATTTAGGCAGCAGAACTTTGTGATGGCTTCATGACTGGTTCTGCAAGGCTGATGGAAATCTCTGGTGATCTACTAGTTTTTCTGGCACAGTTTGCCACTTAACCATAACCATAACCCCTGTCCTGTCCAGAGTTTCGATGCCACCCTACTTACACTGCCCTGCATCGTTGTCTGTCATAGTATCTGAATTCTTTGCCTATTCTTTTGGTGTGTGGAGGAGAATGACAGTTGAGCTGAGATAAAGCATGTATTACAAAGACATAGGAGTTAGCATATAGCATTTCCTGAATGAGATTTCAGGACTTTTTAACTATTTCTTGCCTTTTAAGTTGAAGGAGATGCCCTGATGTAGAAGAGCATATTCTGACACTAGCTTTTCTACATTACGGTACAAAAGGTACTAACAAAGAGCACTCCATCTGGAAAGAAAATGCATATTTATCTTGAAGAGAATAATGGCAATCACAACCAAAAAATTAACAAAGACAGTATCCAAAGGCTGCTGTAACACATTACCACAAACTTAATGACTTAAAGCAACAGAGACTTATTATCTGACTGTTCTGGAGGTCAGAATTCAAGGTATCGGCAGGGCTAAATCAAGGTATCGGCAGAGCCTTGCTCCTTCTGGAGGCTCTGTGAGAGAATCCATTCCTCGCCTTCCCTAACTTTCAGAGGCAGCCCATGTTCCTTTGCTCATGGCCACATCCCTTCAACCTGTGCTGCCATCCTCACACCTTCTTCCCTGTCTCTACCCCTCCTGCTTCCCTTGTGATTACATTGGGCTCACCCAGATAATCCAAGGTAATCTCCCCATCTCAAGGTCTTAACTACATCTGCAAAGCCCATTTTGCCACGTAAGGTAACATATACAGGTTCTGTGGATTAGGGCAGGGATATCTGCAGCGGCTCATTATTTCTGCCTATCACACATACTATTGCTTCTGGTGTTGAATAAAAGATTTATTTGAGTAGATAAGAAATACGACCCCGTGCATGCTGAAAGACAGGATGGAGGTTAGTAGTACACCACGCAGTCATTTCAACCTGCTTCCCTCTCTTTGGCCCTCTTGTGTTGTCCATCTGCTACTGAACGTACATTAACATTATATTCATGCACTTGCTTGCATATTTTTCCTTCTTCCCTTATCTATGGACAACACTTAGGCACTTACACCTGTGCTATGCATGTGTCTACACATGAACATACAAACTCGACAAAGACCTCCTCACAGTGGCAAAAGTGAACTCCCTTCTGAGCCCTTTCCTGGTAGCATCTGTGGCAGTGGAGTGCTCATCCAGCTTGGGATTTCTCATCTCAGAAATTGTTGAGGTAGGAAATAGCTTTCCTGAATCCTCAGGATCTCTCTGAGAACATCATTAGATGCAATTTTCTGACTACATTGTACTACAGAGAGCCTTCCATGTCTGGAATAGCGACATCTTGTCTGCGTCCACCCTTTATGTCATGGCTCCAGGCACAATAGGAACTGGCTAAAATCTCAAATAATTCGTTTTTGATATAACAAAGTTTAAAACTCTGGTTACACTGATGCTACAAAAACCAAAAATCAACACACACACATACATATATGTGAGAATGTTCTACTAACATAAGTAATAATTGTACATTTCAGTAAGACTAAATGATTCAGAGGAATTATCAGGAAAGAGCTCAAATATGAATCTTGCTTGCTTATTTATTTATTTATAAATGTTTCTTTATTTTGAGAGAGAGACAGCACATGCACCTGAGCAGAGGAGGGGCAGAGAGAGAGAGAGAGAGAGAGAGAGAGAGAGAGAGAATCCCAAATAGGCTCCACACTGTCAGCACAGAGCCTGATGTGGGGCTTGATGCCATGAACTGTGAGATCATGACCTGAGCCAAAATCAAGAGTCAGAGGCTTAACTGACTGAGCCACCCAGGCACCCTGAATCTTTAGTCTTTTAAAAAGTTCTTTATGTCTTTCCTTAAGGGAAAACTGGGTTTGCTTTTGCTAAGCAGTTTTTAATTTCCTTTTTATTTTAGGTTCTACGGGATGTATATAATTTACAGTTTTCAAGATGTTCGTTGTTTATTCTACATGAAAGTGATACAGTGTTATCATACATTTTAACTGATGATATAGAGTTAATCACTTTTTTGGTTCAGCGACCAATGTATTAATTTCTAAAGTGGTTCCTCATTCATAACCATTGTTTTAGGCTATTAAAATGAAATTATTCTCAAAATTACTTTGCAAAAGGCTAAATATTAATTTTGCATTTTCTCAATCATGAGAGTTCTTTGAAACGTTCATGGTACAGAGTAGTATGAAATGGTACACCAGGCAGTACTGTGAATTCTCCATTATTCAAGAGTCTTTCCTCAAGCAGAGACTTCAGGCAATTTGTGACTTTGTGATCAATTGCTTGTAGCTGTTTTTTGGTTTTCCCACTTACAAAGCTACGAACACTGTTTTTGTTTGTTTGTTTTTTAGGATAATAATTTAGGCCGGCTCTTGAGGAGAAAATTGCAATAATAATCAGTGATTGCAACACGTTTTAGAAAAACGTAAGATTGAAAAATAGATTTACTGTGTTCACCAACAGATTCACTGAAAACTAAGAGACAGTCCTGGAGTGTGGTCTAGCGAAGAAGATGATTCACCTGCAGATAATTTAGAATGTTCCGTGGTTTTTGCTCTGATGGAGGTAAGAACTGAGTGGTAAGATACAGAGGCATGGAACTGCCTCATTTTGTTTGGGAAAGCTAAGGCAAGCTTCACAGTAATGGTGTTTGAAATGTCTTTATGTTCTTGTGTTTTTCCAGATAGCGATATGACCGGGGGAGTGTACTATGGATTGGCCAGCGAGTCAGAGGGGAGAGATGGGAACTTTTTTCTCATATAGATCATAAAATTGCTATAGGCATGATGAAGAAGTGATACAGGACTTTAAATATATAGACATATCTTGACAGTCTTATTCTGCTGAAAGTGAAGCAGCTGATAAGCTCTTGCCTGGTTTTGCTGGTGGGTTCCTCATTTATAGGTAGTAATGAAAGAAAAAATGTTAGTGAAATCGCTTGTCCAATTTGAAAAGTTTTCTGACTTTGCAGAAGAAATTTATCAGATGATTTGATGACTGCAGTTTTGCACAGTGATAAGCCATAGACTCAAGTGTCAGCTATGCTCATTCAAATCCCAGGTATACTATTTACCAGCTGAATTACTTTGAACAAGTTACTTCTTTGAGTCACATGATTTTTATTTGTGTAATGAAGAAAATGTTAATTCATATCACATAAAATTGCTGTCGGGTTTACACAAGATAGTGCTTATAATGTGCTTGGCACACAGTAGGCACTCAAGTATTTGTTGTTTTTATTATGATTAAAAATAACTTTAGAAAAGGGGCTCCTGGGTGGCTCAGTTGGGTAAGCAGTCAACTTTGGCTCAGGTCATGATCTCACAGTTCATGGGTTTGCGCCCTACGTCGGGGTCTGTGCTGATAGCTCAGAGCCTGGATCCTGCCTCAGATTCTGTGTCTCCCTCTCTCTCTGCCCCTCCCCTGCTTGCCTTCTGTCTCTCTCTCTCTCTCTGTCTCTCTGTCTCTCTCTCTCTCAAAAATGAATAAATATTAAAAAATTTTTTAAAAAGAACTTTAGATAGGTATCAATGAACAAAGCCTGCATAGACCTGTCTTGCTATGCTGTATTACTCATGAACATTACTTTACTTTACAACCTACATGTCTGGCGTAAAAAGGCAGAACTGTCTTTGAGGAGTTGGAATCAATTATGTGTTAACAAGACCAACATGTATTTGGAATTTTTAACCCTTCTGCCATTAATTAATCTGGGAACTATGGTAATAAAATTTAAGATTTTTCTTCTTTTAAAACTAGCTGTGAATTGCATCTAAATTTACATTAAGTAGGCTATCAAAATCTTCTGCTTTTATTACAAAAGACTTGTGTAGTGGAGAGAGACAGTTTAAATGCATAAGGAATGAGGTAGAATAATGATTTGGTGCATATATTCTGATAATTACTACTTCCTTTCCCCAGGCTCCCCTGCGATAAATGTGCTGTCTTTTTAAACTTCATTAACAAGAGATTACAAATTTTAATGGGGTACAATAATTTTACCTTAATTTTAGAGCAATGCATTCCAGGTATCTGATGTTCCTGAGTTATTTTCCCTGAAATAACCTCATGATTCAGAGAAGTTCTTTAAGAATTGAAATACTATATAGTGTTAGTACCAAATGCATTAATAATTTAATTCTCATGTTAGAAATCATTAAATCTTTAATAATGCAAGGGAAACAATAGACAATTGTGTTCTTCTACAAAAACCAAAATCTTTTGACCAACTTTAAAAATTTTTAGTAGGAATTTAGATTTTTGTAGCAGTATGTGTGGCTTAGTGGATAACACACTAAGAAAATCTGGGAGCCAGATCTAAGGGCCTAAACTGACTGGGCTATAATTCAAGAAAGCACTTGGACCATTTTAACATTTTATGAAAAATCACAGCAACAATGAATATGTTTCAATACTGAAAATGGCAGCTGTTCAATTCAGAGACCACCATGGACAAAAGCCTGGCCTTTCATTCACTGGTCTGGCATCTAATCTTTGTAACATTGATTTTTTTTTCTTTTCTGATCATGTTTCATATCCAGTGATGTTTTTAAACCTCTGAATTTGAAGAATGATAATCTACTGAAGCAATTAAGTACACAGATCCACAAGTTTACACAAAATCCATTTCCAAAGTTCAAGAAAGAGCTAAAAAAACTTTTCCAGAATGGTTTGCATTTAGAAGGAACTTCTAAGTGAGAAACAGAAATTTTCCCCCAAGAGAAATTGTCCTTTAAAACTGTCAAGAATAAACAAACAACAACAATTATTCTCTGGTTCTCGCTTCTCCAAACACTAATAGCTTTCCAGATTGGTCCTGTGGGATATGAGAAGCCTCTGCGTTTTCTCTAAGTAAGAATTTTTGGATTTGACTTCATACTTGTAATTTTTTTTTCCTGCCTCATCATGTTATCAATTACACCCTAAGGCATTTTTCAGCTTCTGTTTAATTGATTTCCATACTGTTCTGTAGAGACTGTCACTGGTCATCAATTCCTTCAGAGTTTAATTAATTAATTAATTAATTATTGAAAGGGGGGATGGGTAGGACAGGACAGCATCCTAATATGTTTCATTATGACTCCTTCATTCAATATGACTTTCTATCCAGCTGATCCAATGGACTGGCTCAGAGGAAGGGCACAATTAAGATAATTTAAAAAAATAAAAATAAAAGAATTAGTAGATTCAGTCATCCCTTCTCAGCTAATTTGTTGGCCCTTAGGGATTTTACCTGTGGAGAAATTATGTGGCAAATTGCTTTTGGACAATCCTGCTGGAGTCAGAAGCTCTTTGTTCTTCAAGGTCTTCTCTCCCACCCAGCCCAATTAGCCCCTTGTCTCCTGTGACTTCAAGGTCATCTGTCCTCTGAAACCATTTCCTGCCCATGCCAGGAGATAAAATAAGGAGAGAGCTCCAGTACAATTTATTGGAAAGGGCAAGAGATTTTCAGTTAGGTAAGTTGGAATTTCCTTGATTTACAGATGGTTAAAATGAGTTGAGGAGGAAAAATGTTTTTCTATCTTCTTAGTTTTGTACCTGAGGACTGAAAATTAAATAAGAAAATACAGATCAATAGGGGAAAAGGAACACACTTTTTATAATTTTTTCATGCACAGGAGTTACAGAAAAGAAATGAAAGTCAAAGCAATGGTTAGACTTAGGTGCTTATATACCCCTTTAACAAAAAGAAGAAGGTTTGGGCTTCAAGGGACAATAAATTGTGGGGAAGATACCAGGAAATATATGGGAGAGCTAATGGCAGTTAAGAATTATTTTTGTGAGGTCCATTTATGCAAGCTCATCTTGGTGTCAACTCACCATCTTCAATGACAAGAGTTGCTCCTCTCTACCTGGAATGGGGGTGAAGGGAATGAAGTGAGGGGGAGAGAAAGGCCCCTCCCTCAAAGGGAAATTTATGCCTTGATTTTAGACAGACAAAGGGAGGGCAGAGAACTCTTCCTATATCTATTAATTCTCAATTGCTTTATGCCAAAGTGGCACATGTGGATTGGCATATTCTGATCCCTTTCATGAGGATAATTATAGGTGACTCGTCAATAATTGTCAAATTCCTTTGGATTTACCTTTCATCTTCCCTGTTCAATTCATACCCCCTCCCCACATCTTTTCACTCTTGGCCCAGAGAACTTTTTCACAAGGTCTTTGTATATGTCCCTCATTTCTATTACCTGATTTCCTAGATAGAATCTTTCTTTTCTTACCCTTCTTGTATCCCTAAGTAAACTTAACTTTCTCTTTCTTATCTGGCTTTGCTGACCTTGATGTATGATCAGATCATTCCTGACCAACTGGACTCCTAGGCCTAACTCCAGCGCCAGGTCTTTTCTCCAATGGTCATTCAATGTATATTACAAAGTCAAGGTCTCAGGGATGCATCTTGTCAAGGCATCTTCATCTATGATGATATTATCACCTGCTGAGAACTTCTCGGTGAATACAAATTAACAAGAAAGAAATCTCTTCTGTATTTTATTCTTCATGCTGAGATACTTTTGAAAACTATGTGACATATAATGTCATCAGTTTTATCAACCGTATTGGCTTTCTCTTTCTATCAAATAACTTTCAACTCATGGAGTAATGTTAGCTCCCTCTTACTTCTTTCATAATTAGTTATGATTAAGTCATCTCAAACATTTCTTACTTTAGCCATTTCTTTACTGTCCCAGACCATCCCTACCTCACCTCATATCTGAATAGTGCTTTCAGTATCTATCCCTTTAGATTCTATACGCTTTCCCTTTTCCAGTCTGCCAAATTGATCTAAATATACTATTTTTGCATTATGCTATTCTCCTGAAATACTTCCAATGTCTCTTTATGGTCTAAGAGATAAAACCAAAGTTGTTATTTTGGAATTTCAAATATTTTGCAGAGCACCTGGGTGGCTCAGTCGGTTAAATGTCCAACTATTGATTTTGGCTAAGGTCATGATCTCACAGTCATGGGATCAAGCCCTGTATTGGGCTTTGCTGAGCATGGAGGCTGCTTGAGATTCTCTCTCTCTCTCTCTCTCTCTCTCTCTCTCTCTCTGCCTGTCTCCTCCACTCATGTGTTCTCTCTCTCTCTCAAATAAATAAAAAATATATAAATAAAATATTTTTCAACCTAGATCCTTCTTCAGTCTACTTCTATCCTTATCATATCCTATACCTTTGAAAGAATTCTTTAACAAGGACTGATCAGGCTTTTTTAATCACAGTTCATAAAAAACCTACATGGCACCCAGCCCTTGCATCTCAGACATTCCTGCCACTTCATTTCCATTCTTTCCTCAAACCTTAAATCAAGCATTTGCTGACCATACCTCCTGGTTGGTCTGGAACATGCACAATTATGCCTGTGACCTCATTATATTTAGAATAAGTTCCCTCTTTGTCCTTCAAAAGTGTCCCGTTTTGGAAGAGAAATGATATGGTCACTCTACTTATGAATCTTTCCTTTTATATCCCAAACTACAGTGACTATTTCCCTCTAGAATCTATTGAGACTTTTCTGTCTAAAGCACATAGTATTGCCCATAATAAAATGTGCCTACTGTATACAAGGTGCCTTAATATGTTATCTTTGCTTTGATCTATAATCTATTAAATCTATCTTTTAGATAAGAAAAAAAACTACAAAGAGTGGTTTTAAATAGCTTACCAGAGGCAGTTGTAGAGGCAGTTGTAGAAGAACTTTGATTTATACTTTGAGCCATTTGTCTTCAGGGCTTGTGCCTGGTTCCTGAAGTCCAGGCCAGAGGTTTCACGAAGGACAGGGCCTATCCTTTATTGTGTAGAATTTATGGAGAGTTTCTTGCTTGAAGGAGGACTTAATCTATGTTTGGTTTTGGGTAAACCTCCGTATTTATAATCCAAAAGAAATCCTTTGAGGGCACTCATTTCCTATACTAAGTTTGAAGGCTGCTTCAGAGTGAACCCTTTCTTCCTACAATTTTTTTTTCTTATTTATTTATTCTGAAAGTGAGAGAGAGAGAGAGAGAGAGAGAGCGCACGTGGGAGGAGCAGAGAGAAAATCCCAAGCAGGCTCCGCATTATCAGCACAGAGCCCGATGTGGGGTTTGAACCCACGAACCGTGAGATCATGACCTGAGCCAAAACCAAGAGTCGGATGCTTAACCCACTGAGCCACCCAGGCACCCCAACCCTTTTTTCTAAAATGATGTATATTGGGTAGCTCACTTACTTCTTCCCAAGTCAAATCTGGGGACAAGCACAGGCCTTGTGTTTCATGAAGCCTCAGGCCGGGGCTTCAGGGAACTTTGCTGGAACTGCAAATACGTTCCTCCAGTTTGAAGGCTGCATCTTTTGCTTCACCTATGGCAACCCCTAGTTGAATCACATGGTGGTAGTGGTGGTGGAGTCAACACTTGAAGTGCCATTCAATTATTGGGATTTTTTTTTAAGTTTATTTGTTTTGAGAGAGACAGAGAGAGAGGGAGAGAACCTCAAGCAGGCTCCACACTATCATCGTGGAGCTAGTACGGGGCTCCGTCTCACCAACCTTGAGCTCATGATCTGAACTGAAATCAAGAGTTGAACACTTAACTTACTGAGCCACTTAGGCACCCTAGGAATTTTTTTTAAGTAAAACAAAGCCATCTATACACTCATCAGAAATTACTTATTTTAGAGTTTGCTGAGGAATACAATCATATTAATTAAAGTACTTATGTATTGTGTAAGCCCATCTTAAAAAACTTTGCTGAAAAATGCTTGCAGAAAGCAATTGTCTTATACAAACCACACAGAAGTTGAACTAATCCTCTTGTTCTCTTCAAATGGAGGTGGACAAGGCTATTAACTTTCTGTTGTCCTTATGTCCCTTCACCTATCCTTTTAAAATTTTTATTAGGCGCTTTAATGTGTGGGTTGAAATCAATAGAGGACAAGCTATTAAAAATTATTGGCCGGCTGTGGCTCTTCACTAAATATTAAAGCAGCTTGGCAAATTAGCACATACCTCTAGGCATTAAGCCTGGGAGAAATAATGATCTAGGCAAATAGACAGTATAATCCAAATAGAAAATATGGCCAGCATGCTGCTTTGGGGTTTCCTTTGGCTGTTGTTGTTCACCGTTAACATTATTCTCTTTTTTGCTTTTATTAGTGTGAAGAGATGAGATGGGGAGCATTAACTATTGGAAGGATCCATTTTAAGGACATATTATATCAGGATCTAGATAGATATCAGAGCATCTTGGGAGATTTAGGAAACAGGTGCAGAAACAGGTGAGTGGAATACTGCTTATTACTGCCCTGGATTAAGTGCCTGTGAGAAATGGGCAATTTTTCTGGGTGCTGTGTGCCTTGTATTCTAGGAGGACAGATAGACAACCTGTTAATGCAAACAATACAAGGAAGATTGTCAACTGAGAAACTTAGGGCAGAGGTAGGGCTGTGCAGGCAAAAAAGTTATTTTCCCAAGTGAATGAAGAGAAAAGCAAGAGTGAGGCGGATTCTGTAGGTATATACTAGAAGCTGGAAGATTCAGGAGGAAGAATTAGTTCTGAGATAGGGATGGGGTCATCAAGAAGATTAGGATAAGATGGAAATACCCAGAAGTCAGAAGAATTTATTTTGAATCAAAATTCCTTCATATATCATTTTTGTTCTTTGTCAATTTCAATATGCAACAAGTTAGTGTCTCAAATCTTATTGCTAAATGAGCAAAAGAAATAAACAATCCCACAATGCACCCCTGTATTTTTCTCAGTATGAAAAGTCAAGAAGTAATGGTATCTTTTGGGTACCCACGTGTAAGATGAAGAATTTATGGTCAGTTATTCTGTCTCCACCCTAGCAATGACCCCAGTCTTTGCTAACCTAATCTGGGCATTGAACCTAAGATTCCATTTTGCACCCCGTATTTTACTCAGAAAAGATTTTTAATGTTTACATTTTGCCTTATAACTACTGACCATATTTACAAAAGTCATCGAGACTAAACTCTGTTTAACTCATTTATAGCTTATAGGATACTTCCCCATTTGGAGATTATTAATTTTTTTTGGTCAAATGAATTATATCAGAAAGTTTTTCTTTTTTTTTTTTTTTAATTTTTTTTTTCAACGTTTTTATTTATTTTTGGGACAGAGAGAGACAGAGCATGAACGGGGGAGGGGCAGAGAGAGAGGGAGACACAGAATCGGAAACAGGCTCCAGGCTCTGAGCCATCAGCCCAGAGCCTGACGCGGGGCTCGAACTCACGGACCGCGAGATCGTGACCTGGCTGAAGTCGGACGCTTAACCGACTGCGCCACCCAGGCGCCCCTCAGAAAGTTTTTCTTAGGAAATTATATGACAGGGACTATTTGTTTTTGCACATGAACAATTTGACTGAACATAAGATTCTTGGCTCATGACATTTTCCTCTCAATGGTTTCACACGTATTGCTCTGTTATCATCTAGCATTTCATATGGCCAATGAGAGCTTTGAGGCCCACCTAATTTTTTACCATTTGTGTACTTTTGTTGACATGTATCATGCTTCTGTTTCATCTCTTAAGCACAAACATTCCTATACAGGACAGATATTTTTCCTATAGTATAAATAATGAAGGATGGGTGTAAGGCACTGGGAATAAACCAGAGTTCCAGAAAAGTAGAGAAACCATACCATATGAAGGAAGAACTGATGGAGAATGTAGGTCACCCATAAGAATCAGGTACAAGAAGACCCAACATTATGCTGCACAATGATAAACTAGCCAAATGTCCCAAGAGGAAAGCTGAGCACCCAGAATAGTTCTCTGAGCATCCAGAGATAAGTCCTCTGGATCATTTTATTGATTACAATGAAAAAATAATGATACCCAATGAGAAATAATGATACACAATAAAGCAATTACAAAACTGAGGCCAGATATCCTATGCCGAAAAGAGAAGGACGTTTAGGTAGAAAGGGGGAGTTCTAGGAATGGAGTTGGAAGTGGAAAAGTGGCAGGAGCAAAAAAAAAAAGTGTATTTCTGCCGGTACATCTGTCAGATGCTCTACCTTGTCATCAAGTCTCTGCCAAATCAGTCCAGAAGCAAGAGCTCTTGAGTGGAAGCTGTTCAATTGTGTTGATTAGTTACTAGAGAAGAGGGAGAACCACATATGGGTTACCTTAAAAGTGCCCTCTCTGGTAGATTTGGAGGCCTTTTAAATAGTAAACTTTGTGGGTCCTCATTTCTAGCCAAAGCACCGTTTGGAGATAGGTCAATATCTTATGATATTTTTTATTCTTTTATTTAAAATATAGCATAATATATCTAAATACATCATTAATTGGCAAATTCTTTCAGTCTGCCAACTTACTTTTTTTTTAATTTCAACTGAGAAACATTTTCTTCAGTTATGTCACTGGTTATTAGTTCTGTTGATTTATTCTTTCTTCCTTGATTTTCACATTTACCACATTCTCTTTTTGTTCATTTATTTGCCTCTTCCCCTGCTTTATGGGAGAGCATGTTGAATTTTAATTCTAGTATCTAATTTCAATTTTATTAGAATCTTTTCTTATCTCAACATGTTCCCAGTGTTTCTCACCCTTATCTTTTTATATTACATTATTTTCCTTTATGGATTTCTGTTCCTTTTTCATGGAATATGCTATTTTTGCACTGAAGATACAAAATGGTTTCCCAAATTAGATGTTCTTCCTTAATACATTATTTTCAGAAACATATCATCCCGCTGAGTCTTCTAGTCTTTTACAGACTGTTAATCAGGATAGGATAAGTTAACTTATAATAGCAAACTAGCAAAAGATAGGATAAGTTAACTTGTAATAGCAAATTTTTTTTTTGCCTCGCAACAAAATTTACTTCTAATTTCAATGGTTTAATTTGTAAATCTAATGCAAAGCTTACTGCAGATAGGATGTTTCTCCAACGTTCTCATCCTCCGTGGGGATACTTAGCAATCCAGGCCTTTTTGGTCTACTTTTGCTGCACTGTCTTGGTGTTCAGCATTCACAGCCTCTGATCTCTCCAAGGAGGGGTAAGTATAGTCAAAAGGGAACTCTGACCTCCTTTCCTGCCACTTCTGCTCACAGCCCCATTGGCCAGAACCAGTCACATGACCCTGTCTGACTGGAAAAGTGTGCTCAGGGAGAAGAGAGGGGAGAGCTGAGTGTTGGTGATCACAAATAATGCTTACCACAGCTATAACAAGAAGAAGACTGGTCAAATAAGTTTAGAAAACACCACGTTAACCAAAATTCTATAGGTCTCCTCATGCTATGAATTCTCTGTGCTTTTGTTCCACTGACATTGTGAATGATCAAAATAGAGATATTGCGGGCCATCCTTCTTTCCTATACTTACATGTATTCATGCAGGGACCACAGCGCTGTAGAGCATACTTGGGAGATGCTCTTCTTTCTCTGTAAGAACCAGGTGTTCCCTGCACTGTATCCAGGATTCAGGGAACTTTGGGTGGGCAAAACTTTCCCCTAAACATATTCCTCTCTGTTTAGGTATATCTTAGGTTAAACGAGCACAGCATAATGCCCAAAGTTATGGTTTCTGCTTATACATGACAGGTGTGAAATAGGTGGACACTGTACTTCAGAGTGAAGTACAGAAAATTTTCTTCAAAACCCTAG
Source organism: Felis catus (assembly GCF_018350175.1). Classification (NCBI taxonomy): domain Eukaryota; kingdom Metazoa; phylum Chordata; class Mammalia; order Carnivora; family Felidae; genus Felis; species Felis catus. The sequence goes on along the minus strand of NC_058368.1, from coordinate 13,537,257 downwards.
CCTATTCTTTTTATGTTTTTCATGACTTAGTTGTATCTATTTCAGTTCAGATATCCCAATTTCTGATTTATTCTTTTCTTCCCTACTAAAACCTGGAGGAATTGGACTTCAGCTCATTCATACTGATTTATAACTTTGACCAGGTGCAATTTTCAAGCAGAGCCTCAGGCTTCCAGAATATGGATGGTGTGGAGAGGAGAATGGACAGTAGTGCAGGAAAGTAAAACAAAAGGGAGCATGTATTTTCCTTGAAATGTAAGCCACCCGAGGACTGAATTGTGTCTTCCCAAAAGTCATATGTTGAAGCCCTAGCCCTCAAAGTGACTATATTTGGAGATGGGACTTTAGGAGGTAATTAAGGTTAAATAAGGCCATTAAGGGAAGTAGGTCTAACCCAATCGAGTTGATGGCCTTATAAGTTGATGGCCTCTCTCTCTCTCCTCCTTCTTTTCCTCTTTCTCTTAGCTTATGCTTAGAGGAAAGACCATGTGAGGGCTGCAATGAAAAGGCAGCTATCTGCAGGCCAGGTAGAGAACTCTCACCAGAATCCAAACCCTGCTGGACCTTCGTGTTGGACCTCCAGCTTCCAGAACTATGAGAAATAAATTTCTATTGTCTAAGCCCCCAGTCTGTGGCATTTCGTGATGCTAGTCCATGCAGACTAATACAGAGGTCAAACCTATTTTAGCCTCTCCCCAAGGCTTGGAAATTTGGTCCTGTGGCATTGTCAGAGGTGACATCCTTCAGCTACTCAGGACTGGATTATTTGTGCTTTGGTAACCCTGGCCTCATCCAAGTTCAGCTGTAGGATGGAGCCCACATTATTGAAGCTCAAGTCTACTCTGATCCATATTGCCTGCACAAGGAGGTGGCCACCATTCCCACCATTTCAAGGGCAAGAGTTAGAGATAATGGTGCTGGATCTGGTGCTGGGGCTATAGGTGGAGAGAACTCACAAGTAAACTGTGCCCTAAGGTCACGGTGAATAAATTTAACTTGTAATAGAACACGTGAGGTTTTCAGGGTGTCTGCATGGCCGAGCTTACACTTTATCAGGGAGCTTGTTAATACTGATTATAGATGTTGAAGGTGTTCAAAAGTTAGAAGAGAAAACTGATAAAAGTTTTATTTGCTTATATTAAAAAATACCAAGAACAGTCATTTATACAGTTAGTTAGCATTTATGCCTTTTTGCCATGTAGCAAAATATTATGCATCTCATCAAATTGGTGTCAAATTAACTGTGTAAGCTGCCATTGAATAAACTTCACACTTAAAGTCTCATGGTTCACAATTTAAAAACTTGGAGTGAACATTGACGTGTATCATTCAATTTGTCAGTGACTTGCAGTGTTTTGTCTTCCAAGTTTTGCATTTACAGCATTTGCTTGTCTTCCCAGATACACCAGAAGCAAATGAAAGAAAAGTTACATCCTTCTTTTGTATTTCCACTGAATACCTAGTAGATTCTCATAAATATACATTGAATAAATAAAATAACATGTATAACAAAAATCAACTTTATTATCTGTACTTAATTTATTTTACAAATAATATTTTAAAATCCATCTTTAAATGTTAAAATAGAAAAAAATAGAAATATTTGTGGAATCAGAGCATCAAAAGGAACTTTGGGTGCTATGCAATCTAGACCCTAGATTCTGGATTGAATGGTAAGCCAATCAGTTGGTTAAGATGAAAAGTAAATAATTTAGAAATATTGTGGTCAGCTCTCCTAATGCTTTACCATAACAATAGATTTCCAATTCTCAACGAGATCACTCTCCATGGGCTTTGAATAGTACCCCATTAAATATCTTTTATATGCCTCTCAAATTCTTTTGGAATGAATCACTACATCCTGATGCTTTCAGGCAACTTCATTTATGGCTCACTTATAGCCATTATGTCTTGTCTTTAATATCTCTTTATAAGATAGCAAACATCTTGTCAAAATTTGAATTCCTTAAGGACAAAGTTTGCAATTGCCTCTGTACAGATCTGCTGATTTCTGGGAATTTACTCTTGTAGTCAGTATCCTGGCATATGCAAGATCATCACGGGGTTTTAAATCTGGTGCCTAGTATCTCTTCATTGTTATATCTTTAATCTGAAAACAGAAGTGAGATATGAAATAGAATTAAATTTATTTGTTTTAAAGTATACGTATAATTTTTGTTAAATGGGTTTTACTTTGAGATATACATGCTTATGAGATATACATGTGATATATATAACATATGAAAATCATGGACTTCATATCTATAAAATTTTAGGCTTGTAATATCTTATTTTTCGTATATCTTACCTTCTTTGGCCATTTTTATAAATGTCAAGTCTTTTCTTTTCTGTCCATTTTCGTCTATTTTTTAATATTTAAATTGTAAGTTTTAGTTCCATTTTAGATATTCTACTTCTTGTACCCTCCATTACAGTCTCCTGCCCACAGGTATCTTTGGTGGCTGTTCCTATTATTGACATCAAAGTTCAAAGGTCATCTCAGCAGAAACAGTCTCCATCATTCATCCCTAAGGAAAAACCAGAGCAAATAAAAACAAAGCGGCAAACAAAAAGTCATCATTTTTATTGCAGTCATTGTATCACATAGCCCTATGTTATTTTCCTTATCCATGAAAAATATGAGATGACCTTATTAATATCTTTGTTTCTTTACCCCCCCCCCCACTAAAATGCAAAATTCCATGTGACACAGGTCCTTGTCTTTCTGTTTTCAAGGAAGAAGCTCAGAGCCTAGAGTAGGTACTGCCTGTGTTAACACTGTAAGCCTGGAATAAGTGTTGTTAAATGAAAGGAGTATAAAATCATGTTCCTGAATGTCAATGAATCTAAGGGAAATGTTGGAATTTATGGTGAGGAATGGGCTATCACACGTGATAAACCAACCGAAGACCAGCACCAGCCTCCACTGAAGTCCTATGAAAGTGAATGAACGCCTGAGGGCTTCTGTGGGTGGTAGCCGCTCTCATTTGAGGATAGGCCTATCCTCCTTCAGCTTAAAGCTCTAAACACAATCTCTCCCCCATAGCTCATTTCTTCTATAATCCTTTTCGACGGAATCCCTTGCCTCATCCCAGCTACATTTCTTTCATGGCTGGGCTGACTGCCAATGGCCCAGATAAAGGCAGAAACTTGAGTGGAATATTTTGTTCTGGGTTGACTTTGACCTTGTAGCTGCTCGAACTTCTGGGAGAACAACAGTCTGTGCTGGATGTGGAGGTGGAAAGGTGTTTCCACATCTTAATAGCATCTCTGAGAGGGAGCAGGGGAGACACTTAAACAGCCTGGGAAGGAATCGGTCTTCTTGGAATCCCGAGAATGATAGAGCTTCTCCAATTGTGCACTCTCTCTTCAGCTGTTCAGAGAGGCACAATTTGATTACTCATGCTTGTATTTCTTTTCCAGTCAGGACTGACTTTGAGGATGTTCTGAGTGATAATGACAGAAATATCATTCTGCTCAACCTTTCACTTAGGCATCTCCCTGGCATAAAGCAGTGGTCAGAAGCAGCTAATTCCTCTGACTTTGGCAATGCTGAAATAAAGGCTATTTGAAGTCATCCAGTTGGAAAAATAACACTAAGGCTCTAGAAGAGAGTACAGAAGAAGTAGAAATGGTGGAACTCTAGGACTGTAATTACTGCAAGTGGTCAGGTCAGCTTAAGAAAGGGTCTGTCTGGGATTCCTGTCCTAGGCACCCCTGCACGGGCTTGGAGGAGGCAAGTAGGGGGGAGGGGAGGACAAGACAGCAGAAAGCATAAAAACTTGGTTGCTGATGCATGAATAAAATCTTCAATGTTGAAGATTTATCTGGTGATTCAGCCTCTATTCATCTTTATGATATGTTAGTACCAAAGGTTTTAAAGGAAAGGTACTATGCACATTAAAGATTCTATTTAGCAGGGGCTACAGAAGACCCAACCATCTCTCTCTTAGCACGTTCCCGCCCCCCCCCCCCCCCCCGCCCCAGGAATAACCATTTCATGATTTCAGGCTTTCCTATGGTCTGTTTTGTACATTTACAGTTTGGCCAAGCCTTCTGACATTCTCAGGGTACTATTCTGTGGGGGATAAAAAGCTAATTTGAGTTTTCTGCTATTCAACGTTTTTTTTTTTTCCTTATAAAATCATCTTGTATCTTCCCTCCTCACAAAATTCTGGCAATCCAGATATTGTTGAGATCCTTTATAGAGAACTGACCTTTCCAGGTTGTTAAACTCTTTCAGCTCCTGGAAAAATAGATTACTTTAGATGAGGTCTAAAGGGCTGATGGAAGTCTTAAACTTACTACAATTCCCACAAGTAATGATTGTTATAGAAGCCTTTCACTGGCATCATTGTTCAAATGAATAACTGAGGGTGAGGGGAGAATAGACTCATTGGGTTGTTTGCCCTCATGCATATGAATTCATAAAACCAAAGACCTGAAGGGGCGAACATTATGAAATCAAAACCTCCATTCCCCCAGCCTCCAGGGAAGAATTCATTCAAATATCTCAAGATAGAAAGTCGACTGTACTTCACAATCTCCATAAGAAACTCTGACACTTCCTGTAATAATACATCCCAGTGTCATACCAATCCTTACAGACAGGTGATTTGTCATGGAATCTAACTTGAATAATTCCAAAACTAGGCTAAAAGTATTATTGTCTGTTTTTCTCGCTTGTGTATCCCCAGTTTCTTAAGAGAATGATTGGCATCTGGTAGGCACTGGCTAAATATCTTTTGAATAAATAAATGGATAACTGAAAAAGTAAATAAAAATTAAGCTACACAGTAGAGAAGACGACGTGATTGTACAAGTTACCAAGTATGATTGAGAACATATTCTGTGTTTAGTGCTATTTAGACACCGTATGGAATTTGAAGATGTAAAATGGAAGAGTCCGTTAACCCCAGGTGTTGACTATTTCTCACAGTCAAATAGGGGTACGTCTACTTTCACAAGTAAACACAATTCAAGGCAGATTACAAATGATGCTCTCACTGTAATCCAAAGTATAATGAGGTAGCATGAAGGAAGATATGTGTTTGTACTAGGATAAATAAAGATGGCCTTCAGGTAAAGATCATGAACACTTTGGCATTCCTGGTAGGATTGACGTTGAAGGCCCCGCCCACAATAGGGGCATATAGGCAGGAAAAATACATGGTTGGATCCAGAACCATTGACTGTCTGGTGTGTCTTAGGGTCATGTGTGTCTGCTGGTGGTAGTGATAGAGGTGGCAAGAGCAGGTGAGAATGAACTGGAAAGTTTTGCTCGGGCCCCAGAGAGTTCAGAGTAGAAAAAGATCATTCATGTCACATACCACCACATGTAGGCACCATGAAATCTGGAATGTGTGTCCATTTTATCTACAATTCTACCTGGGGCCCCTGGAATAATGCCTGGAAATAGTGGGTGCTGGATAAATATTTGCTGAGTGAACATAAAATACTATTGCTCTATGGATGGCAATCATAAATCGTGCCTTTGTGAACTGTTCAACTCTTATTTTGTCTGTCAAAGAGACAAAATTCAACCTGAGAGAGGTAGAATAATTATGAATAAAGGACATTTAAGGTGAAGACAGTAAAATAACATCTAAGTCCTTGAAACAATTTCAATATTTTTGACTGTTTAAAAATGATGTATTTGGGTACTGAAATTAATTTCAGATATAATTTCACAATTATTATCAATAATTTTTGAGAACTCATGGAGAACAATAAAGGTGACAGGAAAATGTATTGGCTTATATTGGCCTAATTCTTAAAAGCAAATTCTACCAAGGAACATGCAAAATTTTGGTTCCTGGCTAAATTCTAGAACTCTAGATGATTATTATTAAGCAGTTTTGGTGGTTTTTTTTGTTTGTTTTGTTTTTTGGGGTGTTTTTTTTTGTATGTGTTTGGGGTTGTTTATTGCAGTAGTTAGCCTGTGCCATTCTTAGCTGGAAGGTGGTTGGAGAAGAAGCTATGGATGAAGGACGAGTCACAGATCTAAGTGAGTTTTAGCTGTGCACTTTCAGAGCAATGTAGCAGCAGTAAAATCAGCCTTGTGTACAGTCATTGGAAATGAGGTAGGTCTTCTAGTCCAGTGGCAATTAATCAATCAGTAAGACAGTAATCAAGTTGTAAATGGCCTAGATTCTGCAAACATGGACCGTGGCTGTGAAAACAAGGATAATCACTAGTTGGAAATTACCACTGAAACCGTAATCTGACAAATGCATACGTACTTAGTACCAACAAACAGAAGTTATAGTCAGACTAATTTAAATTAGTTCCCAACATAGTTTCAAATGTGCAACCAAGGCTTGGCCACTCACAAAAGTCCTACATTACAGGGTTATTTTCAGGTTCAAATAAGTGAATTCTTGGAAAGTGCTGAAACAAATGCCTGCTACAGAGTGAGGACTCAATTACTAGTCGTAGTACAATAAAAATTAAACATCTTTTAAATAAAACCTTCATAAAAATTTCACTTGTCACGAGAAAATGATAAACATCTTACTTTTCATTAATTAAAAAATGGGAATAAGCAGCGGTGAGAAGATTTGTTGATTTCTATAATTCATTCATATATTTAGGCAATGAATACTTATTGTCACCTTCTATCTGCTAATATTTCCCTAGATACTGGGACAGGAAGACAATGAAGAATATATTTATTCTTAAGAAGCTCAATCTAGTGCAGGCTCTCATAGTAGCATGTGTAAGCCTTAAAAAACTTTATTGCACATATCAGATTCATTATTATCTCTGTTAGATTGTAAGCTCCCTGACAGCCAACCTATTTTCATCTTTTTATTTCCACCTTTTTTATTTCCATCTTTACACCTTTGACAACTAGAACCTACCACCTAATACACATATATGAATGGTGACTTCTGATCGCATCAAAATAGACTCCAGTTATAAATACCTTGAAATGCAGAATATAATACAACAAACATTCTTTTGCATGCAAAGCTGAGCTTACAAGGCAGAAATGAAATCCTCCAGCTGCCAAGATCAGAGATGGATTGGGAAACTAGAGCCATAAGCTCAGGCATTGATGCTGTAGCTACTGTGGGTGACAATGCCGGTCTCAACAATGAAGGACTTGGGCTTTAATGCCAAGAAGAGCAGGGGTGAACTACCAAAGAATGGACTTCATAAAGAAGAAAATTGGGGGGTGCCTTGGTGGCTCAGTTGGTTAAGTGTCCGACTTCAGCTCAGGTCATGATTTCACAGTATGTGAGTTCAAGCCCCATGCCAGGCTCTGTGCTGACAGCTAAAAGCCTGGAGCCTGCTTCCAATCCTCTCTCTCTCTCTCTCTCTCTCTCTCTCTCTCCCCCTCCCCCATTCATGCTCTGTCTCTGTCTCTCAAATATGAATAAACATTTTAAAAAAAGAGGAAAATTGAATCCAGAGGAATGACTGCTAGTTAGGAACCAAACATGAACCAAGAAGTTGTTATAAATAAGTATTGGTTGTATAAATTATTATCTATAATGTTTAATCTGGGGGAGAAAAGAAGCAAGGTGACTTAAGATATCAATACAAATAGTACGTAAGATGGAGGAAAAGATGTGTGCTGGAGGAAGAGAGAGAGAATGGTCAAATTTAGACTTTTTTAGGCCAAGTATACAAACTAAAAATTTAAATGTAATCGTCAATAAATAGATTTTATAAATTCTAAGCCAGGAGGGAATAAAAAAGGAAGAAAATATATTTGATAAAAGTCAGAAAAGAAGGTAAGGAAACAAGAAACATGGTAAATTGAAAGCACTAAATAAGGTAGTAGAACTAATCCCAATTACAGCTTTTAAATAAAATAAATTTACAATGAGAAAATAGAGATTTTGAGATTGGATTTCAAAAATGTAGGATATCCTATTTAAAGAGACATAATAAGAGGGCTCAGAAATTCTGGAATAAATGTAGAAAAAGATAATACAAGGCAAATAGCAAATCAAAAGGAAGTTGATATATCTATATTAATATCAGAAAAAAACACATACATTAAGCATTGTCTTAAATGTATGTAATATATTATGAGGTCAATTATAGGGCTTATCTAAGTTACATTTGGAATATAAGTTTTTATTCCAATGATGAGGAATTATCATTTTTCAGAGCAAAGATCTTAGATTCATGATTCCATCTGGGCATGAATTATGGTCAAATATACTAATATTAATAACAACAGCTAGCAGAAAATAACAATGATAGCATTATCTGCCAGCCACTTTATAAGTGTATTTTATAATTTCAAGTTTAAACAATCATCTGAAATATTTACTCTCACTAAACTCCCATTTTAAAGAAAAACTGAGGTTTAGGGAAATTAAGAGCTTTTTCTCAGTGACATGAGCCACCCTGGAGTCAAATCTAAGCCTGAGACATCTTGCTTTTATCCTGGATGCTCTGTGACCTTGGTTGGCACAGAAACATCTTGATAGATAGGTGAAGAGCCTTGGAGACAGATGAGGACAGCATGAAGTGGAAGTGAAGATCCCATGCACCGGGTGCTGTGACTAGATGTCCACCAGTGAGTCATCCCAACAATGTGAGAAGACCCGAGAGACAAGGACCTTGCACTTTTAGAGTTCCTCATTTTGGATGGGGGACTCAGAACACTGGAGTCCCAGAAGCCATGGATGGCTCCTAGGATGGAAATCTTGAGCGCCGGCAGTAAAGTCATTTTGTTCTGAGACATCTTAACCACCCCTGGGGCCACCACCAAGAATTGTTCCCTGTGTGAGGGCAGTTGGACAAGGGTTCTATTTCCTGGGCATAAGGCTTCATAATCCCCAGGAGGAAGGGATTCCTTTTTTGAATCTCACACAGAGACTGAATGGGCCAGGGGCATTTCCAGCTGTCCCTTTTAACCCTGCGAGCCCAAGTACCAGAGATATATCTGAATCCTAGTTTTTCCCACACATACACTTCTTTAGGTGTCTATAAAGTCTGTTTTGAAGACTTGTCTCTGCAGCATGCCTAGAAAAGTCTGCTTCAGTTATAATATCTTAGAAATGAATGTCTTCTGATTGGCATAAACCCATTCAGGTCATTCCAGTCTTCCCAGTGCCAGTGTCCAGTATGCTTGAAATGATGGCTGTCTCAGACAGCAGTGAGTGTCACTGAAAGCATCCTTACCACCCATCATTCCACGGGCGAGGGATATTTAAATGCCTCACGCATCTGGCCTCTTCTCCTGACCCCATTTTCCAGGCCGGAATCCAGTATGAGCCACACCATTGACACTTGAAAGCTCTTTTAGCATTTCAACTTCTAACTTGAAGGTTATGTGGTTTCCCACTGAGCCCAAGTTCAGCACTTGTCTCTCTTGTTCCACCACATACAGTCCAATGCTTGTTTTACTTATATGTACAGCAAAACCCTGGTTTGTGAGCATAATTTGTTCCAGAAACATGCTTTTAATCCAAAGCACTTGTATCTCAAAGTGAATTTCCCCAAAGGAAATAATGGAAACTCAGATGATTCGTTCCACAACCCAAACATATTCATATAAAAATGACTACAATACTGTAATATAATACCAAATAATAAATAAAATACAAAATATAAAGAAAAATAAACAAATTAACCTGCACTTACCTTTGAAAACCTTTGAAAACCTTTGTGGCTGGTGTGAGGGAGACAAGAGAGAGGAGGCTTATTGTGTAGGATGACTTTCACTGTCACTAACAGAATCATTGCTATCTGTTGGCTCAATGGAATCTTTTTGTTCATGGGGGCCATTGTATATGCTCACATGGATGTTAACTACAGTACAGTCTTAACAAGCTCCTCAAATACTATTTTAATGTCACTGGCAATAAGGCAGCAGAGGAAAGGGTCTATATCTGCAGGCAGCCTGATCTAGAATGAAGTAAAGCATTCCCAAGCTCACTCTTGCATGGAAAAGCAAAGGACTGTCCATCGGTGCTTTGAAGTGACAAAACTACACTAGTGCCAGTTGTGGGCACCTTCCAACTTCTGAATAATCACAGATTTCTGCCAAACACTGAAGCCTGACACCAAAAATCCAAGTGTAGGGGATGACATCTCACAATCCCGCAGTAAGAGAGAGAGAGAGAGACAAAGAAAGAAAGAGAGAAGAACCATTGGCTCAGTTGTGATCATGTGACATTTGGAATCATGTACTACTCATATTGCAAGACATCACTTGTATATCAAGTTAAAATTTATTAGAAATGTTTACTCGTCTTGTGAACACTTGCAGAAGAAGTTACTAGGCAATCCAATGTTTTACCATATTTGCCTTCATAATTTATCTGACTTGGGAGGTCAGAGAGGATAATGTCCTTCACTAATTCAATAACCATATGCCTGGCCCTCTTCTAGATTCTGAGGATCCCATGGCAAACCTAGCAGTCAAGTTTGCACTGAGCTTGCCTGTAAGTTACATGCAAATGCATACTATGAGGTGCTGATAAATGCTAAGTAGGAAAATACAGTAAGGCAAGGCAGATTAGGGAGAATTCGGGTGGGGGATGTTATTTTACATTGAGTATTCAGGGAAGGTCTTCCTAATATTTGGCAGAAAGAGAGAGCTAGGGAAAGAGTGAGCAGAGTTAGGTTATGTGGAACGTGTGGAATCTGGGGAAAGAGCATTCTAAGCAAAGATAAAAATCACCAAGGTCCTGAGGCAGGAGCCAAGCTGGCATTTTCGAGCAAAGGTAGGGAAGCCAGTGTGGCTGTAAGAGAAAGAGAGATGAGAGTGTGGAAGCAGAGAGCTAGTAGGGAGCCGAGCATGGGAAGAACATCTGGGTATAAGGGGGCCGTTTCAGCATTGCATTTCTAGCTTGAATGTTGAGTCTGAAGTCAGTTTCTGCAAGGCTGTTTTTTCATCTTTGATTTCCCTCACTAATAAGGTGCAAAGTCATGGAATATTCGAATGGAGGAGTGACAAAACCTGATTTAGCTCTGAAAGAGCCCTCTGGCAATAGCTGTGTTTATATCCTCCACTGAATGAAGCATAATGTTTTCCATATAGTAGGCTTATTAAATAAATACATTAAATTAAAGAGAAATTTTGATTTTCCAGGATCATTTCTAGGCACTCTTATTCTAGATTTACAGCAACAAATACACGGATATTTAAAGTGGCTCCAAATAGTTACTATTGACATGAAATAAATAGTAAACACCAAAATGAAAATAATGCAGTCTGATTCTTCTATTTTTTTTTTGTCCTTCATTCCTTATTTATAATGTAGTCAGATTGTTCCGGGAGATAATAAGATGCATTTGAGCTAAATAAAAGTATGACATCGGATTACAGGAGCTTGTGTTCAGTTATTTTAAAGTCTGAGGTACATTTTAATTAAGCCAAAGAATAAAAGGTAGAACTTCAATGCATATCTGAAAAATAATGTAATCTTCACTATCAGTGACCATCAGTTTTGGAAATGTTGCTTGTTTATTTTTTATTGTTTATTTTATTGTTTCTTATTTATGTCAAAGATAGAATTTGAGTAGAAAATTATTTCTTTTCTGCTTTCATTGAAGCAGGATGATATACCAGCATGCCAAAATCTTTTCTCTCTTTTCTTTTTGACTTTTTGGTATTTTTTTATTCCTGGACACTTAGGAAATTTATTGGAACTGAAAGTAAAATATGTGTGTCCCAGGAAGGTTGTTAGAAATTGTGATAATGCTTTCTTTGGACTCCAGTCTAAATTGCCTTTTAGTGGCACTTTTTTCTCCACATGTTACAATACAGTTGACCTCTGAACAACGAGGGGGTAGGGATGCAGACTCTTCGTGTACTCAAAACGCCACATAGAACTTTTGATTCCCCCAAAACTTAACTACTGATAGCCTGCTGTTGACTGAATCTTTAACCGATAACGCAAACAGTTGTTTCACACATATTTTGTATTTTGTATGTATTATACACTGTGATCTTATAATAAAGTAAGCTAGAGAAAATGTTGGTAAGGACATCAGAAGAGAAAATACATCTGCCACTTATAGTACTGTGCTATAAAAACAATCCATGTATAAGTGGCAGTGCAACGATGTGTTGCTCAAGGGTCAACTGTATTCTCAAAATATTTTCTTTTAATTCAACCCGTATTGATTTGCACATTTTGAATGTTTAACTATCTTATACGGCAGGAGTGCAGATAGAAGGTTAATGAAAAGGCCAGTGTTAGAGATCCAGCCGTCCAGTGTTCTTCAGCAAAAGAAATGTTAAAACAAGAAACATTCAATTAGATTTCAAGATGGCTTTGTCAAAAAACATGCTGCCAATAAACTGTGGAAATGCAAACAACAGACTGTTGGAGCCAAGAGGAAAGAGATAAGGTCTGAAAATTGCTGACTGTGCTAAAAAAAGCTGAAAGGATTAAAAGGAATAAAAGCATTTTCAAATATATTGAAAAAGAGAGATAGAGCATCAGAAAGTAGGACTGCAAATGAATAGGGAGGGAGAAATCCATGTTAGCTAAAGTGGTTCAAGACTGAACTGCTTTTAAAAATCTGAGTCTGACAAGGCAAACACACTGTGGGCAATTGGGACATAATGAAGACCCAGTTTATTAGAAAATAATTTAGGCAGCTGGTGGTGTTTCTGCATTCTGATGGAAAGAACTTAGAATCCCCAAACATACCTGCCGCTACCTGTACTAAAATGTCTGTAAAGTAATTTGCAATCTAAGCTGCTACCTTTATCCCAAAGTGAAGTCTGATTCTGCCTTCAGCCCCTGAACACCTCCATGAAATTAAAAAATCACATAGAATGTATAAAGTCTCAAAGGACTGATAAAAATACCAGGATACCAAGGCTATGAATTTTAACCCTACTCTGGCTATTGGCTCCCTCAATGTCACTGTAGATCTGTCTACATATGTTTTCTGATCAATAATAAGGATGATTATACTCACCTACCAACAGTATGTGACTCAAGAAAGTTTAGCATGTGTCATAAACAATGTGTTTGTATGATAGATCATAAGAAAAGAGAAAAGATTCAAGTCAGTAAGAAATCGGTTGTGAAGTTCAGTTACCCCATAGAGGCAACGTGCATAAGCGACTAAGTGCATAGTGTGTGGAGACAACTACCTAAGTGTGACTCCTCTTCTTAGTGCTTACTGGCTGTGTGACTTAAGGCAAATGACTTAACTGCTCTGGACCCTCTTTTCCTCATTTGTAAAAGATAAGACATTGTGCTCAATATTTTCAGTTATTATTATCAGAGCAAAACCTTCCTAGACTTATAAAGAGAATTCTGGATTTCCAAAGTTATATTTGTGCAAATGAGCTTACAAGAGTTGGACTTAGAACATGTTTAAAGAGTACAGTATCTATCAATAGAAGGTGAGCTAATGCAATGTAAAAAATAAGTGTTGTGTAGCCTTGCATATGTAAAGATTAAGCACTGAACGTTGCCTTATCATTTGTTTGGAAGGAGAATTGGAAAATGCATGAAAAATCAGTCATGTTTAGCAACCACAAATGGACCATGAGCTCATAAAACTCAAAGAAATCTTGAAAAGTCAGTTAATTGGGTATTAATTTAATCCATATTGGAGACATTGAATGCTGTGTATTTGTCTTTCCCATCCTTACATATTCAGGAAGATAGTACTGGACACATTCCATAATGATCAGTTCAGTTGTTCAAGGACACCCAGGGTTAGAGGTGGAGCAGGGTTCTTGACCCAGGTTCTGACATTTCTGTTGGTCACAGCTCATACACTCTGTGATTGGAAACCACTTTAAAAAAAAATGCAGGAAAGAGGATTCCTTGCTAATGAGAACAGAAGCCATTGTTGACCACAGAACTTGAAGGGTCACTCTCAGAGCTCTGGGACCAGCAAAAGTTACCCAGAATGCAGTATTTACATGAATTAGACTAAACCATTATTGAGCTTTTCACCAATTGCCAGATGCTGAGAAATAGCCCGGTCATTTGAAGGGCAGTAAGATAAAATTTCTGTCCTGGGGAAGCTCAAATTCTGAAATAGCATTATATCAGAAGTAGGATCAGAAACATTCATTTATTCAACATATATTTATGGAAGTTCTATGTAGCAGGCACTGGTCTGGACATCAAAAGCAGGAACAAAACAGATATAGGTCCATGACTTTATTACATTTGCTTTCCATTGGTGAAGGAGGGAGCCAGGTGGTAAATAGTAACATGATTGCCTCTATTGTAAATGTGGGATTTTAATGTATCGAGGTGAATGAGTGCTGATATGGAGAGACTAATGCCATTGTAAGATATATATATATATATACACACACACACACACACACACACACACATATACATTTATTTATTTATTTATTTATTTATTTATTTATTTATTTATTTAGAGAGAGACAGAGAGAGAAGGAGAACTCACACAAGAGCACCCATGAGCAGGGGAGGGGCAGACAGAGAGGGAGAGAGAGAATCCCAAGCAGGGTCTGCACTACCAGTGCAGAGCCCAACTCAGGGTTCGATCTCACAAATTGTGAGATGCTGACCTGAACAGAAATTAAGAGTTGAACTCTCACTTGACTGAGCCACCCAGGTGCCCGGAAAGAATATTTTTGTTACTTACATTTCCTGAGAGGAGGGGATACACTATGCCATTCAGGGCTCAGGGGGAAGCACCAGTGCCAGCCAGAGGCAGAAAAGGAGCATGGGAAAAGCCCAGGTGCGTCCTTTATTGTGTTTTCCATAGGAAAGTCAAGGCAGAGCAGGGTTTGGCTAGTTGGAATAATTCCAGCAAGCTTTTGGGCTTACAGATTTTCCTAATGGCTCTCTGGTACCTTGTCCTGAGTTTATTTAGGGCCAAAGAATATTGTTTGGCCATGTAAGGATTCGAGGAGATGGCTGAGGTGTGGGCTTTGGATTGATTAGTTTGCATGTGAAAGACCCCTGGACAAGGACTCTGCTAGTCTAGGAATTGTCTAAACATGAAAAGAGCAAGTTTCTTTCCAGTCAGTGAGTCCACAAATGCCAGATCAAGAATACAGAAAATAGGAAAATATATGTACTATGATTCACCCTGTGAAGAATGGATGACGAGTAGACAAATACAGAGTCTAAGAAAACATAGAACAATGATAAACAAGTAGAATCATCCAATGTATTGTAAGGTGATAAATGCTACAGAAAAAAAAAAGAAAAAAATAGAGCTTGCCTTGGGACTTAGGGAGTCCTGGTGGGAGGCATATGAATAGATTGCAGTGTTAAATAATTTGGTTGGGTCTCATTGAGAAGGTGAGATTCAAAAAAAGACCTGAGCCAAAACTTGCTTCTAAATAGAGATGCTAATATTTTAGGATTATAGCAGTTACTGAAATTTAACACACCCATAACATAAGTCATTTACTTATTCATTCAGTTGGCTCTCAGATATTAAACAAATTAAGCATTACTAAACAGATACAATGGCAAGCTAAAAAAGACATAGACTGCCGTCTAAAAACTAAACATCTAGTTGAGGAAACAAATATTGATGTCATGAACTCACAAATAAATGGTTAATTACAAGTGGAAAATAGCTACACAATTTAAGGGAGCCTGTAATAAATGTGTTTGATCTAGTTAGGGAAGTTAGGGAAGCCTTTACTGAAATCTGAATTATAGTGAGGTATTGACTAGGCAAAGAAGAAAAAGAAGACTATCCAGGTATAGAAAATATCATATGCAAAATCCCTGAGATGGAAGATGTTTGAGAAGTGGTGAATGGAAAGAGCAAGGTACACCACGGGGCAGATGAGGCTGTAGGGGTGTGTAGGGGGAGGCTGGGAATCATGCAGGCCCTTCAGGCCACATTAACAGTAATACATTTTCAGGGTTCCTTGGTGGTTCAGTTGGTTAAGCATCGAACTCTTGATTTTGGCTCAGGTCATCATCTCATGGTTTGTGGGACTGAGCCCCATGTTGGGCTCTGGACTGATGGCCATGGAGTCTGCTTGGGATTCTCTCTTTCCATCTCTCTCTCTCTCTCTCTCTCTCTCTCTCTCTCTCTCTGCCTCTCCCCTGCTTGTGCTCTCTCTCTCTCTCTCAAAATAAATAAATAAACTTTTTTTAAAAAAAAAGAAAGTTCTATAATTTCCAGAGAACAATGGCCAGTGAAGGAAGGACTTTAAGCTGGGATATCTAACATATGACCTGATTTGGCTTTGAAAATCGATGTAGGTAGGACAGCGAGAAGTTGGAAGTCCAGGTGAGAGATGATGATAGCCTGGAACAGAGAGTTGTGGGGCAGACAAGAGAGAAAGAATGGTTTGGTGATGGATTAGATAGAGCAGTGATGAAAAATGAGGCATCAAGGGTGCCTTCTGGTCTCTAGTGCTTGTGGTGGTGTCATTCATCAAGACAGGGGGCACTGGAAGAGGATCAGGTCTTATGACAAAGATCAAGGAATTGATGTCAGACACTATGTGATCGAGATTCCTCTGAGATATGTTTGAGGAACACTCAAGTAGGCAGTTGGTTTTAGGGCTCTGATCTGAGGAGGGATGCAGCCTAGTGATACACATTTGGGAGGAATTAGTTTATACATGTAATTAGTATATAGGAATTAGTTTATACATAGGGTTGGGTCACATTTCCAGGAGGGAGAACATAGAGTCAGAAGAAAGACCATCTGAAGCCTGGAGGACCGAACACTTCTTTACCTGAGTAGAGGAGAATGAAACTGCAAAACAAAAAACAAACAAAACAAACAAACAAACAAACAAAAAACAGACAAAAACAAAAGTAGGCATCCAGTGTTCTTCAGGCTGCAAACTTCGAGGTCAGCCCAGGAGAAAGCATGGATACATGAAGAGTATCTGCCCTCTGATTAAACTGATTAGACCTGCTTAGAGCTCCTTTTTCAGATTCAAACTCTGAGCCTCTACCCTCACCCAGGAAACCCCCGCTGAATCCTAAACTTTCTGCCTATTACCTGAAACATCCCATTGCTCATAAATGAGACCTTATCTAAAAGCCTTCTCTCTATGGAGGCAGGCAGAGACAAAGTCTATGGGCCCTGGAGCAAACCCTCTTTTCTCTCCCCTGCAGGCCATTCGAGATAAAAGAAAGGAGGAAAGACTAACGATGTTGCCCGTTGAACATTTCCAGCCTCTTGACCTATCAAGGAACTCTTTGTTTGTCTCTCTGCTTCCTATTGGGGGCTGTATAAGTTGGACATTAAAATACAGGCTTTATAGGTAGACAAGACCTGGTTTAAATCCCAGGTCTACAATTAATTTGACTATGTGAAGCTTGGATTTCTTCATGAGTAATATGAAAGTGATCATACCCACCTGTTAGGTTTATTATGAGGATTACAGAAGATGATATATACCGTAGGGGAAGAAATGTTTTCCTTTCTACCCTTCTAGGTTCTGTGGCTGGTCCAATAATTAAATTGACATAGATAGATACAAAGAAGAAAAAACATACATTTGATTAGTACATACACATGGGAATTTCACAAAGTTAGGAGACTTCCAAAGACAGCCAGATAATCGAGACTTCTATAACATCCTGAGCTAAGGGATGTGTTCGGGTTTGGGACTTCTAGGTGAGGGAGAAGGCAATTGAAGGAATGTGGGGGGTAGAAAAATGGTAAACAGAGGTTGCCTTGCTATGTAGATGAAGTCACTCAGGTGAAAAAAAAGATGTCATCTCTGGGAGTTGCTCTCCCTGGAACAGGTACCATTTCTAAGAGAAATTCCCTTTATAAATGTAGATTTCCCTCAAACACTGGGACATTTATACTTTCTTTTAGGCCGTTAATGGGGAGATAAGAGCTTTTCCTTAGTCAACTGGGTGTTGGTTGCCCTCAACTCAAAATAATCCACATAACAAAGTGGTAAATTTGGGCGTAGCATATTCTGAATCCCTTCAAGGTAAAGTGTTTTAGTACAGTACTGGAACATGGCATGTATTCAATACACGAAAACTATGGCTTTATTTATTGTTGACACGCACTCTGATTTCTCACCATTTTTAGTCAGTCTGAGAATCACCACCATTATAGAATTGAGAGATAATGTAAAACAAAAAGTCAATATGCTCTCAAACTGTAAAATTTTATGGAAGAGAAAAAAAAGGAATCCCATGGAAGCCTAAGTATTTATTTGCAGCAGATTTATTAATCTCATAGTATTACCCACAGGCTCACATGCATCTAAACCTACTTCTGCACATGTATGCTTCCTGCACAAGAATGTCATGGTTACACTATCCATCCAAAGGGGCTTTGACATAGGTCTCTGCAGAGAATTTCATTGTAAGATCTCTAACCCTAGATCCTCTTGATATCTCTTTTAGGAAATACAAGAAGTTTTATTAGCTCTTTCCATGTAACTTATTTATCATTCTATAGATGATGACTTTTTAAAATTTTTTAAATGTTTATTTATTTTTGACAGAGAGAGAGAGAGAGAGAGAGAGAGAGAAAGGGAGACAGAGCATGAGTGGGGGAGGGGTAGAGAGAGAGGGAGACACAGAATCCGAAGCAGGCTCCAGGCTCTGAGCTGTCAGCACAGAGCCCGACGTGGGGCTCGAACCCACAGACCACGAGATCATGACCTGAGCCTAAGTCGGACGCTCAACCGACTGAACCACCTAGGTGCCCCTGTAGATGATGATTTTACCATCTGACATTCAACAGTGTCAGAGTCTGTTCAATCTTGCTTGAATCTATTAACCAACACTTGGCCAGAGCTGGGATATGACTGAACTCTGGGAATTTCCTGAGCCTTGTTCAAGCTGGTCCCAAGTTTGTCATTCATTCTTTTCTAGTCAGATTTCAATGTCAAGAATTGACATGCTAAATCATGTTTCCAGGTGGTCTCTGAAAAACCATTAATTCTTTCCCCAAACTTCCATGATTGACTGTTAGTATAAGTACAGTTGTTAAATTATGATTCCCTAATCATTACTGATAATTGGTGATATGTTTATAGAGGTAATTTTTATTCTTAACTTTGCTCTGATTTGTGATCAATAATTGCTTACCATTGCATTTATAAAATTAATAGTAAAATGGCCCTTGAAACAGTTTGATCTAGATGTATCAGTCATTTCTTCTTTATGTAGTCTTCCTGGTAGAAGCTCTAACGAATCAAGTGTGACCTTTGCAGGAGAAGACACATAGGATAGTGTTTCATTGATTTAAAATTTCATTTTAAGCCCCTAAACCTCTCTTTCAAACTGATTAACTGCTTATGAAACAGCTGTTTTATTTCCTTTCCTCACATGTGCCCAAACTCCATGAAGCCATCTTTGGGTAGTGACATAGTCTTGAATGGGACCCACAAAAGTAATAGAGAGGAGTCTTTCTCCAAAATAGTTAGGCCTTATATTTGGTGTCAGAACTCTTCAGCATATAACCTTGTATAAATCACTTGACCACTCTAGGCTTCATCAATAAACAAGTACGAGAACACTTCTTCGTCCAATCATCTGAGATTAATGGAAGCTCTTCTTTGCTCAATGTAAGTTTTATAAACTGCAAGGGCCTTATACAACTGTAAGTTGTTATTAGCCAACTTTCTTTTTAATCAATACATTGGGAATTTAAATTTACGCACACACACACACACACACACACATACACACACCATTGTAATCTCTACATGTTTTTTATTAGTTCCTTTACTAAATACCTGTGTTGCCCTCTGGTACAGATACAAATGAACTAATAGAACACATACACACATGGGATTCTCCCCGGTAGAGCTTCCCAACAAAGCTTAACTACAAAGAAATTCAGAGAAGAAGGTGAACCTGCTCTATAATACTCTGTGTCTATTCTAGATTTTTGATTAGTGCATTGCCTTATGTCAGTTATTTTTACCCCAGTTTCTGGAGGCCTTAAATCTAACCTCTTAGATTTTTCCCTACTATTAGTCTTCCAAATGCAGTCACTTTTTTGGTATTATATTGCCTGTGAATTAAGAACAAGATGATGCTCAATATTATCAACAATTATTTAATTTCTTCTATTTTTTACATTCATCTTTCCTCATGTGCTTTATCTCTTTATACCCCTTCTCTTCCTAGCACCTCATATTTGGCTAATGCTTAGCACATTCTCTTTGGAATAGAGTATTATGGAACTGGAACCTCAAAACAATAATTTAATGAGGTATGAAATTCAGGAACAGCTATTAGCAATTTTTTGTATGAATAAAGAATCTTAGTTTTGCCTCCTTTTGCTTTCCCCACACTGGCAGAATGGAGATTGGAATCCCCTTTGTTAACCTCAAAATTATGTTTTTAGCTAGATACAACTTTGGGCTAAGATACTTTACCTCTCCTTGTTTTGGTTTCCTAATTTATGAAAATAAGGGGATAGATTTGGTGATCTAGAAGGCCCTTTTAGTGCCTTTATCTTAAAGTTGGGTTCTAAGTCATAAAATATTTACTGTACCCCTGTGTGTAGTGCTTCTAACTCTAAAGACACAAAGAGTCATAAAGTACCCTCCCTAATCTACCAAAACTTCATAATCCAGCTGGAGGGTTAGCAAATGCTAATGTGAAGATAAAGAAAGATTCAACGTCAAACTTGCTAACTCCTCCATGACCCACACACAAAAATAAGTCTTATGGGTGTGGACAGAAAGTCACTGTGTCTCCAAAGTATTGACAAATGGATTGACATCCAGACCTCACAATTTCAAAGTAAGGAAGATGTCCCTCAACTTAATAATGGCTACAGGACAATATTAAGAGGAAAAGAACAAAAGTTGTTTCTACTGATAGAAGGGAAAAGCTCATGTTAAAAAAGTCAATTAAAAGGAAGAAAAATATCAGTGGTAGAGGTGGTACTCATTCAGTTTAAAACTAATGTAGAGTGTATCATGAAAATCTATAGTAAAACATTTCAAACTTTTTTCACTTGTTTCAGGGTTCTGTATTCATTGAACATGGAACGAAAATAAAAATCAAAGCAAAGCTTTAAAAGGACAGAGATATGTAGGCTAATGGACAATTTGTCTGAGGGAATGGCTTTTAGGGCTGAAATTTCTCTGTGTGTATTTTTCCTCAGAATTTAATGTTTTTAAAGATGGTGCCCTGTGAGTTACCATGACAACCTGTAGATATCATCTTTAGAAGGCTAAGGCTACAGATCTCAGCTCAAAGTATTATATCCACACACTTTTAGAAAAAGTCTGTTGATGCACTTTGGATGGGCTGAACAACAAACACATGGAGTGCTTGCTGCTCTAATGGCTCATTTCTTTGAAATATTTTAACATGGCTGAAGCTACTTCTATAGTGTTGACGGACACCCTCCCTCTCATTTCATCATTACCTTTAAAGTCTAAAGCATACTTCATTTTCAGCTCTTTGTTGAACTTCTACCAAGACAGGCAAATGTCAAGGCTAAAGCTCATTTCCTGTTTTACATGCTTCCTTCCAAAGACAGTAAAGATTCAAGTGTTGTTGGTCCTACTGCGATTTTAGAGCTGTTCTTTGTCATTGGGCTGTGTTTTCTCAGGATAGTATCCTTAGTCATAAAGCTGGGCAAAAAGCTGACAACTAATTTGTAGTTGCAAAGGAAAGGACTGGAAGGTACAGATGAGGTAAAAGTTCCCCAAGGCTTGGCTGGTTTCTGCCACCTTTGTAGTCCAAGGTGGCTGCCTGGGGCAGCAATGATTATGGACGCTGCTAAACAGTCACCTTCTTAGACAATCAAGTTCAGCAAATTCCCCCAGACAGAATAATGATTGTGATCATATGTTGTCTGTGTGTTTTTCACTGATTAACCATGGGATGGGACACGAAGATACTTAGTTGAGTAATTGAAAACAAATATCTTCAACTAGTTTAGGTAAATGAAACATTTTTTTTTAGAACCCGCTATTTAAAAAGATATTGATAATGCTAATTGCTTGGTGGGATTATTTTGTAAGCAGTCTGAAACTCAGACTGTCAGCTGCACTGAGGAGTGGCTAGGTGACACAGCGTTCAGTGACATGAATTTGATTTTTTCCCCCAAAGTTTCATCGGGTACCCTCGCTTTGGCTAATAGGGCATTTCTTTGCATTTACGAGGACAGATTTGGAGTTTGAATATCACATGGGTAGCTGAACCTTCCCAGACCAGAAGCACCATATGGCTGTGTTCAAAATCATTTGATGGAATGTGATACATTGAAGTTCTCTCAGAGACTTAGTGTTTTGTAGTTTATGGCCATGGTAATCTCAGGCCTTCAGGATGTCAAATTATTTGATGAGTATGAAATAGTTTGCCCTAATTTTCAGTGATTTTTTGGTTATGATTATGATTATGATTTTGTAGTGAAGACTGAATTATATAAACATTGAATACCCAATGTTTTATTTGTAAGAATAATCTTTATATATCACATGATTGCTCTGCAAGAACTTAATGAGAATAACAGAACAACCATAATTTAGTGTAATTAATGAAGCGAAAGTTCTTGTTAGGTCATTCAACTAATGTGACTGTTGAAGTAATTGGGCTGATTTTTATGGGCTTTGGTGTTGTCTTAGTATAAATGCATATTCCTAAGAGTTAATGGTAATTATGTTTTAAGCTTATGAGAATGCACTTAACAAATGATTTTCAAGGGTAAATTATCTTCACGAGGCAGAGGAAGATTGTGCTCACCAAATTCACTTAGGTAAATGAAGAAAGGCTTAAAGGAAAGTCTGCATTACATTTCATAAAGTATTGATACTGAAAAACGAACAATGAATAAGTTAGAAGAATATATTTGAAATGATTTTTAAGACTCATCCTAGTGAAAGTTGTGTTCCCAAATTGACAAACATTACCATCACCAAATAAGGCGGAGAAGTATTAGATGAGATAAAGCTAATACCTGGGTGTCTTTCTCCTTCTCTCTTATCTTTCTCTGTCTCTCTAATAATGCTGCAAAACAATACTGCAACATAATAGAGTAATTTTATATAAATTGGCCTGATGTAACAGAGGAGAAAGCATAGAATGAGATTATTGACAACACCAGTTTTTAATTCGTCACTAAAAATTTTACTTTGAATTGTAACAGGAACCATGAGTTTTACCTTATCACTCTTTCTAAATATTCATGAGAAATATCATTTGCAGTTATAAAGTGTATAGGCAATACATTTGCCATTGGCAAACTGAACATTTCTATCCTGTGAAAATGTTAACAGACTGACAATTGTTACTAGTGAGAAAGGAGAATGGATTCAGGGTTCATGGAAAAGAGGAGGAGCACTAGGGTTTGAAAAAAACTAAAGCCACATTTTTCCCCTTATAGAAGGAATACAGCTTTGTATTCAGTATTTGTTGTTTGCCTCCCCTTCCCGACAGCAGCTTGGATTTTTCTCTGGGAATCTGTGTCTTCCTAATTTTCTTTCCACTTGGTATGAGTAGGGCTCCCAGAGAGACTAGGGCAGAGCACGTGACCAGCGTCAATCAGTGCTTAGCATTCTCCCACATGTAATTAGTTTATTTTGAGCACATGACTTAAGGCAGACTGATCAGAATGGATCTTAGGAGTTTGGCTGGGCATGTGAACTTGAACCTAAAATATTCAGCCCCTAGAACCGGGACCTCAAGGGACAGCCTTTCTCAGAAGGAGTCAACACAGGAAGTATAATTTAAAAGAGAAATAGAATCCTGATAAACTACTTTGAGCCCCTGTATTTAGCCACCCTTGAGGCAATGCTTATCCCAGAACCACTGCATTATGAAAGCCAATAAATTTTCTTTATTTCATAAGTTAGTTGGGCTGAGCTGTGGCAAATAAATCCTAATACATACATTGCTCCCCATGGGAAAATTGGAAAACACAGAAAGGTGCAAAAAAATTATAATCACCTTTGATTCAATTTTAATATATTTTCTTTTCTTTCTCTTATTGCTACATAAACAGAGGCAACTTTGGTTACAATTTTCATGTATTTTTCCATTTTTTATCCCTGCATAAACATAAAAATTTTAATTTTTATCAATTCAAGTTATTTTTATGTATATGGATATATGTTTTTAACATACAGAGATATATATCACAAAATTAGAGTTATGATATATTAATACTTTTATATCCTTGTTCTCATCTAACATCGTGTCATGAGCATTTCCCCATTTCATTAACACAATTTTTAATGGTGGAATGATATTCCATAATATACACAAACTAACTAATTTAACTTTTCCATTATTTTTGGACATTTATGTTATTTTCATTTTTTAAAAACCATGCTGTTTATGTTATTGGTAAGTAAATATTTCTCCAATTTTCTATTCTTTGGGTTGGTTTCCTTGCAGGGACATTATGGACCTTAAGTGGATGTATTTTTAAGGACTCTTGATATATACATCAAATTGGTTTTCAGAAAGTTTATACTCATTTATATTCCCAAGAATTTTGCCAAACTAGGGTATCATTATTTCTTATCATATTTACTAATTTAATAGGCTCTCATACTGTTATATTAGAATTTCTCTATTTTACTTTTGGGAGGTTGAATATTATTTTTTCATGTGCTATTGATCTTTCCATTTCTGTAGTGAATCGATATTGCTGTCCCTTCCCTATTTTTTTTAAGTTTATTTATTTATTTTGAGAGAGAAAAAGAGTGTGTGTGTTCAGGGAGGGGCAGAGACAAAGAATCCCAAGCAGCCTCCATGCTGTCATGGAGGAGCCAGACTCGGAGCTCAAAGCCACAAACCCATGAAGATTATGACCTGAATCGAAATCAAGAATTGGACGCTTAACTGACTGAGCCACCCAGGTGCCCTTTGCCCCTTTTCTTAGTTGTTGCATTTGAGTTGTTTTTATTTTTTTCTTAATGATTTTAGCCTCTTGTTTTTCAAAGTCAGTGATTGCAGTAAGTAATGTCGTACCATTAGCTATTCTGGTCCTTACTGGTCCATCACAAATAGAGTCCTTGGGACTGTCGACTGCCCTAACTCCAAACTAACCCTTGAATAGATGTTTCTTATCTAAAAGTAGCAACCAATTTGGCTTTCTCTAAAATGGAGGGTCAGGCAGTGAATTTGGCACCAAAAGCTAAAACATGCAACTTCAGCATTGCCCATTGTTATTGATTTAACTGCACAAAGAAAATTTGTGTCCTGTTCATTATGCAGCATTGTAGCTCGCAGATGTGATTTTTATTTAAGGCATTTGTTCGGTGTAAAATCCTGCTGGAGGGTTTGAAACAACTCTTTCTTCCCATAAACTGTCATCTACCTGCTTGCAACTTTATTTACTAGAAAGAACACATTCTGTTTTCTGAGGGTAGTGTTGATTTTTCTTCCAGAACAGCAGCGCAACACCTTGTCAGTTCTTACTCAAAAGGTTGTTTCCTCATATTTTGATGTTAGATCATTTCCCAGAGATGAGAGATAAGGAAACAACTTCTGAATACAAGTCTACAAAATCTCTGCTTTCAAAACCTGCTTTTATTGACTGAGTCAAATTGGCAGTGGATTTTATTACTGTATAGTGCAGAAATCTCAATCTAAAGAAGGAGGAGGAGCCAGGTAGGCGGGAGGAAAAGGGGAGTGACAAAGTCTACTCAGTTAAAACTTTTATGAAAAGCCAAAAAAGTCTCAGTTCTGCTTTGCTTCTTATGAAATCCTAATTGCTGACAAAGACTTGCTAATTTCACTATGAGAACCCATATCATAGGTAATGTATAATTTTGTAATAAAATATATCTCTTTTATTATTTTCTTGACCCCCACCTAATAATTAATCATCTAAAAGTGTTTAAAAAGTGACACAGAGTCATTTTAGTGCAATATTTAGTGCTGTTCCCCATATTTAGATACATTAATGGGGTTATAACATTGCTCTTCAGTGTGAATTACCACAAAACCTGAGCACTTCCCATTACATTTTCCTCACCATTTATTATCCAGCTTTGATATCTTGATTATATTTATTATAATATCTGCTAAAATTCCTTTCTGGCAAGTTAAAAGGCATATGTTAGGAAGAAGTACAAAATCTTTTCTTTCTCATGGTTTTAGCATATGTTTTGGTTCTGATCAGCCAAGATTGGATTTGATACCATTCTTTGTAATTTGTAAGTATAAGATAATATAAATATTATTATAACCATGTTTCAGTTTAAAATTTCCTGAGAAGAAATAGGTAAGCGAGCCAACAACTAAAATACAGGGCGACAGGGGCGCCTGGGTGGCGGCAGTCGGTTAAGAGTCCGACCTCAGCCAGGTCACAATCTCGCGGTCCGTGAGTTCGAGTCCCGCATCGGGCTCTGGGCTGATGGCTCAGAGCCTGGAGCCTGTTTCTGATTCTGTGTCTCCCTCGCTCTGCCCCTCCCCGGTTCATGCTCTGTCTCTCTCTGTCCCAAAAATAAATAAACGTTGACAAAAAAATTTTTTTTTAAAAATACAGGGTGACAAATGATATTGATTCATTCAAGAAGAGGGGATTGAGATTTATGAAGTCAAAAAAAAATGCTTATTTCCAGGGTTTCTCCTGTTGTGGCCTCAGAGCTGTTGGTTTTCTTCTGCCTCGTCCACTTCTCCAGGCAGAAGTACATCAGCGGTTGATTTCCCCAGAGCAAGAAAAGAAGCAGTAAAAGATTTGAAGGGATACGTGGTAGTGATGCAGGGAAACGTGCCTCGAAGCTGCAGAACTGTGGGCTGGTGGGGACACCGCTTCATGACCAGGTAAGGAGAAAGAGGGAGGGAAATGGATGGGGAATCTGTTAGGAAGAGGGAGGAAACCTTAGAGAA
This sequence comes from Felis catus, assembly GCF_018350175.1. NCBI lineage: Eukaryota > Metazoa > Chordata > Mammalia > Carnivora > Felidae > Felis > Felis catus. The sequence goes on along the minus strand of NC_058368.1, from coordinate 13,510,555 downwards.
TTCAGAAAGGGAAGACTGGAGAGGCTCTGGCGAGGTGCTCCATAGAATGGAGTAAAGCCTGAGCAAAGATAGGTCCCAGGACCACTGCCTTAAGCCTAGCTCCAGCAAGGAGCTTCTCTCCTTCTCTCCCCCCGACTTACCATATTGCCAAACACCAGTGTGGTTCTGGCCTAGTCATGTCATTCCCGGATGACCTCCAGCCTCTCGCCCTCTGAGCTGTGATTCCTTCTGCCCCAGAGGTCTCTTTCTGAAACACAGATCAGATCGTATGTCCTCTGATTTGAAATCATTTTGAATGGGTGAAAGACGAGTGAAATGTCTCCAAAGAAATTGTATAGTAAGCACGTGGAAAGATGCTTACTGTTACGATAATTAGGGAAATGCAAATCAAAACGACAATGAGAGAGCACTTCACATTCATTAGGATGGCTATTATATATATTAAAAAAAAAAAAAAAAAACAGAAAATACCAAGTATTGGTGAGGATGTGGAGAAATTGAAACCCTGGTGCATTGGTGGTGGGAATGTAAAGTGCCTCAGCCACCGTGGAGAACAATAGGGAGGGTCCTCAAAAAAATTAAACAAGTAGTTCCCATTTGATCCAGCAATTCCACTTCTGGGTGTACTCCCCAAAGGAGTGCAAGCAGGAGCTCAAAGACGTTGAGAGCCCTGTGTTCATGGCAGCATTCATTCACAATAGTCGAAAGATGGAAACAGCCTGTCTTTTGGTGGGTGAATGAATAAACAAAACATGGTATACACATACAATGGAATATTATTCACACTTAAAAAGGAATGAAATTCTGGCACATGCTATGACATATGTTGACCCTTGAAGACATTATGCTAAGTGAAATAAGCCAGTCCCGAAAGGACTAATATTGTTTGATTCCACTTCTATGAGGTACCTGGATAGGTAAACTCATAGAAACAGGAAGTCAAATGGTGGTTGCCAGAGGATGGGATTGGGGGAGGGGGATGACTGTTTAATGACTAGAAAGTTTCAGTTTAGGAGGATGTAAAAGGATCTGGAGACGGATGGTTGTGATGGTTGTACAACAATGGAAATGTACTTAATGTCACTGAACTGAACTCAGTCATTGAACCTGAAAGTGATTAAAATGGTAAATGTGATATTGTGTGTATTTTAAAATAAAAAATCACTTTGTGGTCTCCCATTAATTTTGGGATAAAAACCCAGTGTATTAGCGTGATATATCTATCTTTCAAGATACGATCCCCAGCTCATTTTTCCAGTGTGTCTAATGCTTGGCACTTCTTTGTCCTGTAAGAGTCAACTCAGCTTTTATCACCTTCTCTGGGAAATCTTCCCTGACCCACCTCGCACATCCCCCAGTAGCAGGCCCTACCCTCATCTTGCGCGGGTGAGCCTCCTCTTATCTATCATAGCAGTCTGTGTACTCTTTCATCTATCATACTGAATTCAAAATTTTTAAATTTGTTCTTATCAGTAAGCCCCCATTAGGCTGTTAGCAACTTGAAGGTGGGGACTGTCTTTCATCTCTGTTGCTCCACTGCTTAGAACGTGGCTTTATGCCCTGTAGATGCTTAATATACGTTTGCTATCTGAATGAAAGAATACAGCTGATTGGGGAAGAAAGGGAAATTCTGCAGCTTGAGCCAAGCATTCTGTCTGTAAAAAGGAATAATAACAGCACTCACCTCTCAGGATTTTTGGAGAATGATGTGACATTGGTAACATTGGTAAAATATTTAGAAGAACACCTGACCCATAAGTACTCAATAAATGTTAGCGATTTTTCACTTTTATTATTGCATGACCTACGAAACTTTTAAAATAAGATTCTCGTATTCCTGGTGCTTGGGTGGCTCAGTCGTTAAGCATCTGACTTCGGCTCAGGTCACGGCCTTACGGTTTGTGAGTTCAAGTCCCACATCAGGTAATCTCGAGCCCTACTTCAGGTAAAATACAAGCCCCACTTTGGGTGAGCCCCCCTTCTGTCTGTCTCTCTCTTTCTCTTTCTCCCTCTGCCCCTCACTTGTGCCCTCTCTCTCTCTCTCTCAAAAAACAAAAAAGATTCTCATATTTCCTTTAGAGTAAGGATTGTCAAAGGGAAAGATGGGGGTAGAATTTAGCAAGGATATGCCAGAGACAGACACCCTCCCCCTGGATTCCAGGCTCTGCTGTGGTTTGCCTTCAGAATTGGTGAGAGGCATGCCTGCTTGGTCTGAGCAGATGGGTGGTGGTATGGAGGGCTCCTATTCCAAACCAGCCTTTCCTGATACGGTTGTGGCTTACACCACCCCCGAGCCTGTCAGCCTTCTTGATACTCAACCTCCTTCAGAGGTGGCACCTCCTTTGGGTGCACAGGGGACTTTCCTTAGGAGGAGGACCCTCGAGGCCGCTTCCCACTTGAAGATCGCTAGTGTGCTTGACAGCCTGATCTCCCACCCAACCTCACTCTCGTCGCCCAATACCACAGGTCCCACAAAGCAGGTGGCGTTTCCATTTGGGTTTCCTCTACTCCATCAGGGTAGTTTCTTGAGTCCAATTAAGAACAGGGAATGCGCTCAGACTGTATTTATTGCCAGATCCTTCCTGAATTTTCCAAGTTTATTTTTCTCATTTCTCCAAACTATGCAACTGTCTAAAATGTGTATCAAAGAGGTATATGTCAAAGAACACTTCTAAAATTACACTATGATTTCTGCTGGTGACCTTTTCTCCTTGCCCAGTTAGAGCTCAGGGAAAATCTGAGGAGATATCCAAAAGTATGTTTTATATGTGGGTCAGAGGTGTTTATTTTAGCCTAAAGGAAATAAGGGAAGATCCTGGATCCTGAAAGAAGAAATAGCTTTACCTGAGAGCACATAGAGGGGGCACTGAGAAAGCTCAAATGTTTGACCAGGCCTTTCTGCTTTTATAATAGAATGGAAGCAGGATCAACAGCCTGGAGACCAAGAAGATAAACATTCTGTAAGGTTTTGTAACACAATGATTGTTTTTCTGAAGTGATCAGGACTAAAAGTCTGACAACAGAAAGAGCCTGTGTGCTTGACTTTGGGGCCATAAGGAGGAAGGAAGCTGTGGGAATGTCAGCCCTTTGCACTGCTTGTTGTGTGTGTGTGTATGTGTGTGGTCACAAAGAGAAGAGTAAAGCAGACCGAGTCCTATAGCCATGACAAGGTGAAAGAAAGCACATACAGGTGGCCCCAGGGCTTAACTCTGGAAAGACATACTTACGTGGTTTCCAAGTAAGCACTAATGGCAGTTGGCTCAAGAGCAGCCTTGAGCTCTACAAGAGGGCGAGAACTCTCTTGTGAATGTTTATGACATTTCTGGTGGTAAGTGCCTTTCATAGCTTGTCCCGTAAGCTGTGATTGGAAGGAAATGTGATCTCCTTTCCCCATAATTTTACACTCACTCTCTTTATGCTGGCAAAGGCCATGGCTGACTCTGCCATTCCCCTAATAAGACACCCTTGAGTGGCAGTGTGGTTCTGATGTTCCTTGAGCAGGCAGCTGGAGATCATGGTGAGGAGCAGGGGCACCTCTGTCCTCTGCAGGATGTGTGGAAGATGGGATTGAAAAGAAAATGATATAGAAGAGAACAATGGCATAAAAATTTAAATTTGGATGTGTCCAGGGCTATTCAGAAGGATGATATTTGGTCCAGGGCAGTGACTGCAGGGCTGGCACACATCCTACCCACTCACCTATTTCACTCTGACAGCTGTCATCTCCATTCAACCCGAGGCAATTGAGAGAGCCAGGAATTACATGCTTTATTGCATTATCCAGGCCATTGTTCCCCTCTATTAGTAAGGACATTGACCAGAGTTACATCTCATGCTATATCTATTATGATTTAGACTCTGCCTACATGAATACTGAAGAATTGGGTCAGACTAAAATTTACTAAGTCCTGCAACCAAAATTTTAGCAAACTGTGTATATGTTAAAGGTCAGAAAATAGGTCAGTGAAATCTAAGATAATAGGATAATAGAAACTGTCTAAACTTCTGGTAGTCATACATTATTTGACTAAATAAATCAGAATGACAAATCCGATTGTTAGGAATATGGTTCTATATATTCAGTATCTATTTATATGAAACTTTCAGATCCATATTGAAGCATTAATTTTAATACTTCAACACATCAAACTTATGTACATAATTGAAAGAGTAAATAACTACAGACTCCAGTGTTAAGAAACTTAAAAAACATTTTTTAATGTTTATTTATTTTTGAGAGAGAGACAGAGCATGAGCATGAGCATGAACATGAGCAGGGGAAGGGCAGAGAGAGGGAGACACAGAATTCAATGCAGGCTCCGGGCTTTGAGCTGTCAGCACAGAACCTGATATAGACTTGAACCCACAAACTGTGAGATCATGACCTGAGCTGAAGTCAGACACTTAACCGACTGAGCCACTCAGGCACCCAAAGAAACTTTTTACTATGGTTGTTTTTATGTGATAAACAAGCTTTTTCCTTCTCTTTTCTCTAGATATTAGTGTTACCTTTAACTCATTGATTATAGTACACATAGTTTAATCTCTTAAAGAGCATGAGTATTGATATATTTATCTTTCTATATTCATGCACAGTCCTGAAACAAGAAAAGAGTCTTTATACAGCGAGATTTCGCTGTGATGAACTCTTGTCATTTGATCTTTGTGAGAAAGAGGGTAAACAGTGTTAGGTCAGAGATTTTTATTTTCCATCTTCCTTTCCTGAAAAATAAAATAGTTGTGTATCCCTGGAGCTCTAAACAGTTCAGCAAATTGAAGAGTTAAATACGTGCTTAAGTGTGATTCCAAACCATCTGACATAGAGAAAAGGGATAATGTTTTGTGGTATTAGTTTAGATTCTGAATCTCTAACACTTGTATTTATAACTTAAATGATGCAAAATTTTCAAAAATGTTAAAGAAAATTCAGAATTGCCTACAGCTTTCATTTTAGAGGGTCTTTTATAAGAAATTCAAGAAGAAACAAAAAAAATTAACTATACAACATTTTTATTTTTAATACGCAGTAGAAACCAGCATTAATTCAAAGGACAAAAAATAGACTGGGGGAAATATTTGCATTAGATATAGATGTGATAGATAACAGTATATCCAGAATATTTACTATTCAGCAGCAGAGAGATCTTTATAAATTAAACTATGTCAGTCTTTTGATGAAATTCTGACCGGCTCGTTTTGCTGAGTAACAGCCAGCACAATTACTATGACTGAGGAGGTCCAGGGTAATCTGATGGACAGCTACTTCCTGCCTTCCTTACCTGCTTCCAGTGCCCCCCTCCCCCCCCCGCCTTCCCCCCCACCGCCCACCCACCCCTGCCCTTGTCCACTCGGCCCCACCCACATTGGCTTTTTGCTGTTCCATGGATATACCACATCTGCTGTCATTTTAGAGCCTTCCACTCTTGCTGATGCTTCCCTTTGGGATGCTCTTCTCTAGATATTCCCTTGGCTCCACCTGAAGATCTTTGCTCAAGGGTGCTGTTATCAGTTCCCTGAACAACTTACAAAGAAGAGCAGCCTCTCTCACCTGGGCTTTTCCTTTTCATTGTTTGTTTTCTCTTTGGTACTTTGACACATTCCTCCTACTTTTGTTTATTTGATTTTAGGCTATCTCTTTCCACTAGGCAGAGCATTTCATGAAGTCAGGGATTTTGTTTACTGCTCTATCCCTGCAAAAGTGCCCTGAATGAGAAAAAGATTAAATTCCATTGGAAAAATGGCTATAAAATTCACAGAATAAATCTAAGTGGTCAGTAAATATATGGCAAATGCTTAAATTTGCATAAGTAAAGAAAATATACAGTAAAGGAATAAGATACCATATATTTACCCATCAGACTGGCAAGAAGGTTGAAATCCATTGGCATCCAGTGCTGTCAGAAACATGAACCATTGGGCTCTCCCCTTGCTTGCCGGTAGATGCATGAATTGTTGCTACATTTGGGGAAAATGATCTGTCAGTATTTGTTAAAATGAAATGTGTACATCCTTAAGGAAGCTCTGGAATTCATGGAACCCAAAACTTAACATTTCATTACCTTCATTCATTTTTGCTTTTCGTTCACTATTCTTTAAGAAAAGTAATGGAAAGTTACAAGTACAAGACTAAGTCTAGACCATTTAAGGGGCCTGTACAACCAGGGCTCTGAAGCTGAAACTTCATTGGCTTCCTGGCAAATCCTCCTCCATTATACGTACCCTCTGACTATAGCCCCATTTCTGGGAAGGAATCAAAATAAGAGCAATAAGGATTGAGAGTTTCGGTACATAAAAGATGTATGTATAAAGCTATCTACTACATTATTTTTAGTGGAATAGAAATTGGTGACAATCTTAATGTCTGTCAATAATGAGAAGTTCAAATAAATATAGTACATCTATTCTATTTATTTCCATTAAGCTATTAAAAACAATATCTATGGTATATTTATGCAAAAAAACTGTAAAATAATGTGTTTAGTATAATCCAATGCTGATAAAATCAAGAGAGAAGAGAGAAAACAAAAGTAACACCACATCTATCCATCTGTGTATATATTTACATAGATGTGTGTGTGTGTGTGTGTGTGTGTGTGTGTATGAACAATACAAAGGTATAGAAAGATATACATTACTATCACTGGGTACTTCAGGTCAGGATTGGGGGTGGTAAGGGATGGGGAAATAAATAGCAAATTTTTATTTATACATTATTGAATAATTTAACTAGTTTCAAAAAAATACATTCATACTTTCACATTTCTTCCATAGCTTTATTGAGATATAATTGACATATAACATGTGTAAGCTTAAGGTGTAAAACATTTAAGTCAAGCCACTTATGTATTGCAAAATGATTACCACCATAGCATTAGCTAACACCTCCATTCCATTCCATAATTACCACCGTGTGTGTGTGTGTGTGTGTGTATGTGTGTGTGTGTGTGTGTGTGTGTGTGTTGAGAACATTTTTAAGATCTACTCTCATAAAAACTTTTAAGTACATAATACAGTATTATTAGCTATACTTACCATGCTATATATTAGATTCCCAGAACTTGTTAATCTTACAGCTGGAAGTTTGTACCCTTTTACCACTACTTCCTAATTTCCCCGCTTCCTCAGCCTCTGGTAACCACTATTCTATTCTGTTTCTATGAATTCAGTATTTATTAGATTCTACATATGAGACCATACAGTATTTGTCTTTCTCTACCATACTTCAGTTAGGATAATGGCTTCAAGTTCCATCCATGTTGTTGCAAATGGCAGGATTTCCTTCTTCCTTGTGGCTGGGTTGTTTCCACATCTTGGTTATTGTGAATAGTGCTGCAATAAACATGGGGTTACAGATAGCTCTTTGAGATCCTATTTTCACTTCCTTTGGATATATGCCCTGAACAGGAAATGCTGGATCATATGATTGTTCTATTTTTAATCTTTTTGAGAAACCTCCAAACTTTTTCCCATAGTAGTTGCACCAATTTACATTCCCACTAAGAGTGCATAAGGATTCTTTTCTCTCCACATCTTTGTCAGCACTTATCTCCTGTCTAATATATTCATACTTTCATAATTTAAAAAAGGAATACACATTTTAACAGAAAAAAAGAGACAGACCTGTCATTGAATGTAGTGTTGGTTTTACAGTGGAGATGGTTATACTGACAAAACATGTTTGATTTGTTGCTCATTGGCATAGAGCTGGGTAACGTGCAGCACTTCTCTTAGAAAGCAGACAGAGACAAGAAAAATGTTAAGAAAATTAAAGGTTAGGGGTGTTCATTGAGGAAATGATAAAATGCAAGCTATGCTTAAAAAAAAGAATGGATGATGAACTAAAGGATAACATTACAGCAGAGAATTGGCATAATCAATAGCAAACAAACACTTTGAGAGGCAACTCTTAGGTCAGTGACCTCAAGAGGGGCAAGCACCCAAGGGTCAAGATAGACACTGACCAGAAACACTAATTATGATACAGTATCAAAATTAATGAAGGGATATCATATGCCAGGCGCTGTGTTGATTACTGTGGCCTAGCTGAGTTATAGTCAACCAATGAAGTGGACACTTTTACTACACCCATTTTATAGAAGGGACAATTGGTTCTGACAGGTTCACATGACTAGAAAATGGTGGAGCAAAGACCCAAGCACAGGCCTGTCTAATCCAAGCTCTTGTGCTTAATTGCTATGATAATTGGCCTCCTAGAAATATAATAAGTATATGCACTTTTTTGGATCTTATATCTATCAGGCAAGAGGTATTAAACAATTAATAAGAGGCCGAGTTGGCCTAAAAAAGTACTTTCTAGTAAGAACTTGCAGTGTTAGAGACATCGAATATGTAACTTCGTGTAGGAGTTGAGTCACATCTGAGCCACCATTTGTCCTGCACCAAGGGTTGGATGAATTCTAATAGCAGCACGTAGCATAGATTAAGAAATTGGTTTTATTGGGCAAAGGGCAACTTACAGAAGCCAAGGGTCAGTAAGAGAAGAGAAGGATCCTTGTGTCTATTTAATAACAGGCATGCCAGGGTCTGTGTGCTCTGGGCCAGTGGTGTGGGTCCACATATACCTATAAAGATGGCAGCCCAGTGACTTCCATTATTACAGATGAACATATGTATTGAGAGCCACATGTGTTGAACATACAACATGGGTACAAAGAAGACTCTGGAACTTCCAACTTCAAAGAACTTAAAGTTTGGTTGGAAAGTCAGACAAGGAAGCAGATATTGTGATTGTGATGTAGGGGCTATGACAAAGGCAGGTTCTGGGTCCTTGGGGTGTGAAAGAAAGGCATCTGATCAAATTTTGTGCAGTTCAGGAAAGGCTTCTTAAGAGAAGTCTTTCTCAAGGAGAATCTTTACCTCAACTACTTCAAGTTAGGGGACTAGACTAAATGAGTACTGTAGCCCTTCCTTACACAGAGTTCTGCGACACTGCGCACAGAGGATGGAGCCTATGGAAAGGACTTCACCTCAACTTCTAGGCTTTCCTACTAAAGAGAAGAGAACAAAAGGGCTTTGAAGGACCATGAGAGAGAGATGGCTAGGGTGACCATCTCTTCAAGGGTTTTTTGGAGGCTTGCTGGATTTAAAAATTCTAAACTAAACAATGCTAATAAAATTGTTGACCGCCGCAGTAAATAACTGCTAAATTGTTGTGGGATCTCTGACTTTTTCAGAGCTTCTAGATTTGAGGAGGTAACTATGTGCTGGTCTGAAGTGACACTTGATCTGGAGATGGGTATGGAAAATGAGGTCCTCCTACAATCCTCCCTGGACTTGAGATTTTCTATTCCACCTGCCACCTGTTTCTTTCTAGAGATTAGGAAAACAAGCAGCCTCTTGGACTATCAGACTGAGCTAGTGGCTGTTTCAAAGCCATCGGCCAAGAAAATGAAATTGTTTATACATTCTTTCTGTGGTGTTGCCTTCAAATTTCTTGATTAAAAAAGAAGGGGAAAAAAATAATGACCTAAGTGAACACAGGAGGAGGATGGAGGGATAGAACAGATGATATTTATGACTGACTGAGAATTTCAATCCCAGCAGCTAAAATGATGAACTAGGGATCACTGGAAATGGAAATAGTTGACTTAACAGATGGTAGGCGGCTCTTGTCAGAGAAGTCTGTTCTGAGCATGAGCCTAATTGAGTAGTTCATATCTGTATAAATTAACATTTTTTAAAGCTACGATATTCTCAGGAGAATTTTCAGGGTAAACATTTAGAGTTTTCCAGGTCTTTTCAGTGGAAAACGTGTCATTGGACAAAGGTTAATTTCACCAGTTCAAAAATTATACATTGGAAATTCAAATGGACCATGATCTGTCTTAAAAATGATGCAAACATTTGAGAGCTATAATGCACTTTTTTTTTCTGGCTCTCATGATGTTCTTCTGTAAGTTCTGTTGTCTGAACAGCTCCTTGGGGCAAACATCTGCCTACTTGAAATCTTATTAGGAAAATAACTTCATTTAAATCTTTCCTCATAGCCCCTCTAATGCAAATTTCAGTGTATAGTCAGGCAGGCCAGGGAAAATTGAAGTAATTAAGTATGTCTAAATTAAACTATTTTGTTATTTTTATGTTTATTTTATAGTAATTTTTACACCCAACTACACGTTTAACACTGAATATCCATCGTTTTTGTTTTTCTTTAGATTCCTTAAGATTGGTCCAGTAACACCTAGAGCTCATGCAATACTGTTTGGGGGCTTGTTGTTCCTAGAGACTTTAAAACTAGACACTGCTAATAAAGTGACAGGTGTAAGTCCAAGTGTAGAACTCACACAGCAGCACGACACTTTTTTATTTCTAAGAGAAGAAAATCATGTAAGACAGGGAAGCAACAACACAAAAAAATGCTAATCCCAGCTCATAAACACGAGAAGGAAGAGAAATTCATAGTAGATTGGTGATACTTGTGGTTTAACCAAGAATTCTTAGGGTCAGGGGTGCCTGGGTGGTTCAGTCAGGTAAGCGTCCAACTTTGGCTCAGGTCATGATCTTGTGGCTCATGAGTTCAAGCCTCACAATGGGCTCTATGCTGACAGCTCAGAGCCTGGATCCTGCTCGATTCTGTCCTCTCTCTCTCTTCTCCTCCCCGACTCACACTCTCAAAAATAGGTAAACACAAAAAAATTTTTAAAAACGAATTCTGAGGAACAAAGAAAATTATTGGTAATGCTTGTCATCTTGGGCATTAAGTAAAATTCAAATGATCTCCTTTTCCATTTTAAAATTTTAACAGAAAATATTTATCCACGGTTAAAAAAACATTCAAAAAGGATAGAAGGATGTAAAATAAAATAAAAACTTCTCTCCCAATCCTGAAAGTCTTCTACCTGACCCAAGCTTCATTCCTCCAAAGGCACAATTTTTTTACCTTGACCGTTTTGATTCTCCCAGTGGCTACCTCTGTACCTCTAAATCACGGGATTACAGCAATACTTTTGGGGGCGGGGGGAGGGTTAAACAAATTAAAAGTACCCAGTAACATCCCATTGTGAAAGATGACACATTCAGCCTACTTCAGTTTCTCTCCACTTCTCCCACTTACTCCTTTTTGTTAATTATGTTATAAATTTTGGATTTTGTTTTGGTTACCTTTATACCTCTCTATAATGTACTCAACTCTTGTCATCCGTCAACTTTAGACAGTCTCTCCAGACACCTATTAGGAGAGAAAATATGGCTTCATCCAATTATATTCCATTGCACTCTAATGAAGACAGCCTTAACAACCCACAGGCCAGTTTTCCCAGTCCTCCCTTGGTGGATTATAACTTTTTTAGAGAAGAGTTTCACAGTTTTAGCTGTGAAATACCACTGTGGTTGGGGTTTGAGAAGTAGTGGTGGGGCAGACCTCCTGGCAGGGGACTCATAGACAGACCTTCAATTGCCACCAGATTTTTGCTTTCTCATTCTCCTCACTAAGTCTAACTTCAAGCTTCTCCTGAGCTTACCACAAGGAGTGTTTACCACTTCTGATGCTAATTAGGGACTTCCTGCATTCTTTTTTATCTACAAGGATGATCTCGGTAAATTTCCATCCTCTGAAAATTTGTCAAAATCTCTGGCTGGGCAATATACTCACTCATTCTCAATGTTATTATGGATCTGTTGCTTTTGTGCTTCTTTGGGGGAGGGGGTGAAGTACATATGCAAGGGCCGCCCGCCATCTTGAATAGAAAGTCTTGATTTTTGCATTCCAATCTTTCCTCTTTAGTCAAAGCTTTTGACTTTCTTCTGCTTAGGTAGAGATTGGAATGAATACAGTCACTCCCTCTTCAAATACATGGAATGTCTTCCCCTGTCTTCACCCCTTCCTTGTCCTTCAGCCCTCTCTGACTCAGTGCCAAACAGCTGAACTATAGCCTTGCTTCCCACTACTTTCTCACGGACCCTTTGCTCCCATCAAACTGAATTGTTCACAATTTCCTGAAAATAACTTTAATTTCCTGCTTTTATGTTTTTGTGCTGTTGTTGTCCTCCCCCCACCTCCCAGAGTGCTTCCTCACCTCAATATCTGCCCCTTTCAACACTATGTAGCCTGCAGAAGTGCAAGTCAAAGACCAACTACTTCGATGAGTTTCCTCTGACCTCAGCCAGTTGCCCTCTCTTGCTTCTCTGTGATCTCACAGCTTGTTGTAGAAGTTTGCATCTCTTTGTGGGATTTATCACATTCCTTTCAATTGTGGTTACTTGTGCAGTATCTCATCTTCCTTCACCCGTTGCCTCATGGAGGAGAGGGTGTATGTCTTAATAAAGTTTGGATTTTCTACAACTCCTAGAACAGTGGGAGCCTGACAAGGATTTGCACGGTTCTCACTGGAGAAAAATGCCATATATTCTGCTCCTATATGTTTACCACAGATGTTTCTTAGGATTCTTTCTGCTTTCTCAACAATTTGTTTTAATAATTTTTAGCATGAATTCATTGCTACACTCGGAGGCATCTAGGTTAGATGTTCTATACAAAAGATGGATGGGAGTTTCAGCATGGGGTGCACTGCAGGTAATGGGAAGTGACTGAGAAATAAAAACGGCTTGTGAAGAAACTCTATTCTTTTACCACAATGGCATCCTCAACATTTGGAACCACCACTGGTATCATGGGAAGCTTGGAGTAGAATCTTTAGAGGTGGATGGGATCATAGCTGAAAAGTTGGCCACTTTCCCACTTACTCCAATGCTGGAAACTCCATGAGTTAGTCAGTTCTGCTTGGTTGTGCCAGAGTTACAAATAACTCTTTGTGACTTACAACACACATTTAGTTTTAACGCACTTTGCATGCCAGGTGCAGGTCAGCCATATCTCTGCTCTATGTGTCTTCCTTGTGGGATCTGGGCTGAAAGTCAGCCTGTCTGGGAAAGTTTGGCTTTGTGGCAATAGAAAAAGAGTCATGAAAATGTTCTGTGGTGATTTTGTAAGTTTCCCCCCAAAAGGGGCACAAAACACTATTACGTTTCATTGGCTAAAATAATTCACATGACCAAGCCTAATGTCAAAAGAAATACAATCTTCCCAAAAGGAGGGAAGAGAATAATTTAGAAAAATTACATAGGGGTGCCTAGGTGGCTCAGTCAGTTAAATGTCCAACTTGGGCTCAGGTCATGATCTCGCGGTTCCTGAGTTTGAGCCCTGCATCTGGCTCTGTGCTGACAGCTTAGAGCTTGAGGCATGCTTCAGAGTCTGTGTCTCCCTCTCTCTCTCCACCCTTACCCCACTTGCACTCTGTCTCTGTCTCTTTCGAAAATAAATAAACATTAAAAATTTTTTTTAAAAAGAAATCATATAAACTAGCTCACCCCAGAAAATAAGTATTAGTGACAATGACACCAGCAATAATAAATTCTAAGTGAATAATAAAAGCTACAAGTGGGAACCTCCATGGATGAAACACTAAGTCACATCATACTTTATTCTTTAACAGTGCTAACACCTAATGGTAGAAGACATACTTAGAAAGCTTAGTTTATTAGCCTAAGGCCACCTAGTTAGTTAGAGAACCAATACTCAAAACCAAGTCTTCTGGCACCCAATGAGAAGGAAATCAATCCCATTATAATGCCAAGGTAAAGCTGTGGGGCTTTGCACAATTATCCCAGCAATGTGTAAAATGTGCCCCCAAAGCCCTGCATTATTCATAGCTCTGGTTCCAACTCTTCATTCGAAGCTGCCTTGGCAGTCTCCAACCTTATAGCTTCTGATCTCTTACCTTCCTTTGCATGAAACTTGGGGTTGTCAACATTGTTATCTGACACTGTCTTTTGAGAAGTGTGTTTTTTAGTTTTGTTGTTTTGTTTTGTTTTGTTTTTGCTCTACCATCTTCTGTTGCCCTGAGTAACCCTCCAGAGCCTATCCAGAAATCCTGGAATCTCCTTCCCATCCTGGTTATGGCACCAGCAAAGACTGAACCCCGTCAACCCTTACGTGGCTCATTTTAGACGAGGTTTGGCAAAGTCAAGCTACTCTTAGTGACCCTTTATAAATATTCATAGGCAGGGATCTTTCTGATAATTTATTATGAATAGAAATTGTTCCTCCTTAGTTTCAAGTTGTCATCTGTTAGGCAGTCCTGGTATTTCATTTTAATGTAAAAAAGATCACTTAGTGATATACTCTGATAATTCCTGAAATCTGTCACCTATCATAGGAGAATAATATTGGCGGTCCTCCAAAACTTACCCGAGGCAAAGCGCTATCGGTAAAGAAAGTAAATATTCTAGGAAAAGGAGGTTGGTTTTTATAGCGAACAACCCTGAATCATACATTGCAGAATGTTAATATAATTAGCAGCCTGTTTATCAGCATATCTGCATCATGAGTGTGTGAAGCGTATTGACAATGAAAGGCCTTGCTTTTCTTCGTGATTTAAATCGCCTGTAAAATTCACGAGCGAAAAGCAAAGCAGGGACCAAGGCTGGGGCATGAGTTGGTTATACAAGTCATCGGTAATGAGTTTAAATGCATTCTTTTCTTCCAGCCGCTGGCCTGCCTGTGTGTCAGGCACACAGAGCCGGTTTGCTTAGAGTTCACTTTAACTTTGATTTTACATCAAAAGTGGAGCATCACTTTGTAATCATTAAGTGTTTTGCTTAGCTATTAAATATTAAAGTTCCTCTGATTGCTAAGCCCATAATTAAGAGAGGAAGGAAACCCGTAATGTTACAGATGTTTTCCTATTTGGTAATCACGTGGTGAAAGTAAGCATGAATATAGATACAGTAGTTATTTGGTATGAACGGGTACCGCTGAGGAGACTCAGAGATAATAAAGAAAAGCATTTGGGACATGTGACTGTGATAGCAGAGGAAGGAGAAGGCCCATGTGTATGCAGGAATTTGGGTGACAGAGGAAAGGTAGTGGAGAGTTCTCTGGTTGGATGTTAATAATCAGCAACCGTGGGCTGGATGCAGAAGTGGTTCAGGATTCAATTTTTTTTGGGGGGGGGGCCCTGAGCATACTGTTCAGAGCTTCACTTTTCTCACCTGTAAAATAAGAATAATAATGTCTTCCCTATAAGACTGAGAAGAGAATTCAGGGAGGAGGTGGGTATAAAGGCTTTAGCATTTGATGATTTTAGCTATCATTACCCACTTGTCTGTAAACTCCATGAGAACAGGGACTTTGTCCAATTCACTGCTATGTTTTGGCCCAAAAGATATAATATATATATATTATATTTATATAAGTGAGGATGCCTGGGTGGCTCAGTTGGTTTAAGCATCTGACTCTTGGTTTGGCTCAGGTCATAATCTCACAATTTGTGAGTTTGAGCCCCATGTGGGGCTCTGCGCTGACTGTGCAGAGCCTGCTTGGGATTTTTTCTTGCCATCTCTCTGCCCCTCCCCCTCTCATGTGTGTGCACTCTCTCTTTCTCAAAATAAATAAATAAATAAACGTAAAAAAAAATATATATATATATATGAATAAAAAGATATCTGGCTTATAATAGACTTTCAACAAACATGCATTGAAATAATGAGTACAAGAAGGGTAATAAGTGAATAGAAATGAGAAACTTAAAAGAAAACAGTATATTGAAAAGACTGGTTTATGAGAAAAAAAATTAAGAAAATTCTGGTTAGTTAACAAGAAACATGTATGTGAAAAGGTAAACTCCAGGACAAGGCAGACATGTTCCAAATAATCGTATAGAATTAGCAGAAGTAATAGTCTTGAAGGAAAGTGTTATTTTGGGAAATCATTTTAACATTACACTTTATTAGTCTGGAGAACGATGTTCCTCAGTGAAGGTAAGGGGCTGTTCTCATTAGAGCACGGTTAATGTTGTAGGGATACGTAACCCCGCCACTGCACTTTGCTTGACAAAATGACTCCACCAGATGGTTTTCTGCCTCTGCCTCTAGTTCTCTGATAATCTATAGGCAAAAAAAAGGGGTTAAGTGCTTCTCCCAAGAACCCTAGAGATATGGAGTCTGAAACAAGGTGTTTGACCCTGTGCCTACATATGTTTGCTTGAAAACATGACATAACCAGGTCCCATGATGATGTATTTGTACACTCATAGTTGGCTGCTTTTGGAATAATCCCCAGCATTTTGCTACTGAGACTGCATTCTGACTCATTTAAGGTCCCCTGCACAATAATGCATTGTGATTGGACGATTCTAGTCTTTTAAGACAATGTGTTAGGTTTTAGCGGAATGACAGTATTTACCTCAAAACAAACCTAGAGTCATGGCATTTTAAGATATTGTAAACCAAATATGAGATGTAAAAGGCATTATTGAAGGTATTCGGGTGGGTCAGTGCTGTACCTTTGAGTAGGATTCTAGGATGAAAGTTTTCATAAGACCAAGATTTCAGTATGAGGGCTAATGTGTAATTATGATCAAAGTCAAAATGATACAATATTCTGGGATATCTGCAGGCTGCTTTTTGCTGGGGTACACATAGTATTACTCAGTGCACATTAAATAATAGGTTATACAGTGCTTAAGGCAAAGCAAAGTGAAATTATTTGCTTTTTGTTGAAAAATGAGTCACTAAAGACTCCAGAAATTGGAGTCTAGACAGAGTGAGTGAATAAACCAGGCAACAGACGAGCCAATCATTGCAATTGATCCCGACAGCTTTGCCTGCATCAATCTGCACTGCCTCAGAGAGGCCATCGAAATGACTAGATCAGAAGGGCAGCTTCCTTTGTGTCTCCAGGTGGGTCCTTAGGTTCGTGTACCTGCAGTAAAACCACTGAATGAGGAAACAGAGCATAAACAGCACAGCAGCACTTGCACATAACAGCACCTTGAACAATGATGCTCCTGAGGAGCAGGATTGAGGGCGGATGTCAGTTGGCTCCAGAATTTCTGTTTGGTGACTTTTTATGGGAATTGATCTGCCCACAGATCAACTGGCATTATTCACTTCGCGGTTAACCCAAACTCACTGGGGACCCATTGTTTCTCTTCTAGTGTAAAAGCGGCTCTCCTTTCCCAAGCAACTCATGACTTGTCTCAAAGGAAGGACAAAGCCTCTACTTAGAAGTATAATATTCCCATACAGGAGAGGAGAAAAATGCGGTTCCCAAGTTTCTAACAATTAGGAGGCATCTCCCTTCAAATCTGGAGGCAAAGGCTGTCTCTGGATTTGCTCACTGGGCCTCTCTGCATAGTCCAAAGCCCTGCACCTAACAGTGATTTTGACTTAATCACATTGAAATTCTCTATAACAGGTATTCTTTGGAGAAGGTGGTTTCTTAAACAAAGCTAAGTTTTGCCTAAAGTGATTTCATTCGGCCATTTTTAGGAGCCAATGCCAAATTCAGTGCTTCTCCTGCTTTAACTTTATAAAGTTTGTTTTCTTTCTGTGTGAGTTTCTTCATCAATAAAAAGAAGATATAAACACTACTTCTAATCTTTTGATTGCATATCAAAGACACAAGAAGGCAAAAAAATCCACAGCAGAATAATAGACCATGCAGGGGGCTGTGAGGTTGGGTGCTTTGTTTATCAGACAAATCCAGCTGCTCCCAGGCTTGGTTCTACCAAGAACGCGCGGGTGGGGAGGCACTGCTGATCTGGGCTGGAGCCCTGGGTGTGCTTTCCTCTTGAGCATCTCACTGTTGATCTGGCTGTTATTGACCAGGCTCTGGTTGAGGTCTCCCAACCTGTACCTCACCCCTCTTTTCTCACTGAGACCCCTTTCCTCAAGGCTTGAACAAATACTGAGAGCAGGACAGAGGAGAAACAGAAGACAAGAGTGCTCAGTACACATTTAATAACAGCACTTTTATTTTAATACTAAATATATCCTCCACACATCCAGAGTGAGAGCCTGGAGGTTTGGGGAGGGTGTGGATATGGGTAGGCGGTACCTTCCATTCTACATAATGGAAGGGCAGACTTGGAGCATTCCAAGAAAATTTAGTTGCTGATTGAAAACTGAGGGCTCCTAGTGCATGATGACCTTCTCTCTGGGGCCTTACCTGCTATCTCCTGGGGCTTTACTATCCTTAGCAGCTCAGTCCCTCTTCCCAGACTGTTCATAGCTGGTTCCTCTGGCACCCAGAGTGCTCCTGTACCCATCCCAAGCTGCTGGTCCTGGGGCAAGCTCCTGGCTTCATCTGGGTCCTTTTATTCTCTTTTATTCCTCACCTTTCCTGCAGTGCTCTAAGATGCTGATTTATAGCATTCTGACCAAGTTGCCAGGAGAGTCCCTGCTTTTGTCACCCTCTTGCCCTTCCAGCCAGTTACCATTCTCTACCTCATTGTGTTGGGAGCCAGGAACTTCCTGGGTTTTGATTTATTTGGTTTTTTTTTTTTTTTTGATTTATTTGTTTTTGGTCCAAAGACTGCCAGGTTAGACAGCTGATGAGCTGGAGGCATGGTTCTTGGTTCTGTTTCTTTTCTTTCCCATTACCAGGCTGAAAGAAAAAAGGCTGTGTCATTAGATATCTTCATCTGCTTCTTCCCACCCTTGGATATGTTTAATGGCTTTTAGAGGAACAAGTAGAAGTTTTAGCAAATCGGAGTTCAATAAAATTCACTTATTTTATCTTCAAAGCAGTGTTCTAGATCATAGAGGTGGGTGGAGGCTGGCAGGGATTGGGAGGTTCCTATCCTCACTGGTTCCTGAGGTCACTGTGCTGATTTAGAGAAAGACTGACCACTAGTCCTTGAATCCAATGCAAAAGGTCAAGCATTTTTTATGATTTAAATATTTTTGTAAATAAAAATTTTCATGTTTTTATCTAAAACAGAAATTACTCTCAGATGCCCAGATTTTCTTTTGTATACTTAATAATTAATCCCCAATTTGCCAGTCACTCCCATGCTCAGATGACAACCATCATCTAGATTTGCTGTTTGTCTCCTCTTTTTTCCAGTGGAGTCCCTGGCAAATAGGAAGCAGGCAAACACGTCAAAACTTGTTTTTTTTTAAAGACATCTATACTTTCTGAAATAAAGAAGCAACACATAGCAAATAAACATATGAGAAGATGCTATTCATCATGTGTCATCAGGGAAATTTAAACAACAATGAGGTACCACTACCCACCTGTTAGAATGACCAAAATCTAGAACACTGACAACACCAAATGTTGGTGAGGATGTGGACCAATAGGAACCCTCATTCATTGCTGATAGGAATGTAAAATAGTAACACTTGTACCACCACCTTGGAAGACAGCTTGGCAGTTTCTTACAAAACTAAACATACTATTACCATACCATCCAGCAATCTTGCTCTTTGATATTTACCAAAAGGAGTTGAAAACTTACATTCACACAAAAACCTGCACACAGATGTTTGTAGCAGCTTTATTCATAATTGCCAAAACTTGGAAGCAACCAAGATGTCCTTCAGTAAATGAATGGATTTGTAAACTATAGGCCATTCTGCAAATAAAATGTTATTCAGTGGTGAATGCTATTAAGGTATGAAAAGACATGAAGAAAACTTACCTGCATATTGCTAAGTAAAATAAGTCAATCTGAAAGGACTACATACTGTGCCTCCAATTATATGAAATTCTGGAATAGGCAAAACTACAGAGATAATAAAAAGATCAATGGTTGCCAGGGGTGAGGGAGAGGGGGATAAATAGGCCGAACACAGGATTTTTAGGGCAGTGAAAATATTCTGTATTATACCATAATGGTAGATACATGTCATTATACATTTGTCCAAACCCATAGAATGTACACCAAAAGTGAGCTCTGATGTAAACTATGGACTTTGTGTGATTATGATGTGTCAATGTAGGTTCATCCTTGGTAAAAATGTATAATTCTGGAGAGTGATGTTGGTAATGGGAGAAGCTATACATGTGTGGGGTCAGGGAATATTTGAGCAATCTCTGTACCTTCCTCTCAATTTTATTATAAAACTAAAATTGCTCTTAAAAATAGAAAATGTTATTTTAAAAAACATGAAAGTAGGATCATCTCTGGGGAGTTGACACAGAGGGACAGAGTCCTGGAAAATTAGTCTATATGAAACAGCCACCATTTGATGCAGAATAAGGACCTGGAGAAAGCCTTTGGTGTTCTGAAATCCCTACATCGTCGGAATGATGAGTATCCATGAGAGGGCTTGGTCTAGAGGAACCGATCACCACAGGTGTATCAGGCCCCACACGATTCCCTTAGGTGACCTGATATGTGCACAAATTCTCTTATATTAATGACCATTTATATGAAACTAATCTATTTAAGCAGGTCTACACTTAAGGAAAGGTATTGATGATTGGCCAATGACTGGCCAGTCCCACATTCATGTCAATTAGTCGGGTAGATGGTGTTCATCCCAATCATCTGAGAATAGCAGCGTGGAGCAGGTGTCCATCCTGTGGATCACAGATAGACCCTGGGGGGCACTGGCCTTGATGGAAAGGTGGGGGGCGTGGCCTGGAGTGATATGTGGGCTCCATGCTGATGAGGTCTTGGGGGGATGCTGAAAGGGAAGAAAGAGCTGAAGAAAAGTGAGATGAAGCCAAAGTCAAATATGTTCTTTTTCAAAAGTTGCTGCAGGATGGCCCTAAGCTGGGGAAACCAGGGGAAGTTCATTTTCTCACTTTGTTCTTCCTCCTTTCACCCAAATGGGCCTAGAAGTAGTATTCATCTGCATTATGGGTTAAATAAGCATTGAGATTTAATCACCATGTAGAATATTGTTCCCATGGGAAATATGTTCCGACTTCCAAATGACTGACTTAGAGATGCCAGTCTTCAAAGGAGTGGGTTAGTTGCCCCTGAACTAACATTTTTATTTTATTTTATTTTTTTATTTTTATTTTTTTTCAACTTTTTTAATTTATTTTTGGGACAGAGAGAGACAGAGCATGAACGGGGGAGGGGCAGAGAGAGAGGGAGACACAGAATCGGAAGCAGGCTCCAGGCTCTGAGCCATCAGCCCAGAGCCCGACGCGGGGCTCGAACTCACGGACCGCGAGATCGTGACCTGGCTGATGTCGGACGCTTAACCGACTGCGCCACCCAGGCGCCCATAACATTTTTATTTTTAAAACTTTTTTTGTGATCTTTATTGATTTTTGAGACAGAGAGAGAGCATGAGTGGAGGAGGGGCAGATAGAGAGAGGAGACACAGAATCTGAAGCAGGCTCCAGGCTCTGAGCTATCAGCACAGAGCCCGACGCGGGGCTCAAACTCACAAGCCCTGAGATCACGACCTGAGCTGAAGTCGGTTGCTTAACTGACTGAGCCACCCAGGTGCCCTGCCCTGAACTACCTTTAATGGACTCATAACTAAATATAAGCACTCAGATTGTGGAAGTTCATGACTGAGATTATTTCTAGACTCTTGACCTCCTTAAGTAAATTTTTTATCCCTTCTCATTTTGTGGTGCTAAGCTCTCTATATATTGTTTATGTTAACATTTCTAAGTTGATTTTTAAGAAACCTCTTTATTTTTCCCAAATCATAAAGCATCTATAATTTGAAAAACAAATCTGAATGCCTTAATTATAGAGAACCAACAAATAATGTGGATTAACTTTTCACTAGAGGGAGAAATACAATTAAGCTAAAATCTTAATTACCAATGTGGTCTGATCTGAGGCACCCATCATACTTCAAGAGCCCACAGATCTCACCTGCCTTCTCTACCCACATTGCAGAAACCATCATTGCTACCCTTTCATTCTTAGCTTAGGGGTGCTTTATTGCCAAAGGATTCTTGTGTGGTATGGGAGGAGCTGAATTTACTCTTTAATGTAACATGGTCAACAGCACATGTCCTCCTAACCCAGGAGGAAATTAGATGATGTGTATGAATAACCATTGTATATTTTAAAGTATTTTAAAAACCCACACATCTTTGGAGAGCAAATAATTAAACAGCAAAATCAAGCAACTCTACATAGGGAAGATTTCTTATTCTATGACATGGGAGAGAACAGTGATAGTAACTTCCAGACAATAGAACAGTTTTGATTATTGTTTTGTCTTTGCTTTTGTTTGTTTTACTTTTTTTGTAGCTCTCAGCCTAAAAGTTATCTTATGTCCTTTAAAAGCTATATTGGAACACATAACCAAATATAAGCACTCAGACGGCAGAAGTTTATGATTGAGATCATTTCTAGACTCTTGACCCCATAAAGTAAACTTTTGATCCCTTCTAGAAAACAGAGCTTAAAACAAAACTTATATGATGATACTTTATTGAGGAGTGAATCCCAAGAAAACAGGAGTGAGAAAGAAATGGAGTGAGGCTAGGAAGGAGGGTGAGCAAATACAAGGGAGTGTGTTTCAGAGATGCCTGCACTCCTATAACAAGAGATGAAGAAGGGCATTATGTAATAATTACAGGGTCTATCCATCAGGAAGAGCTAACAATTATAAATGTCTATGCAGCGAATATGGGAGCCCCCAAATATATAAAACAATTACTCATAAACATAAGCAACCTTATTGATAAGAATGTGGTAATTGCAGGGGACTTTAACACTCCACTTACAGAAATGGATAGATCATCTAGACACACGGTCAATAAAGAAACAAGGGCCCTGAATGATACATTGGATCAGATGGACTTGACAGATATATTTAGAACTCTGCATCCCAAAGCAACAGAATATACTTTCTTCTTGAGTGCACATGGAACATTCTCCAAGATAGATCACATACTGGGTCAAAAAACAGCCCTTCATAAGTATACAAGTATTGAAATCATACCATGCATACTTTCAGACCACAATGCTATGAAGCTTGAAATCAACCACAGGGAAAAGTCAGGAAAACCTCCAAAAGCATGGAGGTTAAAGAACACCCTACTAACGAATGAGTGGGTCAACCAGGCAATTAGAGAAGAAATTAAAAAATATATGGAAACAAACGAAAATTAAAATACAACAATCCAAACGCTTTGGGATGCAGCGAAGGCAGTCCTGAGAGGAAAATACATTGCAATCCAGGCCTATCTCAAGAAACAAGAAAAATCCCAAATACAAAATCTAACAGCACACCTAAAGGAAATAGAAGCAGAACAGCAAAGACAGCCTAAACCCAGCAGAAGAAGAGAAATAATAAAGATCAGAGCAGAAATAAACAATATAGAATCTAAAAAAACTGTAGAGCAGATCAACGAAACCAAGAGTTGGTTTTTTGAAAAAATAAACAAAATTGATAAACCTCTAGCCAGGCTTCTCAAAAAGAAAAGGGAGATGACCCAAATAGATAAAATCATGAATGAAAATGGAATTATTACAACCAATCCCTCAGAGATACAAGCAATTATTAGGGAATACTATGAAAAATTATATGCCAACAAACTGGACAACCTGGAAGAAATGGACAAATTCCTAAACACCCACACACTTCCAAAACTCAATCAGGAGGAAATAGAAAGCTTGAACAGACCCATAACCAGCGAAGAAATTGAATCGGTTATCAAAAATCTCCCAACAAATAAGAGTCCAGGACCAGATGGCTTCCCAGGGGAGTTCTACCAGACGTTTAAAGCAGAGATAATACCTATCCTTCTCAAGCTATTCCAAAAAATAGAAAGGGAAGGACAACTTCCAGACTCATTCTATGAAGCCAGCATTACTTTGATTC
Source organism: Felis catus (assembly GCF_018350175.1). Classification (NCBI taxonomy): domain Eukaryota; kingdom Metazoa; phylum Chordata; class Mammalia; order Carnivora; family Felidae; genus Felis; species Felis catus. Next base: position 13,486,993 of record NC_058368.1, on the reverse strand, counting down.
CTAAACCAGACAGAGACCCAGTAAAAAAAGAGAACTACAGGCCAATATCCCTGATGAATATGGATGCAAAAATTCTCAATAAGATACTAGCAAACCGAATTCAACAGCATATAAAAAGAATTATTCACCATGATCAAGTGGGATTCATTCCTGGGATGCAGGGCTGGTTCAACATTCACAAATCAATCAACATGATACATCACATTAATAAAACAAAAGATAAGAACCATATGATCCTGTCAATCGATGCAGAAAAGGCATTTGACAAAATTCAGCACCCTTTCTTAATAAAAACCCTCGAGAAAGTCGGGATAGAAGGAACATACTTAAAGATCATAAAAGCCATTTATGAAAAGCCCACAGCTAACATCATCCTCAACGGGGAAAAACTGAGAGCTTTTTCCCTGAGATCAGGAACATGACAGGGATGCCCACTCTCACCGCTGTTGTTTAACATAGTGTTGGAAGTTCTAGCATCAGCAATCAGACAACAAAAGGAAATCAAAGGCATCAAAATTGGCAAAGATGAAGTCAAGCTTTCACTTTTTGCAGATGACATGATATTATACATGGAAAATCTGATAGACTCCACCAAAGGTCTGCTAGAACTGATACATGAATTCAGCAAAGTTGCAGGATACAAAATCAATGTACAGAAATCAGTTGCATTCTTATACACTAACAATGAAGCAACAGAAAGACAAATAAAGAAAGTGATTCTATTCACAATTGCACCAAGAAGCATAAAATACCTAGGGATAAATCTAACCAAAGATGTAAAAGATCTGTATGCTGAAAACTATAGAAAGCTTATGAAGGAAATTGAAGAAGATACAAAGAAATGGAAAGACATTCCCTGCTCATGGATTGGAAGAATAAATATTGTCAAAAGGTCAATACTACCCAAAGCTATCTACACATTCAATGCAATCCCAATCAAAATTGCACCAGCATTCTTCTCGAAACTAGAACAAGCAATCCTAAAATTCATATGGAACCGCAAAAGACCCTAAATAGCCAAAGTAATTTTGAAGAAGAAGACCAAAGCAGGAGGCATCACAATCCCAGACTTTAGCCTCTACTACAGAGCTGTCATCATCAAGACAGCATGGTATTGGCACAAAAAGAGACACATAGACCAATGGAATAGAAAGAAACCCCAGAACTAGACCCACAAACATATGGTCAACTAATCTTTGCCAAAGCAGGAAAGAATATCCAATGGAAAAAAGACAGTCTCTTTAACAAATGGTGCTGGGAGAACTGGACAGCAACATGCAGAAGGTTGAAACTAGACCACTTTCTCACACCATTCACAAAAATAAACTCAAAATGGATAAAGGACCTGAATGTGAGACAGGAAACCATCAAAACCCTAGAGGAGAAAGCAGGAAAAGACCTCTCTGACCTCAGTCGCAGCAATCTCTTACTTGACACATCTCCAAAGGGAAGGGAATTAAAAGCAAAAATGAACTATTGGGACCTCATGAATATAAAAAGCTTCTGCACAGCAAAGGAAACAACCAACAAAACTAAAAGGCAACCAACGGAATGGGAAAAGATATTTGCAAATGACATATTGGACAAAGGGCTAGTATCCAAAATCTATAAAGAGCTCACCAAACTCCACACCTGAAAAACAAATAACCCAGTGAAGAAATGGGCAGAAAACATGAATAGACACTTCTCTAAAGAAGACATCCAGATGGCCAACAGGCACATGAAAAGATGCTCAACGTCGCTCCTCATCAGGGAAATACAAATCAAAACCACACTCAGGTATCACCTCACACCAGTCAGAGTGGCCAAAATGAACAAATCAGGAGACTACAGATGCTGGAGAGGATGTGGAGAAACGGGAACCCTCTTGCACTGTTGGTGGGAATGCAAATTGGTGCAGCCACTCTGGAAAACTGTGTGGAGGTTCCTCAGAAAATTAAAAATAGACCTACCCTATGACCCAGCAATAGCACTGCTAGGAATTTACCCAAGGGATACAGGAGTACTGATGCATAGGGGCACTTGTACCCCAATGTTCATAGCAGCACTCTCAACAATAGCCAAATTATGGAAAGAGCCTAAATGTCCATCAACTGACGAATGGATAAAGAAAATGTGGTTTATATACACAATGGAGTACTACGTGGCAATGAGAAAGAACGAAATATGGCCCTTTGTAGCAACGTGGATGGAACTGGAGAGTGTTATGCTAAGTGAAATAAGCCATACAGAGAAAGACAGATACCATATGTTTTCACTCTTATGTGGATTCTGAGAAACTTAACAGAAACCCATGGGGGAGGGGAAGGAAAAAAAAAAGAGGTTAGAGTGGGAGAGAGCCAAAGCATAAGAGACTCTTAAAAACTGAGAACAAACTGAGGGTTGATGGGGGTGGGAGGGAGGAGAGGGTGGGTGATGGGTATTGAGGAGGGCACCTTTTGGGATGAGCACTGGGTGTTGTATGGAAACCAATTTGACAATAAATTTCATATATTGAAAAAAATTTTTTTAATTTATAAAAAAAGAGATGCCTGCACTCTATGATGAATTGATTTCTCAGTGCCATAGGAAGCTCTGGAAAGTACACACAATGCCACTATATCTGCCAACAATCATTCCAAGGGGAGAAAGAGAGAAGGATTATTCCACTGGCTTCCAACTCCTATTAATCTTAACTTGCATCTGTAGTATGTTGATGCCCTTATATCCTTTACTTTTTGGATGCACATCTGTTTGCACTTTGCAGCAACAGGGGAGCATTAGAGAATTTGTAAGGTGAGACACCCACACAACACCAGGGATGTGACTCAGAGCCCTGGGTCTACAGAAGAAGGAGCAGCAGCAACCAAGCTCCATGACTCTAAGCAACACCAAGGCAAGTGTGTGGGTCTGGGGTGATGCCCAAACCATACACAAGAAAAGAGAGCATAGAAGAAAGCCAGCCACTTTAGATCATTTCTGCTGCTACTTTTGCTGACTGCACTTTTGAGAAGGGAGGAAATTTCTTGTTCTCAGACTGCAGAGAGTTGTATAGAGGCCATTAGTGATGGAGATAATTAGAGGTATAGAGTTGATCAAAACTTGACCTATAATGACCACTTTGAGAAGCTGCCACAGAGGGAGTAAGATTTTTCTGCAAAGCAGTATTTCAGATATACAAGGGAGCAATTTGATACAGATCAGTATAACAGGGAAAAGAATGCAGGAAAGACGTTCTAGTGATACAAAAAGACAGATCCCGAAGAGCAAAATAAAATGGTTCTAGTGCTGACCAAGCTTCATCAGTCCTTATAACCACATTTAATTGAAATGTTGGATTTATTTTTTGGTATCTATATGTAACATACATATTTATTCATGCAGTACATATTTATTGAGAACTGACTGAAGACCAGGTTCTGTTCTAGGCTTCGGTCGCACAGCTGTTTCTATGCTCTGGGCACTTGGATTCCATTGTAGGAAGACAGACAAGAGCATGTCAGAGGGTGGTTAAGTGTCATGAAGGACAATAGAGCAGGACAAGGGAGAGAGAGTGCGTGTGAAAGAAGGACAGGAATGCTATTTATACAGGCAGTCAAGGAAAACCTCTGTGATAGGGCAACACTTGAGAAGAGCCCTAAAGAAGAGAAAGGAGTGAGCTGGGTATCTGGAGGAGAGAAGGCAGAAGCCCAAGGAGAGGCCACAGGTGTCGTTGAGGAGACAGACATTCATGCGATGAATACATGCACAGGCACATATCTTTCCAAAGTGAACAAACTGGTAAACTGCATAGAGTTTATTGAATATTCTCACCAGATATTCTCAATTTTATTGGCACCATAAATGTTAGAACTGAAAAAAAAGCCTTTATGCTATTATTCAAAAGAGTTACCTGAAAATGGGAAACCCCATTGACAATTGCAGTCAAGATCCTGGCATCCAGGGCCCAGTAGCCCTGACTATGCAAATAGGATCATCTGGGAAGGTAGGAAGAACTTGTCTATGGATGGATGTGACACACACCTAGGTGTACATGGCAGATGGGTCCTGGAGGGACAGGATACCAGACCAGTATAGTTTAAGGTTGAGTTGGGAGGAAAGAAAAGTTCTGTCTGTGGTTGACAGCTGTATGCCTGAGGCCTTGTTTTGAGGATGCTTTGTTTGGCCTAAGGATAATAACAGTTAATATACTGTTGAATGTTTTTTTAAAAAATGAGTTTGAATGCCTTTAGGTCATGTGTCTCTTGTTTTTGTAGTCAGCTGGAGTGGGGCTACAGACTCCTGGCACACCAGCATGGTGTTTATATCATGCCAGACCCACATCTCTCAATGTAAGAATGAATGGTAAACATGAGGACAGAAGACACAAGGCAGAAATTCAGATAATTCACACATGTGGGGTACACACGTTCATGGATCCAAAACGGGGTTCTGTTGGTGTGTCAGAACAACTGCAGTTCATCTGTATTTGCTTGGAGGTCTAGGCTGTTTTTCAAGGTTTAAATCTTGGCTATAAAAATGTATTGGTGACATTTTAAGTCCCAGCCTGAGAACAAATTTTGATTTTTAAATTCAAACTTATCATTCCAAAACTCATTCTGGCACCTTTTTAGGGCTTGATGAATTGTTTCAAAGATGTTTATTGCTTTTAAGTCCCTATTTTATTGCCAAGCTTGTAATACACAAACTGCTTTGAATTTTGTTAAGATAGTGAGTGATTAGACAGTGATATGACTTTAAAACAGAAAACAACAAAGAGATTTAACTGGATTAAGAAAGAAGGATAGTACATTTTATGTAGTTACTCTGTTTCTAAGAATTAAAATATGCTTCCTCTGGATATGTATTTGCATCATATAACATAATAAGGGAGCTCCAAAAATATCACTGTGTTCTTTGCAAGAAAGGACAACAATTTGTTCTGTATCAACAGCAACATTGTCTATTTCAAACAGCTTTCAGCTGGGATCTCTAAGTTCCGTACAAATATTATCCAAACCAACTAATACCGGATGGATGTTGCCATGGTTGATCATTGATTAGAGCAGTAGGTTGACAGCTAGTTACTCTTGAAGTTGGCTCAATTTCTTTTGACCCAAAGTCAAGTGGCTTAGCATATCCAGGTGCCTCTCAGGCCAAGAGCTCTAAATGGTCAAACTCAGTGTCAAGTATCTGGAGACCTTAAATAATCAGCCTTGGGTGAGACTTGATAGGTCCTATCCAACTATACAATTTGATACATCCTAAGATTTTAGGATCCATCCTGATTGCAAGTTATAAAAATCAACTGAGGTAAAGTAAAAATGGACGATTTATTGTGCAGAGCCAGGGACCTCATAGAACATAAAGACAGGAATGCAGCCAGGCCTCAGGAAGTATGGGGAACTAGGAAGCCCCTGGGAACCTAGACGTATACTCACTCAGATTCTGGTCTCTGCTTCTCTTTGCGTCTATCCTTAATTGTTTTTCTCTTAAGAGACATTTCTCTGCTCCTTTATTTACATGGCATCATGTTGCCACCCTCAAATGCCATATTTATATGTTTTAAGTTTTGCTTCCCCAAAGGTCATGACATCTGTCCCTTTGTATTAGTTATCTATTGCTGTATAACACATTACCCTAAGGCTTAGTAACTTAAAGCAACAAACATTTATTATCTTACAGTTTTTGTGCCGGCAGGAAATAAGGTGTGGCTTAGCTGGGTGCCTCTTCCTCAAAATCTCACACAAGGCTGCAATTGAAATGCTGACTAGAGCTGCAGTTTTATTGAAAGGTTTCACTGAAGGAGGATTTGCTCCTAAATTCACTCATATGGCTGTTGGCAAGATTCAGTTCCTTGGAGGTTGTTGAGCACACTGGCTATTGACTTCTCATAATTCCTTGCAACATGGGCCTTTCCATAGGGCAACTCACAATATGGCAGCTGGTTTCTAGCAGACTGAGCATGAAAGGGAGAGCAAGATGGAAGTTGCTGTCTTTTTATAACCCAATCTCAGAGTTGACATACCATCACCTTTTCTTATTCTACTTGTTAGAAGTGAGACACTAGGTTCAGTCCACACTCAAGAGAGCATACATTCCAGTATATAGAGATCACTGGGGGTCTTTTAAGAGGGTACCTATTACATGCTCTCTGTCTCCTAATTCCACATTCCCTGGCAAAGCACACCCCCAAGCTGGGTCAGGTGACTATTGTTGTTCCAATCAGCCATAGAGGGGGTGTAGACTCATAGTATATATGGCATGCATGCTGCTGGTCATAGTAGTAAAAGACCCAGGGGGAACCATCATGGACAAGGACAGCAGTTAAAGAGTTTGGACCTGAGTAAAATACTCCAAACTATAACCACAATCAACTTATTTAACCTTTTTTTCTTAATGGGAATAAAATTGCCTAGCAGATTATTCATCTCCCAAAAGACTAGGTCTCTGCATACAGATTTGCTGAATAATTCAGATTCTTGAAGCCCTTACTCCTAAATTATATATGTAACTAAGAATAAAGTGCTTTTTAAATAATTCACAATATGTGCCATTATCCTTTTTAATTTGTTTTTTGTTTAGGAAATTGTGGTAAAATATACATAACATGCAATTTACCATTTTAACCATTCTGAGTCATACAGTTCAGTGGTGTTGGGTCCATTCACAATGTTGTACAACCATTACCACCATGCATCTCCAAAACTTCTTTCATCTTCTAAAAGTGAAACTTTATACCCATTATACATGCTAACTGGGTTTCTCTTGCCCCTTGCATCTGGAAATCACCATTCTACTTTCAGTCTCTATCAATTTGACTACTCTAGGAAATTCATAGGAGTGGAATCATACAGTATTTGTCCTTTCATGACTGGCTTATTTTACTTGTCATAATGTCTTCAACGTTCATCCGTTTGGTAGCATGTGTCAGAATTTTCTTCCTCTTTATGGCTTAATAATCTTCCATGGTATCTGTATACCACACTGTCTTTATTATCCATTCATCTACTAATGGACACATGGGTTGCTCTACCTTTCGGCTATTGGGAATTATCCTACTATGAACACTGGTATACGAATATCTGTCCAAGTCCCTGCTTTCAATTCCTTTGGATATATGCTTAGAAGTGGAATTACTGAATCAGAGTAATTCTATTTTTAACTTTTTGAGGAGCTGCCATACTGGTTCCCATAGAAGCTGCACCATTTTACATTCCCACCAGGAAAGCACAAAGATTCTGATTTCTCTATATCCTTACCAATACTTTTTTTCTGGTTTTTGTTTTTGCTTGGTAATAGCCATCCTAATGGGTGAAAAGTGGTATCTCATTGTGGTTTTGATATTCATTTCTCTAGCGATGAATTATGTAGAGCATCTTTTCATGTATTTATTGGCCATTTGTGGAGAAATGTCTATTCAACTCCTTTGTCCATTTTAATCTGTCTGGGTTTGTTGTTGTTGTTGTTGAGTTGTAAGAATTCTTTATATATTCTAGATACTAACCCTTTATTAGATGTATGACCTGAAAATATTCTTTGGGATTGCCTTTTTCACTGTGTTGATGGTCTCCATTTTAAATTTTTATATAATCCAGTTTATCTATTTTTTTCTTTTGCTGCTTATGTTTTTGGTGTCATGGAGAAGAAATCATTATCAAATCCAATGCCATTAAGCAGCTTTTCCCCTATTTTTTTTTATTTAAAATTTTTTTTAAGGTTTATTCATTTTTCAGAGACAGAGATACAGAGCGCGAACGGGGGAGGGCAGAGAGAGAGGGAGACACAGAATCCGAAACAGGCTCCAGGCTCTGAGCTGTCAGCACAGAGCCCGACGTGGGACCCGAACTCACAGAGGGCAAGATCGTGACCTGAGCTGAAGTTGGATGCTTAATGACTGAGCCACCCAGGCGCCCCACCCCCATTTTCTTCTTAAGAGTTGTATGGTCTGAGCTCTTGGATTTAGATCTTTGAGCCACTATCTTTTGTCGGCATAACCTGAGGAGCCAAGAAAGTTGATATTAAATTATGACTGACATCTCTGTTTGTGGTTAAGTGGGCATCCACCATTTTCTTTTCTAAGGCATAGAAAAAAGAAAGCATTTTCCACACTTCTATCCTCATTATGATATCTGAGAATCACAAAGATTTGCAAAGACATAACAAACATTACTGAGTTCTCCAATTATCTCCCTAGGTGTCTCAGACAGTGTTCAGGAGTCTATTATATCAGAAAATCTGAACTCTGACATGATCTAACAGATGCACTTAAAAGTTTTTGAAAAGGCCGAGTGAAGTTATGTGTTATTTTCAGGACATCATTCCTAAATGTTTGTGATATTTTAAGTGTGTTTAATGGTCTTGATTTAACATGATAGTTTTAGTGCTCTCTCTGACATACAGTAGGTATCTAAAATCTTTGGTGGGTCATTGTTTATTTATTTTGCCTTCCCTTTGCTAACTCTAAGTTTGCATTTAGGATGCAAATGTTCTTATCTGCACCATAGGTGTTTATCACCACACCTAAATATCACACATCTGTTCTTTCTACAGTCACCAGTAAGAAAGGAGAAACATGTTCGTGTAAAACAAAGTGCTTGCTCCACGGGTTAACCCTGGCAGCCTCTGGTGAAACTCCTTTATTTAAATAACCTTCCCTAAGCACCTGGTGCCTCTGTTGCTACAGGAATCACTAGAAACTCCATAGGTAAGTGGATTAGTTATGAAACTTCTGGCTTTTATGATACATTTGAGGCACTAGAAAATCCCAGTTTGGTCCAAACTAATTCAAGTGATTATTTGGCTAGAGTCAAAGATTTGGGAAAGGCCCCCCAAAAGGCTTTGGGATCCAAACCTTCTAGCAGCTCACCCAGAGCTGGAGGAACTTGTTCCTTTGGCCTCTCCAGTTCCATTCCCCAGGCTTGGCTGGGGCTGGGAGGAGCAGTGTCATGGCGGGTGATAGTAGTCAACAGTAGAAGGGTTGCCTAGACTGTTGCACCTCATCCAGCTTACCATCCCAGATCTTTCCCTCCCCGTCCATACTATTAACATATGTATTAGGTAGGGTAGGCTAAATTGCTGTGAGAAAGAGACTCAGAGTATAACAGCTCAACACAAGAGTCCCCCCCCCCCCTCTTATGAGCCCAGGTTCATCCCAAATGAAAACATGCTCTGTCTTCCAGAATATTTTCTTGAGAACCTAGAGATCACTTATCATTGATATGAAGTCAGTAGAAGCAAATTCCCTTGGCAATGGCTGAAGTTATTTTTTCGTCGAGGGATATGGGGCAGAGGTCTGGGTTTTGGTATGACAACTCAAATTGGGCCAATACATGGAAGAGGAAGCTTCACTTAGCATTCATTTTACCATTTTCTAGTTTTTAAATCATATTTATATCCATAAATTCATTTGTATAAGCTCCTACTATAGTAATGAAAATATTTAAGCTTCTCAGCCTAAATAGCTCATTAGGATTTCAGCCTGCAACATTTTCACAGACAACTCATTATTTCTGATGATTTCACACTGTTCAGTACAGCTGTGTCATGACAATGTGGAGCAGTGAAATATTAGGGGTAAGCTGGGCCATCCATTATGAATCCCTGTTTTAGCTGCTTATTGATGCTCCCCCCCCCCAAAGAAATGAATAAACCCCTGACATTCCATTGTTTGACATCATACTCAAAATTCTTCTTTGAAGAAAGTAAAAAAGCTGCTCAGTTCTGCTTAGCTACAATTATTTCTCCCCTCAGAGTGGTGGATTGGTGGAAAAGAGTTCAGTGAGGGATGTGTAGAGCTCTAGAGAACACTCATCTTTGCTGTGAATTCACATTAATCAAATTGCCTGAAGTACAAGTCCTCTCTTTAGGTCTTGACTGAGAATGCCTTAATTCCAGAGGCAGTAAGAACAGGGAGTCAAGACGAGGGTGAAGAAAAGCCTTGTGGCTGATCACTTTGCATCTTCACAGGGGATGGAAAGCTTTCTCCAGGGCCCAGCGACAGACAAGATTAAGAAGGAGGCTATGAAAATATTTAGAGATGGGACTAAGATTCTGAAGATTCAGATTACCAGTGTGACTCTGGAATTAAACTGAAATTTTTCTACTTTGGTTTCTTACCAGGATGTAGGAAAACATGACCTCCTTGAAATTAGAGCAAATGGTCACAAGGAGTCATCTGGACGAGAAGAAATGATGGGTGCCTAATATGCCCTCTGAGACAAGTGGAAGTTGGAGGCACCAGACCCAGGCAGAGGTTCCAGGATGCCAGGTCACATTCAAGGTCTGGGAGGAGTAGTACCAGCTACAGAGCGTGAGGTCAGAGTGATCCAACTAGAGCTCAGTAAGTCTGCCCCAAGAGGTCAGCCGGAGAGGCTGGGGAGGAGGGCAGATTCCAGGACCCGGGGCTCAGGAGGAATCCCAGGGGGAGCCTCAGCTGAGGCACTCTGTGCTGATGCTTCCTCAGCGCTTGATGGGAGGCCATCTGACCTCATAGGCTGTAGGAAGCCTGCAAGACTCTGAGCTGGTTCACAGAAGGACAGAAACACAGGGTGAAATGACAAGGAAAGAATAAATAGGGATTTGAAAGGTGTAACCACAGAATCAACTAATTCCATGTTAGATATAGCAGAAAGACAAGTCTAGTGCTCTAGCCGTTCATCAGCTGTGGCTTTTTGAGAAATCAACTTATTCTTTCTGATCCTTAGTTTCTTCGTCTATAATATGGGGTCAGAATTTAGTGACAGTCCTCATACGTGACACAATTAGGGCCAGTACTTGGTCGGTTAATAAAAATCAAGCAAACAAACAAACAAACAAAACAGCTCAGGTGTGCAGTTTTGAGCAATGATAGGCATTATACTGGCAATTTTTTTTAAAATACAGGAGAGTGCATTTATTACCCAACATTTTGGTGCAGGGTTGAAGCATTTTTCTGAATAAAGCTGGAGTCCTTCCTTTCTTGCAAAAGTGACGCCTGTGATGAATTGTCACCTCTCTTGTATTTTTGTTATTAAAGGGATTGAAGACTTACACTTCAGTTTAAGTAAACAATCATTCCAGATCTTTATTCCCACTCACATTATCTCCACCCTTTGTTTATTTTTTTACTTTTTTACAAGAGTGTGGCCCGTGACAAATTTGATTACAGCTTTTCGTTTGTTTGTTTTAGCTGACTTGCCTTTAAAACAAGTCCTTTTAGGTCACTCAACTCCGTTTTCATAGAAACCACAGCTTTCTTTCATTTTCACTTTTTCACTGATATGTTAACTATCGCATTAGATTACCTAATTATAATTGCAAGCGGTTTGAAAGGTGATGCAACTGGTGTTTGGCAGGCAAACAACTCAAATGGTGAGAGCAGAAGCCAGTGAGCGCACAGAACAGCCTCCCCGCTGGCTGCAGACATCCCTTGGCACATGGAGAGGCTGAAGAAAATCAGTCATTTCAATGTCCGGTGAGTGAAGATGTTGTGAGTGCATCTAATGAACTTCATAAAATTATCGCGGGGATGAAAGAGCAAGTTGATGTTGAAGGCTTGTCCAATGGCTTATCCTCGGTAGAAGTTGATTTCCTTCCTTTCCTTCAGAGGCCCCCAGAGCACAGTGCCTTGCAGAATGACAAGACCTATGCTGGGAAGTCAACTCAGTAATTAGATACTCAAGACCGTGGTTTGAAATTTCACTGCCTGGGCGCCTGAGAGAGTCAGTTAAGCATCCGACTTCGGCTCAGGTCATGATCTCATGGTTTGTGAGTTCGAGCCCCGCGTTGGGCTCTGTGCTGACAGCTCAGAGCCTGGAGCCTGCTTCAGATTCTGTGTCTCCCTCTCTCTGCCCTTCCTGGCCATGCTCTCTCTCTCTCTCTCTCAAAAATAAAACATTAACAAAAAAACAACTTTTTTAAAATTTCAATTCCTTTCTGCCTTCTCCTCCATTGCTGTAAGCACATCAGTGTCTCTCATAGTTTTGGGTCGTCTTTTTTCCCCATGCCCCAGGACCATCTTGTTCAAAACTGATATCCGTGACTTCGGCAATTCACAACTTTCTGTTCAGGCTGAACTGTTGGAGTGCTAACATCAGGCTTCTAAAGCAAATTGCTGGGCAGTTTGCTCTTTAAAGATTAATGGCATTTGGAGTTCCACGTGATTTTGTTCAAGGCCTGTGGGATATTTATAACTGCCTTTGATGTTCTATCATGTTTGACAGTACAGTTTCCAAAAAGTCAAGTAGGGTCCACTCATGAGTTAGGTGTCAAAGATTATATTGGGGAGAAGTATTGTACTTCGTTTGTAAATCATTTTGCTTTCAGAGGCACTTCCCGTGTTAGTACAACAAAAGCAAGCCAATGTGAGGTGGGCGAGCGTGCTTCCTATTTCTGAGGAGTGTAATTTTCCTTTCTCTGGCTCAGCAGGATAGGGGCTGCACATGCTCCTAGAGACCCCCTCCATTCTTCCAAGGCGCCTCCTGTGATATGTTTATGTCTGGACGGAGGGGAAGGGGGGCCGCATTCAGCTGCCCACCACTGGTCTAGGTACTTAGAGAAAGGGTAAAGTCTACCAGTCAAGTGAGTGGTATTAGAGAACTTGGCATGCCTTAGTCAGAACACTCCCTCTATTTTTCAGCATCTTTTCTTGGTCACGCATTGAGGGCTATTGTTTCTCTGGTTCTTTGCACAGGAGATCTGGCTGCTCTGGAAAAGGCCTAAAACTTTGTGTGAGGTCCTTCTAATGGCTCACCACAGCCATAGAGAGATTCATTACACATAACAGAGGAGAAGCCAGTGAGTGCCTATTCTTCCTCTTCTAAGCCATTAAAGTGTATTAGTAAGGAGCATGAATAAAGAGTAAAGGAGTGTCTTTCAAATATGTCACTTCCAGAGGTATCAGCAGAGTTTGATATATTTCCACTCAGGGCAGAAGCAAGCTCTCACTGCAGAAGACTTCACAAACATTTCTGGAAAAACATTAAAATGGCTGAGTGGGAAAAGGAAAGAAAAGGAAATAGGTCACTTAGGCCCCAAGTGCAAACTTTATTTCTGACATCATTTTGCATGTATCTGGCTGGCGTCAAGTTTGGAAACTGGGAGGATGAGGTCATACATTCAACCCCACTGCTTCTCTCCATAGTTTTGACGATGAGCTCACAGACTGATGCTTTGGGTCACAGGATGGAATCCCTATAGTACCACATAGCGCTTTGTAAAATTTATGGCATCTAAAACATGTAGCAAAGACATGTGATAATTTGGTGAAGAATGGCTTCTGAGTAAGAAAACAGGATCTTTGGAGTCATGCTGAACCTCAACAGTAGAAAACCCATTATTCCTTGACTCAAGTTTATTTATGTTTTTTAGTTGCTACTACACAGCTCTTGGGAAATAGATCACTTTAACCTAAAGAGGGCCCTTTGAATAATGAAATCAAGCAAGAAATAAAGGATTGCTCAAAAAGAAATAAAAATTTTAAGGATCCAGGAGAAACTACTGTTGTCTGAGCTTTACATGGCCTCGGGCATTCATGGATATGTGCTGTTCCCTGAAACCCATGTAACAAGAGACATAGCAACAAATCTGATGACCTCAAAATGGGCTCCGTTTAAAAACACATCAATTCTTAATTTCAGTAAACTCACTTTTGTTCTCTTTTACCTTAAGCTAGTGAATAGATTTAGTGTTGTAATAATGGTACGTGTTGTGTCCTGCATGCTCACGATACTGACTTAAAAAATTTTAAATGAAGAACTATGATGTTTTGGATCATAAAAGCTGCTGGGTAACTGCAACTGTAACATTTTGGAGAGGAACTGGCAAAAAGGATCTTTGTACTCCAGATCTATCTCCCCGTATGAACCTTGAGTTATGCAGAAAATCTCCAGCCCCATTTTTAACAAAACCTATAGCCAATCTGAAACATGTCTAATTTTGGATAACTAAAACTACTAGATGGTTAATACTTCTGTTCTCAACCTGCTATCCTAAAATAAGGGTTCTTTTATTTCAAAAGATTATTTTAAAATTAGTTCTTGGCATTCTGAGATTTGCCATTTCTGAGTTTGTAGTTTTTAAGTAACTGCGACTTCTTTTTTCAAACTTTTCCTGCAATAAAATAAGATGCAATCAGGGGGCAACTGGAACTCCTCTCATTTTCCATCAGGAATAGGCCATGGTATTAATAGCTTTATTGTTCAATTATATGTAAAATCTGGAAGCCTTTTTGGCGTCTTTAGTACTAAATCATTATATAAACCTTAAACAGGGTGACTAGACATCCTATAATCACACGTTGGAATCTGGTGCCCTGCCTTCTGTCTAGCATTCACTATGAATTTATCATTTTCAAATATGGTATTACTAGTTATAGTTGTATTAGAATAAAGCTGGATGGGTTTGATAAACCTTCACTGTGTCTTTCCAGCTGGTGTCTTCTTGTAGCGTGTGGGATGTATATGCAGTGAACAGAATTCTCACTTTAACACACTGTTAAATTGGGAACATGATCCATGTTCTTTCTCAATCCTTTCCAGATGTACTCAATTAACCCCTCCCTTTTGCAAACCGCAAGTGGGGCTCTTACTGAGAAAATGAAGTGTTCTGGACATTGGTAATGGCGTGGATGGTGGTGGGAGAAGCAAGGTATGCTGTGGCCTGTGAGATGCATGAAGACACAAGTCAGCAGCCAGTTGGTAGAGTCAGTTGGAGTCCATTGGAAACATGGGAAATTATAATTTAGGTGTTCATGAAATATGTCAGGGAAATAAAGGCTGAAGTTGTGCAGTAGGGTATATCAATAACAATCTGAACACCCTTGCTTTGCTGGTTTTGTCAATAATTTTAAGGCATACTTCTATAACTGTTTCTTCTTATTTCATAATATATTTTTCCCCCAGTAAACCTTTTTGACAGCAACAAGCTAAATGAGAAATGAAAGTCCGTGTTTAGTTAAAATTAAGTACTGATTTTCTGTTTCCCAAGAAAGTGATAATAACTGTGTGATTTGCACAAAATATTTGTAAACATTTATCATCCATTATGAGTGTTGTCATGATTATCACTAACTGCAAGAGAACGGGAAGACACAAATCTGCTACAGAACAACAATGTACACTTCAAAAATTGGTAGTTATTAAAAAGAAATGCCCAAGGATGACAACTTAACATGAGTAGTAGCAGGACGTGTGCTTTTATTTTTATTACATGATTATTCATTTAGATCAAATGGTTGCTCTTCTAAATTTATTTTACACAGTTTAGACCCAGTGGTTTCCTGTGCAGGCATGAAAAGTGAAAGATAGCTGTTAGTTAAGTTGGACCTGTTATTAGAAGAATTTGGCAAACAATCGAAGGATACGACTTTTACATCAGTGTCATTACATGTCTCAAATAGAAAAATCAGTCAAATTAATTCCAATCATAGGTCAATATTTTCAATTTATGTAATCAAAATAAAGCTTCAAATATTCATTAAAAATAAGTTGAAATATCTGCAATTATTGCAAATTTTATCATAAATTTTAAAAATTTATTCTAAGTTTGGTTAAAATTTTCAACATTGGAGATAAAATTATTTGAATATAAATGTTGGTGTAGTGCTATATCATGATATAAAGAAAAAAACTTACTAAATTAAGAGACTGATCGAGATGAATCGTATTTGGAATTGATTGATTGTAATGCATACACAACTCACAGAAACCAGTATAATCTTTGATACCCTACCGATCGAAGTTGAAATCAAGACTTGTCAAAATTTACGAAAATTTGTATATATTACATGGGTAGAATAAATGAGCTACAACATATTTGTGAAGAAGCTAATGTTGAATTTAGGAGAGGCACTTTTTTTTTTTTTAATTTTTTTTCAACGTTTTTATTTATTTTTGGGACAGAGAGAGACAGAGCATGAACGAGGGAGGGGCAGAGAGAGAGGAAGACACAGAATCGGAAACAGGCTCCAGGCTCCGAGCCATCAGCCCAGAGCCTGACGCGGGGCTCGAACTCACGGACCGCGAGATCGTGACCTGGCTGAAGTCGGAAGCTTAACCGACTGAGCCACCCAGGAGCCCCAGGAGAGGCACTTTAACGTGATGGCGCGTGCTTTCTCTCCCTAGTGCCCATCATCAGTTCAATTGCAGAAATGTTGAATTTGAAGAACTACTTTATAAACTTATTACAACCTCCGTGTGCCCCCAGAATCGAAAACAAAAAGAAAAACAAAACAAAACAAAACAAAACCTTCTATTTTGTTCAAAATTACTTCGGGGGTGCCTGGGTGGCTCAGGCGGCTGAGCATCCAATTCTTGGTTCACCGGTTCGTGCCCCATGCCGGGCTTTGCTCTGACAGTGTGGAGCCTGCTTCGGATTTTCTGTTTCCCTCGCTCTCTGCCCCTCCCCCATTTGTGCTCTCTCTCTCTCTCAAAAATAAACATTAATTTTTTTTTCCTAATAACTCGGCAACCTTTGATCAAAGCATTTAACATACCAAATACTGAAAAAAAATTAATCTTTTGAGACTTTTGGCTAATTGCAATTGTTGAAAACATGGATCAGAAACAAGAGGATGGTTAAAATTATTACCACAGAAGCAGAGGAAGAACTGCATGTATCAAACAATGGAAGATGAAAAATGTTTCAATTTTCAAAGTAAACCATTTCAAGTTAAACACGGTTGTTTTGAATTTCTTGACTTACACGAAGATTTTTTTGTTAGCATTCCTGTCTTTAATTGGATAAATTTATATTCTAGGCCACAATGCAATAGAATTGAAGATGACTATGGTTTTGTAGCCGTATGCCTGGCAAAACATTGAAAAGAATAAAATTCTGTTTTATAAAAATATCAGAGAAAGGCCTTTTGGATGGAACAAAAAGACAGAATGTGTGAAAGTACTTTGGCTAAAATATTTACATGTTTCAAGATAAAAAAATAGAATTGAGAGTGTCTTTTATCAGCAGAATTTGCTCTGAGCTTTCCAGATACCTCAACATTTGTGGGTCTCTTATTTTCTCCGTTAAATTCTAACATTTAAAATAGAAGAAATCTAAATTAGGAGTGGAAGTTTGATGTCCATCGGTTATTCTCATTTCCTTGTTGGTCCTCTATTTCTCTCTGAAATATTTTTGAATTTCCTCTTTGTCTTTGATATTCTTTTTTTTTTTTTTAAGTTTATTTATTTATTTTGAAACAGAGAGAGAGAGAGCCCACAGAGCCGGGGAGGGACAGGGAGAAAGAGAGACAGAATGCCAAGTGGGCAGAGCCAGATGTGGGGCTTAAGGTCATGAACTGTGAGATCATGACCTGAGTCGAGATCAAAAATTGGGGTGGGGGTGGGGCTTAACCCACTACACCACCCAGGCGCCCGTCTTTGTCTTTGATATGCTTAAACTTCGCCATAATGTTTCCACAAGTTGTTTTTTTCCTGTTTGGCACTAGATAAACCCTTTCAACCTGATGTTTTTCATCTTCCTTTGAGTCTAGGAAATTTACTTTCATTATTTGTCAGATATTTCCTGCAATCTTTTTATTTTTCTTTCCTTTAAGGAATCTATCTTGTGGATATTGACACTTTTGTTTCTATATTCTATATCTCCTAGCTTCCCGTTTTGTTTTAGCTCTTTATCATTTTCTTGTGATTTTGGGGATAGTACTGTACATTCTGATGCAATATTCTTTTTTTTTTTTCATGGAATTTATGTGACTCTCAAACTCATTTATTGTATCACTTATTTCAACTGTTATTTTGTTCATGTCTAATGTTTTCTCTCAACTTTTAAATATTTGCTGTGCATATAAAGGTGAATAGTAGAGGGGCGCCTGGGTGGCTCCAGCGGCTAAACGCCGACTTCGGCTCAAGTCATTATCTCCCCGTTTGTGAGTTCTAGCCCCGCGTCGGGCTCTTTGCTGACAGCTCAGAGCCTGGAGCCTGCTTGGGATTCTGTGTCTCCCTCTCTCTCTGCTCCTTCCCCACTCGTGTTCTGTGTCTCTCTGTCTCTCCAAAATAAATAAACACTAAAAAAAATTAAAGGTGAACGGCATATACTACTTTTCTAAAAGATTACATGCTTAGATTAAAGCCAGTTTTCAACAAACACACAGAGGTCTGATTTAGTACTTTAATCCCTAATTCTTAATTCACTTTGTTTTATCTATTACTCCTCCAATATTTCAGGCTTGAATGAAATCCTTCTTTTACTAGGTGCAGGGGTTTGAATTATGTCCCCTCAAAAGATACATTCAAGTGTTAGTCCCTCGTACCTGGGATTGAGGCCTTATTTGGAAATAAGTCTTTTCCAATGTGTTAGGGGAGGCCATCCAGAGAACATGACCTCCAGTTGACCCGTGAGCTGGAACCTGGCGATCAGAGGCTGTGAAATGTGCATTTTGCTGGGCTTCCCTGCTGCCAGAAGCCGTTTCAAGGACACAGCCTCGAGACAGCAATGTGGTGTTGAGATCATCTGGACAGTTTATGTTAAGGCCTCTGTATAAACTTTTAAGATTTGGTGGGTGGGTACAGAGATCTCATCTCGCAGCTGCCCAAGGCAAGCTTCATATACAAATTCTCTTGCTTATTAAACCCAGCCCTAGCAGTCTGGAGTGGCCTGCCTCTTTCTTTGGTCTCTCTCTGACCTCAGGATATGGGGCCTGATTTCAGATTATACCTGAAAAGCTTCTTGAACCAACAATATGTGATCAAGTTAAGCTCATCCCGGATTAGCACAGTGCCTAAAACTGAGGACTGATATCTTCATAAGAGAAGAGGAAGGGAGATTTGGATGCAGAGATGCAAAGGAATGAGGCCATGGGGACATGGAGGCAGACATGGAATGAGACACCTACAAGCCAGGGATTGCCATAAACCACCAGAAACTAGGAAGGAGGCAAGATTCTTCCCTAAACCCTTCAGTGGGAATACGATCCTACCAACGCCTACCAATCTTACTTCCAGCTCCAGAGCTCTGAGAGAACAAATGTTTGTTGTTTTAAGCCACCCATTTTGTTGTAATTTGTTATGGCAGCCTTAGAGAACTGATACACTATGGAAGGTGTTTCCAAGATTTTATTTTTAAGTCATCTCTACACCCAACGTGGGGCTCGAACTCACAACCCCAAGATTAAGTGTTGCATGCCTGACAGACTGGGCCAGCCAGGCTGCTCTGGAAGATATTTTTAATAGTTTGAAGCCCTTCCAAGCCAAACACAGTTCGTGAATCTCAGCAGCGTTTCAGATAACATTACTCCCCCAGACTGTTCATTTCTCTATGGAGAGGAACTTGACAACCCGCTTAAATCTGACCAAAATACAGACTTTGGTTTACATTAAAATTCCTTCACACCCCAAATTTCTCCCAGATTAGTGCTTATTTTGGTTTTGTTTTTAAGTGTCCTCTGACTTTCATAACTTTGCTGACACTGTATCTAAAGGAAGAAGTAGAAAGAAACTAGTGAGGTTTTTGGGCAAAACACGGGCAGTGGGAGGAACCTCCCTGAGTGTTGATTCCTGTGGATGCCCTTAGCATCCAGCTCTCCTGTACAGGTGGTAAAAAGCCATTGTTTGAATTGAATTTAAAGTCAGTAGGAGGACGCCTGGAGGCTCAGGAGGTTAAGCATCCGACTCGGGCTCAGGTCATGATTTCACGGTTTATGAGTTCGAGCCCCACATCAGCTCTATGCTGAGAGCTCAGAGCCTGGAGCCTGCTTCAGATTCTGTTACCCCCTCTCCCTACCCCTCTCCCCTACACTCTCTCTCACAAAAATAAACATTTAAAAAAAATTTTTTTTAATGAAGTCAGTAGGGAGTCTTTATATTCATGAGAGTGTAAAACTAGATGAGTGTCTTTTGTAAGGACCTGAGAATGGTTTTCCACTTTCAAACTTCATTCTGCAATAAGAATTTGTGTTCTTCATAATGCTTACCGCATAGCCCCTTCGCCATCCACAAACCAGATTGGATCCATGTTTCTTTTTGCTGCACTATGGAGATAGTTGCACAACCATCAGCTGTAATAGCAGCACTTCATAATAACTTGAGTGATTTCATGATTTGCCACGATTTTTCACACATATCACTTGCTCTCTGAAATAATCATGGGCTATTTATCATATGCTATTATTACTTACCCCTATCTGTGTGTGGAAACCAAGACTCGGCAAGATTTAGATATGTAACCAGTCACAGAACCCAGTTTCGAGGCCCTCTCCAGTAGAGTCTTTCAACAACATTTTAAGAACTGTGAGACGGGCGCCTGGGTGGCGCAGTCGGTTAAGCGTCCGACTTCAGCCAGGTCATGATCTTGCGGTCCGTGAGTTCGAGCCCCGCGTCAGGCTCTGGGCTGATGGCTCAGAGCTTGGAGCCTGCGTCCGATTCTGTGTCTCCCTCTCTCTCTGCCCCTCCCCCGTTCATGCTCTGTCTCTCTCTGTTCCAAAAATAAATAAACGTTGGAAAAAAAAAACTGTGAGATACTGAGAATGTCGTCTTCAGCCTTTTGCCACATTTCAGGTATGTGCCACGTGCCCTGGTTAAGGCAGAGAATATTTTTTTGTCTTTCAGGCTCAAAGCCTATCCTTTTGGTTTTGTATTATGGAGAGAGGAGACTACACTGTCAGTGGGCTGAGGAAACTCGGAGTGGGTCATGGGGCAGGGAATGTTTTGCAGAAAATGGAAAGTAATATGTTCAAATTTCTTTGGTGGGACAATCTCTTTGGCAGTGATGGATGAGAGAGATTTAAAAGATGTCTTATTTTAGTGGCATTCTTGATAATTTAGATGAGCTGCTTATGTAACTTTAAAGAAATTCAAGAGATAAGAAAGAGCAGTGGGTAGAAATGTGGGTTCAGCCCTTATTTTTTTATTAGTGTTTATTTTTGAGAGAGAGAGAGAGAGACAGAGCCTAAGTGGGGGAGGGGCAGAGAGAGAGGGAGACACAGAATCTGAAGCAGGTTCCAGGCTCTGAGCTGTCAGCACACAGTCCGACGCAGGGCTTGAACCCACAAACCATAAAATCATGACCTGAGCTGCAGTTGGATGCTTAACTGACTGAGCCAACCAGGTGCCCCAGCCCTTATTTTGAAAAATGTTCTCCATTGAGATAAATGCCCATACTCCATTCCCACTGAAAACACCAGCTACACATTAGAGCCCAACTGTTTGGACTTCTTAAGATTATGGCATGGTTCTGAAATACTTTGCTATATCCTAGGAAAATTCAGTTAAAAAATGGCTTTCCATTTGAATTTTATATAGATTAAAAATACTTTCATACTTCCAATTTTTTTAGATGTTCTGTTCCAAATAATTTTCTTATGCTAAAATTCGCACCTAAAACCTTGCTATTATCATCTTTTTTAGTCACGTTCAGACCGGTAATGAGGAAAATGACAAAAACAGCATCAATATCACATGAACTGATGTAATGAGAATGTGCATGATAGATGAACCAGAGGGAGGGGATCTGGCAATATTTTACTTTCCGTGGATCTCACCAACCTTGCATACTATAGCCCAGAATATGTCTGCTCACTGGATTATTTTGTGTTTGTGTCCATTCTGCACAATTTTTCATGTCAATGCATTTTTATTATGTGCCTTATAGAATAATTTTCAATGAGATTGAATTTGCTAAGGCCTACTGTCACTTTTCCTGAAGAACATATATATATTTGGAACTGTGAAAGTGTTAACCGAGCCCTTGCTGTTAGAGCACATTGCCAGTCATATACCTATGTAATGAGATCTTGGCCAGGATTACCATTCCAGGATTATATTGTACCAAAAAGGAAGATGATGAAATAGGTGGGAGTTTTTGTCTATATCACACTGAGGACTTCATTCAGGGAAAAGTCCAAAATCTTCATCTTTTTTTGGATTCAGAAAAGATCAAGTGGTTAGGCTGTCACATCAGACACATTAATTTGCTGCTTATGTGAAGTTTGATAAGGAAGAGAATGTAGCAGAAAAGACTTGTGTAAAAAGATATCTTTAGATATGGTACATGTGTTTGATAAACTCAAAAAATGTATAGAACAAAACATTTATTTTTCATTAACATCGTCTGCCAAATGGTATTACTTTGATGCAAACAGATTTAATTTTTTTTCATTCAATGACCATTATTTAGTGACTAGTCTTATCTATTGACAAGTTTAATTTTATTTATATATAATGCACTGCAAACTAGGAAGATGGGCTCATTTTTCATAGCCGCCCCTACCTGAATTCCCTGCAAATCACTGAAAAAATGCAATTTAAAACATTCTCTCATGTTTTAATGGTTAAATATACAAGTATCTTAAGCTGGTAATAAAAAAAAATCTACTTGAGTTGATTTAGTAAATATGAAATATTTATGAAATAAATGTGTTCCTGACATTGGTCAAATAATATGCTATCTCTTAAAAAATACTAAAAATATCTGTTCATTGGATAATATTCATAGGTAAATACCATTGTCGATATTCAAAGGGAAATTTTAATGAAGTTTCTTTATAAATACCCCTTTAGTTTTATAATTCATTATTTTTATAGAACAATTTCATAACGAATGTACATTTTATAAACAATGTATTAAAGACTATAATTCTGTCCACTTTGACCTGAGGAAAACGTACTGTATAAATTTGTATTTTCTTCAATCTTACTCTCCTAACTATCCCCAGAATTTCTTCAGTTCTGGGCTTGCATGAGCCTTGGAGAGAGGGTCTGGATTCTGGGTATTGCCTTATCACACACAACCCATTTGCAGAATGGCAGAGAAAAAGGAAGCCATGATCTCTGCAAGCACTCATCAAGAGCAACATGAGAGGTCTGAAAAGAACTCACCTCAGGACCATTTGTGTCTTTATTAGAATTGTATAGGAAAAAAAAAGTAGAGGTGAACATCAGACTCTATAAAAGCTATTCTCCCCTTGGTATTAGTTATGACATTTCATTTCCAGGAGGCTCCATACAATGTAGTGGTTAAGAGCATGAACTTTGGGATCAGATAGCTCAAGGTGTGCATCTGACACTTACAGGTGTTTGACTCTGGGGGGATCTGCTTAACTTCCCTTTAGCCTTCATTTCCTCACCTGTACTAGTGCCCTGTAATAATACCTACCTTCTAGAGTTGTTCTGAGAGTGAATTATACACTAAATGCTAAAACTTCTGGCACCATAAGAACTGAGTAAGAGTGTTGGGTTGCTGTTGCTTTGTTACCATTATCATCCATGGAAAAATATAGGAGAAACCATAGGAAAATATAGGAGAAAACAGAGTCCTTACCCTGCCAGGACTAGAAAACTTTGATCACTGGCAGAGAAGGGCATTTCACCATTTGTTATGAATCACAGTCCCTTGTTACTCAAATATATGCTACTTATGTAATTCATATTACATAGTATAAGACAGTATTGGAACAATGAAAAGTCTAGAGGGGAGTCAACCTGCCTGAAGCATACAGTTTTCAAATTTTCCACATCAGTTCAAAGTAGCACATGTCAGAGTGAGCAATATTCAGATGCATGGAGGTGGTTATTGGCTTGTGTTAAGAAACTTGTTTCTGTAGGTTTCTATAGAGTGAATTATTTCTAAGAAGACACCTTTACCATTTAGGTGGTCTTCCTCTAGTCTAAATTTTCAGTGTATCTGATTTATTTTAGATTAGCAGATACAGTGCTTCACTTTATTTTAGCTTTTTATTGCATTTTTAAGGATCAGTATAATGGGGAAAAAACTGGAGAGAGTCTGTTAAAAATATTTTAGATATCCATAAACCCTAATCATTCAATATCCATATCCTATTATGATTTGAGTATCTCTATATGAGGTCATTTTGGCTAATGATTTTATGTCCCAAGTTTCATCATCTCTACTCTGGTAAGGTGATGAAAAGGTCAAGGAAAAATATATAACTTTTGAGGAATAGGGGCATTTAAGATAAAGGGTCTCTATTAAATGGTGACTTTAAAAAATATGGCTCCGGAAAAAATAGATCTGCTCTTGCTATTCAGCAATTCCAATTTCATTTTTGAGAAAAGAAGAAAGGTTATGGAAAAGTACTGTACATGACATTGTATTTTTTTGTATTATGCTCACTGTCTTAATGCATTACCATTAGGTGATTTAGATTTCTTAGGAAAACTATCTGGTTTTGCCTAATATTCATTGGTGTAATTGATTTAATATAAAAGATCTGCGTTCTTTCCTTGTGTTCTTTCCAGAATTATTTTTATAGAAATAATCTTCAGGACTGCTGTTCTTATGCCCATCACAAGACCGTATGATGAGCAATGAGAGTTGGAAGATTCATCTTTGAGATTAAGTCTTTTTGTTTAATAAGAAGGGTTTTGCATGTCTAGAAATCTGGCTGAAAACCCAATGCAGGATTTGAAGTGTGTCTGATAGGGTTTACCTGGTCTTTCTGGTCCACTGTTTATCATACCTGTTACATACATTATTCAAATCTCTTTTGAAGGAGAACATTGATTAATTTTTTCTTAACTTACATCATTATCATGGCACTGGTTGTCAAAATTGTAGATTCAGTGAATGGACATAAGTCACTTTCCAAGTATACAAGTAAGCAGTTATATGTTCATATCGGATGAAGGTTTTAAAGTTAGGCCATTGGCACTGAATTGTCTAATAATAACAGCACTTACAGAAATATGCATGCGAATACAAATATGCATTCATAAATATGTATATGAATTTTGTTTGCTTTTTAAACTGAAGTATTGTACATGGTAATTTCCGGCATAGTGCTCTGTCTTCTAGATCAGTAGTGTTCAAATGTTTTGGAAATGCATTTCGTTGGTAAACTTTTTAAAGCAAATATCCTTTCTCTTCGCATTTATTTTGTCAATTACACTACTACAGTAGTGTGGATATTATCAACTATACAGAAAAATAAAAACTTAACAAAATTTATTTCATTTTATTGACACTCCATAAAACTCTCACTTTTTGCTCTGGGTGATCTGAAAATTTAGAAAAATCTCAGTTTTATACTTTATGATAAAATGTTTCAAAGGTCTGGATCTCAGCTCAATTTATTTTGATATTTGCCTTTAATGGCTTTTATACTATATATAGCTAATGATCTACTTTTATTCTCTCTTCCTTCAAATCTCCCCTCAGTGCTTCTAGTAGGCACAAATGTATTTGACTAGTATTCCAAACCTTAACCTCAAAGTAATATGGAGAATGTAATTCTTTGCATATTGGGTTTTGCAGTACAATTCAATACACTTGAGAAATAATCTTGGGGGTATTGGACACTGCAGCTCACTGTGAGACAGTGTTGGGCCAAAACTCTACCTTTTTTTGTTTCCAGCTAGTTTCAATGATGCTTATACAAAATGAGTTTGAGTTACTAGAAATTCCTCAGATAATGAAAAGGAAGAATCCAAAGGCTTAGGCAGATAAGAATTTTTAATTGAGTTTTGCTTAATTTTTAATTGAGTTTAAATGAGTTTGACTTTCACCTTCTGCTTTACCATGTACCCAGAAAGGGCCCCAATGACACTTCCCTAACCAAGGACTAAAATATGTATTAGCTATGTAAAAACAAATATTTTTGTAAAATTCTCAGACATTTTGACAAACGTCTCCGATAGGCTCAAGTACAAGCTTCAGAAGATCCTGGCTTTGAAACAGGTTCTCTGACTTAAAGTTTGATGGCATTTCCATGTGGCAGAGTACCAGCCACAGTAATTAATCACCAGGAAACGGTTGTCTGTTACTGAAAGAAATAGTAGGTAGGCTAGTACAGTAATCACAATAGTTTGGCCTGTAAAGATCTTTGTTGGTGGTTAATTGATCATGGGATCCCTGGGACTCTAAAACATGTGTAGGCTTGTAAAGCCTTGCTTGATTTATGAGACCCCAAACAAACAAAAAAACAAATGTAAAACTAGAAATGAAGGTGTGATTCGGGGCATATTAGTGATGGTCATGGTCACTTGATACCCAGATATGAATTAATTCACAAATGCTTGTGGACAGATCCTAAGACTTGGAAATAATTATATATTGTATAAGTTTTCTTTTATGCATTCTCAAAGAGATCTATAGCTACTTGCTAAAAAAGAAAAGAAAAAAAGAAAAGAAAAGAAAAAAACCCTCTGAATTGGGGAAATAAATATCAAGAAACTGTGGGGATTATTGATCACTGATTTTGAATTATGTGAATCCTTTAAGACACAGAAAGCCACCAGGGAGGCTTTTAGTGGGTCAGGGGTTAAGTGGAGTTTGGACCAAAGCCTGTCTCACAGTGGGTCCCAATGTCCATGTACGTTGTTATTCCATAGTTATTTCTTTGGTTCCTGAAGGAATCGTTGTAAAGACAAACTTGGCTGCTGGCAAATTCCCCAGCATAACTCTGACAAAAGGATCGAAGGCAACTGGGGGGCAGGGGGCAAACATAAGACTATTATAAATGTCTAATATAAGCAGTACTGCATCCCAAGGTGAACTTCAACAGACATTAGCACCCCATCCAAAGATGTAAAATACTCAGAGATTATTTTACTCAGAGTCTATTTTATTTCCAAACAAGTCACCTCTTTCTCCATGGAGAAGATGAAAGGTTCTAGGAGACTATTATAAACCAATCAGGTGGTGATTGAAATTATACCTATTGTTCTAGGTGAAGTCTTTCTGGTAAAATAAATCATCACTACCCAACATCTGCTATGCAACTATTTTTCTGGAAAACGGTTTTCTGAAACTATTCTAATAAACAGAGAATTTCAGAAGTAATCCACTTTCACCCAAAAGGCATAGCAGTACACGTTGGCCATTTTACCTCAGAACAATGCAACTCTTCCACTGACTACTGTAATTTAAGCCATGATCATCTCATCAGTCCACCCTACTCTGGTCCCCTATATTAATAATATCTTGAATTAGTACATGCCCTTGATATCTGGCTTGGAAGATTGTATTTTCCCAAAAAGTCTGCAGCAATATCTCCAGCCCCACCTACTTTTCTTCCAATGGGATTCTGACGCTCTTCCCACTTAGAGATGGGATCTATGTTCCCTTCCCTGAAGCTGGGTGGGATTTTCTAGCTGCTTCAACCAGAAGTGGTGCCAGGTGTCCTATTAGGCTAGGTCATAAAATATGAAATGATTTCCATTCTACTCAGTAGAATAAAATGCCTTCACCTTCAATATAACCTGAAGACCTCTGTGCTACAAGGCAATGGAGAGATAATACAGACAGTGGGCTGCATGAAGAGAGAGTTGCCTGGCCCTCCTCCAGCTGCTTCACTACCCAATCTGTTCCAATTCTAGCCAGAATCAAACTGCAACTACATGAGAGATCCTGAGCCAGAACTGCCCAGCCAAACTTTTCTCACATTTGTGACTCACCAAAAGCTTGAAAAATAATGAAATGATTGTTGTTGTTTGAAGTCACGGAGTTTTGGAGTGATTTGTTACATAACAATAGGCTCTAACGCCTGGGAAGATATATTCCTGTCCAGGGTGGAATATAAACCCAATGAAAATTTATGTGCCTGTCATCTCAGAGAAATTTCTGGTTACTCCTGTAATACATGTAGGACATGTTAGGATATTACATCCAAAGTGAAAGACAAGTTTGCAAAACTCCCACCACTTAAGGAAGGAACTTTGGGGATTTTGAAAGCAACAATTTATCACATTTGGGAGCAACTAAACCAGGCTGCGTTGTAAGCAGCTTTACTCCTTGGACGCTATATCATGGCGAATCTAACATTGTTCGAAATTCACTATGATAGATTGGGATACTCTAGGGATCTTATGGGAAGACCCATTAGGAGAATCACAGTGCAAGTCCCTTGAGTTTTGGAGCAGAACTGTACTTTTCTAAGAAAATATTTGTTCTTTTTTACAGAAAAAAAATCTTGGTTTGCTGTTGGGCCCTAGAGATACCAAGTGACCATGCAAATTGAGTTTCTATCATAAGCAAGGTATTATATGACCCACTGAGCCATAAATGTGGGTAGCTGATCATCATCAATTGTAAAATTAAGTTTGAGTAGGTGTTGAGGGCACCAGTATGTTGCAAGATCCAGTGGTTCATAGTGTTGGTGCCTCTATTTTTGCTTCATTACTCACCTCTCCCTCACTCTAAACCTATGACCACATGGGAACTGAGGAGAATATTCAAGCCTGTTTTAGAGATAGTTCCATGCAATATGTTAAAATCAGTCCAAAGTGGGATACTGAGGTTTTTTTATTTAAAAAAATTTTTAATGTTTATTTACTTTTGAGAGAGAGAGAGAGACAGAGACAGAAGCATGAGCAGGGGGGCAGAGGCAGAAAAGAGATACAGAATCTGAAGCAGGCTTTGGGCTCTGAGCTGTCAGCACAGAGCCCAATGCAGGGCTC
The DNA here is from genome assembly GCF_018350175.1 of Felis catus. Lineage (NCBI taxonomy): Eukaryota > Metazoa > Chordata > Mammalia > Carnivora > Felidae > Felis > Felis catus. Next base: position 13,458,689 of record NC_058368.1, on the reverse strand, counting down.
AAACTCACAGACCATGAGATCGTGACCTGAGCTGAAGTCAGAGGCTTAACCGACTGAACCACCCAGGTGCCCCAGGGATATTGCAGTTTTTTACGTTATTTTAGGAACATCCCCCAAGAATGCCTAAGAAGGGAAATTCTCCCAGTGGTTGGAATTTCAAGTGATAACGTCTATTTGTCCACTTTGCTTAGAAAGGGAGATGGCCAGAGATGTGGAGATATATAGATTCATGGAAAGTTATTAGTGATTCTGTGGGATGGCCTGAAATATGTAAGAAAGAAGACTGAAAGACTGGTGATAAGGAGGCCTAAAAAAAAGTCAGAGGAAGTCTCGGAAGTGACCTAGAGTGTGAAAGTGCTCATGTTCCATGTGAATTCTCTATGAAGGTATTCCAAGGAGCCCTTGAGACCATTTCAGATGGTCTACAAATTCAAAACTACATCAAAATAAGATGGGCATTTCCAGTTTTCACTTACGATCTTTCATGAGTGTAGGGTGGAATTTTCCAGAAGCTACATGATATGTTATATTTCAACAAATTGACTATAAAATCATACAGGAGACCCCAGCTGTCATCTGGTAGGCTAGATATTAAGAAGACTTGCAAAAATGTAAAATAATGCCATGCTTGCCAGTTGCTACTTTAGTTTTCACAAAAATGTTATTTGTGTTTATACACAATGATATTACCGTTACTTTGAAATGAATTAAATATACTGCAAAATTCCTCAATTTTAATTTCTAATATATATCATTCATACAAATAAAACTCTTTGAAATTCACAATAGTTTTTTGGGGGTAATGAAAGGGTTCTGAGACCAAAGTTTTAAGAATCACTCTCTTAGTCTATCACTTGCTTTGTTATATGTTCTCACACTTTCTCATCCACTTTCCTAAGCATTTGTCCACTGAATCACATTCTACTAAATTCTAACCACTTCTCCAGCATATCAAGGCCATTTGAATCTGGATCTTTATGACTCGAGCTTCACTATTTCTCTTTGTCCCATTTGGTCACTCTATAAAACAATCCCTATTTTACTTGATAGCATCTTGATGAAAATATCTTATTACCCTTGACACAGGTCGATTATGGCTGCAAATCCACTGACAATTATTCTTCATCATGGTTCACCAAGTGGTGAACCATCAATCCCACACATCTGTGGTCTAGACCACATTTACCCACTTTGTTACTGATCTGGTCTTCTGAGACAAAATCAAAACCCACAGCAAAGTCATATTGGCTACATTAGATTGCAATCTTTTAATACTTCAGGTTTTTCCTTCTAGTCTACAAGGTTCCTGGAAGGACTCCCACTCCAAATTCTTTCTTTTCTGTGCTGGGTAGCAGCTGGAACATGTATCAAGTTCTTTTACCCTTCCAGCTGCTGCTTTCTGCTGGACCCTCTACAGTCTCCTTTGGGCACATCCAGTTCGGAGGTCAGCAAACTGTTCACCAGTAATTTGTAAATGGGTTTTGGGTGATCTGTCTCCTAGCCTTCTAGCTGTCGCCTTTCCAGGATTTCCCCCTTAATTTCAAGAGGAAATTTATAATTGAAGCACTTCATGAGAACACTACTTTCTACTAGAGTTCTAACCATCTGTGCCTCACAGGGAAGGGAGTGTCCTTGGGAGAGAAGTTGTATAAATGTGGCTCTCGCTCAGTGCAGTTCCTTTTGTCATGTCCCCTTCCTCCCACCTGCAGTCTACATCTGCTTTAGAGACTCTCTGTGTCATGAAATGTTTTTTGGGTTTTTTTTTAACAGAATTTATAATAATTATCTGTATGGAGGTTAGTTCATTACAAGATAAGCCACCAGTATCAGAAGACCATTTAATTTAAAACCAGCATTTTTTTTTTGCAGTTTTTAAGAGTAGTTTTTAAAAGTTTTAACAGTAGTATAAATTTATTTATATATCAAATTCCCTAGACTAAGAGAACAAATGAATAAAAGGTACTGCGTTTTAAAATTTATAATCAAATGGAAATTGTAACTTCAAGTCACTATTAATCTGGGGCTCCTGGGTGGCTCAGTCAGGCTTCGGCTCAGGTCATGATCTCGTGCTCTTTGAGTTTGAGCCCTGCGTGGGGCTCTGACCTGACAGCTCAGAGCCTAGAGCCTGCTCCAGATTCTGTGTCTGCCTCTCTGTCTCTGCCCCTCCCCCACTCGCACTCTGTCCTTCATTCTCAAAAAAAAAAAAAAAAACCATTAAAGTCATTAGTAATCATTTTGCTAACTCCCTCTTATACACACACACACACACACACACACACACACACACATGCACACACATACATACATGTTCTTATCTTGAAGACAGTTATCTATTTCTATGAGGATTCTATTGGATAATTAATAATGGATAGTGCTTCTTGTGGGAAAGTAAGTAATTGTTTAAGGGAATTCCAACTCTTTATTCTGAGCACACAAGCTGCTTTTAACACTGTGATAGTTTGATTTCGTGCGTCAACTCATCTAGGCTATGGTGTCCAGTGCTTGGTCAAACACCAATACAGATGTTGCTATAAAGATGGTTTTTTTTAATTTTTTTTTCAACGTTTATTTATTTTTGGGACAGAGAGAGACAGAGCATGAATGGGGGAGGGGCAGAGAGAGAGGGAGACACAGAATCGGAAACAGGCTCCAGGCTCTGAGCCATCAGCCCAGAGCCTGACGCAGGGCTCGAACTCACGGACCACGAGATCGTGACCTGGCTGAAGTCGGACGCTTAACCGACTGCGCCACCCAGGCGCCCCTAAAGATGTTTTTTAAGTGTGATTAGCATTTACAATCAGAAAGCTTTTAGTAAAGCAGATTACCCTCCATATAGTGGGTGGGCCTCACCCAAACAGTTGAAGGCCTTACGAGCAAGTCTGAGGTTTTAGGAAGAAAAATTTTTGTATTAAAACTGCAACATAGAAACTCTACCTGAGTTTTCAGCTTGATGGTCTGCCCTAAAGATTTCAAACTCAAAGCTGCAACATCAACTCTAAAATGAAATCTGTAGCTAGCTGGCCTGACCTAACCAGTTTTAGACTTGCCAGTCTCCAAAGTCCCGTAAGCCAGTTCCTTAAAATCTCTCTCTATATATACAGTTGACCCTTGAACAACTTGGGGGTGAGGAGTGCCAACCCCCTGTACCGTCAAAAATCTGTGTATAACTTTCGAGTCCCTCAAAACTTAAGTAATAAGAGACTGCTACTGACCAGCTTTACTGATAACCTAAGCAGATGATTTACACGTATTTTATATGTTATCTGTATTATATACTGTTTTCTTACAATAAAGGAAGCTAGAGAAAAGAAAATCAGAAGGAAAAGAAAATACATTTACAGTACTGTACAAAATCCACATATAAGTGATCTATGCAGTTCGAACCTGTATTGTTCAAGGGTCAGCTGTATATCATGTTGTTTGTTTCCTTGGATAACTCTGACACAAGAATACTTAGCAACTTGTATTATTTTTCAGAAACTGATATGTTATGCTCGTTTTTGCCAAATTTTAAAATGTTTCATCCGGATTTCTAGAATGCCTTTCAACTTGTATTGGCTCTGTGATTACCTTTGGTGAATGTTCTCACATTGTGAACCTTTTTTTTTTTTTTTCAACGTTTATTTATTTTTGGGACAGAGAGAGACAGAGCATGAACGGGGGAGGGGCAGAGAGAGAGGGAGACACAGAATCGGAAACAGGCTCCAGGCTCCCAGCCATCAGCCCAGAGCCCGACGGGGGGCTCCAACTCACGGACCGCAAGATCATGACCTGGCTGAAGTCGGACGCTTAACCGACTGCGCCACCCAGGCGCCTCACATTGTGAACCTTTGAGAGAATTAAGATAAACGGAAGGATTTAAAGAATACTTTTTTGTTACTTAGCAATTAAATAATTTTATATTAAAAGGACAATTTCAAGATATAAAAGGAATTAATGAATTTAACATTAATTTCCACGAGTCAAAGGAAACACACCAACGTTACCCTTACAAAAATATTCTAAATTATCCATGAACCAGTTTGATTGTTTGTTCTGAAGTTTAAAAAAATGTGTTCAGAAAGGCTGAAATGATTGTATGCTAATTTGAAGAGCTGGGTTGTACAAGACAGGACTTGGAAATTCCCTTTTTTGATGTCCTGCAGGAGTTAGATTCCATTCTGTGTGCCTTGTTCTTCAAACCTCTGACTTCAGACTGTCGTTGAGCAGGAATATGGCTTGTGGTTTTCCTCAAGTCATTCTTGGGCTCCAGACAAGGTGCTGGACCTTTGAGCAAACAGGTTCTAGCAATAATAGCTAGGGAAAGACAAAGCTGTGAGTGACAAGGGTGATTCACACGTGTCATCTCCCCACTCTGTCTTCTCCATTTTGTTACCTTTCATCCCAGATCCAACATCTCCTTCAACCCCAGTCAGTTTGCCTTTAAAAAGCAGACAAAATAGAAATCAAAGAAGGTGACTTGGATTCAATTTTCTGTCATTTCCTTTTCTTGTTTTACCAAGCTTTTCTTTTTTATTTATAAGATATAAAGTTGTTGAATTATTCACAAGAAACAACGAGATTTTGAATTTAAGCCTGGAGTTCAATAATACCGGTGGCATTGTGTCTCATGCTTAAATGTATGGTAGAAAGAGAAAACTCCCATTAACTCAAAATGACTGATCTGACCATACCAACTCATATGACTGTAGCGTGTGGCCGAATTTCACATTGACTTCCAGTCTGGGCTGATAACACTTGGTCTTTTTACCACCGAGTATTCATTTCATAGGTATTGCACAGATCGTTGCTTATAGGTAAATTTAAGTAAGGCATGTGAGTTTATGTCTGTGCATGAAAACCAAGAAAAGTGAAATAGAGCCTTTCACCTTTTTAAAAAATTACATTAAATTACATTAAATTACATTAAATTACATTAAATTAAATTAAATTAAATTAAATTTTATTTTATTTTGGGGCACCTGGGTGGCTCAATCTGTTGAGCATCCGACTTCCGCTCAGGTCATGATCTCATGAATTGTGAGTTCGAGCCCTGCATCAGGCTCTGTGCTGATAGCTCGGAGCCTGGAGCCTGCTTCAGATTCTGTGTCTCTCTCTCTCTCTGCCCCTAACCCACTCACATTCTGTCTCTCTCCCTCTCAAAAATAAATAAACATTTAAAAATGTGTTTTTTAATGTTTATTTTATTTATTTTGAGAGAGAGGGCATGTGAGCAGAGGAGGGGCAGAGAGAGAGAGACAGAGAGACAGAGAGACAGAGAGACAGAGAGAGACAGAGAGAGAACCTTAAGCCCAGCAGTGCAGATCCAATGCCGGACTCCATCTCATGACTGAGATCATGACCTGAGCTGAAATCAAGAGTCGGATACTTAACTGACTGAGCCACCCTGACTGAGCATCCCAAAACTTACTACCTTTTCAAGAGAGGTTCTACACTATTTGAATTTGAGGATCCCTCCAATGCATTTCTTGAGAAGAGAATATTCATTTATTAGTAGGCAGACTACCCCACAAGCATATACATAAAGCCCATGGACTCTCTGTGCTCGGGCATGGAGTGGAGGCATTGTGGCCTGTCTGCTGAGAAATGGGGGCACAGCATTCCTCTTGGGAACAATAGTCCCAACGGCTATTACCTGAGATGTTCCCTCCGTTGTGTTTCTCTGGAAGAGACAGGGCATTCTGATCTTTTATTTCCTATCAAAGGTGGAAAGATTGAGAGTCATTCTTTACTGCTTGAATGGAGAATTGCACAAATGTTTCTTTGCCAGGGAAAAGCAAGCAGAAAATGAGCACAGCTGGGCCACACTTGCCCAGAGTGCAAAGTGGGCTATGGGGAGGCCAGGAAGCCTTTGGAAAACAGCCACATGTGCAGCACCACTAATCACAATCCAAGGGTAATTATGGCTGGGTTTTCTGAAGCTGGAGAATGTATTTTACCTGTTTCCTGTTTTTCAACAGCCTGTCTGCTTCTTCACAGAAGTTAATTCACCGGAGTCACCACTAAAAGTACAATAAAGCTTTCAAGAAATCTGAGATCAGGTCTATTTATGGCTTGTTAAGCAGTAAGGATTTTTCTGTGTTCATGTGAAGGCATGCTTTCCGTTGATGGCCATTTTATAAGACGAGTCTTATGCCGAATGACACGAAGCAAGGGAAAAGGCTGTTGGCTTTTCATCTGTCATTTCCTAGCACATCCCCAGGGTCTAGGTGCAAGACTTAAGAAGGGCCAGCTCCCCACTGTGGAAGCTGACACATTATGACTCCAGTGCTGGTAGGACACAGGCTATTTGGGGTTATGGAAACTGGAGCACTGAGGACTGGTTCTCCACATTCTAAAGCAATGCTCCCACAGCACCTTCTTTAAGGGCTGAAGGTGGTGGACATCAACAAGTAGGGTACAGCAGAAAACCCTGAGGGAAATCATCATGAGCACTTTCAAAGTACTCCAGACATTCTCCGATTACTTGGGGAAGTCTTTGCAGATGGCCTATAGTTATATAGGGGAGCCTGTAATCATGTAGGCCAGCAGACTCTATGGATTCATGTCAGTGTGATCGCAATTAAACTTGTAGTTTGGGTGGCCTGGGGACATTGGAGCTACATATATTAATAAAATTGATGAACATTTACTTTTTCCCATTATTTTACTCCGATGATATTGAGTGAACAATCCCTCTATTGCCTTGTAACTTAATGTCACTCATTACTGTTTATACATTAACCAAACACACTCAATTGAATAATCTTACACTTGATTTATTTCTATTTATTTTTTCACCATTAGAAGCTTTCACATTTCTTTCTATTTCTCTAGCACATATGAAGAGTTATTTATGAACGTAGTAAAACAAAGAAAGCCTATTCAAGTAGGCCTGTAAAAAAGTGCTAGTCATAGTAATGACTTCTTTGAGTATATTTGTTATACTCTTTGGGGGAAATGGGAAAATAATTAAAATAACTTGCATTTGTTTTACAGTTCATGTTTCACAGCCTTTCATAGTTTAGATATTAGCTTATCTTTCTCAAACTGAAATCTGGGTAAGGCAGGTATTATTCTCATTTTTTTTATTAATAAGAGGCATACAGTAGCTTGATTGCCATTCTGGGCAAGATAGATACTGAACAAGTCCAGGTCTTAAAACCAGGGTGTAAGAGAACCAGTTTGTGTCGTTTGTGTCATTCAAGAAATACTGTCTTTCTAGAACTATGTGTTCCAAGTATTGTTCTGGGTGTGAGATACCCCATAGTAAACAAACTGGACTAGAATTCCTGTGTTCATGAAGCTTATATTCTAGGGGGTAAGATTCAGACTATGAACAAACAGATAAGTAAAATATACAGTGTGGGAGGTAGTGATATGTGCCATGGAAAAAATGAAGTAGAACTAGGGGGACAATGTGAGTTTGTGTGTGTGTATCTGTGTGCCCATGTGTGTGTCCGTGTGTGTGTATGTGTGTGTGTGTGTTGGGGAAAGGGCTTGGTGTTTTAAGCAGGTTTCACTGAAAGACAAGAGAGTGAGCCATGTTGATATTGTAGGAAGAACATTCTAGGCAGATGGAATAGCCAGTGCAAAGCCCCAGACTTGCCTGGTATGTTGCATGAATGTCATGGCGGTTAGCCTGGACAGAGTGAGATTGGGAAGGAAAGAGATGAGCCCACAGAGGTATGCAGAGGCCGTTAAAGTTTGATTTCCAACTCCTCAATGGCATATCTTTTTCAAGATGACATTTTCTTTGCTTTTGCAAGGGAGTTTGTATACCCTAGGTGGAACGTGGGTTATTTCCCACTGGAAAGAGGCAGCAAAGGTGATTTTGATCTCAGCAGCTATCCAAGGAAGTGCTGAACTGAGGCATCCTGATTCACCTGCAGCAACAACAAAAAAACCTGTGGAAACCATTAGCAACCACTTTAGGGTGGGAGCGGGACAGCAGGGGGAGCCAGTGACCCTCAGCCAACGAGTGGCATTAGGGCAGGGGCCAGAGCATCCTTTCTCAGGGAAAACAAACACCAGAAATGATGCTGCCCTTCTCAAAGCCTTGCTGCTGGGCAAAGTAGGGTGCTGTGCTGGCACCCAAGCTGGAGCTTAGCCCAACGCCTGTGGTGGCCCAGCCCTAGGCAGAGGGGAGGAGACAGTAGACAGGAAGGAGCGGTGAAGCATGCCCACTGGCTCCCTCAGGGCTTTCTCTAGGAAAAACCAAGGTGCCTCAGTTTAAAATGCAAATATTTTCCGGATAGTTCTCCATTAACCCACTCTCTGCCGCAACAACATTCAAAGCGTGGTGCTAGATGAGCAGCTCAGTGTTAGCTGAGAACGTTAGAAAAGTGAACGTGCAGGCCCCATCCCCGATGTGCTGAATCAAAACCTTTTGCAGGGCAGGTAGAAATCTGCATTTTTTTGTCTAGCCCTCAGGTGCTTCTGATGGAGGGTGAAGGCTTAGAGTCGGTAGCATGCAGGACAAAAGCCAAAGCGGCAGGGCAGTGGGCATTCAAAGACCTCCCCACCTGGGCTCGGCCTCCATCTCCAGCCACATCCCATCACTCTCGGGCTCAGCCAACTCCAGCAGCACCGACCCCTCCGCCTAGGGTTATTTAGGCTTACACCAATTCCATCAGTGTTGGCTCTTTCTTCTTTGCCAGGAGGCTTTTGTTTCAAGTCCTGTTGGTGAAATCAGACTCAATAGTCCAGACCTAGCTAACGCAGTTCCACCTTGGCACCCCCACCCCTGGACGTTCATCAACAGCAGCCCCCTTCATAACCACTTTCCCTGAAGTATAAGAGCTAATTACCTATGGGTCTTCCTTCCTTTCCAGATCAGACTCTCCATGAGGACTGGGGCCATAAGTGTGGGTTGTATCACAGTGCCTGGGCCACAGTGACTTGAAAGCCTGCCTTTTGTGCTATTGTTAAGTAAATGAAAAATAATTAAGCCACCATCCTCCCTAGATATTTGAGCAGATGGGTGTGGCCACTCTTGCATGAGACAGCCAGGGGCCTGCTGAGGGGAAAGATTTGGTCTAAAGTATGTGACGCTCTCTAGGGAAGATGGGTTTTAAAGGAGAGCCCTGGGCTCTTGTTAGAAGGGGAACCTAGGAGGATGCTGTATTCCCAGAAGGAGACAGAAAGGCAGAAGTCTGATCTGAAAATGGAGGTCAGGGAGCTCCCAAAGCAATGTTGCTCCAAATTGTTAGGCAGGCAATTGTGCATAATAGTCAGCACTATCGGGGAGGTGGGGCTTCTGTTGGCCAAAGCTTAGACTAGAACCTGTTCTCCATAATTAGTCGTGTGACCTGAACATGTAATTTAGCTCTTCTGAAACTCAGGTTCCTTTTAAAAGTGGGATGTAATATGTAAAGTGGGAATAATTACAGTACCTAATAATAGGAACTAACATTTATTGAGTGTTCCTATAGGCTATCTCTCTCAATCTTTACAGCCACTCTATGACATTGTAATTTGGACCTCCCATGTCATAGCACAAAGAAGCTCACTGACTTGCCTGCAGTCATATGGAGAGGTGAAAGGTGGGAGTGTGAACTTGAGTCTAACTATTTGACTCTGGGGCCTGAGATCTTTGTCCTTATGCTATAGCACCTCCTGTAGGGTCTGTGAGATAATATATGTAAAGCACCCAGCAAGTGACTAAATGATAGCTACAATTTTTCTGGGACCAAGCTGGCTTCAGGATGTAGGAGAAATAATCCCAGAATGTGGGAAAGAACTTTGGGACCAGCACCAAACCTCTCCGTGTTTCTATGTCCTTCCCTTGGCTGCAAGAAGGATGTTCTAACACTGTTACATGTGCCATTAACCTTTCCTCACCTGAAATTAACCATCCTTATTTGCAGAAAGGAAATTGCTATTTCAGTAAATGGCCTTAATCCAATTGTTAAGGGTGCTGTTTCAAACACAGTATTCGCTTCTGCTGAAAAATTTGGGAGCCTCCCTCTCTATACACCTTTGGAGAAAGCACGTGAGTGGAGTGGCATCGTCTCCTGGTCTTTTATGCTTCTAGGAGTGGAATTAAATACTACCTTCCTTGTTTTACTTTTTAAAAATGTTTTTTATTATTTACTAATTTTTGAGGGAGAGAGAGAGAGAGCAAGCAGGGGTGGGGCAGAGAGAGAAAGGGGGAGAGAGAGAGAGAGAGAGAGAGAGAGAGAGAGAGAGAGAGAGATTGAGAGAATCCAAAGCAGGCTCCTGGCTCCAAGCTGTCAGTGCAGAGCCCCATGCAGGGCTGGAAGTCACCAACCATGAGATCATGATCTGAGCCAAAATTAAACACTTAACCGACTGAGCCACCCAGGCGCCCCAGAATGCTACCTTTCTAAAGAGTTCTGGCAGGCTTCTGACATTAAGATAATGCAAAAACACTGTGATCTTAAAAGAATGGCCTCTATTAAGAGAGAAAAGACAAACACATCTCACTAGAAATGTTTTCTCTGGACTGCCAAGGATGGACCGTTCATAGGACTGAGGAAACTGCTCAGTCTCGAGGTCTTGGAGAGTATTACTGAACAGAAAGCCAGGATAACATCCTGTCTGTGATTACGGGAAGGGAAACCCTTCCCAGTTGATTTTGTTGAGAGCTCCTTGTCCCGTACACCTTCCCTTAGAGCCACAGGAAGGGAGACAGGAGCAACTATGAAGCTATTGGCAAGTTCAGAATCATGAAGTGACCTTGCTATCCAAGGCCACAGTGTTGTCTCCATTTCCTCAATGGCTCCATTTTAACAGCTCGACTTTGGCTTGACCTTCCACCTGGTGTTCCGTGAGCTTGTTACACAGCCAGGCGTGGGCCTGCCCTACCACAGGCCTGGGGAAGTGATTGTGCACTGGAAGAGTGGGCCTGTTATGAATTGAGTTGCGTCCTTCAACATTGAAGTCCTCACCCCAGTACCTGCGAATCTGACCTTATTTGGAAATAGGCTCTTTGTGTAATCAATTTGAGATCAATTCAATAGGACTGGTATCTTTGTAGGAGAGGAAAATGGAGACAGGCACAGAGAGGAGCACCTCACATAAAGACACTGCTGCACAGAAGGAAGGCAGCTCAGCGAGGAGGGAGGCTGCTGCCCACCAAGGAACACCTACCTGGGGCCATAAGGGGCCGAAGGGGCCGGGCCAGATCCTGCCCTAGAGGCTTCACAGGAGGCATGGCGCTGCCGATACCTTAATCTCACACTTCCAGTCTCCGGAAGGAGAAGAGAAGACATTTCTGTCGTTTAAGAACACTCGGGTGGTGGCACTTCGTTCGGCAGCCCAGGGAACTAATAGAACGAATACAGGGTCCCATTCTAAAGGCAACAGGAAGCCGGGGCCTGGGCTCTCTGGGAGCGAATGGTGCCCTCAGCAAGCTTCGTGGCCTCCTTCAGATGTCAGGCTGAGGACGGTCAGGAAGAAGGCTTCCGGAGCTCCTGGCAGGTGCTAATACCAGGGAGGGTCTTTCCTACCACACAGTGGATGACAGAATTGCTGTACTGCTGAGACCTATCTCAGGATCCAGCCTAGAAGATATCCCAGCATAAATGTCACCTCTCTGAGCCTGGGCTGCTGGCTGTCATGCTTCAGGCTGCAGGCCACCTCTCTACTCCTCCCCTGGTCTAGAGAACATGTCAGCATGGGCCACAGGATGCCAGAGAGGCAGCCTGGCCAGTTCCCTTGACAACCTTATGATGTAATGCTTTAAACTACTTCCTGGCTGCAGGTCTAATGGAGATTCTAGACACTGCCGGCTCCTCCCAGCCTGGGAGGCAAGCAGCTGAAGTGAGAGCCGTAGAGCTCACTTTTAATGATCCTTTTCAGTGATATCTATAGGATGCATTTGCATTAGCAATGAGAGGGGAGTCTGACCGTCACCGAGCCGCATGGGATTTTTGCCCAGGAGACCCAAGATTATTGCTGGCAGATCGGCGTTTGCTGTGGGCGCCCCCAGTGTGGCTCAGCTGCTGCGAGGCTTTCCTCATTCTCCTTGTTATGCTTTAGTTCGGATTCCCTGCAGCAGTTCAATAGTAAAGAATGAACAGGACCCTCAGTAAAATGGATTTCTGGGAACTTCGGCACCCAAACTGAAGCCTGAGTATATCAGAGAATTATCCCAACGGATTTCTTAACAAAGCAGTTTCTCTTTGTCTCCAACCATTTGTATTCTAGAAGTCTTCAGGGTTTTGAAAGTATGTTTTTAAAAAGCAAAGGCGCTGGAGCAAAGTCAACACCAGCACATTGCATACACGGCTTCCCCTGTGCTTTCTGGTGCTTTCTCTCTAGTCCTCAGGAAGAGGACCCCCAGGCCACATCCTGATTAGCCAGAGAGCAGAGCAGGGACGGCTTTCTCCATCTACTGCTGCACTCTGACAGATGCCTAAAGTGGGTGCACATTCAGTTCTGTGTGAGAGAAATTTTATTTGTTTGTCCCTTTCAATGACTAAGTGGCCATTCATCGCCTAACAGCAGACAGGAGACGGGATGAGCAGGAAGACCCCACGTGCTGTGTCTCTCCAGCATGGCATTAGTGTCAGTTGCAATAAACCCGGCAGACAGAGCCGGAGAAGTGAAAGCCAGGCCTCCCTCTCCAGGGTTTACGCGACGTGAGAGCCAGGGGGCCTTCTGAGCGGAGAGGAATCCATTTTGTGAGGATTCTTTTATCTGCTCAGATGGGCAAGGAGTTCTGATAGACACAGTCTGATAACAGACTGTGGCTGACAGTCCAGATATCTAGGGTCAGAGGCTCCATATCATCCTTGAAAGCCATACTGGGTGTCAAAGCCAGGGAATCCTTTGTTAAGAAGCTCTCAGGCCTGGAGGGCATTTTCTGGATGGTGGCAGGGAACGTCGTGCCAAGTGGTTCAAAAATCTCCTCAAACATATGGATACTATTTTCCAATGTGAAGCCAACTTTATGGCGGCAACAGATTCCTAATTCCTACTGCTGTTCTGCCCCTTGGGTTATGCCTTTGAGATGCTGACTTGCCATCTGGCTGGAACTGGGGGCCTCAGTCTAGACCGCAGGACGAATATGAGAAAGAGAGTCAGAACAGAAAGACTCCAGGTACGACCCTCTCATTTGCAAGACTAATGGAGTCATGTTCTGGCGGTGGAGACCCACTTTCTGTGGGTCTTGGGGTAACATGCCTGATGTGTCTGCAAATAAACATGGATACTTTTTCATTTGATTGGGCATCTCAGTATAAACGGGGACCTTAGGATGCAGTTATATGTCGAGAAAACAGCTATATTGGTATGTCACAAGTTGTGAGCACATTTTTTTTATTTCTGTGATGATAAATAATTAACATAAGCATGCTGTGTACCATCTTGAGATATCGCCTTGAAATTGGTCAGTGCCACAGGATTTCAGTGACTGCTTTGCACTTTCATTTATGATCTCTCTTACGCTGAGGGAAGGCAAACGATATCATAGCATCCTGAAAAGGAAGATTATACAGTGGTTCGAATCGGGAAGGCGATAGGAGAGATGAATCATGTTGGGGGCTACAGAATATAGGCATGCCAAAATCTAAAGAATTTGTGCTGTAGCAGCCAGTACCGTATTCATGTCAGGAGCAGATGTATTATGCAGATTGCATTTTTGCACAGGCAAACTTGCAGCCATTCATCAGCAAAAAGCATAGCAGTAAAAAAGCAATGCAGAATTTTCTGTTGATTCTAGCAGTAAGTGGATTAGATATCTACTTAATGCAGGTTTCAATAACACTGCAATGTGAAACTTATCTTCAAGTGAACAAACAAGGCAGTCGTAGAGTTATCAAGGGACACCTTATTAAAATTTGTATCCCAGGATTGACAAAGTTTTGGGGTTTTGAGGCCTGATTATTCTGAACTAACAAACAAAACTTTGAAAAGTTATAGCCCATGTTTGTACAACTTATTTATGTCAAAGAGGTCTCGACTTGCTTTCGTCTCTTTGCAAGTTCAAGTAACACAATGCCAGAGGTCTGTTGAATTTATTTTTTCTTTAAAAGGAGTCATGGTAGGCAGCCTCCATGATGGTCACAATGATCCCAGCTCTTGTTACACACAAGATCACACTCTGTGTAAGCACCTCCCTAATGGTGTTACTGTTAGTCTCTGTGTGACTAATAGAATACGGCAGAATTGGTGGTATGTCATTTCTGAGGTCAAGCCATAAAATACACTGTGGCTTCTGCCTCTCCCTGCACCCAACCCCTCAGATCACTCACTCTGGGGAAGCCCACTGCCATCTCAGGAAGACCCTCTGGCTGTCCTAGGGAGAGGCTTACATGATGAGAAACTAAGGCTTTCTGCCAAGAGCCATGGAGTCAGCCATCTTGGAGGCATCTTTCAGCCCCAGCCTTTAGATGATTGCAGATCATGCCCAAAAGCTTAAATTGCCATTGTCACGGAGGTTCTGAGTCAGACCATCCAACTACCCGACTAAGTTACTCTGAGATTCCCGACCCTCAGAAACTGTAAGATAAGTGTTTGTTATTTTTAGCTGCCAATTTTAGAGTACTTATGCACCTACAGATCGATGATGCAGGAGTCTAGATATGACTAAATACTGAGAAGCACTAATGAATGTCACTTCCTGATTTGAGCCCATGATTCAGGAAGTAGATATATTTACTGCTTAGTCACTGACTAGGACTTCAACATGAGCAATTTTTTAGTGCTATTGGCTTTGCCTCTTAGAGTGAGCTAATTAGTGAGATTCATTCCATTTTCATGCATTCTTTCAAAAAATGCATATTGAAACAGATTCAACATTGTCATTCCTCAGTATTGTCATGAATCACTCGGCGCAGGGGTTCATCTTGGTGAGGCAAAAAATGCCCAGTCCTTCTGTGTGTTTGTCCATCTTTTCCCAATTCTCATATGATCTAGCTACAGAGTAGGACTGAAAATTTCACTCACACTTCAGCTGGGATGTACAGAGAACATATAGCTCTTTTCTTTTTTCTATAACCAATCTGATTTTCCTCCCACTGATCACCTGGGAACAAACTAACCAAAACAACTGACAACTGAATTTAATACTTGGGTTAAAACATAATCTGATTTGCAAACGTAGAAAGCACTTTGAACTCAGTCCTTTAGGGAAAAACAAAAAACAAAATCAATTATTTCTCTCTCACATTTGTCCGTCATCTGCTTATCACCTAGCTTCATTTCAAGAAGTCACCTGGGTATGTGGTAGGAATAGTGAGGCATGCAAGATCTCATAGTGGAGGCAAAATCAGGGCTTCTCCTGTGTCTCCCTTTCTCTTTGCCCCTCCCCTGCCTGTGCTCTGTGTTTCTCTGTCTCTCAAAATAAAATAAACATTAATTTTTTTAATAAAGAAGAGAAAGAAAAAAGAAAATAATCCTTTTAGCTAAGTTCTGACCAGACAGTGAGTCAACAAGTTTACGGTTCTATAGTAGACTAAAGACATTACACAGGAAATGGGGGATAGGAGCCCAGGGATAAAAGTGACCAGAGGAAAAGGAAGTGAGAAAGGGGAGACCCTTACACTGTCTATTACACTGTGTGATAGACATTGTTCTCTCATGGCTTCAGCCTGGATTGGGTGTGCATATCAGGTATCAAATCAGTGCCTCGACGTTCAGGCTGAGGGCAGATGCGAGCTCCTGAGACTGCACAGGAATGCGGTCTTATAGCTGTCATCTACCAGCCTTGTTCACAGCCACATCAAAATCATCTTGGTTATCAGGCAGAGTTAGGCAGATGCAGGCCTGAGTTTTGGCTTCCCTGGGCCACTTTGGTTCTAAGCAGCATAGACAGAACCTAGGTCTACCTGAGTATCTGGCTGGGGGCCATGGAAGAGAGTGACACCACCTTCCCCAGGGCCAGACGGCTCTGCAACAAGGACCAAGGAGGATGTGGCCCAGGCGGGAGCCAAGTCAGAATTACCCTCAGAACTCACAAGGCTTCATAGCACCCACAGGAGAGGGGCTGGGGACCAGGTCACCTACAACAGACATGGATCAGGAAAGGAGAAGAAATAGCAGCTAGAATGCTGCCACAAAGGTACACAGAACAAGAGACATCCCTCCAGAAGCCAGGAACCCAGGACCCTGGGACTGGGGGCCTCAGTCTAGACAGCAGGACGAATATGAAAAAGACAGAACAGAAAGCCTCTGGGTATGACCCTCCCATTTGCAAGACTATTGAAGGCCTGACTCCTGATTTCCGCTTAGGTCATGATCCCAGGGTTGTGGGATCGAGTTCCATGTTGAGCCCCTGCGTAAGAGTCTCTCCCTCTCCCTCTGTCCCTCCCTTATCTCCCACCCTCAGAAGAAAAAGGGGCCCTTGTACCATCATTGAATTGTTTTTCCCCACCAGGCACACCATCACAGAGCCACCCACCTCTCAGTACTTCCCCTTGTGTTTCGTATGACTTTATTGTATTTGTTGACTTAAAATAAGACCTGCTTATGCCTTCTAGATGCCTTCTTATTGCTTTCACATTGAGCCAAACTTTATAAAAGACTGGACGAGAGCCTTTATCACTCTCTAGCGTCTTCCATATCAGCTGCTCTAGCTACAGTCTAGGTCTGGCTCCTACAGGCTTTTCCTATCAGAATCCTCAGCCCACGGGAAACTCATTGTTCTCCCTGTGGCATCTATCTTTCCCTCTTTGTATTTGTAGGTGACAGTATTTAGTGTCTTCCCCTACTTTCATTTAAAGGCAACATTTAAAGGGGCGCCTGGGTGGCGCAGTCGGTTAAGCGTCCGACTTCAGCCAGGTCACGATCTCGCGGTCCATGAGTTCGAGCCCCGCGTCAGGCTCTGGGCTGATGGCTCAGAGCCTGGAGCCTGTTTCTGATTCTGTGTCTCCCTCTCTCTCTGCCCCTCCCCCGTTCATGCTCTGTCTCTCTCTGTCCCAAAAATAAATAAACGTTGAAAAAAAATAAAAAATAAAAAATAAAGGCAACATTTAGGGACCAAATTCTCTAAAGGTGACACTAACACTTGGTGTTGGTCAGCTCCAGGCTTGCCTGTGTTTAAGTCTACCATATTAGTAACAGTGGCCAACCGTTGTTAACCACTTTCTGTACTAGAAAACCCCTTATGAGCATTTTTTCACTTGGTCTTCACTGACAACTATTATTTTCTATTTTATGGATGAGGAAACTGAGGCTTGGATAGGATACCTAAGCAAAATACCCAAGGTCACATTTACTGAATGGTGGTGCCAGGGTTCACGCCCAGCGCTGTCTGCTCTAGAGCTCTTGCTTTCCCTGGCCTGCTTGGTTCACATTATAATCTCAACACTTTATCAAATTTGTGTCTTATTAAAAGTGACAAATTAGGGGGGCCTGGGTGGCTCAGTCGGTTGAGCGTCCAACTTCGGCTCATGTCATGATCTCACAGCTCGTGGGTTCGAGCCCCACATTGGGCTCTGTGCTGACAGCTCAGAGCCTGGAGCCTGCTTCCGATTCTGTGTCTCCCTCTCTCTCTGCCCCTCCCCTACTCATGCTGTCTCTCTCTCTCTCTCTTTCTCTCTCTCTCTCAAAAATAAATAAAGATTTTAAAAAAAATTTTTAAATGACAAATTAAGGGGTGCCTGGGTGGCTGTGGGTTAAACATCTGACTCTTGGCTTCGACTCAGGTCATGATCTCACGGCTTGTGAGATCTAGCCCTGCATTGGGCTCTGCACTGACAGTGCAGAGCCTGCTTGGGATTTTCCCTTCCCCCCTCTCTCTCTGCCCCTCCACCCCACCCCCACCCCTGCCCACACGCACGCGCACACACACGCTCACCTGCTCACTCTCTCTCTCTCTCAAAATAAATACATAAACTTCAAAAAAAATTAACAAGTTAAAAGAAGTCAGCTTCCTGGAGAACTCCAGTTGGGCATCTTCCAGGCATCTCTGAATCAGGGAATTGCAGGTGAACCCATCATGGTCCATGGAAAGCCTGCTCATCTAAGCCCACTCATCTCCCAGCAATGCTGGCCTCTACTTCTTTGAAGGCCCATATTCCTGTGGAAAAAAGCCATAGAGGTGTCTATAAACAAACAACTGGTGTGTGCCTCATCACGGGTGGGTACTTTGCCTTTCTGAGACTAATTCCCAGCAGGAATCATCTTTTTAAGAGCACTTTCTTAGAGCACATCACAGCATTAACAACCCCGTAGGGCTTGGATATGTCAGGCCCGTGGCCCTTCATTCCTTCTCATGAACTGAATTGCCCTTGCCATGCATAATGGCCTTTTCTGTTTTTGTTTGTTTGATTTTCATTTTGGCTCCAAGAGGGATTGGGAACAGGGGAAAGGGCGAGAAAGCAGGAAGAGATGCTGAGTGGGAATATGAGGGCAAGGCTGTTTCTGTTCCTCAGCTGGCCCACAAAATGGGACCTGACGCCTGAAAGGCTACAAGGACCATTTGACAAGAGGCCTAGAATAATTCCTGGCACACGCAATACTGCAATTAGGCCCGGGTAACACAACATTGCAGAGTTCAGGGGAGGGATGTTCTTTTCATTTCTGTGTAGAATGCAAAGCTGCAACCACAGCCTGAAAGGTCTTTGAAGGTGGAAGTGCCGGCCATGTCTGCTGAAGTTCATTTTTATAGGATATAGAAGCAGCAGTGGAGCAGAGGAGACTAACAAAACCTGTGAGCAGCAGCTTAAATGATAAGGTCAGAAAGTAAGACAGTGAGCGTGCTTGGGAATTCCTAAAATCGACTGGGGACACGAGGGCCAGGGGCTGACAATTATGTTGGTGGAAACTTCGAGCTGGCTAAATTTTAGTACAGCTGTTGCTGAGACTATAATTTGAACAGCAAACCAGGGTGGCACATGGATACCCAAGTTTATACCTCTTCACAGCAATTGTAAATACCATGTGAGTATAAATGCAATAGCATCTTCTCAACTGGGGATTGATAAACCCTCTGCTCTCAGTGTCTTGATTAGTGTCTCCCATCTGATCCCTCTGTTCCTTGACAGCCCTAGGTTCTGCTTGATCCTTCTTTGCTTCCACATTAATCCACATGCCATGATGATCCATGATGTGTTGACCAACTTCAAGGCTGGGGGCTCATATACTAATGCAAAGGATTCTTTCTGTGATTGTTTAAAATTAATTCCTCCATATAAGAACTTTCTGTCTCGCAAAGTATCATGCAAATCTCATCAACTACCTTTCATTTACATTGCTCCAGCATTAATAGATAATCTCCGAGATTGAGGACGTGATGGAAAGACTGGGGAGTGTGGGTCTTCTTCACCGTAACAGCTGGGCTGATGCTTTCAGTTAAAATATCTGTGAGTATTTCTCATGAGTGCTGGAGGAAGAGTCTCCTAGACTTCCATACTTTTGACTGGGAAAAGATGAACAGCCAGATTATGAGTTAGCTGGGAATACCTACTCTGCTTTTCAGAAACCCTTTCATCTATGGTTGATTCTCCATCCCACAAACAACCTTCTCCTCCACACTCCCACATTATATGAAATTGATATTCTCCATTTAAAGGAGGAAGTACAACTTAAGTATTTCATTCCTCATATGTATAGATTATGCTCCAAGTGTTCATGGAAAATAAAGTACCAGTTCCAGGAAACAGTCAGCTTTATAGCTGTCCATCTAAGATGACAGTTTCTCCAGAATAGTACCTTAAAACAGAAGTGGGTGTCATTTGTTTATTAACTTGGGCCACATGTGCTCTATTCAAATTTGATAGGAAAGGAGTTTAAACAATAACAATAAATATTTCTCCATTTACCATAATCATAGACATTTTGGTTCTAGAAATGGTTCATCAGCAAATGCAGTTTGGTAATTGTTTCTTCGTCTATCTTGAAAACCGGATCACATAAACCATGAAGGTCTCTGATTGATTTTGCAGCTATTGGATTGTTTTAAACAAAAAAGAAAACAGCCACAGAATAATGGAATCAGCCTTGTTATATAGACATAGCTCCAGGCCAAAGCCCCAGGCGTTGCTTTCATTCAGCATTCTGGTTGAAGAAAGATTCCATGGCTTTTTCAGACACTAGTTCAGATATTTCCCCCCTGTTTCCAAATGCATTGTATATTCAAGATAGTCCTTTATCTTTACATTTTACATTCTGAGAATTCATGTTTAAGCAACATACTGCCTTTAGAAAAAAATCAGAATGCATTAAGCCTCACTATTTCCCTTTTACAAAGATTCCTTTAAGCTTTGAGATTGTTATTCAGTGAAGTCAAGTGGTAAATCTGCCCTCATCTGTGGGGTGTTCTGACTACTGGCTGGAACGCTTTGGACTGACATGATTCAAAAAAAGAGCTCAAGCCCAATCTAATTTAGCTTCACTCCCCTTTGTTTTCAATGATGTATGAAATTCCTTTTAGGATATTACAAATTTTCTTCCAAATTTTTCTTCTCTTGTCAACTGAAAATTTTTCCTTACATCACTTCCCATGGGGGACAGATCATGACATGCAGCTTTATTTAACAAATGCCTCAAAACATGTGTCTGACATCTGTCTCAGAAACCCACCTCAGCCAGCTTTAAAACTTCTCTCTGACAGAGGCAGGACAGAAATAGAGCACGTTTTTGTCCTATTAATCTTAAATAAGGTGGCTTTGTTAGGAAGACAAAAATAGCCTTCTAAAAATCTTGTGTTGAATTTATGTCATCACTATTAAGTTAGCTATAACTTTCTAATTGCATTTTGAAAAATAGTTCCATCAAAACACACTTTAGAAGAGCGATTCTTTACTTACAATTTCATTTTATGGGATTTCAGGGTCATTTTTCAAGATAGAACAAATTTAATTCTTTTTTACTTTCGACTTTGTATTAACGAGATGCTCATTAATTAAGAGGCATTTGTGAAATTTGAAAAAGAGACTGATGGGATATCCGATAGTACTAAAAAAGAAAATTATCCTGTTTCCATCTCGGTTTTCTACATTTTGTTTTTCTATATCATTCACTTGGAGTCACAGTTGGAAAATTCCAAAAGCACTTCTTACATCCCTCTTTTTTGAAAAGGGAAAAATGTTCTCACTTTTGAGAGTATGTCTTGATTTTGCTTTTGGAAAGGGGACCATGGCTTGAACAATAAAGTCTCTTCTGAGACCTAAAGCAGAGGTCCTAATGCCAAAATGGTAAAACTGAAGACTCTTACTTCTAAATATAGTAACTGCTTTCCTACTGGTACTGAATTCACGCTATGTTATTTATGTTTCCATTTTTCACTATGATTTTTTTTTTTTTTAGATAAAGATTGAGCTGTGCCTGTCAGAGCACACAGATAATGAGACTATGTCAGAGGACTGGGAACATACCTTGGCCAATATTCTAGGCTACTGATCCAAATTCTGTTGATAAGTGGTTGCACGGCCATAGATTTTGCACAATAGGACTTTGAATATCAGCTATTATCTTTCCATCCCAGCAGCATTTGGACCTCAGGCCTGGGCAGAAACTTCAGAAGAATGCATTAAACATGGTGCTCCAATGTAGACTAAAGTCTTGCATGAAGAAAATAGATATTTCAGAAGTTTAGATCTTTTAATAATATTGTGGTTCAAAAAGAGAGTCCTTGTCTTCAGTTACTATAAAATATGCAGAGATAACTCATTATTTTGAGATTGTACAGAGTGTGGTGGAAGAAATGAGGCAATTCCCTAACACACATAAAAACAAAACTACTTGTAATTCACTAGATGGTTGTTTCTAGGGCTAGGGTTGTTTTTAGAATATCACGTTAGAATTATTCAGAATAGTAGCTTCGATTCTTTACTTGACATTTTTATAGTAAATTTATTTGCATAACATACATACTTGCACAAAATGCATATAAAAAAGTACTCAAATCCTATGTACATGACTAGATTAATTATCACAAAGTATACACACCTATGTCACCACGTCTTGGGTTAGAATATAGAATATTCTAAGCATTAAAATGCCCTAGTCACTTAAATCCCCTTTAGGAGAACACAGTAGGAAGAGTGGCATTATCCACAGTTTCCAGTTGCCATACTTTAGTGATCTATCAGTGTCTATACCAAGGCAATTCACTCCCTGGGCTGCTCCCAGCTAATGACCACACCAAGGCCCAAACCCTAGACCAGACCATTCCTGCACAATCCAGTACTCCTCTCACAGCTAGTCTCTGCTCTGGGCCTCCCCCTGACCCTACAGGTTTGGCCAAGATCTTTTCAGAGCTTCACTATAGTCTAAGGCTCTTCCAACCAAATTCTCAGCTGTGTGTCTCTCTCTCCATGGGAGTCAGCCTGGCCTTACGGTTGAGGCTCTCCCACCTACTTCTGATTTCTCCCCCCTTTACCTTCACAGGTATCTCTCTAATAAATGTCTTTTACTTCTGATTCTATCATGGTGTCTCTTTCCCGGAAGACCCTAATGGAGACACTTGGTACCAGGAAAGGAGATAGAAATATCAAGGACCAGATCACTCACCATCTGGCTTGCAAGGAAGAAGCTCAGTGGAGGCTCCATTGTGACTGGTATGTGGAGCACAGATAGCTCCTGGCACAAGGTGGTGAGCCAACTAATAAGACTTTCACTGGTAGAAACCTGGGGAAACATCCTGGTGGAAGAGAACATCCTTACTGCTGCAGTGATTCCAACATTTGAAAGACATGAAAGAACAATGCACAAGGACAGTGGAGTTGGTTGGTTATTACTAAGTTGTACTGATGGCTTATAGAACGATAAGGAGCAGAGGTGGTTTATGGAAAGTTGAAAGATATTTGAGAACCTGATAGCTTACAAAGAGGTCCTCATGTCCTACGGTAGAAGAGCAGATGTAGCTGAGCATAAAGCATGGGACTTAATTAGAGTTTGTCACATCAAGTCCGGGTCACTGGCTAACAAATTGAGACTCTGAAATATAGATTTGGGACATCTGTATGGATGTTCCTGACGACTCTCTCTCTGTAAACTCGCCTGGACCTGCAGTGTTTACAGAGATGGTCCTCATCTATTCTAAGAACTGGCACCTTCCCAATGTGGGGAGACACTGAAGAGATTTCTCAAAAAGGCAACAGGTGACACCGCCCCCCCTTAGGAATTGTTCTACCACCTCTCCTGGATGTCAGGCCAAAAAGCAGAGTTAAATCTAAAGTAGTGTAACCTGCTGGAATGTGCTGTACATGGAAAGAGGAGAAGGATAGTATACTCCAAAAGAGCAGCAAGAATTAGCTAACATGTACTAGCATGAACCAGGGGAATACCCTTGGGCCTGGATTTTGGGGGTGCTTGACCCAGGGGACTGAAGAGTAAGACTAGTTAAGGAAGAATTTATTGACTTGGCGGCACTCTTTTGAGACACAGGATTTAATACTATGGCAGAGACCCAAGAAGGTAAGAAACATTTAATGCTAGGGTGAGTCTACGAAGCCTGGAGAGAATGTCGGCCTTTGTTGATGAAGATGAAATGCCTGAGTGCCATGGCAGATCACACATAAAGGGATAAAAAGCCCAGCAATCTTGGCACACTAGAATATACACTGAGGGGATATGTGAGGCTGAAAGACCAAAGGATTCTTTCTATGAAAAGACCCAGAGGACATACCATTCACCAAGGCCATCAGGAATGCATGGATGAGAGGCACACCAGCATCCATAAAAAGTTCAGTGGAGGCATACTTCTGTAGGCAGTAGGACAGGCAGTCAAGAGCCAAGCTTCGTACCATCCATGGGGAGGATTGGACCTGAAGCAATAGAGAAGCCAGAGAGCCATAATGACTGTAATGACTGGCAAGACTGGAGGGGCTGCCTACAAAGCATTAACTGCAGGGAGTTATGGAGATGTTAAAAAAATGTGTTTCTAGAATCCAAGGGGATGGGAAGCCACTGATAAATCTGTTTCACATCTATAATAAGAAGAAATACTGGAGGGGAAGAAGGTCTGGAACCCATTGACAGAAAGGATGCCCCAGGTCCCCAGGAGGAAGGATACAGCTATACTATATCATAAATATAAACTGCGCTCATTCTGGCAGTTCTTTCCCAAAGGCAACCATGCCAATTTACTTGGGTGATTATATACTGGGTAAGGGGGGGATACCAGATATTTCAAGAACTACTGAACAAAGGGTATGAATTGACACTGATACCCAGAGACATGACGTGTCATCATGGCCCCTTGTTAGAGTGGAAGCCTATAGTGACCAGGTAAAAAGTAGAATCCTAGCCAATAGCTGACTTACAGTGGGACTGCTAGGTCCACAAACTCACTGACTATAATTCCTCAAATCCTCAAGTAATAATTGTGATTGATATACTGCCAAGTATAAATACCTGGGCAGTATATACCCTGATATCGTGTAGCTCTTTGTTTTGTGGGTTAGTTGCTGTCATATTGGCGAAAGACAAATGGAAGCCTCTGAAATTATCCCAAACCCCAGTCAAGATAGCAAATAAAAATCAATATAGCATCCCAGGGTGAATGATGGTGATTAGCATTTCCATTAAAGTCAACAGGAATCAAGAGTTGTGGCCCCTATCATCTTCATTTAATTCACCCAGTCTCCCTACTGCAGAAACATGATGAATCTTAGAGAACTACAAGTTCAACCAACCAGTAGCACTGATCATGGCTGCCATGCTAGATGGTATTGCTGCTAAATTAGATTAATAATAATAGTACATGATAAGGTGCCATTGAATTAGTGAATGTGTTCTCTAGCGAATGTGTGCATTAGGGAATGTACAGACTGGAATGCCTTCTCCTTCAGAAACAGTGCTTATTCTCATGGATTAAACATTCATTTAGAGTTTAACTCTAATTAACTCTCCCGAAGTATATCACAATGCAGTCTGAAGAGATCTAGACCATATCAGCATCCTGAATATAATCCCGCTAATTCATTAAATTGGTAACATCACATTGATCAGGCAGAACAAGCAAGAGATGGCTTGAAGTCATAGTAAGACATATAAGCTGCAGAAGGTGGAAAATAAATCTGAAAAAGATTCAGGGACATACCATTTTAGTCAAGTGTGTAGGGGTCCAAAATAAAAGTCAGATGGCTGCATCTTGAGTCCTATACTGTAAAAAAAAAAGGGGGGGGGGAGGTGGTTATCTGATGGGAATGTTCAGGTTCTTGTAGGAACAATTCCACACCAAGAAATATTGATCAAGCCCATATACCAGGTGATTTCTTAGGCTGTCAGCTTTGATTGGGTTCAGAGCAGAAAAAGACTGTATAGCAGGTCAAAACTGTGTTCCAGTAGTGCCTTATGATCTAACACATACTATGGTATTTGAGGAGTCAGTAGTGGGAAAAAATATGGAGAGTACTTCATCGCAAATCTCAGTCACAAAATCAGCAAGACCATGCCACCTGCAGCCCACTGCAGGCATCCTAAGCCTTTCTAGAAACAGCTGCTGTGTGTAACTAGGCCCTGATGGAGGTGGTATGTTTGACCATGGAGCACAGAGTCACATTTGGACTCATTTTGAATCCAGAATATCCATTTTGAGCTGGGGCAGAGTTTACCAAATTACAAAGGTCTATCAAGTCATAAAGCTGTGTGGGTTGACCAGCATTCCATCATAATATGGAAAAGATGTATTTACGTGAGCCCAAGAAGGACCAGAGGGATGAGGACAGCTGCATGAGCTAGTAAACCAGACATCCGTGTTACCATGGTTGCACACATGTACCTCCCTCAGATTTGCATCTATAGCTGAATGACAGGAAAGGAGAAAATACCTCAAACTTGGCTTGCAGATAAATGCAAGCCCAAAATAGATTGTGACTGCATTACAGTCACACTGGAGTTGCCCTGAAGGCAGAAGGGAGGGCGACTCTTCCCAATGGGCAGAAAGGTGGGCAGTGCATCTGGTCATATGCAAGGAGAAGTGGCTTGAAGTGAGAATATTTTGCACTTCTATGAACATTGTTATATATTGTATTTTTGTAACCATAAACTCAATTTTCTTGGGTGAGTACCAAAGAGTAGAATTGCTGGATCATAAGAGACATTAATGTTTAACTTTAGTAGCAACTACCAAAGTGTTTTCCAAGGTACCTACGTACACTACCAAAAGCAATGTATAAAAGTGCCTGGTGCTCTACATTTTCCTCAAAATATATTATAAGTCTTATTAATGTCAGCCATTCTGGTGATGTATGTTGGTATCTCACATAATTTTTAATTTGCATTTTCCTGATGACTAATATACTGAACATCTTGTCATATGTTTATTGACCATTTGGATATCCTCTTTTATGAAATGACTGGTATGTCTCTTGCCCATTAAGAAATTGGTTCATTCTTTTTTGGAGATATATTCTGGATATGAGTTCTTTGTTGGATATATTTATTATAAATACCTTTCCCAGTTCTGTGATTTGTCTTTCTACTATCTTAATGTTTTTTCTTGATGAATAAAAGTTTTTAATTTTAATGAATTCCATCTTATAAATCTTTTCTTTATTGTTACTGTTTTTATGTCCTATGTCAGAAATTTTTGCCTACTACGAAAAAATAGACCCCATATTAGTGATCTATTTGTTGTTTTCTGCCGAATCACATGACTTTTGTGAAATATGGTTAACTCTGTAACTGATATTGTATTCTGAGACTTTGTTAATTTGCTTATTATTTTTTATAGTTTATTTATAGAGTCTTTTGAATATTTTTTTACATACACAATCATGTTTTCAGAGAATGATGACTTTTCCTTGTCTTTCCAATCTTTATAATGTTGGTTTCTTTTTCTTGCTTTCCTGCACTGGCTAGATACTCAAGTACAATGTTGATATAATTATTTTGTTTCCAGCGTCAGGGAAGAAGCAGTCAATACTTCATCTTTGTACCAAAGTTGGACGTAAGGTTTTTTAGATATCATTGATAAAATTAAGAAATTCTCCCTCTGTTCCTACTTTGATGGGAGATTTTGTATTGAAAAGGGACTGAATTTTATCAATGACTTTATCTTCATACATTAAGATGATTATGTTTTTCTCCTTTATTCCATTCATGTAATGAATTATATTGACTGATTTTCTAATATTAAGCCAACCTTGCATTATTAGAATAAATCTTACTTGATTATGGTGTATTATCCTTTGTATATGTAATTGGATTTGATTTGCTATTAACTCATTCAGGGTTTTTTGCAATTTTGCTTATGAATGATGTCAGTTCGAACTTCTTTCTTTTGGAAGGTTTGGGGTCAAGGTTACGCTGGCATTGTAAACTGGATTGAAAAATATTTCTTTTTCCCCTATTCTTTGGAGAAATTTGTGTTATTTGGTTATGTTTTTTCCTTAAATATTTGACCAAACTCATCAATAAAACAATCTAAGCCTAGAGCTTAAAATAAAAAAGTGTTTTGTTGGGGTGGAGGTAAAGGCTATAAATTGTGGATTCAATTTATTTGACAAATATGGGACTATTCAAATGTTTATTTTTTTCTTGATTCCATTTTTTAATTGTGTTTTTCAGTTGATTTGTCTATTTCATCTAGATTTTCAAATTTATTGACATAAAATTGTGTCAAGTACCTTTATTATTCTGCCAATGAATACAGGATGTCTAATGATTATTCATTCATATTATTGATAAATTATGCCCTCCTTTTCTTACCCCTGTTCAGTCTTGCTAGAAATTTACCTATTTTATTAGTCTTTTCCAAGAATTGAGTTTCAGTTTTATTGTTTATCATTATTATTACTACTATTATTGTATTTTGCTTCTAATTCATTAATGCTTTATTTAATTGCTCAACTTTCTTTGCATTAATTTGCCATCCTTTTTTTTACTTCTTATGGTAGATACTTAGATATTGAATTTTCAACTCGTCTTCTCTTCTAATAGATACACTTAAAGCTATAACATTTTGTCTAAGTATGGCTTTAGATGTATCTGCAAATTTTGATACACTGCATTTTCAGTATTACTTAGATTGAAATATATTTTCTTTGAATCTGAATGAGTCATTCAGAAATGAACTGTGTAATTTTGAAACATTTGCTAGTTTTCCACTTAGAATATCTTTATAAATTGGTTTCTAAGCTAATTCAAGTGGTTCAGAGAACATTCTTTGTATGATTCCAATCCCATGAGCCTAACTTCTGGCTCATTTTGTTAAACACTACATGTGCACCCCAAAAGATTATGAATTCTGTAGGTGGAAGATGCAAAATATATTGAAGTTAGATTTAATAATTATGGTCCAAATCTTCTCTACCCTTAGTAATATTTTCTTTATTCTTTTTAATTATGGAAATAAATATATTAAAATTGCCTACTATAATTTTGAATTTGTCTTTTTTCTGTATATTCCACCAACAGTTTTATAGTACATTTTGGAATAATGTGAATAGTAACACATACATTTTAAAGGATTATAATATCCTCTATTTTTTTTACAATTTCCTCTTTTATTATTGTACAATTACATACTCTATTCTATTTTCTACTTTTTGACTAAAAGTCTAAGTTTTTTTTTCTATTAGTATAGCTACAGCAGCGTTCTTTTCATTAAGTTTTATATGATACAACCTTATTTATTCTTCTACTTTTGTCCTTTATGTGCTCTTATATTTATGATGTGTCCCTTGTAAGTAAAGGTTTTGCTTAGTTTTGTTTTTAATTTCATCTGATAATCATTGTCATCTAATTGGATAGTTTAGTCAGCTTATATTTAATGTAATTACTGCTATATTGGCATTAAATATACCACTTATCATTTGTGTTTTGTTTCACATGCTGCTTTTTCCTTGGTAAGGTAATTTTTATTATTCCATTTCACTACTCTATTAGTTTTCTGGTTACACAATTTATTTTTATTCTTTTTTAAATTGCGATGAGATTAAAACATGCACGCCTCATTTTTAAAACCTCATATAAATTGTACTTTTACATTTTTCTGGATAATACAAGGCTCTGAAAACACTAACTCTATCTCCTTCCCACATTTAACATTATTGTTGTTCATCTTAACCCTGTGTATATAAAATGTCACCATATGCTATTATTTTATATTGTCAATATTCATTTTGATTTACCCACATAATTACCATTTTAAATGTTTTTTTTTTTTGCAGGCCTGTGCTTCTATCTGAAGTTATTCAACCTGTAAATTCCATTTAATAATTCTGATTATATCATTTAAAGGCTGAGTGACCTTGGATGGGCTGTTAAACTTTTCAAGTTTCTGCCAAATGAGGGCAAATTGGTACCTAATTTATATAGTTGAATAGTCAAAATGAGATAATGTACATACAGTTCTGAGGCTACTATCTGACATATAGTAACCACTCAATAAATAGTAACTAGAATTTGAATTGATTTTGCTTTTACTGTTTTTTATTATTTTAGATTAACTATATGCTTTTTGCTTGTATATCGCATTCAGGCTAAAAAACATAGCTAACATGTTAGCTTTTGCTTTTATATCACATTCAAGCTAAAAAACATAGCTAACACAACAAAGCTGTGTTGTTTGTTGTCCCATTCAAGTTTCCATCTCAAACAATAAATCAATTTAAATATATTTTGAGACCATTTAGTACTGTAAAACAAATTGGTTTATGTCAAATAGCTTCCTCAGAAATGATTTTATAAGAGATAGATACTTGGAAAAATTAAATAGTTAAGTTGAAATATGGGTATTGCTTTGCATGGTCAACAAGGTGGTTTCCAGTTTGTTGTAAAATATTTAAACTGTGTGGTCCATAGATCTGCATATCCAAAGCAAAATAATGTTGTATAACAAATGAAACTAAAGTCAAGAAAAATCTTTCTGATATAGCAGTTCAGGTTATTGAATGGTAGATTTGAAAATGTGATTATCATTTAAGATGTCAAAACACCTGTTAATTTGATGTCAAATGTGTATGTAATAACAATAATTATTATTACTTGAAATCTAAAGTGCAACACTTAGTTATTCCAGTTTAATTCAATTAACTTTTGAAGAGCTAAGTGCTCTATATGTGAAGACCAATTATCATTTTGTTTTAGCTTCTTAAATTTGGCTACATATCTGAGTACCAGAGTAAAGTAATTGTTTATATTGTGTTCCTAAATTAACAGAGTGATATATATTTTCAGAAAATATAGTAATTATACATTCAGTACATGCCAGACATTCACCCAGATTCTGGAGATGTAAGAATAAAATATAGCCTTTACTTTCAAAGATCTCATAGGCTAGTGGATACGCTGGACAATTTCAGAACTGTAAATATAAATCATAGTGGTTAGTTATTATAGAAATATATTATATCAATAGAAATATTGATATCCTAACTTACAAAAAGTAATCCTTGATTCTTGTGATAGTTAATGTTATGTGTCAACGTGGCTAGATTTTTTGGTATGCCTGTGAGGGAGTTTCTGGAAGAGATTAGCATTTGAATGGGTAGACTGAGTAAAGTAGATTGTCCCTCCCAATGTAGCGGCCATCATCTAATTAACTGAGCTTGTATAAAACAAAAAGGAGAGGAAGGGAGGATTCTCCCTCAGCTTATTTGAGCTGGACAGCAATTTTCTGTCCTCAGATCTCTGGTTTTCAGGACTTCAGACTCAGACTGAAATTTACAACATTTACTTTTTGGCTCTTAGCCTTTGAAACCACTGGATTTCTTTGGTGTCCTGCTATAGATATATAGTAGATAGCTATAGATAGGTATAGATATAGATATGGATTGATATATAGAGAGATAGAGACAGAAGATATAGATGTAGATGTAGATGTAGAGATAGAGATAGATAGAGATAGAGATAGAGCTGGAGATAGAGATAAAGATAGAGATAGATACAGATACAGGTTTAGATTTAGATTTAGATTTAGAATTAGATATATAGTCCAGCTTATATAGATCATGAAACTTCTCAGCCTCTGTTTCTCTGGAGAATTCTGACTAATACAATTCTTAAGCCTGATCTGAAACAATCAATAGAGAATGGGCCTGGTACTGGTGGGCATAGACATTTAGATAGCAAAACCTTAAAACAAATGCATTCAATTACAGGTTTTCCTTTTGAGTATTTGTAGACCCTAGTATGGCAATGTGACAAAACAAGATTTGCCCATGTATAGCGGATGTATCTACCATTGCTAAGCCAAAAAGGACATAGACAGAGGCCAGTGATATTTGTAATATTTTCATACTTAAAAAATTCATTAGAAAAAACATATAATTATCATACTGTGACATAATGATTATATATGATATAATATTAATATATATTATATATAAGTATATATAATAAAATAAATATATATTTGTTCTTTGTCCCTGGTTCCTGGCACAGAGTTTCAAAAACGCTTGGAATTTCCTGAATGATGGGAGTGTCTTTTCTCATTCATAAGGACCCCCTTATAACCTGAGTTTATGCTAATGAGAGAGGCCCTTGGTAGCTTGAGGCTGCAGGCTGGTCACCATAAAAACCAGTCATGTGATTGAAAGGTTGGAATTCTCAGCTCCTTTCTACCAACCTTTCGGAAGGGGAAATGGTCTAGAGATTGAATTCATCTCTTAGCCAATGATTTAATCAATCATGCTTAAGTAATAATACCTTGATAAAAACTCTGAAGGAGGCTTGGGCGTTTCTTGGTTGGTAACATGTAGATGTTCTGGGCAGACAGACTATCACAGTTTCATGGGGACAGAGCTCTTGCCCCACCCCCTCAAAATCTTGCCCTGTATATCTCCTTCCATGTGGCTGTTTCTGAGTTGCATCCTTTATAATGAAACTGTAATCATGTATTGCACTTTCCTGAGTTCTCTGAGTTGTTCTGCACTTTCCTGAGTTCTCTGAGTTGTTCTAGTGAATTATCAAACCAGAGGGGTTTATGAGAAGCCATGAATCTGTAGCTGGTTAGCTACAAAGTGCAATGGCTTAAGGATATCCAGGACTTGTGCCTGGGATCTGAAGGGGGGCAGTTTTGTGGAATTTGGCTCCTTTCTTTGTAGGGTCTGCACTAAATCTGGGTAGTGTCAGAATTGAATTGAATCATAGGAGACTCGGCTGGTGTCAGAATTGGTGTCAGAGCATGTACACTAGAATGTCATTAGGATCAGGTTATGTAAAAAGATTAAGTTACTTTAAAGAAAAACATTAAGTCAATTTTAATGCAGGAGGGATTCTATAAAGGTAATGTTATGACAATGACTGAGAAATTTCTGATTGAGAAATTCAACATTAAAAAAAAAAAAAGATACCGAAGCCACCCCTAGGCCACAAGCCCCTAAAACATTCTGCTCTGGCTGGAAGGTGAAGCTATGCAATTTGACCCCAAATTTCTTGGAAGTCTTGGTTTAAAGGTGGTGTAGATGTTCTTTTTCACTACCACATTATATGTAATGGTTACCTTGATATAAAAATAAGATTTCTTCCAAATCTTCAAGTAATATGGATCCTGTGGGTTGATGGTCCTGGTTCATTCTATGGCTTTTGTCCCCTTCCTTCATACTACCACCTACCCCCGTGGGTGACTTGTCTGTACCCCCAGCCCACTTCCTGGGCTACATGTGAAATACAACTGGAGGAGAAGAACCTCTGACTGAAGAAACTGATTCTGAAACATCAACGTAGGCAAGATTCATCCTAGGGAAGTTTTAAAAAACTGCAGATTCTGGAGGCTCTCCTAGAAACTCTTATTATTAGATCTGGCAGTGAGTCCTAGGAATCTGTATTTGATCCAATACACAAAGCATTCTAACATAAATAAGTTTTGGACTAGACTTGAAATGAAACTGTCCTAGGTTTTGGTCCCAGCAAAGTGTGTGACCCAAGTTAAGCCACTGACTTCCCTAGTCCTGCTTTCCTCATCATAAGAGGGTTAGTTAGGTGTACCTGACCATTTCTTCTAGTTCCACAAAGTTCTAGCCTTCTTTATCTGTCATACTCATGGACAAATAAATCATGAGGAAAGTTATAGGACAGAAAAGTCAACTCCTCACCGATCATGGGATACAGTTATTAAAAGATAACCCTGCTTTATTCATAAATAATGGTTAAACTACCCTACTAAAGTCCTTTCCACTTTCAAAAGCTGTGCTTTATCATACCAGTGCATTAATTTTTCTACTTTTGTGTCTATGAGTCATTTAAATTAAATCTCAGATACTGCAAGAATGTTACAGAATTTCATTACTGGGTTTCATGTATTTCATTATTGTGATAGTCAGGACTGTGTCTTAAAATTTTCATCAGCATACTAATAAATGCCTTAAAGAAATATGATTTATTTATTCATTGGCAGAGAAAACTACAAGAGATTTTTATAATATTTATGTTTTAAAAATTCTCATTATAGCATTTATATTATTCCCAAGCAATTATTTTATTCCTACTCTACTCCCCCCCCCAAAACATATCATCTACTGCTAAATATGGGATAATCCAAAGACACAGACTTTTACATTAAAGTCTAAAACTTTAACTGGGGAAGGAAGTACATATAAGAAACAGGAGAGGCTGGTTTATAGTAGCCGGAAGATGAGACACTGAAGTTCCAGAAATGTACTCACTATTTTTTCCTATTAAATACAAGCATTAATAATAACATACAAAGAGGGGTGCCTGGGTGGCTCAGTCAGTTAAGCGTCTGACTTTGGCTCAGGTCATGATCTCGCAGTCTGTGAATTCTAGCCCCACGTTGGGTTCTGTGCTGACAGCTCAGAGCCTGGAGCCTGCTTTGGATCCTATGTCCCTCTCTCTCTGCCCCTCCCCCTCACTTTCTGTCTCTCTCTCTCTCTCTCTCTCTCAAAAATAAACATTAAAAAAATTGTATATATAAAAAAAAACAATAGGGGCGCCTGGGTGGCTTGGTCTGTTACGTGTGTCCAACTTCAGCTCAGGTCATGATCTCGCAGTTCATAAGTTCGAGACCCACATTGGGCTCTGTGTTGACAGTTCAGAGCTTGGACCCTGCTTCAGATTCTGTCTATCTGTCTGTCTCTCTATCTATCTGCCCTTCCCCCTCCCCCCCCCACCTCATGCTCTCTCTGTCTCTCTCTTTCAAGAATAAACATTAAAAAAATTATTTAAAAAGCCCAATAATATACAAAGCATGGCAAAAAAAAGAAAACAGAAAAATGTAGGTGTAATTAATAGCTGACAAGAGTATTTGTGTAGAAAAAAATAATATTATGCAAATGGATCAGTATTCCTGGTCTTCCCTATTTCTAGCACATTCACAGCTGGAATACAAAGATCCACCCTTCCTTCCTCCTAACGCCCTCCAAGAGACTGTTAAAGGATATGAAGAAGAAAACAAATTTTGGAGATAAACCCACCAGTAGAGACAGGACAGGGAGGAGTAGAAAGGAATGTCATAAAGACTTCAGAAATATTGAAAAAGGCGTGCTTCCAAAGGAATACTCTATGCACACACATTCTAGACGTTTATTTACTCTTCAGAAAGGAAGAGCAGGCTTCCGCCAGTTTCTGGCTTGCGGCTTCCCACATCAAGCTAAATCCTTTGTTTTCCTCCTTCTCCTATGTGATCAGGTCCTCATTTTCCTTCTTCCATGTGATAAGGTGCTGGGTGGATGAACAAGAAAAATTGATAGTATTCCAAATTGAAGAAAAATTACTGGGAGGCAATTTTTACCCATTCAGTGGCTGTGCAGAATCTGGTGGGACGAAAGGGAATTTCAAAGGTTTTTCTCTCATTGGCAAACAGCCAGCGGATCAACCGCTCCCTTTCCCACGCCCACGTTCAGCCAGTTTTCATCTCATTCTGTATGGGGTGTGGTGTTATCATTAACAATATGAATAATGTGATGTTACAGTATTGATTACTATATCGGACAGGAAACAGATGGCACTCTAAAAGGGATGACTGAAGAGGGTTTCATGAAAGGCCATTCACAAAGGTGCGGGCGCTGGTAAGGGAAAGAGCAGCAGTCAACGCTAAGGGCGCCAGAGCCAGAAACTGGTGGGCGTGTCATGGTCACCCCGGGCTTGAGGGGGACCTGGAGACAGCTGTGACCAAAACTCAAAGAGAGCTCAGCTGTAGAAGAGGGCTGCCTGGAAGAAACTAGAGCAGAGAATAGCGCTGGTTTAGCCCTGGTCTTGCATGGAGGGAAACCTGGGGCGGACCGTTTCTTGCTGCCCCAAGAAATCCTGCTGGTCCCCCTCTCCCCATCCCTACAAACCCCATGGTCAGACTCCCAGGGCTAAGAGTAGAGTGAGAAGGGCAGAGAGTGGATCTGGAAGACGTATGGAGAATATCCTGCACGGCTGACCTAAAACCAGGGAAATCAAACAGACCTTTCTTCAATGCAAACTTGATGTCTGCTCCATCGCTTCCTCATCTGCCGGTAGAGATTGGCTGACCATACCTTCTTCTTGACTGCTTATCTGTGGCCGCTTTGCAGCTGCAGAGAGGAGGGGTGCAATACGTTCTGGTTGGGAGAACATTAGCAGAAGGCTGCTGTGAAAGTCCTTGGGAACTGGGGAGGTCTTTCCCTTTTATTCCTACTTTTAACAAATATATTTTAAACACTTTATACATTTTACTTATTTATTTTTTAATGTTTATTTTTTTATTTAAAAAATTTTTTTAACGTTAATTTATTTTTGAGACAGAGAGAGACAGAGCATGAATGGGGGAGGGTCAGAGAGAGGGAGACACAGAATCCGAAACAGGCTCCAGGCTCTGAGCGGTCAGCACAGAGCCTGACGCGGGGCTCGAACTCACAGACTGCGAGATCATGACCTGAGTCGAAGTCAGACGCTCAACCGACTGAACCACCCAGGCACCCCAACTTTATACATTTTATATTTACTATATGCTATAAATTTTGTATTGCCCTCTTATTCTGGCTCTTAATGCTCACTGTATGGATAACCATCTTGCAACAAAAAAGTAACAATACTTGTCAAGCCATTGATCCAGTGCCAATAGTGCTTATCTCGAGATATTTTAAGTGAGAAAACCTCTGATTGTTTTCTAAGTCTTTGTAAATTGGGAACTTGGTGCTGATCACATATGGGCTGAGTGGGGTGGGTGTCACATATTGACTGATGTCAGGAACAGTTGGGTAGAAGATGCCGTTAAAGGACACGAGAAACTATGGAACTAAAGCAGATCTGGAGACAAAACTCAAACATTTAGGTTAAATAGGTTAAATTAGAGTATTTGTGAGGCAGCTATGAGGAAACACAGAAACATGCAAGTTGCATTCATGTGTCTAAAAGAAAGGATCACTTAGACATAAAAATTTAGAAATATATGTCATATGATGATAATTTAAATCTTAGGAGTAAGATGAGATCGTCTATTTTATTTAAAGAAGAGTGTCAAAGATCAGTCTCTGAGAACTTCAGCATTTAGGGCTTAGATGGAAGAAGTAAAGTCTCCAGAGGTAGATTTAGCCAAGAACAGAAGAAAAGTCAAGAGAAGAAAGTATTTTGAGAAAGGAGCAGACAACCATGTTGGATGCCATGGAGAAGCAACAGAGATGTTGGTCACTGATAGTAAAAGGAAAAGCTACTTCACGGTGGCCGATCTGATATTTCGAGAAAATAGTATGCCCATTATCAAGGGATGCCATACCCCGCATAGCTTTGCTTGTGAAACCAGTGCCCAGAACTTATTTGTTACCAGCACAAGTTAGATATTAAAGGAGAATAAAGGCAAAGAATATTATTTTTTTATTTCTTGCTTAATCTCTAAATGTTGTTATTTTTAAGGTCAGCTGTAACATCTGTTAATGAAAAAGTTACAAGAAAGAAAGAAAATATGTAAAGAAAAGAGAGAATAAAGTCAATCTCTTATTGCCAAAATTCCATAATTGGATTAAAATAATGGTCACAGCAGTTGAGTTACAAAAGGAAAAATCTTCATTAAAAACTCAGATGCTGTTTTCATCCTTTGTCATTAGAATGACTGGCCAAGAACTGGAAAAGCACGCTGAAAGTGGATGAAGAAGTCTCTCATAGTATGGAATCATATAGACAAAGACTTCAAGGTGTCTGCCTCTTATTCAAGAATAGCTTGGGGTGAGTTGTCATCCAGGAAGCACCTCATTGTTCTGAATTTGGCTATGCTTCTTTTCACTTTAGTGGTAAGACCTTGATTACCTTGAAGGGCCTGGGTGAAGGAAAACTTGAAAATACTTCCTCTAAAGGAACACACTTCCAGCATAGAGCCATCTCACCTGGTGAGCCATCTCACCAGCATCATCTGCTGACATCAGTTCTAACATTCAATGTCAGCGACTGCCTTTGTCAGCATTACATATGTCAGCGGTGATATTATTCTATTGTTGATTTAGTGCTATTTCTACATGTGCATTGCCAAACCACATTTGGGTTTAGTTATGGTTATATTTAACCTTTTTCTTCTCAGTAAACCCTTTAAGGAAAAAAGAAATAATTCTTTCTGTCAGTGAGATGGATGTTTATAACCGCTCAAAACTTCAGATTTCTTTCAGGATTCAGTAAGACAACGTGCTTGATGACTCTAACCCTGGATCAGCATTTTTGAGACAAGGCTCCCATTCCTCTTTGGCCCTTTTCTGCAGTACATCTTGAACTAATAAGTTGAAATGTTCTTATTTTCTTTAGAATCAACATCTAGGGTCACAGGTATTTCTGGGGGAATTATCAAGACGGTATCTCAATAATCCAGAAGGAAGAAACACTATTACTTGACATACTTAATTTTTGACTGTCTATTATATCTACAGCACTGTGCTAAATGCAATAAAGATACAGAAAATAATCAATAGATTCTCCCTTGTATGTGCTTATATTCTTTAGAATAGATAAGATAAGCAAATGACTTCATACCCCCAATATAGCAAATACCATATGATCTGCAAGGGGATTCAGAGAAAGAACTTATTTCCAGTGGAAAAGATTGCAGCAACAAGACAAAAAAGTCTAGATTCCTTGGAATTTGAACTATATTACAGGGTTTTTTTTCATCACTCTCCATCTCCTTATAGGATCTTGAACTAGTATATAGGTATTTCCCTGATATGTTCTTTGTTTCTGAGTAACCATATGCTTTTGCATGTATGAGTTAATGCCCATAACGTCCCCTTCTCCTGAAAGGTAAAGACTCTCCCTGGTAAAGACTATTCATTCCTTAAAGACCAATTGTTTTGTTTTTTTTTTTTTGTCTCGCCTGTGATGATTTCACTAACACCTCCCTTAATCATTCTGACCTATGGGTCTCCAGAGCACCTTTATCAATAGTTGTTAACTAATGTTTCATGAAGAATTATTTTTCATGATGCATGATAGAGTTATCATTTTAATTTGTGTATCTCCTACCTCAAAAGTGAGAGATTTCCTAGGGAAAGGACCTTGACCTATTTATCACTGTATTCCTAGCAGCTAGCAAAATTCCAGCAACATAATAAATGCACATAATAAATGTTTGTGGAATAAGATAGAATTTATGTTCGGATAGCATCTGGCCAGACCAGGCAGCGTGACTTCCTTACCCTCTCCTGGGGGAATGCCTGGTACACCCACAACCCTCTTCTGAAGGTTCTCATACATACAGATCACCATGTGGTCTTTCCACCCTGGCCATGGCTTATTGGATCAAGGCTATAGTATTTTGTTATGGCAGCCCAAACTGACCTAGATAATTGCCTCCAAAATAATATGTATTAATTATAGAAAATTTGAAAAATATGTAAACATACAAAGAAGAAAAATCTAAACCTCTAAATAACCACAAGAGTAACTACTGTTCACATTTTTGGTGTATACTTTGCATAAATACTTAATAAATTCAAGTTTGGGCTCTTTATCTTTTAGACAGTGGGAAACAGAAGTGACAATAAAAATTGTGTTTCAGGATGATAGATCTTGGTGTTTTTTAGGTAGGATTAGAAAGTTTGGAGATATTGGGACAAGTTAGAGGTTATTTCATCAGATTAGACTATATCAAAAAGCATTGAATGGACCTCGTAATATAAAAAATGGGACACATACACAAAACATTTGAGAAGTACAAATGTTGTTGCACATAAATGTCTGGGTGTGAAGATAAGGGATATGGAGAGTCAAATATGATGGACCATTTGAATACCAAAAAATAAAGATATTAAAAAAAAGAATACATTTGTATGAGAAAGTGTGGGGACTATCGCTAAAAAATAATGCTATAATTATGTATAACTGCATAATAGTACATATAATTTTGGAAATTTACATCGGCTTTTGTGTGCTCTTCAACTTTGCGGACTGGTATTGGTCTGCAGACCATACGCTGTATGGTCTTTGTTGCTTAGTGGTTACTGGTCCCGAGGAATTTGGAAAGCCAGAAGAACAAATTCCATTTTGGTTTCAAGGACTGAGAATAATTCTTGGTGACTTGAGACTCCATCTTTTGGTTGTGGAGCTCTTCCCTCTTCACCCACAGCTCAGGCCACTGCCTCTGCACCCGTGCCTCTGCTGAGTCATTCTCTCCTTTTCTTGGAGGGTAGCACATGTTTGTAACCAAATACTTTTCTCAGCCTGTTTCTTTCCTGAGGAATTTATAGGAGTCTAACAACGTTTACACTTCATCCTGTCTCTGCACCTTTCAGTCCAAGATAACAGTGTTTCTGTTGGTATAACATTCTTTAAAACCTTGTGGGTTTCCTGTGTATGTCACCCAAATTCACATTATTAAGTAGAGGACCTTTTACAGATTTTCCTGGATAATCTCATCTCCCTTTCTGGCTTCTGCTGAGATGGTTGTGTGAATCCATGAGTCATACACCTAAGGTCTTCAGCACTAGCAAAATGTTGTCCAGCAAAAGTTTATCAATTCCCTTTTCCTCTATGTGTATTAAATCTCTCCTTGCTTCTCTCTTATAAGAACATTTGTGACTGGATTTAGAGCTCAGTCAGATAAACCAAAAGAATCCCCCCAACTCAAGATTCTGGTTTTTTAAAAATTTTTTTAATATTTATTTATTTTTGAGAGAAACAGAGAGACAGAGACAGAATGTAAGCAGGGGAGGGGCAGAGAGAGAGGGAGACACAGAATCTGAAGCAGGCTCCAAGATCCAAGCTGTCAACACAGAGCCTGACATGGGGCTCAGACTCACCAACCTTGAGATCACGACCTGAGCCAGTGTTGGACGCTTAACCGACTGAGCCACCCAGCCTCCCCTCAAGATTCTTAATACATCTGTAAAGACCTTCTCTTCCAAATTAGAGTAACAGCCAAAGTTTCTGGAGGAAAAACAAAGACATATTTGGGGGAGTTATTATCAGCCTACTATACCATTTCTGTGCAATTGGATAGAAATTACTCACATTTTATAGCTAGAAGTAAGGCTGGGAAATACAGTCTCTACCCAAGGAGCCATGTGCTCAGCTAATACTTGAGGGTTCTATCACTGAAGAGGAAGGGTAGAATGGATATTGTGGGAATCATTACTTGTCTGTCTTTTTCTGAGCCATTTCCTATATATATAAACAGAAGTTTTCTTGGTTCTATGGAGTGTTGAAAAAATAAATCAATTCTTCCTCTGAGGAAGTGACCATCTTGGTGTAAAGACCAGTATCTGACAAGTAAAGCCTATCAGACAGTATTGAATTAGGTTCCAAATGGAAGCCCAAGTAATATATTTTTAGCAAATGACATGATCTCTGTGGATTGAAGTTGTTTTTTGCTGAAGTCTTTCAGGAATAAATGGGGCTTGAAATAAGACTTGGAATATAAGCAGAGTTTTAATCAGGTAAAGATGGACGTACTGATAGGGTTGGTTCAAGATGGTCTTATTGGAAAATGTAATCTCCTGTAGAGGCCTTTCTAAAATTGGAAAGATGTCGACTTGACTTGTGGATCATCAACAAGGAACCAAAGATACTTCTGGCCATATTTAATAAGTCATGAAAAATGTCTGAGGTGACAAAGTGGGTAGTGAGTGTTGGGTGAACAGGAAAAGATAATGCTGCGCTTGAGTCTAGAGAACAGGAACAATTTTGGAAGACCACCAGAGGTTTCATGAGAAAACCTTATGGTCAGTTTTTGAGACTAGAAAGAGATGGGTTTTATAGTTGACGTTGATGAAGAAAGTATGTGTTGAAGAAAGTATCGATTGGTACATTCAAGTACAGACACAC
This sequence comes from Felis catus, assembly GCF_018350175.1. Lineage (NCBI taxonomy): Eukaryota > Metazoa > Chordata > Mammalia > Carnivora > Felidae > Felis > Felis catus. The sequence continues at coordinate 13,417,679 of NC_058368.1, read as the reverse complement.
TTCTTCCTCGCTCCACCACACAACTGAGGGATGATGTAGTACAGACAGACATAGTTTTCCCAACCTAAGACCCTGGACCAAAATTCAGACAACCTCTCCACCTCTCCTGGCCCAAGTTTTTATTGCTTCCAGAGAAGGGTCTGAGGGTTGGGGGCTTCGGAGCACTTTTCTTAATTTCTGGTAGAACACCATTTCTGATTTGCTTCCATATGTGCACAGGCCTGTTTCCCTGTGAGTGATAGAGTTTGCTGTGCAGACATGGGAGATTAAATGGGGCCAGATAAAGAAATGAGTGGGGTCAAGGGTGGGGATGCAAATTGCATGGGGGTTGTATGCCAGACTTCCTCTCCCCACACCCCAGGATCTCACATAATAATTAGCTTCCAACTTGCATGTGATCTGAGAAATAAAGTGGTAATAAGCAGCTGCCAATTTACACTGTAATAAAGCAATGCACAGAGATTGGAAAATGAAGGCTGTGTCTCTGCGGATGGCATCTATTAATATTTTCGAACCCTAGATTTTAAAAGGCTTAACACCTTTGTTGATTTAAGTTGTCAGAAGCCTGATGAATCGTATTTTTGCATATTTTCTAGGAGAAAGAAGTCCGGAGTGTTTCTTTTCTCCCCAGGAGGTGGAAGAAGCCACCCGCAGATGCTCTTTACAGGATGTTCCGAAGCCCTGAGGCAGGCTGCCTAAAATTGCACTGGGTGGATTGTTCTCCAATTAGTCAGGTGATACAAGACAAGCCCTGGCCTTTTGGAGTAACAATAGGATCGCTCTAAAATAAACAGGCACCTAGAAATCCACAGCCTCAGCTTACAAAGCCAGCTTCCTATTTACGCTGAAGAGATGTATGTTTCTGTGACAGATTCCACTGGGAAGAAAGAGCTTGTTTGTTAGCATATGCAAGAAGCACAGACCGGCATTGTGTGTGAGATCCAGAGCTTGCCACTAGAGATGAATTCCCCTGGGAAGGACCATTAATAAAGGCCTGTGGCAGGGCCCAGGAGCTGTTAAAGGAGAGAGAAAATAGAGGTGCCGGAAGACCTCTGTGCATCCTAATAGGAAGTAGGCATTGCCCAGCCGATAGAAGGGGAGTCCAAAGAAACTGAGCCCAAAATTTAAGCAATATAAAAAAGTAGAATATATAAAAACACCAGTGCATATATAGTTTCTATACATACATATGTATATACATTTTATATATACACCTATTTATATATGTATATATGTATATATATATTCTTTATAGAGAGATTCAGGGTAAAAAATTCAAATAACACTGTTGCACAATATGATAAAATTTAATCATGCTTATTCTCATTTTTAGTAAAGTGAAAATACTCATCTGATTTCTAATGGACGTGCAGAAGGGGAACATAAGCATAAAACTAGAGTGGTATCTGTTTTCAGGTCACGGTTGCTCACGAAGACATGAGAAAGTGGTGGATAGTGATACAAACATGCTATTCTTGAGGTAATGTTAACACCTTCCAAATAGAAAACTCTAAGACTGGGTAAATACAAAAGCACAATGAACGAATGCATTATCTGAGAATAGGAAAAGACAAGCAACTATGTTATTCTGCTTGTCTCGGCCCAGCTCCTCACTGCTCGTCTGGATTTGGTAAATATGGTCCTCAGGGGTCCCTCTGCCTGTAGTCTCTCCCACCACCAGGTGACCCTTACAACCCCGTACCCTATTTCATTCCGAGTTCATGTTCACAAGAGCCCTGAGGGGAAGGCAGGGATTATTATCCCATTTTGAGGTTTAGAGAGATTGGAGCCACGGTCACAAGAAGAGTATTCCAACCAAGGCCAGAACTCAAATGTTCTGACTCATATTTGTCTTCTCTGCTACACCATGTACTTGAGCTACACTTCCACAGACATGGTGATTATGCCCCGTTCTTACTAAAAATACCCACTGGGGCGACTGGGTGGTTTAGTTAGTTAAGCGTCTGACTCTTGATTTTAGCTCAGGTCATGATCTCACGGTTGTGAGATCGAGCCCTGAGTTGGGCTCGACACTGAGCATAGGGTCTGCTTAAGATTCTCTCTCCCTTTCCCTCTGCTCCTCTCCTGCATGCAGCACACAAACTCTCTCTCTCATTCTCTCTCTCTCTCAAAAATAAAGTAAAATTAAAAAATCAATGATTTCCTACTTCATTCTGAGTCATGTCAGCCTCCTCAACCTGCTGCATACTGCCATTGATGGGGCAGCTCAATCTATCTTTAATTTTTTTTTTAACGTTTATTCATTTTTGAGAGACAGAGACAGAGCGTGAGTGGGGGAGGGGGAGAGAGAGAGAAAGAGAGGGAGCGAGACACAGAATCCAAAGCAGGCTCCAGGCTCCAAGTTGCCAGCACAGAGCCCGACATAGGGCTCGAACTCATGGACTGTGAGATCATGACCTGAGCCGAAATCGGACGCCCAACCGACTGAGCCACCCAGGCGCGCCTATCTTTAATATTATTTCCCCCCACGCCTTTCCCTCATCGAAAGTCCAGACCTGCCCTGGGTATCCCTGTTTCCGTGCCCGTGTTTGAATTCGTTCGTCTTTCTCAAACACCCCTCTCTCTTTGACACATCCTTCTCTTGTCCTCAAGAACCTTATTGCTCCCATTGCTTCCCTTGCATTTAGCAGTTGTTTATGTTTTAGCACTCACCAGAGTCTCTCTTAAATTAGAAGTATTCATACACATGTTTGTACTCTTCACCAGTCTCAGTTCTTGGAGCACAGATTCTACTATTTATTTTTTCTATTGTGTGTCCCCCATAGTTCCTATAAGTTATGCCTTTCAGATAGGCGCTCACTAAGTATTTCTTGAGATCTAACATCTGTTCAACTGTTGTATTACTATTTACCTTGTCACTCATGCATGCCTTTCCTACCCAACTAAATTACAAACTTTGAATATTGTTCTTCTACTTTGTAGGAGCTGAAAAGTATTATGATTGTCATTTGGGTGATACAATGAGAAATGATACGTGCAAAGATGATTTTTTTTTAAAGCTAACATGTGTCCCAAAACTTTGTGTACTTGGCTTATAGAGTCACAGTTGTTATGTTGTCCCGACCACGTCAGGGTAAGTAATACAGAGAACCATTTGCTCATCTTAATTATGGGCGTTCCAGCAGACACTAAATATTTTAAGTGGAGAGATAATACGTATTTTATTTGGCAGTGATATGACGATTTTGCCAAGATTCTTGTATTTTTTGGAAAATAGCATCTGGAATTTACTTAAGAGGATGTGAGATTCTTCATGCTACCAGACAAAGTAGAGGATATTGTGAGTTTTAGAGGGAACGGTCTCTAAAGTTTGCACATATTAATCGGGGATGTATTTTGAGGGCTTATTATGCATTAGACAGTCTTCCAAGCAAGGGCTTTCCACGTATTATCTCATCTAATTCTCATGACAACTTAGGAAGTAGGGTCTGTTATTTCCCCCATTGTTTTACAGATAAGGAAAGTGAGACACAGCCTTTTTTGTAACTTGCTCAAAGTCACAGTCACTCTATGTCAGAGCTGGGATTCGAGTCCAGGCAGCCTGACTCCAGGCACTGCAGATTATCCACTAGATGATATTGTAAGAGGGAGAGTTGTTCTCCTTCTGCATTTATGGGCAAGGTCATCCATTGAGAGGTCACTGCAGCACCAGGCTAGCAAGCCTGCATGGTGCCAGGAAGCAAGGAGGCCATGCAGTGAGCCTCGCAGAGCTCCCTCCTATCTACACACCATCTTCAGGGACTGGTGAATGCAAATTATTACTGGGAAGCTAGGGCATTCATGGAGACCATAGGAATTTAATAAGAAAGTGAGCCAATCTTCAGGTGAAGTCCCAAGTTGGCTAGAGTTGATTCAGCTTAACAGGGTGTCAAGATGTAAACCAGGATATTAAGCATACTGTGTCCCCCAGCCATGACTCCTACTCCTTTATGGGAGCTGGCATCTGAGTGCCCAGGGAAGAGTGCTCAATACTCCCAAATCTACTCTGTGGGGCTGCTTCCATTGCTCTTCCCACTCCTATTGGTACCTTGCCTCTGTCTCCACTCTGCCATCTCTCTGCTCTGTTCAGCCCCACGCCATGTACAAGCTAGAGTCAAAATAATGCCCAGAAAATACAGCCTTATGGTAAAATAACATGGCTTCCATTTTGAATCCAGTTGGCTAATGTTGAAAAATTGCAACTGTTTTTGTGCTGTTGTTAATTTTTAATGTTCATCTTGGTTATGCATATGACTATACAATATAAAATATATATCATATATGGTGTGTATGGAATATAAATGATTTGTATAATGGTGTGCATATATACATGATTGATACAAAGGCTAGATAATAGATATTGGGCAGTTCATTACATTTTTTAACTGATTATTCAAGTCTAATACACCAAGGTTAGAATCTCAGCTCTGCCATTTCTAGTTCACTATTAGCTTTTTAAAGAGCTTCAAGCTCTTAAATGAAGATAATGCACCTACCTCATAAGAAAAATTAAGAATTTTTTTCTTTACTAGATAGTGAGTTTCCTGGCTTTTTGAAAATTTGATTTGAGGAAATCTATGTTCTCTGACCTTGAAATAAAAATCCCTCCCTCCTAAAAAGAGGCTCAGATGTCAACGGAAGAGATAACCATTCAGCAGCAATCCCCCGGTGCCCTCTATGACAAATTTCCTAGGTTGAGCTGGAATCTACATGACAGATTGTTGGTGGCAAAGGGCAACAAACTCCATCTATGTGAAGTATGAGCCTTTTGAAAAACAAAGAAATCCAATTAAAGAACAAAACCCAGAAAGAGGAAGACAAAAGGTTTTGGTTTGTTGTGTTTATTATGCCAAATCAACTAGAATGCAAGAATTGGAAAGCCTGCATCTAGACAGGTTAGTAAAAACACATACAGATAACTCTCAAATCTTTGCTCTTCATTTGTTGGCTTCCAAGCCCAATTACATCTGCTCTTTCAAGTCAATGGATTAATTTTTAATGTTTTCCCCCCACGGAAAGACAATACAAAATGGCAGGAGCATAATTCTAATTTATTTCCATTTCAGATTTTTATACCTGCAATTATGTTTGTGTTAAATTAGATGAAAATGTCAATCCACCAATTTGCCTCTTCCTTTGTAACCTTTTGCATACAAAGTTTATCATTCTGACAAATAAAAGGCCTCTCCAACCTTGACGCTTAAGAAGAAATGCAAATTCCAAATTAGAAAACAAGTATCAATCGTGTCATTTAAAAAATTAGGTGAGTTATCCAATGAAGTTTGAATTCATCTGTTTGGAGTTTATAGAATTAAAATGTGATCTAATTTGATGTTAAAAGAGCAAAATTAGTGTGAGTAGTTGTTATAATTTTTAATGCAAGTAATCCAAATATTAATTGAGCATCTGACTAAATTTCACATTCCATTTTAGGAAAAGCATTTTGAATCTTTTGCTTTGATTCTAAAGTGTGCAAATAACACTTAAAATACAGAATTCCAGTTTAATTTCAAGGAAATAGAAGCTAGCGTTTTTTTAAGATATCTTACCCTAGCTTCCTTCCTTCTCAGAACTACTCCATTTCTTATTTATACATAACATTTCATTTCACAAATTGCTACATCAACACTGGCCTTTAAAACATGAGAAAAGCCTTTCCTGGCTCTTAGCTGTCCATGAAGAGTATACCTTCTGAATTGTCAAGCCCAGCTAAAGTGAGTCCCACAGGAGAGAAGCTCTTTCTTCAACTCCTCTCCTCAGTTGAATGTGATTTCCGGCACCAGCGATCTTCTGTGACTCTCTTCCCATTAGAGGCTTTGTGCTCCCTGCTCTTGTGCTCAACCAAGGAATTTAGGAAAGAAAACAGATGCTTTTGGATAAGCCACCCTGATTGGAATTAACACCAACATTTCCAAGGTTATCACTTTCCCTGAATTTCCTGTAGGTAGATACTATCCTATTTTATAGGTCTTTAAACCAACAGAGAGATTAAATGACCAGATCATAATGGAGAGACAAAGGCAGAGGCAAGACTGGAAGGTACATATTCAGGCTGATCTTGAGATTTTCATTTCTCCAGGGCAGAACCTATGCTTGTTTCTGCTGCTTTGAAGAGTTCTTATAAAGCATCCCCCCCAAACACTATGATGATGCTATGGGGGCACCTGGGTGGCTCAGCTGGTTAAGTATCCAACTTCTGCTCAGGTCATGATCTCACGGTTCGTGACTTTGAGCCCCACATTGGGCTCTCTGCTGTCTGCACAGAGCTTGCTTTGGATTCTTTGTCCCCACTCTCTCTCTGCCCCTCCCCTGCTCATTTTCTCTCTGTCTCAAAATAAAATAAATAAACTTAAAAAAACCCAAATTCACTCAATTCTCTAAAAAAATAATAGCTAGATAAAATGATGATGCTGTGCCTTGGCAGGAGCTATGTGGACTGCTGCCCCCCTGGTGGATTTTAAGGGACCCTCCTCATCTGTCAGTTTAGCTGTCTTCCTGTCCCAACACAGTGCTTTTTGGATTAATTTCTGTCTTTAGCAAATCTGTGTTCAAATGCAAATAAGTTTCCCTGGAGAGATAACAAAGTATTCCCTCTTTAAATTTAGCATATGTCATTTAATCATGTCACAGAAAAAAAGCAGAATCTAAATCATCTCTTCCTAACTTGAATTCACAGATGTAAAATGAGAATGGCTGAGACAGGCGTATGGATGTATTTAGGTCTGAACACCCTACCTTGAAACTCTATTCATGATTTTGAAATTATCCACATTTTTCTGAGGAGATGATCTATCATTTACAGAAGATTCTTGAAAAGGTGTGTGATTCTCCAAAATTTAAAACTATAATTACATAGGCTAGCTACCTGCATTGTATCTAAGACCACCTAGGCCTTCTTGAAATCAAGGGGGCTCTTAAAAGCCACCTGTCCCTCTTCCCCAATATTCCCCCTCACTAATTGCCTTGAATCCACTTACATAATCTTACCCTTTATTCCTGTGTATGTCAGCCACCACAGCCCCTGACTGCCAGCTCACCCCTCATAGCCCACACTATAATCCCTGTAAGTCTCTGGACCTATTTTCATTGCTTTCTTCTCTCACCCTTGCTCAATTCTTGACGCCTTCCACTCTGCTGTCTGGAAGTCCAGGTCCGTTATCAGCAAAATGCTCTATTTACTCCCTCTATTTTCTGAATGTTTTTTCCACCCTCTGGCTAAAAGGGCTAACTTTCTCCCCATCCCACCCCCAGGACCCTGCTCTCCTGTACCCCTTCAAGTAGTGGCTTCCACAGTTCTCGAGCCCCTGGGTCTGCAGGAGGGGAATGCTAGATCTTCTTTCTCCTTGTCACTGCATTCTGCTTATATCCCTTCTCTTCTCCCTGAAAACCCATTTTGTATTTCCATCATAAAATCACACCACACTCTACCGTTTATTCTTGTTGTTATCTACCTACTCCTGGGTCACCTCTCTCCTTTTTCAATAATTTCAGCTCCAATACTATTCTTGTCTTAATTCTTGGAGAATTCAATAAACATATGGATGATTATATCCATTCCTTGGTCCCTCTGTTCCTTGAACTTTTTAAATACTCCTGTCCTCTACTTCGGACAATTATTCCCGTGGCCACACCCCCAGCCTTTCTCAAAAGAGGCACAGCATATGATCCACAAGACGCTATGCATGATTTGAGAGAATATGTTCTCAATTTCATAAGGATGGTACATAGCTAATACTGTTCTAGATTCATAGGAGAGAAGTTAATGCATCACATATTTTAGATACCTTAAGGTATTAAAGCTTAATCCTCTTAGGAAAGCCAGATTGAGAGAGAACGTCTGCACCAATGACTGCAATTCTTTATAATCCTAATTTCAGGTATCGTATCTCTGACAGCAACATTCTATCTTTTCAGCATATTCCTATTGCCCTACCTCAATGTCCTTAATTTATTGGCAACTGCAAAGTCCCTTTTACCATATGAAGGTTACACATTCACAGGTTCTGGGAATTATAAGGTGAATCTTTGGGGCTGTTATTCTGCCTACACATAGCCCAATTTCAACAATTGTTATCGAGATGATAGATGGTGGTACGTTCGTTCATCCTGCGGCACAAAATGTCTGTTCGTCCCTCTTTTGAGGATGTTCAATGCCTATTAATGAATCCGTTAATTCGTCGAAGGCTGTAAAATAATGATTTTTAAAGTTTTCACTTCATTTTAAGAGTTGGAATAATCTATGAAGAGACACTTCATCTATGATTTGTTTTCCCATCATTACAGTTTGGCTAGGAAAGGGAGGGTACATGGTTGATACCATACCTTTATTTATCAGTTTTCCAGAAAATGAGCTTATTTCTTACCATTCTTCAAAGGGGACCTTTTTTTTTGTATTATTATGGATTTAAAAATTTAAACATACTTGACAGGTTCTATCCCTTCCAATTATTATCTTTTTGAAGCACAAATTGTCCCCTTTGTCCGGTGTAAGCCTATTCAAGTTAGTGCCTGGATCCTTTGGACAAATGATAATGGTTTTTGGTAGCTTCCTTGCTGTCATCTGTGAAAAGATGTTTTAGGCTCACTCTCCAAATCAGCCATTCTCCAAAAATGCCTGGTTTCTTTTAGTGAGAAATGGTATTTCAGGATCACAATCTGTGCACCAAGCGATGCTCATTGCTACTGGGTTTGTTATTTTTCTGTGCTTTTTTAGTGGACAGAGTTAGAAAATAGAAAAAAAAAATTTAAAGATAAAATACCTCATTTGTTCATTCTGACATTTCCAATTAAAATTTAAGGTGTAGGGTGTTTACTGTTCAATACAGAGAATTCCGGTTCTCAAGGATTAGAGAATGATAGAGTATCCTGTGAAGTACTCCTATGCCTCATCTCATGTTACCTACACAACAACCAGGATAAAAACACCAATACTACCCCATCAATAAAATTCCCAAAAAACAGTTACCCTTATTTGGATTTTTGTCCTAATTCCTCCCTCTCATATTTTTATAATTATAGTATAGTTTTCAAAGCATAGAGCCATTAGACGCTCTCTCCTTCTTAGCCCTTATTTAACCTTAATTATTCAGGTAAGTATATACTGTTTATTTCCAGTCATTTTGTCCATGTCTCAAATCATGTTATTGTGTTAAACTTGCTATCTAGAAGATTCTTCAGGTAGATTTCTTGAAAACAATATTCCATATGTTTATAATGTACAATTTAGACCTGAAAGTCATTTCAGCTGGATATAAAACATTCATATTTCTTTCTTTGAGTGTATTAAACGTGTTACTCCATTTTCTCTGGCATAAAGTATCACTGTTACAAGTCTGATGACAATCTAATTTCCCTTCTAAATCATTTATTCTGTCTGACTAGATATCCAAAGTACCTTGTTTTTTCATCCTTAAAGTCTAGAATGAATTGTACTAGAATATGTCTCATTGATCATATCAGGTGCATAGTGGGCATGTTCAATACATATTTTCATCTATTTTTAATTCCAGTTTTCTTGAGTTCTAGTTGTTAGTATTTCTTTGTTTTCATTTTCTTCTTCAAGAATTTCTATTATCCTTTTTGTTTGTTTCTTATTGTTAATATTTGTCACTTTCTCTTGAATTTTTTCATCTCTTCATTTCTTTTCTGATTTTTTAAAAGTTTCTTTATTTATTTTGAGAGAGACAACATGCACAAGAGGGGGAGAGGGAGAGAGAGAGAATCTCAACAAGCAGGCTCCATGCTCAACACAGAGCCCGATGTGGGGCTCAATCTCATGAACACCAATATCATGACCTAAGCCAAAACCAAGACTCAGCTGCTTAACTGGCTAAACCACCCAGGCACCCCTCTTTTCTGGTTTTTAAATACTTTCTTATTTTGGGGCGCCTGGGTGGCTCAGTCGGTTGAGCGTCCGACTTTGGCTCAGGTCATGATCTCACGGTCCGTGGGATCGAGCCCCGCGTCGGGCTCTGTGTTGACAGCTCAGAGCCTGGAGCCTGTTTCGGATTCTGTGTCTCCCTCTCTCTCTGCTCCTCCCCTGCTCATTCTCTGTCTATCTCTGTCTCTCAAAAATGAATAAACATTAAAAAAATGATAAATAAATAAATAAATAAATATTCTTCTTTTCACCTTCTGCTTCTCTTAGAGTATTATATGTTGTCCTTATTCCCTCTTGTATTCTTTTGTAATAATCTGATATGACCATCAGTCTAATAGTATAAAATGATGTTTTTCTTTTATTTCTAATTCTTTATTGAGTTATGTCACTTCATTTCAGAATTTTTGTAATTTTAGCTTATGTTGTTCTTTCATGTCTTATGTTGGCTGCTTAGTCTTTTAATTTGTTTCAAAACAGTGAGGATAGATTTTACCTGTTTGGTCAGCATGACTTTCTTCCGTGTGGATGTTATTCTGTTTCTTCTTATTTATCTCCCAATAGCTTGGCCTGGGATTTGATTCTGATTGTTTTCTGTTGCTCACATTTGAGAAATTAATTTTTCGAAGTTTTAAAGGAATTTCTGGAACAAAATAACTTTTTTAACTTCATAAAATACCCTCCTTTGGTTTGCTGTTGTTGTTGTTCTCACATAGAATTAAAAAATAGAGCAGCTTTCTTTCTGAGATTTCCTGACTCTGTTCTCTCTTTCTACTTTCTAGATCCTCTTTTTCTTTCGTCTTTATGTCCCTCCCTTGCTCAATTTTAACTTCAATCCTAGCAGATTTTCCTCACTAAGTTGTCTAGTCACGGAAGGGAGCCCTGGTGGGTCTGTCTGGGACATTCATAGGGACACTGATGCTCCAGACCCTTTATACCCAATTGAGGGGTCTTTGTACTCACCCACTATTATATTGGGCACAATCTCTCCCAGTTTCAGGTGCTTTTATCAAACTTATTGGTCATGAGCTCCTGTAAATATTGGTTGGCTATTTTGGAGTTCTGTCCTCAAATCCATCTGAGGCTTCCCTCTGCTTCCTCTTACACAGATAATGCTATTTGCATGCTGGTGGCTGTTGGCAGTTCATCTCCACCTGCTGGCATTTTAGCATTCATGGGGATACCACATCAACTAGATTTGTTGTAACCTTCGTCACGAGTGTTTGTTTTACGTTAGCTGCTTTGTCTTTTTTACGTGGTGATTCAGAGAGACTGAAAACTACACCATCACCATCACTTTTCCAGAATGCTACATTCTCTTCTCTGTCTGAAGGATAAATTTATTTATTAAGAAATAATAAATGTACATTTATTTATTGAAATTTTATTTTAATGTTTTAATTAAAAATAAAATTCTACTTATTAAATATTTCTGAAATGTATTAATTTTTTCTTTTTGTTTATTAAAATAATAGACACATATTATCTTAATAAATAAGCTTTTTGTTTTGAATCATTTTAAATGTGTAGAAATACTACAAAGGTAGTGCAGAGAGCTCCCATATACCTCTTACTCGGGTTTAGTTTCCCTTAATGTAATCATTTCACATTACTCTGGTATACTTGTCCAAACTAAGCAACCACCATTAGATATTACTCTCAAACTCTAGACTTTATTTGGATTTCACCAGTTTTTCCACTGATGACCTTTTTTTCTGTTCCAGGATCTGATCCAGGATACCATGTGGCATTTCCTTGCCGTGTTTTCTCCTTCTCCTCTGGTCCATAAAGTTAATTCCTTAGTCCTTCCTTCCTTTTCATGTCCTTAACAGTTTTGTAAGTGCTGGTCAGAGATTTAGTGCAATGTTGCTCAGTGTTTGCCTAGTATTTGTCTCACTAATAGACTGTTTTTCTTGGCAAAAATACCACTGAGGTAGAGTGCCCTTCCCACCACATCATATCTGGGGGTACATGATATCAAAATGGCATTAATGATGATGTTCCTCTTGATCATGTGGTTAAGGTCCCATACCTTAACCATTTGTTGAATTTTTACATGAAAATTTTCCTTCTACCCTCCTTTACACTACTCCAAATCATCATCTCTTCAATAGTTTCATTGATCTCCTTTAAGATATTAAAGACTGCAATTTTCTTCCTCAGGGCCTAGGCATAGTTTTTGTTTTAGTTTTTTAATGTAATTTATTGTCAAACTGGCTTCCATACAACACCCAGTGCTCATCCCAACAAGTGTCCTCCTCAATGCCCATCACCCTCTTCCCCTGTCCCCCACCCCCCATCAACCCTCAGTTTGTTCTCTGTATTTAAGAGTCTCTTATGGTTTGCCTCCCTCCTTGTTTGTAACTGTTTTTTCCCTTCCCCTCCCCCACGTTCTCTATTAAGTTTCTCACGATCTGCATACAAGTGAAAACATATGGTATCTGTCTTTCTCTGACTGACTTATTTCACTTAGCATAATACCCTCCAGTTCTGTCTGCATTGCTGCAAATGGCCAGATTTCATTCTTTCTCATTTAGGCATAGGTATTTTAAACATTCAGAGTTTTAACTCCCTATCCAGAGAAAAGTAGATACCTCCATGCCTATTATGGTATGGTGATGTGAGGAACATAACAAATGCTATTCCAGGAAGGCTTTACTTTTTGATAAACTTCAATTCCTAGAAATAAAATTCATCTGAGGAACTTCCAGAGATTATAAGTTGTAAAATTAAGAGAATGTATTGAAAACTTTAAAGTGGATCATAGATTCACCCCAGAGCTTGCTTAACTGACATCTGCCAAGGTTTGGTTTGATCTTAATGAAACCCCAGGTCCCAATGCATTTCTTTGCAAGGGATATTTCAGTGACAGCAGGAAAGTGAGGCTCTTATTTTTTCTTGACCCATCAGGTTCAATTTGGGCATACATGATTTACTGGTAGTAATGGATTTTTTTATTCTTTAAACTAAAAAGAAAATGACACATTTCAAATACATGACTACAGTTAATTCATCAACTTAAAAACACTAGGAAAATAGAGAAGTAATGTCAGACATCTATATTCCCCCACTTTAAAAACATAATAATACAAAATTACAATAAAAAGCAACAACTTTACTAGTGGAGTGGAAAATCAGATACCATTTGGGATAGTAATGTTTGCATTAAACCTACTTGTTTTTGTGGGTTTAAAATGGTAATCTGTAATAACAAACCATAGATTTTTATGGAACTCCAAAGACCAAAGAATACGTTTACATTTGTTGCTGTATTTTATCCTCACGCATGCCTTGTGAGGCATGGGCTCTTATGCCTGCCTACAAATGAGGAAACTGAGGCTCAGGAAACTTAAGAATGGCACCCAAGGTCACATATATTATAACTGATGTCCACACTGGATCAATAAATTTCTCTTTCTTCCCGTCTAAGATTGATACTGCATTTTTGCTTTCATAAATATGATTTATTCTCTCTTCTCCAAGGGAAAAAATACTTACGTTTCAAATTATGACAAAAGGATAACTAATAAAGGGAAAATGTGAATAAGACCTCATATAATAATGATGGTAATAATAATAATAAATAATTGCTATTTAATTAGCACTTATTGTGTGCCAGACTCTACAGTTAATTCTTAAACAACCCTGTAACTTAGATACTATGTTTTCCTTTTTAATGAGAAGAAATTGAAGTTCAGGTGAATTCAGTTCATGTAAATGATGCTAACTGCTATAGCACATAAATCTCAACCTTAGTGGTTTAAGACAATAAAATACATTTCTTGCTCCAGCAGAATCCAATACAAACATTCTTGGCTGGAGAAGGGCCTTTTGTGTTGTCAGTCAGGGCCCCGGGTTCTGCCACCCTTTAGAGACCTACAGTCTTCTGCTGGATACTTTGTAAGTTCCTCTTAGAAATACTGTTCACACAATTTATAAAGGCTTTATAGGAAACCCCAAATTAGATTTCAGTCTGGCTCCTTCTGGGTTGTATCACTTCCAGATTGATGTTCAAATTAATGCAAGCTTCCTGGGTACAAGGAGTTTTAATGGACCAAACCTGGAAGTGCCATATATTAGTTCAGTCCACGGTGTATTTGCCAGACTTCAGTTATATGGACACTATTGGCTGCCAGAGATAATTAAGCTGTGTGCTCGGTAGGGAGGGGAAATAGGTTTTAATGAACATGTAACAGTCTCCACATTAAGTAACTTGTCCAAAGTCGTGCAGATAATAATTGACAGTCGGAACCTAAATTCAGTTTTGATCCAAAGCTTATGCCTTTGTTTACTATATTATACGCCTTCCAAATAGTTTTTAAAAGAAATTTAGTTTCATTATTTTCAGGGATAGCTCACATTTTCTGTGGCGTATCAATTATGGATATAAATCATGCCACTTTAATTGTAAGAAGCCATATGGACTGAATCCTTAAGCTCTACTCCCCTATATCCCCAAAAACCTTTTCTAGTCCCCACATGGTCCCCTACCTGTGATTATATCTGGGACTCTCACATTTATGAATCCCATGCCCTCATGAACACATCCTCACTACCCCCAAATGGCAGCCACCTTGTTTTTCTCCCCAAATTCACCAGTGATGTGAACTCATGGGTACTTCATGAAGAAGGGAGACTTTTCTCCTTACCGTTCCCTCGATTTCATCACCTAATGAGTCATCTAAGGACATAAAAGCCAGATGCTTTATAGAATCACTACTGCAAAAAGCTCTTTCAGATTTCTTCTACCACCCTGTTCTCCTCAGTCTTTAAATAATATCCATTAGGCTGCCAGGGAAGTAGATTCTAAGAGACACATGTTTCTGTCCCTCCCATCACCCACTGTTTCATTGTGGGTTCTTTCCGGCTAAGATCCCTCAAAGAGTCAGCCCAGATAAATGAACTGGTAGGTCCTCCCCAGCAGCCCAGCTCACATGTCCACTCTTCCCAGTCCAAGCTGTGGACTTCAGTGAACATTAAGCTGGGTTCCCCACTATCCAAGGACACATTATACTAGAATCCAGATAAACAAGCGTGTTTAGTAAATGTTCTAAGCAGACTTGTTTTGATAAACTAATAGGAATAGCTTGTTTGAAAAAAAAGGGAATGCTTTTTAACTGGTATATCAATCATTTGAAATTGGAATCTTGAATTGCTTAAGACTATTTTCCTCTTATAAGCATGTTACACATTCTCCTTGAAATTCTGTGTGTACAATTAATAAGGGCTTTATAGCTAATCCAAAAAGAAGTTTCACCACAGCTGCCTCTGAACTACATCAGTTTCCAGATTGGTGTTCAAATTAATGCAAGTTTTCTGGATACCTACACGTCAGTTTGATTATATACAAACACAGAAGAATATACGGTCTCATATAAAAATACCCAGAAGCATGGGGCACTACACAATACTGGGAAATCCAAGTCTTAGGCTCCCCATAGACTCACTGTCTATGCCCATGCACATTAAATGAATAGACCTTCAATTGGCTAATCTATTAATTCCAGCCATTTAATGATCAATAAGGATTGCTGAATGAATGAGTGATCTATGATGGTGATCAATTTTCATCATGAAGATAGCTGCAATGGACACCAGCCACATATTGATGTGGCCTAAATCAGAGAGAGTATACAGAAAACCCATGCAAACTCAGTCCCCGGCAGTGTTTGAGGTAACATTTCCTTCTTTTAGAAGACCATTGTGGAGTCTCCCTCCCAACCTTATAGATCCTGCTGTGTGAGGACCCAACCTGGACCTGTTCTTTTAAATTCTAGATCATTTTATCCCCCATGTCTCTTTCTTTTCTTTCAATTTTTTGACTTATTTCTTCTTAAAAAAATGTTTTACTGTTTATTTATTTTTGAGAGAGAGACAGAGAGATAGAGACAGAGTGCAAGTGGGGGAGGGGCAGAGAGGGAGACACAGAAATCTGAAGCAGGCTCCATCCAGGCTCTGAGCTGTCAGCACAGGGCCTGCCGTGGCCCTACAAGCCATGAACCACAAGATCCTGATCTGAGCTGAAGTCAGACGCTTAACCAACTGAGCCACCCAGGCACCCCTAAAATTGTTTTCTTTTTAAATCTGTTTTAAAATGTTTATATATTTTTGAGAGCGAGACAGAGTGTGAGTGGGGGAGGGGCAAAGAGAGAGGGAGACACAGAATCAGAGGCAGGCTCCAGGCTGTCAGCGCAGAACTCGATGCTGGGCTCAAACTCACCAACCGTGAGACCATGACCTAAGCCCAAGTTGGATGCTTAACTGACTGAGCCACCCAGGCGCTCCCCCCACATCCCCTTCAATAAAACGTTCTTGCCCCAGTATCTCAGGGCCTACCTTTGACTTGCACGGTAAGTCTCCTGATCTACTGACATATTTCTGAACTCTTTTGAGTATTGTTTTCATCATTGTTTTATACCTACCTTGCCCTAATTCAAAAAAGGGCTTGATGCTTGCAGATGCACGTCTCATTTAGTAGATGATGTCTCAAACTGAAGCAGTAAGAATCTAGCATCTCAGGAGAGACGATGCGTTTGTGTAGGCGGTCCCTATTGCTGTAGCCAAAATCACCGTATTGTAGGGCCTGGGCAGCAATGCAATCCGTGTACAGACCTAGCTCTGGTCCAAGGTTTACAAGTTGTCTTTCCCCCCACCAGCCTGAGAAATCTAGAATTGGTGATACTTAGATCTACATCTTGGGGAGATTATAGAGAATACCCGGGAATGTGCTGAGTTTCTTGGAAGTGAAGAACTAGCTACGAACTACTAATGCGACAACATGGCCCTGAGAGAGGATCACTGTGGGTCTTTTCCTAACAGCCACCTCTACAGAAAATTCACAATTTCTCTTAATAAAAGGTTAAGAATTCAGGAGTGCCAGAGTCCCTGCATTAAGCCTCAGCCCAAGGTTAAGCCTCAACCCAAACTGCCATGGAAATTATGAAAAGGCCAGATGGTTGAGAAATAAAGGATACCTGAGTAATTTGTTCCAGAGCAAATAGGGTTTTGTCCCTTGCCTCTGAAGCAATCATACTCTGATTGACTTTAACATCTAGGGCAGAGATCTTAAAAAAGAAAAGAAAAGAAAGAAAAGAAAAGAAGAAAAAAGAAAAGAAAAGAAAAAAAAAACTAGAGAGGGCAGAAGGTGAGATTTCCAGCTGCAGGGCTGGGTTTGGAAAAGCTCAAGAAGAAGGTGGAGGAGGTTTGCCTCATGAAATGGTGACTATGTCAAATCCAACCAACTAGGCCAGCGACCTGAAAGGGGTAGGGTGCAACCCTCCCACCCCACTCCCCGCCGCCCCCTCCCCCGCGCCTGCCCAGGACTCCATGATTGTCCTGCGCCTTGGGTGCCCTCGCTCTTATCATCATGGCTTTGGAGTCCCTCTCTCGGCAGGCAATATCTCTGAGGCCTCTGAGAGGCCATTCGGATTTTTCCGGTCCTCATAACGCAAGAGGCTGGACATTCTAGTATATTTTTAAACTAGTTGCCATGGAAATATGTTTCAAAGTTAACTAATACTCCCAGGGGAATCTGACTAGCAGTGCCAGCAAATCAGGCTTCGATTTAACCTCCTAATACAGTCT
This sequence comes from Felis catus, assembly GCF_018350175.1. Lineage (NCBI taxonomy): Eukaryota > Metazoa > Chordata > Mammalia > Carnivora > Felidae > Felis > Felis catus. The sequence continues at coordinate 13,400,218 of NC_058368.1, read as the reverse complement.
GTTGAGCAATTTCAGAACAGGTGTGCGTGTAGCATCCGGGTTTCACAGTTTGCGCGGGGTTTTGCTGGAGAGGGTGGGGAAAGCGCTCTGTGTGATTATTCCGAACGCGATTATGAAGCCGGAGGGTTTCCCGTGCCCTTGCTTCTCCTTTTTCTCCTGTGTGCTGTGCTTTGGCCGTTTCATCGCTTATTAGCGGAGAGTGGAGAGGATATAAAATTCCAATCAGCCTCTTAGCAGCTCTCATAAGAGATCTGCTGAGGGAAGAAACTAAAATCATTGGCTGAAATGAGGTTTGCGGATGATCTATGGATTTCATCTATGATTTTTGTGTGAGCCATCTGATCTTTTAGCATTGGCTGCATGTGGCTTAGAAACAGCAGCTTTGATGAAATCACCCTTATAAATATGCACATTGGTTTCTGTCTATACTGTAATAAAAGTCTAGAAACCCTGATTTTTAAAATAATCTGTGCAGAGAGGCTGACCTTTCAGGCCTTAGAATGTTTGCTGTGATGTAAATCATCAGTTTGACTCTATAGATTGTTCAAATTTACCTAGTAATTTCCAGATTATTAGCAAAACCAGACATAAATAGATTTAACAAACAGATAAGAAACCAGAATGTAGAAACTTCTGAGCTTCCACTAAGGCTCTGATAAAAGTATATATTGTCATATATACTATAATATATATAATCTATACATGCATATATATGGTCACACACATTTATGGATCGTGGAGCTTTTTATTTTATTTTTTTTGCTCTGATGAATGTCTCTCATCAGTAAGTTGCAGATTGTCTTTCTGTAATACAGTATTGTAACAATGCAAAATGAGTTAACATCTGAAGAGTACTTTGAAAATGGACATCTTCCTTTCGATGCTATTATTTCTACCTCTCACCCTTCTGTTGAGGGTGATCATTGCTAATGTATTTCTTGAGATGCAGACATCTACACCTAATATGTTCTGTACCCTCTGCTGATTCATTTTTCCAATGGGAATGATTCTTGTTCCTTTCTTTTCTGAGTAAAATACAACGTAGGGACCTCTAGGGAGATTCCTTACTTTAAGAATCACCGGAGGGGCGCCTGCGTGGCTCAGTTGGTTAAGCATCAGATGCCGGCGTTCCCGACTCTGGATTCCGGCTCATGCCATGATCTCGTGGTTAGTGGGTTAAAGCCCTGCATCTGGCTCTGGGCTGCCCGTGCACAGCCTGCTTGGGATTCTGTCTCTCTCCCTCTCTCTCTCTCTTTCCCTCCCCTTCTCACATGCTCTGTCTCTCTCTCTCTCTCTCTCAAAATAAATAAATTAATTAAAAAAAGAATCAACTGAATAATGTGTCCTTCGCTGTTCCTTTAGAAAAACTTAAAACAAATTTTTTGAGTAATGTATTTTATTCCAACCAATGTATCTAAAATATTAGTATTTTAATATGCAATTGATATTGGAAATCATTGAGATATTTTATGTTATTTCTACTAAGGCTTTCGAATTCAGGGTGTATTTTATACTTAGCAGGGCATCTCAACTAAAACATTTCACTTTCGTTAGGGACACCTTTGTGTGTACTTGGGTTTCATAGCAGTAATAGTTGAAAGAGTAGGTGTCATATCCAAGTTGATCCAAACATACTTAAAATGTTTCCAGTAGCTGAATCAAGTTTACGTTTTTTAAAGTCAAATTTAAATAAATTGAAATGAAACAACAAAATTTTATTCTTCCGTCTCGCTGGCCACATTTCAAGTGCTCAAAGGCCAGACACGGCTGGTGGCTACCAGAGGGGGCAACACAGATTTATAGGTCCTTTACGAGCCATCTCAGAGACTTTTTCTAACCCAATAGGATACAAAAACTTTATTGGTAAGGCTTCAGATTCTACTTTGCCACTAACCCGTAGGAAATCACTTGTTGAGTTTTGGTTCAGGGGACGGGATATCTACAATTACTCAAAAGACTATTAAACTCTCCTCCCTTTTCAGCTACAGGCCTCAGTGAGGCTGGGACTTCGTTTTTCTTTTCAATTGTTTTTATTGGGGTAAAATACACATAAGGTTTATCATCTCAGCCACCGTTAAGTGTACCATTCAGTGCTATTAAAAGCGGTATTTAAGGAGCACCTGGGTGGCTTAGTCGGTTAAGCGTCTGATTCTTGGTTTCAGCTCAGGTCTTGATCTCATGGTTCATGAGTTCAAGCCCCGTGTTGGGTTCTGCACTGACAGCATGGAGCCTGCCTTGGGATTGTCTCTCTCCCTCTCTCTCTCTCTCTCTCTCTCTCTCTGCTCCTCCCCTGCTTGTGCTCTCTCTCTCTCTCTCTCTCTCTCAAAATAAATAAACTTTAAAAAAAAGTGATATTAAAAATTGGTCTTTGCCCAGCTTCTGGCTGCCAAGGATCACTGAATGGCAGGGTAGGCCTTTGTAGTTTTGCTGCCCGGCACAGCAATGCTTTTCCATTTTTTTTTTTAATGTTTATTTTTGAGAGACAGAGAAACAGAGAGAGAGCATAAGCGAGGGAGGGGCAGAGAAAGAGGGAGACACAAGATCTGAAACAGGCTCCAGGCTCTGAGCTGTCAGCACAGAGCCTGATGCAGGGCTCAAACCCACGAACCATGAGATCATGACCTCAGCCGAAGTCAGACACTTAACGGACTGAGCCACCCAGGTACCCCTATGCCTTTCCATTTCCTGCTCTGGGGAAGCCCCCTCTTCTTCTCAACACACACACACATACTCACATAGTATGTTTGCACACAGCCACAGAGCCCCCATCAGGGTGTAGCTCTCTGTTTATTGAGCCGCTATAAAAAAGCAGTTCTATCAAATCTAATTATAGAGAAAACTGGATTCCTAAAAGTTCATTTAAAATACCCTAGAAGGGCGCCTGGGTGGCTCAGTGGGTTAAGCGTCCCACTTCAGCTCAGGTCATGATCTCACGGTTTGTGGGTTCGAGCCCTGCGTCGGGCTCTGTGCCGATAGCTCAGAGCCTGGAGCCTGCTTCAGATCCTGTGTCTCCTTCTCTCTCTGCCCCTCCCCCTCTCGTTCTCTCTCTCTCTCTCTCTCTCTCTCTCTCTCTCTCTCTCAAAAATAAATAAACATTAAAAATTTTTGAAAAAAGAAAATACCCTAGATATATGATGATTTATCAAAAATTCTTATGTTGTGCTCAGATAAAGCATACCTTTTTATTTAATATGTTTTGTTAATAAATTCACTCTAGGAAATATTAAATAAACACATAATTAAAATATTGAAATGATGGAATAAACATTACTGATAGTCATTTTTCACTGAAGCAAAAATCAGTCCAAATGATAGTTACTTCAAGAAAAAGCATTAAGCTTAACTCATCTAGATTTTGAAGGACCTGTCAGTTCATCTGCAAAGAACTGCATGGATAAGCACTCATATAAAACATTTAAATCACCAATGCATTCTTGTTTCTGACATTTCTAATACATATAACTCATGTACCTGAAATAAACATCCTTCAAAAGAGGAGAAAATGAAGCTCATGCAGGAAGACAAGTAGGTTTTTATGGTCTGTACCTTTCCTTCACATGGCCTCCTTCTCCTCCTTTTCCAATATTCCCTTTGTCTCCTTCCACTGTCAAGTGTTCTCCAAAGGTAGCAAATAGAAGTGTGGGCAAAGCTAATGGTGAAAACGAAGGTCCAGACTCTGCATTAACAGCTGAAATAACCCGTCATAATTTAGGTTGGGCTACAACTTGCCGGCTCCCGGGGGCTTGCGGCTACTGCCTGTCCTAGAGATCCAGCTCCAAGCTGTGTTCTCTACCATGCTTCAGCACTGAGATCTGAGGCTGTTTATACCCCAGAACGATACATGTCACATATGCCTCTTCGTCCTCTCCGTTTCACAGATGGCAAGATTGAGACTCAGGAAAGTGAGCTTCCTCATTCACAGTCACACCACTGGGAAGCAAGGTTTAATCCTAGATTTTCCTGGCTAACAAGACCTGTCTACTGACCATTCTGATTCCCACTCTGCTGGTGCAAGGAGAATTATTGCTATTATGCAAGGGCCTGCCTGTTCCTCCTCCCCTATATTCTCAAAGGGATTATTCATCCACAAGGAAACATACAGCTTATTTTGGGATTCCTTACCCTCCAAACTACACCACAAGCTATCCAAAGATGTCCGTGTTTGCCTTAGTCTTTAATAGCCTTGCTGTGAGCCAAGGAGCAGGGCCCGACTTGCTGTTGGGTGGTGGACCCCAGGAGTCTGCCTGCTGCAGGCAGCTGACAAGGTCAGCTGACACTGGAGTCAGTGGTGAAAACACCGATTTTAAAAGTTTGGGGAAATCAGGTAAGTCATTAATTAAATATCCGCAGCAGATAAAATAACTTTAATGCTCTTGAGAATGAATCTTTGCTCTCCTTCAAGTTCATTAAGCTATTTAAAATTTCAACAGACGTTACTGTAGGAATCACATTTTCAACCTGTCTGCAAAGATTTAACAGTTTCACCATTTTATTGGCATGGGTTTCAGCATTCAAAGACGTGTAATTCTTGATGCTTTTGCATTAATCAATATGATGAAGAATGCTATAGATTCACAGTCTGTTTATGACTTGACAATTTCCTTGGTTTCTTTACAACTATATTGCTTATCTATTTCTGGAGGTCTGTATACATGCATAAAGATATATGCTCTTGATAAAGAAAAAATACAAACTAAAACGCGTAATAGCAGGAAGAGAAAATGATCAGACTGTTGAAATTTGGTTCTTTTTACTACAATTTGTGTGACTAGTTAATTATTGTTTGTTTAAACAGGGTCATATGTCTGGCATTGATGTCTCAGGCACATGGAAGTGTAAAGTAAACTTGAATTTCTGGTATTAAATATAATTTTTAAAGTCACATACATTTGCTGGGAAAAATGCATTTGCATTTATGACAAGACTATTAAAATAATTAGCTCTGGATGAAGACATCCAACCAGAAACAGAATGAATGGTGTTGCTAAATTTTATACTTGTTGCAAACATTAGCATCTGGTCTTGACTTATTGGAGATAGAATTTACTTTTATGTTTCATTCAATATAATGTACTAAAATGTTTATTGAGTACCTACTTTGTGCCTGGCACTGTTACATAGTAGTTAATTGAAGGACTATTAATTCTTCTGGGAAGGGACCAAAAACTCACGTAAGAATATAACAGATGCTTGGCTAATGTCATTTGAAAGAGAACATTAAGAGAATGAGCCAAGTCCAAGTGAGCAACACCAAAAGCTAAAGTCACCCTCTGTCCCCCCGCCCCAAAGAGAAGAACTCTTTTTCTGCTTAGCAAATAATAATTGTTTGTTTTGTTAATGTCTGCCCTGAGCTTTCTCCACAAGGTTTGAGTTTACAGATGAGAACCTTCACTTCTTATAAGCCTTAAGTTTTGGTAACATCTGATTATGTTCCACTCCTGGCCAATTTGTGCCCCGTGGCCCCCAGATCCCACTGGAATACAACCTTGAACCCCCATCCAGCAAAAATGGATCTCCTCCATGTGACCCCACCTTCTCTCTCTCCAGCCTCTTCTCTCACTAATCACCTTCCTGTACTTTATACTCTGGTCTACTTGTTTCTCCCCAAATCCCAACCAGGTCCCCATCACTTGCTGAAATTGTCCCTTCAACATATAATCCTCTATCTCCTCATCCTTGTCTGTGAAAACTCTATCCATCCTCTAAGAAAGAATCAGATCTTGTCCCCGGCCTCATGCCCCCCAGTAATACTTATTGATCTCAGCTCTGACAGGGTTGGTTTGTTTATCTTTATGCTATATATTCCCTACTCTGCAATGCTTTATTGTTTGAGTACTTGTCTTAATTTTGTATTAAATTGTAATGACTTGGAAATGACAGACATAGTAGACATAGTATATATATATATATATATATATATATATATATGTGTGTGTGTGTGTATATATATATATATATATATATTATATATATATATATATTCAGGTCCACTATCATGCCTTGCCTACCTGCATCTATGCAGAAGTGTTCATGTACTGAATTTTAGGAGAGCATTAAACTATACAAGTTATTTCAGACAAAAAATAATAGTAGCCAATTGTATGTCTTCCTGGCAGATGCCTATTTATGTCAACACTTCGAGGGATTTGGGCCTCTCGGCATCACAGATGGTGTGACATTTATTTCATCTTTGCACTATGAAACATGCCAATGGAATGATCGAGTGCACGGCTGCCCCCAGGGACAGGTAGATCTATCACCTTCTCAGCCACACACTCATCTCTGTAAACCTGGAGGAACTCTATCTATAGATTTCTCAAACTCTTTCTCTTCTCCATGATGGAAAGAACTAGGCCTGTACTGGGCCAGCCCCACTAAAAAATAGGGAGGCAACACTGTCTCTCATCTTTCCTTTCAGTATCTCTCTGCTACCTGTCAACATCTTACTTCTGAGGCTAGGTCTAATTCATAATCAGGTTTGGGGATAGAAAGAACTTAGTATACTACCCTTCCCAACAGTACTGGCAGTATTTAAAAAGGAGATATGGAAGAGACAATACTTCTTAGAAAGCAAGGTTTCTCTCAGGATAGAATTTCAATCTCAGGATCCCTTGTGGACATGTCAATATAATTTAGTGATAAAACTGTGATTACCTGTGACTTGGAAGAATATATATCTAATCAGTTTCCTTATTTGTGAAATGGTGGCAATAATAGTACCTGTTTAAGGTTGTTCAGAGGATTAAATGAGATATTACTTCTGTCAGGAACTGGGAAGAGTCAGATTTTACCCTACCTGTAATCTGATGAGTTATCCTGCCGCTGTTTCTCATGCTGGTAGAAGACTTGAGACTCCCGGGTCAGAGACAAAGGACTTTCTGACTCATAGCAAAAGCAGTAGCCAGAGTAGCGGTATTCTCTTATGCTGGTTTCACAAGCTCAGTTTCCACAGGGCAACACAAAAACACCTGCACACACACAATGGGCCGCCTTCCAGAAGAACTCTGAGCTTAGGGAGCCTGAATCTTAGGATGGGCAGGAGCAGTTCCAGAGGAAGACATTATGTTGGACAGTAAGCATGCATGCTCCTTGCTCTGGAGGAAGATAGTATATCCATGTTCCAAAGCTGTTTGCTAGACAAACATCTTGGAAAAAAAATAATCCAGAACAAAGACAGTCAGTCTTGCTTGCAAGACGTGTAGCAATGTGAGTGTCCCAGGGAGACTTGACTCCCAACTTGTAAAGCACTTATAACGGCACCTGGCACAGAAGAAGTACTCAGGAACTGTGATTATTGCTGTTATTTGTTCACAAAGAGGATTCTGCCTCATTAAAAGTTGACTTCATTCAGTTACTGATGAAATAAAAGGAAAATGCAAACAGATCACCATGCATCCCATATGTTTTAAAAATTCAAATAGGGGCTCTTCATTCATAGATGTTCAAACCAAGTCAGAAAACTTGAGAGGAGGTTTTGTTTTTCCTGCCAGTACATTTGATGTCAGCACTAATTTTGCGCGTATAGTGCACTTGCTGTGTGGTCTCTGGGAGAGAATAACTAAATTGGGGCCGCTGCTCATTCACTGGTGAGTTTGATTCGCCCACCTTGAGGTACTGCTCACTGCTTCAGTACACAGAGTCATAGCCTACTCTTTTTTTGCAGACTGGATGAGATGTGGTCCATTTCCTTCTAAAAATAAATATGCACCTGGACATTTGGTCTTCAAAATGCCTTTGGGTTTTTCCACTAAGTTGAAATGACAAAGGACGATTTTGAATGGAAATGGAAGCATTGGCTCATAAATGTGATAAGCTCTGAGAGGCAAGTTGGGTCAAATCAAGACAGACCTGAGGGTCACACTTCTCTTAGGAGTGCCCACTCTCCTGTCCTTTGAATCATCCTTCCTTCCAGAAAGAAGCCTGCTGTTCTCTGAATGACCAACTCTCTTTCTCCAGTAAAAACAACTAACTTACACTGATCTCAATTATCCCTAGCATCTGGTATTATGTGTGGCACATAATATAGGCTCAGTAAAATAAGTAAATAAATAAATAAATAAGTAAGTAAATAAATAATTTTCTTAATTTTTTGACTAAGAATTAGGGGATCCCAGGTACTCTCCTCCCAGGCGCTGCTTAGATGAAAGAGGAGAGTCTACAAGAATGAATCTCTAACCATCACATTTCAAAAAAAAAAAAAAAAAAGAGAAAGATAATTTGGGACAAGGTGGGGAATGAATCTGCATTCCAGATATTCTTCACACCCCTGTGATAAGAACTTGTCCTATTTACATCAGGAGATCTTCCGGGGATCCTGTAAATGCACATTTCTGCTTCAGCAGATCTGGGTGCAGTCTGAGCTCCCGTATTTCTGTCAAATTCCCAGGTGACCTAGAGGCTGTGGGTCCACTGATCAGAATTTGAGTGTCCCGGATTTAGAAAACTTTGCCAAGGAGGCTTGGAGTGGAGGAAGGGAAGTCGGCCTTCTGTGGCTGCTTGGCTTTCAGACAGAAGGCACTCCGCGGGCCTCGCTTGGCTCCAGCAGTCTCCCGAGAGGGCTCAAGCCCCAGTGCTTACCCGATGCTCTTGCACACCCTCCCAGGTGAATTCAGAAAAGCAGGTCTGGCTAAGCGGTGAGAGGAAGAGGGAGGGGGTGAAAAGAACCCCAGACAGCACCGCTTCTGAGTTCCAGCAACTGTGGCTGGACAGCTCGGGGCTCTGAGAGCAGATGGCAGACGGGCGGCCTCCCGTGGAGGAGCCCCAGGCACCGCTCACACCCTTCTTCCCTCAGCAGCCCTCACACCTCTCTCCTCAGCGCTTTCCCTGGATGAACAGAGAATCACCTGCCAAGCAGACTGCTGATCATGAATCACATTCTCAAGTCCTCGTGTCCATGGCCAGACGCCGAGCGGGCAGAAAGCGGTCCAGCTTCACAACAACCTGCTGCACTACCAGACCGAGCGGCCAGTCCTGTGATGTCAGCCCTCCAGGTCTTGGGTGACGTCTCTGGGTTTACAGAGCAGGAAGCAATGACACCAACGTGTTCGCGTGCCATATATAGCTTGACATGCTTCCTGAAACAACAGAACAAAGAAACAAAAGTAGTTTCTGGTGTGGTGCCTAGAATTTTGATGCAGGTGAATTCAAGTCAATTCAGCAGTTATTGGTTGAAGGGTTTCGGGTAGTTAGCCAAAGTCTGACCAAGGCGGATGGACCCATTTTCTCCTCGGATTCCAGGGCAGAGGTGTCCCCTGGGCCCTGGCTGGCCTGCTGCCTCCTCTCCTCCCTCCCATGGCTTTCCTCCTCATACACGCTGAGGCTCCTCTCCCAAGCCAGGCCTGTGTAAGTGAATTCCCTTCTCCCACTTCTCACTACCCTGCAGTCCCATTCAATTCCTGAAGCTAATCTGGCCAGCAACCTTGCCATAATGTTTCAGTGAGAAAGGTAGGGCGATATGTCCTCTGACCCGCTCCACACAAATAATCCTGTGTTGATGTTTCCAGAGGAAGGACTGGAGGCTAGGGGAGGAGTTCAGAGCGGAAGTGCTGCCTAATTTATGAAATCACTCAAACAAGAGGAAGGAGCACTTTGAGGGACTGGGAGAGACAAGGCCAGCCTGGGGCAGGGAGGGAGGTGGGTGTGTGAGCTGCTCTACTAGGGCAGGTCTGACCTCAGAGGTCCTGGCAGGCAGCCCCAGGCTCAAAGAGCTTTTGAAAGGGGGCGGGGGTGGTGGTGGTGCATGCTTTTGGAATTCCTCAGAATTCCACAGATGACTGTTCTGTTTCCATCCGGGGAGAGTGTGCTAAAAAGCTACTGAAATTAGTGACGACCAATGAGAAGAGACGTTTTTCAGCATCCCCTTCCTCTTTGCTTCCTGCATCCTCCTGGGTGGGCTGCCTCGTGTTCTGGCTCCTCAGCGTTCCAGGGCAGACAGTGCCATCCTGGCCTCCTCTTACCGAGGTTTGGAGAATTACCAGGTGTTTGAGAGAGACGCAACACAATTTGTAATGTTGGACTTTTGTTTTAAAGTCTCCCCCCGCCACCCCAAGATGCCTGTGAACAAATAGAAAGCATCTCAGGAGGAGGGGGAGAAAATTAAAAATTTATGTATGGCACATATTCCTTCCACTTTATGTGTTGGGATCTGTGAAATCTGTTCAGCCTTAGCAGTACTCCAGGATTCTACATAAAGTCTTAGGCTTAATGCAATGGTCCTGGCGGGGTACTCCGCAGAGCCTTAGACCATGATGCCCCCAGATTCATGCAGGATGCAATTCACACTTCTTGGATTGCGCTATACCAGACTGATCTCAACACACTGAGGAGACTCTGTGTGCGTGTTGCGGGAGATAGTTCTGACTTGGCTGTCTGCTCCCTGCCTCACAATCTTACAATTAAGGGCATGCCTGTAGAACCAACTGGATCGAATGCCATTTCCACCACTTACTATCTGTGACCCGGAGCCAGTTACCTGACCTCTTTGTGCTTTAGTCTCTCATTTATCAAGTAGGAGTAATAATAATAGGTTGTTATGAGAATGAAATCAGTTAATCCACACAAAGCACTTACTTAATCTGTGAGTAAAGGCTTCTCAAGTGATAAATAGTTTCTTACAAAGATTAGTAAGTGTGTGTGGAATCATCTAGCTGATTGCCTGCACGTCTTAGGCAGCATATGAGGGACAGCTATTACTACAATAATGCAGAACCAATAATCATATTTTATTTGAATGGTAATGGACAAGTATACTTACAAGTGCCTGCTATCTGTCAGGCCCTCTGGTGGTCTAATGTAACTTACTCATTGTCTCTACTACAAACTATAATAGTTGGGAAAACTTTGCTCAGAGCAGTTGAGTCACTTGTCCAAGGTTACTGAGCTAATAATTGGGAGAATAAGGGCTTATACTTGGGTATAAATGAGATCTCAAAGCCATATAGTCTTTCCTCTACACCGTAACTTTTTAAAGAAAGAATATATTTTTTGAACATGAGATCAAGGACTGACACTCACGTCCTGGAAATCTGGTGAATATAGAAGTGTTCCTTTTGTTATTGGGGTCAACTATAAATGTCTATAAATTGGCCTCAGACATCTATAGAAAAGGGCTGAGTTTGAGAAGAATGAAAGTGAGAGCATGATGTAGAGTGAGCAGAAGAAAGCCGTGGGACAGAGAAATAGGGTGCTCAGGGCACATTGTGACTTCAGCGCTCACATTGTTCCTATGTGTCATGTGACTCTGCTCCTTCACAGCGTGCTCCACATATACTTGCAGGCATACAACAGTCTGTGGCTCTCAGGGGGTTCTAGCTGACACGGCACAGGAAGGTGGATCTCTGCAAACCCAAATCCAAGGCTACGTGATATGAAAAGAGAGATCGCAGTGCAATTAGTACTGCAGGTTTTTAGGATTCCATTTCCCATTCACTGCCTCCATCAGACTGGTAGTGAGATCTTATTTTCATTTATCTGAAGTCAGGAGGAGTAGGTAAAGCAGGATTGAGGTGCTCCTTCAAGAACCTCTGATCTCAGAATATAAGATCTTGCCATTACCCATTCAAGCATAAAATGTAAGTAAACTTCATAAGAACATGTCTAATTTGGTAAAACTAACAGATTTGGAAAACTCCCTGTGGAGATTCCCTTACTCCAGGCTTAGGCCATCCCTTGCTATCTTGAGCAATATTTTTTAAGGAATCATTTATATATTCTCCAAAGTTTTCTTTTACTCCTTAGATGCCCTCTTGAAAGCATTGCAGGTTAGAAAGAAGGAGCAGACTGCTGAGATGCCTGTTATATTTGTTTGCAAACCTATCTCCCTTTACAGAAATGCTAGCCTTTTGAGGGTAGGTTGCATGTCATATTCATCTTCTTATCCTTAGCACGTAGCACACTATTCGGCAGATAGTGAATATGTAGCGGTTGTTGAATGAACTAGTAAATCCCCAGAGAAGAGAAGAAGGAGATCTGTATCCTATGACTATGATATGTCACGTATGTACTGGGCTCTTCACTCACTTGATTTTATGTATTCGTCACAACAATCTCAGTTTATTATTTTTTTAATGTTTATTTATTTTGAGAGAGAGAGAGAGACAGAGTGCCTCTCCCCTAGCAGAGGAGGGGCAGAGAGAGAGGGAGATACAGAATGCGAAACAGTCTCCAGGCTCTGACAGCACAGAGCCCGATGCAGGGCTCGAACTCACGAACTGAAAGATTATGACCTGAGCCGAAGTTGGACACTTAATCCCACTGAGCCACCCAGGTGCCCTAAAAAGGTTGAATAGAGCGCTATGACTTGGGGGTCATAGGGTGATCTTTATCCCTGTATCACCCTAAGGTAATTATCATTGCCACTGCATTCCTGAACCACTTGCAAAAGAGCAGGCCAACTGTGCGGTGAGAGGGAGTTTCTTACAGAGGCACAGAGAAGTGCTTCAGCTAGTAAATAAAGTTTGGCTCAGAATTTAAATCGAAGACTTTGACTCCAGAGCCTATTTTATTTTTCTTTTTCTATGTTTTTTTATTTTAGCGGGAACACATGCATGAGTGGGGAAGAGGGGCAGAGGAAGAGAGAGAGAATCTCAAGCAGGCTCCATGCTCAGTGTGGAGCCCGACCCGGGGCTCAATCCCACAACTGTGGGATAGTGACTTGAGCTGAAATTAGGAGTTGGACACTCAACCACTTGAGTCACCCAAATGCCTCCCCTTTTTTTAGAGCCTATTTTCTTAATCTTCTTCTCAGAAGTTAGAAGGACCTCATGCTTAATTTTACCAAGAATAGTGAGTGGAGAGTTCAGTAGGTCCCTCCTCCACATTAACTCTTGCATCATCCAGCTAATACCATTCATCTACCCTACCCCTCCCACCATCCATTCATCTACTCCTCTGTCTATCCATTCAATCATCTCATCCACCCATCCATCTATCCATAATACATACATACATACACGTACACACATGTATACTTACATTTACTTATTTGCTCCCCAACTGCCACCACTACCACGAAACATGTAACAATTCCTTTCAGTAACAGTTTCTTCTATATCATCATGAGCCTCACCAAGGTGACTAATTTCGCAGAATGATTTGAGGATCTGGACTTAGAGATTGGCATTGGGTATCACTGAGCAAACAGCAGACAGATGTTCACAGGAACTCTGTTGTTTGGGGTGGTACTTTCCTGGAAGTCTGTTAAGAAGTTTTCCAACTAAAATTAACTTCGTAGTATCTGAGCCAGAAACACAAGATGTGCTTCATTTCTATCTTCCTATGTGAGCTGTTGAGTGCATCTGCCTTGTTCTGTGTGTGTGTGTGTGTGTGTGTGTGTGTGTGTGTGTGTTGGGGATATGACCAGACATAGCACCTTGTAGAGTGGGTGGTAATTGCATTAATTGGTTATCTCTCATAAGAATGCACCCCACATGTAGCTCACACTACAAGACTCAAGCGTGCTTTCTGAATTAGATTGAACTGAATGCAGAAGCCAGGCTTAGTCTAGGGAATGTAGTCACTCAGTCACCAGCACGGGTGGCTAGAACCCTGGTTATAACACACCTGTCCTTAGTTATCAGGGAAACAATAATGAATGATAGGCATGGCATTGGGGGATCCTGGAACTAGCAGTCGGAAGGCTTGACTTTTTGTGAGGCTGACACAACAGGCCATCTTTTGTGGAGTCTCCGTTCCCAGGAGTGCTCCCTGGAGGCTATTGGAGAGCAAGAGGATTTTGCCACCCAGGCTTGCTTTGGGCTGGTTGCATCCCTTGACTGAAGTTCATCCTCCTTTTAGGGACCCCTTGGTGTTTGCTTCCCCCTCTTGTCCCTTTAGGCCTTTACCAGCCTCAGCCTCTCACACTATCCCCAGTTAATTCTCTACCATTGCCTACGCCTTTGTAGTAATTCGCTTCATTAAATTTTCTTTAAATTATCCAAATTTCCTGCCAAGATCCCTCTGGGATACAAGATCAGTTGGAGTTATGGAACCCCAAAGCAAGTCTTTGAACCTATTTATGTGTGATTTTCCTCCATTGAAAGTTATGTAATACCGGTTTTCCCCTCTCACCAGGAAGTTGTGAAGGCAAAGTGAGGAAGTTGAAAAAGAGGCTATGGGAGGGTTAATACCAAAAAACAATTCAAAAGTAAGGCACTAATATAACTTATGCAATGTCATCTCTTCATCTTTTCAGCCATGATAATAGGCAAAAGTAAACTGCTTAGTCACTAGTAATCTCAGAAAAATATATCCTGTGCTTCTTTCTGGGATGTTTTTCATTAGGCAGCATCTTGCTTTCCACCAGTAATTCAGCCAAGCATGGAAAATATCGCACACAAATTCCAAACTTCATCAGAACATTCCCACACTTGGCTGGATGCCCTCCATTTTGTGGACACAGATGTCCAATTGCCAAGACAAATGAATCACACCGAAAATCAGTTAAGTGTAATAAAACCACACTTGACTTTGTAGAGTGCAACTCACCTGTGCTCTGTATTTTGTGACCAAATTCAAGAAGGAACTTTCCTAGTCCTTCCAGAGCATAGCCTGTTCTGGCTTGGTTAAAACAATCTGTGAGCTGCCTCACTGCCTAGCAGTCATGGTACTCTAGGGTGTGCATGCCCTTTGGGGCACTTCTTCATAGCCTTCAGTCTCTCCAATAGGTTAGTGCCAAAAGACAAAAATGAGTCTGAAGTCCCCCGTGAACACACTTGGATGTGGGGGTTAAGCCTGTGTGCCCTAGTTTCTCATAGGTTCTTTATTTGTGCAAGAGTAAAATGTATAAAGCATTATAAGGAAATACTTCCAGCCTAATGCTTTTCACTCCTTTGAAGAACAGAAAAATGTCTCTGGGCTAGGATTAGGGCTGGAGACGAAAGGGGACATAGATATGAAATTGTTTTTGACCTTTTTGCCTTGGTCTCTATAGTGACTTCTAGGTCTTGTCATGGCCGCGCAATAGAAAACAACGCAAGGGAAACTTTGGCTTATTGGCATGTTGTGCCCTCCTTACAGAAGAGATCTAAACCAGGCAGCCTGATCTGTGCATAAAGACCTCCTTGACCTTATATCTCTTAGACTGGACACTGATATCTGATAGCCTCAATAATGCTTCATGGTAATGCTCTATGACACCATTTCAGACATTGTTGCTGGAATAACCTCTCCACATTACCCTATTTCCCCTCTTCTCTTTAGCCATAGCAGTAGGGAAGTAAGTAAGGAGGCTTCTGTGTCTTCCTGGTCCCTTCAGGCCTCTTGGGAGAGTGTGGCCCCTCTCTTGATAGTTTCAGCTTCACCCTGATGATCTGGACTGGATGAAGTGAAGTGTGGTGGAATCTTTCTGAAGTGGTCTGTCAGCTTGCCTAGAATAGAATCTCTGTCAGGGCTGTTTGCTTCCTGTGGCCACTCCAACTGGCAAACGGGTTGCATCTCTCCCTTGGCAGCTGGCTCCCGTCTGCCCCCTGTTGGTCCGCACATGTGATTTTAACTTTTAGAAGAGACATGAACAACCATCAAAGCCATATGGATTTGAAACATTAACTTTTGAAAGTCACATTTTAGTTTAGTCCTTAAAATCCAGTATCTCAAAGATCAGTTTCATGAAGACTCCCCACTTTGCTGACACCAGATGATTTAAGCCAAGCAATTCCCTAAATGCTAGGAAGTTGAGCAAATCCAAACCACTTGGTTAAATACAGTTCCCTTTGGTTTTTCTTACAACACCCAAAACGTGTTTCCAAAACAGGAACATGTTCTTTCCTGAAACCAGTTATTCAAGATCTTGGTGGCTTGATACAAACATATCCAAGAAGGGACTCTTCATAGGGATCATCCATTTGAGGCCAACATTAACTAATTCCGGTCACCTTCAGTGTCACAGAGCAAGACTTTGTGCACAAGGAGTTCCCATCACTGAAAACAGTGAGCACATGGGTTAAAAGTCACCATTCATATCATAGAACTACTCTCCCTATTGTAAGGAAACAATACAGATGAGATCCCACAGCCTTTCCTAAAATCAGACAGATGGATTAGAGGAATCTGTCAAAGTCTCCCTGGTTCTGGAATGGAGTATGTCAGCTCTAGTTTGCTAATCCCTCTGCTACCAAATGCATTTGACAGTATCTCTGGGGCTAATAAAGAGGACAGATCAAACATATGGCAGAGAAACATATGACTTTGATTATAAAACAACACAGTAGCTCCCTATCTCCCTGCATCTCCCAAAGATAAGGTTGGTGGAGAGGGCAAGGATATAGAGTCCCACTTTCTTATTCCTCCCGAGGGGGTAAAAATAGGACTCTTATGGGCCCTCGTTTAAAATGAGCAGAGCCTAGGAGGGCATCAATGCTCACATAGGGTGCACATCCTTTGCCTCTGTCTACCCTGTAATTGCTCTTATGGGCTAAATGATCTTGCAACATTCAACACCTAGGAGATTCTGGAATTGTGTGATTTTTCTTCCACGTACCCAGGATCTGAATTACAGCCTGAACAGTGACCATCACTGACCAGGAAGAACCTACAAGAATTGTTATGGCCATTGTTTGTATCTCTCCTTTGTTGGACTCCTGGCACCATTCACTGTCACAGATTCCACGTTGCCAGAAAGGAGGATCCTGGAATAAAGTTTTGGAACTTGAAAGTTGTATTCACAAATCTTTAGGAAGGACCACCACAGAAGGCTGGAGGCAGGAAGCTTATTTGGTCTATTTCTTATCTTTGTTAAAAATGATAATATGAGCAAGAAACTATTTACAACCTTAAATAACCTTCAGTTCAGGACACTGAAACATACATAATGCATTTTCCTTAACTGAACAAGGCACAAGCAGGCATTCTGGAGGTTTTATCACCATATTGGTGTGATTATAGTTAAGAGGATTGGCATAGTTAGCTCCCTGGAAAAAGGCTTGACCCAGGTTAATACTTTAATATGAGTAACTTTTTTTTCTAATTACAAAAAAAGAAAGGAACAATGATTTCTCAATGTACTTTCTTTGCTTACACTCCACCTTGTCTTGCTGTATGTCCCCTACATCTTCGAGTCTGCTTTCACGTGCCTATTCAGATCATGTATGTTAAATATGTAAATTATCCCCGTCCCCTATTGTCCCGTTGCTACCACGATGTCCAGAGCATCATGTATGGATTGCCTGTTTTCTTTTGCTAAAGGTTACCTCGACACCCCAGTGTTAAATGTTCAGTACTTGTGCTTTGGAGATTTTAAGATTCAACTTATAGAGTGCTATACTTGGGATATGGAAGAAGAAAAACATATGACCTTTAGGAAACAGGTTTGGACCCTAGGGGTCCTGGATTAAGCTTCCTGAAAAGCACTATCTCATGGGCTGGCAATCATGCACATGAACATTTCCTCTGCTGCTGAAAGAAAATGTTTGATTACCAGACGCAATGTCACTTTACATGATGTACAGGTGATATGGGAAATAGGCACATTCACATAAAGAAACACACCCCCCCCCCCAGCATGTATGCCTCATCTGTGCTTCCTGAAGAGCAAAATGCCCTTCTGGGGAACAGACCTTTGCCTACTAGCATTTTCAATGACTCTCAGCCCTTCCTACAGTTGGCTTTGACTGATTTCAGACTTTTCTTGTCAATTAAAGATGACAAATTTAGCCTCTTGCAAGGCAGACAAATAATCAGCCAGTGTGAACCATATCAGGATCTAAGATTTAGAATGGATCAGAGCCATCCTGAAAAATTCCTCTGGCAGCTGAACTGACGGGCATCCAGAGGAACATCTGAGATGTGACATGTGGCACTCAGGCATTCTGAAGAGCCACTGGCCTTAAGAAAGATGCAGCAACATGTCCCTACTTTGTCCTTCCTTCCTGGTTTTTGGTAGGAATGGCCAACTATATTTGTCTAGCCACTGTCCAGACAAATCAGGGCCACATTCAAGATACATGTTTGTCCTTTTTAGCCTTTGTTTTTAGAGACACATTGTCTGGAAATGATATCCACTTGCTGGTTATTCATTTTGCTTTCTGCTTCAGGGATGGTGATAAGGAGGGTGGATCTAAATAATTGCTTCCCCTCCGTGGACTGACAGAAGGTGCCCTGGTGCCTTTTACGTCCTGAAGGCAAGTGAAAGTTCTGTGTCGTTGTGTGTGGCAATTGTTTGCTATATTGCTGTTCCTTTCTCAGCATATGGATGTGTCAAGAGGGTGACTGTTTATCATCTGGAGGTGGTGGTGGAGGCAGATGTGGGGGCAGATGTGGAGGGAGGGGGTAAATTCCCAGTTCTTCTCTCCTACTTCTAATTCCTTTCTGATACTCTTGTCTATATATGAAATAGGTTTCTTTGCATAGTCAAACTGATCTGCCTTTCTCAGATATCCTGAGTAGAATTTTCAGTAAGATGGGCTTCACTAATGATGGAAAGAATGTAATCCATCTGTGAAAAACCCTTAATCGTCATGAGGAAAAAAAGAAGAATTCAGAGGCACAGGGGCTTTGATTTACCTCTGCTTGACTTCCTTTTATTCACAAAAAAACTGATTGCATGTGCAGAAGGGAAAGAAGCCAACCCAACATTTTCCACAACATGCAGTAAGCATTGTTGGTAATCATGAATGACAGGATAGTGAAGCTATGGAAAAATGGAGCTGCTTTTAATAACCTTTGCAGTTGATGAAGAGCGTTATATGCAAAATAATGTTGATAATGAAAGCAAAGATAAGTATTTTTTAGTTCCTCCTATGTATAAGTCCCATTGGCAAAGTGCTGTATATACATTCAGTCATTCAGTTGGTCCGACAGTCATACAAGGCAGTTATTATTCTATTATCTTATCGTGTCTTGAACAGAACTGTGGATTCCACCTCCCCAAATCTACGCTTCCCCAGGACTTGCTCTTCTCTGGAAATGATACCACCAGCAATTCAGTTGCTCTGGCCACAGACTTGGAAACGAGTCACATTTAGTTCACCTCTTTCCCTTTGACTCCCACATCCAATTTGACAATAGATTCTGCAAAATATGACAGCAAGGTTCCTAACTTAGTCTCTTTGATATGATTCCTGTTGACCTCTTGGACCTCAATCTCCTATCACTCTTCTTGTTCACTTCCCAGTGAGCCTTTCTATTCCTTAAATGTGAAACACTTATTGAAGATGGATATTTAATGTATCTTGAGACCTTTCATTTTGCTCATAGTCTACTGCCATAACATTAGCCTAAACACCATCACCTCCAGATCAGAGTATAGAAACAGTCACCTGACTGGTCTACACGCTTTCACTCTCCCTTGTAAAGATCTAACAATAAGAATGAGCCGTGAATCATGAATCCAATCATGTCACCTCACTGCTTAAACCTCCCATGACTTTGCATTGTTCTTAGAAGAAATGCATATTTTCTAATGTGTCTCCCTGATCTGATTGCTGCCTGCTTCTCACACCCCCACTTCCCATCCCTGCCTCCCTCACTCTCTATGTCCCAGATATACTGGCCTTTTTTTACCCTCTCTTGAACATGTACTACTTGTTTCTGCCTCAAAGCTTTGAACTTACTGTTCCTGCCTACTAGGAAATTCTCCTGTCTTTATAGGATTGGCTCCACATAATGGTCATAGTTTTACGCTTGCAGGTGAAAAATAAATAGTAATCAAAAGGCAATATTAGCACCACCATTGGAAGAAGGAGGAGGAGTTTGGATGACAGACAAAGCAGCAGATTATAAATAGGGTGACTGGATTTTGGGTGGAAGAGTTGGGTTGAGCCTGAGTGTACAGCATCTCCTGGGAAGAGATGATGTGTGCCTTTCTTTGATTTGGTCATAATCATCATAAACAAATAAAATAATGATATATTCATATTGCCTCACCTGTCTTGACAGCAACATTGTATGGAAGAAAACTTGGGGTGCAGAGCTGGCAAGTCAGTAGAATAGATGAATTACCCCCACGGTTAAAGAAACGCACACTTAGGGACGCCTGGGTGGCTCTGTCGGTTAAGCGTCCAACTTCAGCTCAGGTCATGATCTCATGGTCCATGAGTTCGAGCCCCACGTCGGGCTCTGTGCTGACAGCTCGGAGCCTGGAGCCTGCTTCGGATTCTGTGTCTTTCTCTCTCTCTGCCCCTGCCCTGCTCTCGCTCTGTTTCTGTCTCTCTCAAAAATAAATAAAGATTATAAAAAATCTTAAAAAAAAAAAGAAAAGAAAAGTACACGTAGAGGGATGAATTAAGCACTGCCTGAGGTTAAAATTACCTGGCAGGTGCAGAACTTCAACCCAGAACTGTCTGACTTCTTAAAGACCTGCTGCTCCCGCAGTAATGTGTTAGCTGACAGGATGCTCCCACATCATTCCTAGTCTACAGCATTTCATCTGAATCACATAATTTGACATATGATTAAATGCACTCTTCCCTCATGTTTCATGTGGATGCATTTTACTTTATCAACACATTAGTAAGTTCCTTGAATCCAAAGACTGGTCTTTCATAGTCCTTGGCATGTAGAAGGCTCTCCAAAAGTAATTTGTTATTTAGGTACTATATTTCGCTTGTATCTCTAGAGACGTTTGGCAAATTGTTATTAAATCCTTCCTGAAGTTATTGGTAGCTTTGCTGCTACTTTGTATGCAAAAGTGATACTATATAAAATGGAATTCTTAGGACACAAAGTTCAATTTAAACAGAATGAATTTTGAGCTTCTCTGAATGAGCTTACATACATACATAAACGTATGCATTCATCCACTCTATTCTTAAATCTTTCACAAGGGGGTTTCTTCATGGAATCATGATAAATCATCATTCACATTACCACAGTTGAGTTGGCCTTCTACAACTGAATGAGAAGCAGAATGAAGATAGAATGTATTATCAGAATTGTAGTGAGAGTTAGGAAAAAGGAAACCCCATTCCTCAAACTCAGTCTTATTAGACTGGTGTCCCTGGGTTATCTCAGATATCTGCTTATCTCAAATATTCCATGATGAGGAGCTGTTTCTACTCATACCCAACATGTCTGAGTTACCCCCACTGTCAGTGGGTAACAAGGCAATGGATTACAAAGTCAACGCATTACTTCAACCAGATGGCCATTTACTCATTTGATAACCAATTCATTTAATATTTATGAAACTCATATAAACTTGGTTCTTGCCTGACCATGAAAAATTGATAAATGGACATGTAAAAATTCCTCAGTGTAAGTATCTATACTTACACTAAAGTGTAAGTATAGATAAGGGACGTCTGACCCAGTACTGGCAAGGCAAGCATTTGGAGGCTGGGAACCTGCCATTAAGCTGGACGTTGCTCACTGAATGATCAGCAAACTTGTTTTCTTATATAGTGGAAAAATATACTCCTGGGTTCAGACATGGCTCTGGATACAAAAGAAAACAAGTTCACAGTTCTCGGTTTCTCTGATGTGGCAGATGTCTCACTCTGTGTGGCCTGCCAATCCCACCAAAATGTGGGCATACCTCTGTGAGATGCAAAGAGAAGCAATGGGGAGCTACATTCTCTCCCAACATTCTTGTCTGATGTATGGCCTTTGTATTGTTCATTAGTCACCTTGAGAGTGAAACAAAGAAAAAGTAACCTTGAACCGAGTTCACATTATTATTCTCTCTCATTCTCTAATCCAAAATAGTCATCTTGGTCTGCCTTATTCCAACTATTGTATGTGCTGAGAATGCAAAGATAATGAAGCTGGAATCCCTTTCCTTGAGAAATCTTCAAGTATAGACATATTGCACACACACATTCATCCACACATCCACACACATGTGTGTAAGAAGCTATGAGGACTGAGGAGGGACCAACTATCTCCTTGAACCTGGTTTTGAAGACTGATAAGGAGTTATCCAGGCTGAATGACAACCCAGGCAGAGGAAACAGTGCTGAAAGGCAGAGCAGAATGGGCTGTAACATGTTTAAACTGTCGTTCCAAGTGGTGGTTGCAATCTAGGCTTGACAAAGTCCCTCTGGAAAGGTGAAGTCAATGATTAGAACTCAGAGAACAGAATCCTTGGAAACACAAACATTCAGGGGGATGAGAGCCCTGAGAAAGATGGAAAAGGAGCATTCAAACGTATGTGAGGAACCAGGAAAGAATGATATTAAAGGAGGAGATGTTGAGTGGAAGGCACCTACTGTAAATGGCATTTAGATGATGCTTTGTTTCCTTTGCCACCATTCAGGGGGTTGTTAGGGCAGAAAGCAGTTGGTATCATTTGAAGAATGAATGGGAAGAGAGCAAACAGATACAATGAGGTAGGCTCCTCACATAGAAGGCTACTCTTGTAAGAAGCCCATCATGAAGAGGAGGACAAGACCGTACCTACAGGGGATGCATACAACTGATAATGGTTTGCATTTAAAGAATTCCAAGGAGGAGTCGGTAAGGAGGGAGAAATTGAGGATAAATGACATGATTGTCAAAGGAGGGAAAGGGAAGCTCCAAGTGTTGACAGAGTTGGGTGAAATAGGAGTGAGTCTCCAAGACAGAAGTGAAGGAGATAAATACAAGTGAGCATGGAATTGTGGGAGGAGGTTGGAGCTCTGGCTGGGCTGGTAGCTATTTTAGATGAGAAGTGGGAGGCAAGGTTTATTATCTCACATTATAAAATAAAAGGATTATCCTTAGAAATCCAGACATCAGAAACCAATGAGAGGAGACTTCTGGAAGAAGTGGGCCATTGACATAAGACTGTAAGATTGGCCCTGTAGGTGAATAAATTTTGTCCCTTTGGACGGAGGAAGAAGAAAGATCAAAAGGATCATCTCTCTTACCAAATAAACCTCTCACTTTCCAGGGGATAGAGGCAGGAGGCTGCTTCAACTTGGCCCCACTGAACTCTCTCTCCACAAAAAGGAACACTTTGGGTACCTTTATTCATGAAGGTTTTGCATTTGAATAAATCAAAATACTTCACAAAATATTTGTTTTTTTAATATAATATCACAGTATTTGTAATCAAAGAATGAATAGATTTCAAGATAGAGTCATGAATAAATGTTATTTACAAACCTAACTGAAGGGACAGAGTACAATAGAAGACACACAAAAGCTTATTTTTACCTATCAGGCAAACCTCTGGCAGACTTTTATTTTGAATTCTACATATTTCACTTCCCATTGCAACTGATATTCATGAAATGCAGTGATGGGAGCCTAACAGCAACTTAAAAAAGATGAAGTATCTTTCCCTTAATTAATGTCTACAAAGAGATTTAATGATGAAAAGTGCCATTAAGTGCCAAGTATTATTAATTATTTTCTGCTGCGAGAGGCATAGAGTCCTCATTATATACTGTTTTAAATATTATAAAATATTTACAAAATAAGTTTTAAAAATTGCAAACAAGCCAAATAAAAAGGCATTTCCTCTTTAGGTGAAACTAAGATCAAAATCCGAACGAAAACTTCTTTGCATCATACATGAGGAGCCTTCAGTAATGTTCTAAAGATACTGGCACTTTGTTCTTTTTCCATATCCCTTGCACTTCTGCTGTCTGCAGAAACTAAAGCAAGTTACGACTTAAAACTTCTGGCACAAATGTGAATTTTCTCAGATGGCAAACACATACTGAGATCCAACTTGTCCCATCATTGTCCAGCCAGCTAGTGTGGAGCTATCCCCTGAGGACAGGGTCCCCGAACCAAGTACTAAAATTCCCTGGCTTTAGGGGAGGAAAATCTCAGAACTATTTGTAATCTCTGGATCTGGTCTAGGTTGCAGACAATCCCCATTCCAATCCCAAGTTGGTCCAGAATTAACAGGTCCTTCGTTTAATGGAATACTTGTTTTGTGGCACGCATTGTGCTTGCCCCTGTTCTGAGATTATACACTGTCTTTTAGAGAACTTTACTTCCCTAATTATTATTGCCTTCATCTGTTCAGGCTGCTATAACAAAACATCGTAGACTGAGTGGCTTAGCAACAATTTCTTTCTCATAGTTCTGGAGGCTAGGAGGTCAAAATCAAGGTGCCAGCTGATTTGGTGTTCGGTGAGCACCTGCCTCCCGTTTCTCACAGGGCTCTGTCCTCGCCTGGAGGAAGAGTTAAGGGGGCTCTCTAGAGTCTCTTTTATGAGGGCACTAATCCTGTTTATGAGGGTTCTGCTCTTATGACCTACTCACCTCCAAACACCATCACGTGAGGGATTAGGTTTCAACACGTAAATGTGGGAGACACAAGCAGTCTATAGCAACATTTTTTTTTATTGTTAGGCCATGCTTTATGTTTTCTTGTGAAAGACAGCCAAAGTAGGGAAGGTCGGCTGGCAGGAGAAAACATGAAATTTTTCGTTATTTGTTTTCCTGAAGACACTGCAGCTCTAACCATTTATGGAATTACTGTGGCTGCTCAAGGGACCAGATGTTGCTCGGGGTTGCAGCCCATCGATCCTGCCTTGAGTCTTCTGGCTGGCTGATTGCTTGTTTGATTCAGCCCAGTACAGATGGAAGCACCATTCAATCAGAGGAGCAGGACACTTGGTTTCCTGACCTTCCTTCAAGTCACTACTTTGCTCGTAAGAGCTCATTTCCTGGGAGTGCAAATAATTACATTTCACCTGTGCTATGTACTCCGTAATTACATTATTTTCTTAATTATGCTTGATGACAAAGTTATCAAAATTCAACATGATCAAAACCAAAATAAATCTGGAAGAAAATAACTCTTGCTCTATCATCGCAGTGATTTACAAATAGGACACTTAGCACATTTCCTGGAGGGGAGGTAACTAGACTCCGTTAAAACCTTTCTGGTAGTTGCCTACTTTGAGTAGAAAGATGAAAGGTTTAGAAAAACTGTAGCTTCTCTAATGTATTGGTGAGTGTGCCTGAGGGGCATCATCACAGGGCTGGAGGGCGGCTGGTGACTGGCAAGTGTGTGATGGCAATGGGAAAGATGTTCACAGTAATGTTGCTTAGTGAAGCTGAGCATGGTGTCTGCTTTGATTTCTTCCCCTCCCTGCTCTTCTTGTCCCACTTCTCTTTCCCTGTCTCTGTGCTGCCCTTCTTTCCTCTGCCCCTTTCTCCTCTTTCTCCTCCTCCTCCTTTTGCTTGTGCTTCTGTTCCTCTTCTTCCTCTTTCCCTCCTCCTCCTCCTCCACCTCTTTCCTCTTTGCTTTCCACTGTTCATTTTTCCTTCTTAATAGACATTCAATCAACGTATCTTGACTTGATGTGAATTGATGGCACCCGTATTACCTAAATTTTACTCCTCCCTGAAAATCCCAGGAAGTTGAGCTAGGAGACTTAACAGTAGCAAAAGCATTTGGATGTGTACCAGGTAAGACCTGGAGAGATATTTAAAGATACTGAAGTTTTGATCAAGGATACTGACAATTTGCTTAGATTGTGCCTAAGAATTTCAGTGGGACTTGTTTGCATCTCTGTTCTCTGGCATTAACAGAAATAGTTGCACTTAAAACATGTAATAAGAGTCTTGGGGTGACTGGGTGGTTCGGCTGGTTAAACGTCCGACTTTGGCTCAGGTCATGATCTCACGGTTCATGAGTTCAAGCTCTGTGCTGACAGCTCAGAACCTGGAGCCTGCTTTGGATTCTGTGTCTCCCTCTCTCTCTGCCTTTCCCCTGCTCCTCTCTTTCTCTCTCTTTAGCTCTCAGAAATAAGTAAACAGTAAAAAAAATCATGTAAGAGTATTCATTAAAAAGCATTAAGATAATATGATAAGGGCCCTTACTATTTTCCAAATGAAGCAGTTTTTATGATCATGGTTTACTGGAAATTCTCTTGGCCAGGTGACCCTTAGAAACCTGACTTTAACTGAGAGCTCTCCTTACTCTGCATTTATTTTCATGTACCCCATCACTTGAGGGTAATCAAATCCACTAGAGGATTTTTCATTGTAGGAAATGGCAGTGTTTGCTTCAAATGGCAAGTCATCAGAATTGACTTCACCAGATAGGCAGCATGGGAAGTAACACTTGAATAATGTGATGTAAGAGACATTGGAGACATTGTCCCATCTCTCAATTCTAATTCCCCTTCTCTAGTATCCAAAATACTACCATTAGAAATCCCTCTGTCTCTTTGAACCTGACCTCTAAGAAGAACTTTACTAAGAACACCCCAAGATGAGTAAATATCAGAGTAAAGTCTGTAAGGGATAGATGTAAGGACTGACATAATTCAACACTTATAAATTTTGTTAATGTTTATATTTTAGAGAGAGAGAGATAGAGTGTGAGTGGGTGAGGGACAGAGAGAGAGAGAGACGCAGAGTCCGAAGCAGGCTCCAGGCTCTAAGCAGTCTACCCAGAGCCTGATGTGGAGCTTGAACTCACAAATTGTGAGATCATGACCTGAGCTGAAGTCGGGTCCTCAACCGACTGAACCACCCAGGCTCCCCTCAACACTTGTAAATGATCTGGAAGAAGAGGTCAAAATAAATCTCTACTGCAGATAATCTTAAGTGCTTCTGGGTAGTTTAAAGCCAAGATACCATGGAGCATTTGCTAGGAGGAATGTGTGAGGGAGTGGTAGGTGTGTTACAACTATATTTGGAAAAGAACGATCCAAATCTTCCTCGGAAAAGAATGAACAACCGAATTCTTCTTTGCGGTTCCTCTCATCAACAAAGTCTAGGTGAAATTCCCTAGTCAAGTAATTCTTATATGGTGATGGGGACTCATTACCTTCTCTTCTCTCCAGATACTGGGAGATCCCTAATTCCCTGTGGAAGGTGTGACAATAAGGGAGAAAAGAAATGATATCAAGGTGACCGAGGAGATCCCAAAACCAACTTCACCTACTTCACAGTTTGGGGGAGGGGGAGTTTTTGTCTGGGATTCTGTCTTGCTACCAGTAATCCTGCCCATTGAATGAAGCCTCTCCTCAACATCTTGGTGAAAGGAAGTGCCCAGCTGCTATTTTTGTACTTCTAGGTCAAGATGTTCCTAGTCTGAGAACACTGGGGTGTGGTCCCCCACAAAATACTGCTGCTCTCAGGCTGTCTGCATGTGAGATTACACATTACAATAGGGAGCTTTCTTGCTGATTCTCTTTTGTCAGACATGAGGCATTAAAGATACTTGCTTTATCAGGACAAGTAAGCCATTTAGTACCACCGACTATCTTACCCCTGTGGCTCACTATGGTATCCAGCCTAGATATTTTATTACCTTTTATACAGATATATTGAAATTAGATGCTCATCACCACAGGTTTCTCCCCATTGTACATACCCATATTCACTCTCTGGACTGGAATTATCTTCCTAAGAGTCATATGGGAACAATTTTTCTCTCCAACACTCCCAGATTTACAGGATTTCTATTTTACATGACTTTATGCCACATATTTAGCTTAAAGGCAGGTAAAACTAATTTTTTAAAAATTAGCACCACCAGAGAAGTAAGGAAAAGCATTTAAAATGTATGCAGATGATTGCAATATAGGAAGAAAAGTGGAAATTTTGTTGTTGTTGCTGATGGCGTACGTAATGTAGTATTTTTTTGAATGTCCTTCTCTGTGGATGGAAGCAATTGCTCATTTGTACAGAGGAAAGGTGCTGTGGATTAATTTTAGAAACTTCAATACTGCAATGTGCTAAATTTTAATTATTTCACTTCCTGCTTGGTGTATTAATGTTGTGATTACCCTTGAAAGTGTATTACCGATGATGATTTATGCAAAACCCAGTCAGCTCCCCAGCTCCATCAGTTTCAATTAAAACGAGCCACGGAGGGAAGTGTGAGCTACTGCTGTGTTGGCTGTGGATCCTCATTACTCTCACGAGCAGGTACAGTCCGTTTACTTAAAGCATTACTTTTGTTTATCGTTCTGGAACCATCTCTTCCACGACACAACTAACCACGGAGAGAGGAAATGGTAGAAATTTGGTCTGTTGGCCTTGGATTTAAACTGAAACCATCCAGGAAAATGTATTTTATCTGTACTTCTCTGCCAATATAGAACATTCTGGAGCCAATCTTTCCTCTTTTGAACTGTTCAAGGGCTGAACTGGCCAAGAGAACTATTGAGAACTTACCGTTTTCTGATTTCAATGAACAGTGGTTAGCCAGCCTCGGGGGAATGTGGTCATAAGGAGTTAATCATAAAGTATGTGCACTTTCTAAAATGAAGCACTGTTTTCGGAGCTCATTTATCTCAATGACTTCAACTATTGAGAGGTCATAGGGTTTTTCATGGTGCGTCCCCAGTACCCAGTCCCTCTAATTACTAATTTGGCTGCACAGTTATTGAAATCTCCTGTCTACCTGGCAGGCCTTCCTAAATCTATTCCAAACAATGTCACCGAGTTTGCCTGCCAGGTCCAGGAGGGGCTCTTCTTTCTGAGTACCAGAGAGACAGGCAGCCAAACCTGATTTCAATGGCGGTTTCATTTTAATCACATTTGGAAATTCTTGACTACAGGCTGCCCATTTATAAAGTCAAGGGAGGCTGCACCTGCCAAGGCTCCGGACAGCCTGCCAGGAGCAGGAGCTTATTCTCAGCAAAGAAAGGAAAATGGATCCCCGTTCATCTTTTTACAGGGCCCCACAGCTTGGATGGAATCGTAGCATCATGAGCTGAGAGATGTAGGGCTTCTTAGGCTCCATAGCTGGTTTCAAGTTGACACCTGTTTCCAGCTTCACCTCCTGGCCCTCCCCTCATGCACTCCAAGCCTAGAACACACTAGAAGGCACCAAGATTGTTCCCAACTTTAGGCCTTTGCCCTGACTGCACTCTGCACCTGAAAAGCTTTGCTCGTGTATTTTGAAGTCAGTGTTTGTCTTTGTCTTTGTCTTTGTAATCCTTTATGTCTCCTCCTCAGAGGGTTTTGACCACCTTCTCCATCCTATCGTGTTTATTTCTTTTATGTCACTTACCATGGTTGGAAAGTTTGATTCTGTATTGTCTGAGCTCTCTGCTACAGTGTGCTAAGCTCCACTGGGTGTATATACCATGGCATGCTCCGCACATAGCCCAGAGCTGGGGGGAAGTGTCGCCATTTCTGTGTCCCTTACTGAGGAAGGTGATGTTTCATTCCAGCTACAATTCACGTTCCCATCTATTCAACAGGCATTATGGATGATGACTAGATGAACCACTCACTAAAAGGCAGTTTCCCAGGCCTATTCTTATCATTAATGCTTACAGAGGGTGCCTGGGTGGCTCAGTCAGTTGAGCGTCCGACTTCAGCTCAGGTCACGATCTCGCAGTCCGTGAGTTCGAGCCCCGGGGCTCTGGGCTGATGGCTCAGAGCCTGGAGCCTGCTTCCGATTCTGTGTCTCCCTCTCTCTCTGCCCCTCCCCCGTTCATGCTCTGTCTCTCTCTGTCTCAAAAATAAATAAACGTTAAAAAAAAAATAATGCTTACAGAAGGCAAAGTCTTGCTGTGTTCAGTGTAGACCTTGATTTGAGATCCACTGTGCCCATTTGGGGAGTTGGTATTTATACTCAGGAGAAGCGCTGTAGTTAGCACGATGATGGTTAAACCCCTATCTGTCTTCACTTCCCTGGACATGCTGTTGAGCCGTTTTCTAGTGACTGCCACCTTCTCCCGAGGGGTAAAAAAGCCAGGAAAGCCCCCAGCAAGGAGAGTTGACTAGTTAGCTTAATCTCACTCACTCTCCAACTGTTAAACTGTACCATTCTTGTAGCGGTCTCCCCTAACTGCTACTTTTGTTGACATTTAGTTGCAATATGGTCTATTTTTGTCTTTTTTCTTCCCCTCTCAATAGTGAAGACAATTTCCTTCTGTCTTCACAGCCTATCCCTTGAAAACCACACACTCTTTGTGACATGCCCTTAACCTTGTATTCTTAATTCTCTCCTACCCCAACCTTCACTGTGGCCCTGTCAGGTCCCTGCAGAGTTCTCGGTCATTGTCTGTGAGGCAGAAGCTACGCTCCTGGTATTTCCAGCATTTCATCCTCTGCCTCCTGACTGGTCAGACCAGCACCCCCACGCTTGTGTAGTATTTGCAGGGTCACCTGTGTAAAGGGACAATGCTTGGGGCCTATAGGGGGCTTAAAGACACTGACTTGGTCATCAGATAGATGATGCCTCCACCTTCCACTTTTGTAGTCTGATGCAAGGCACAACTGCTCTGTGCTTTGATTTCCAGTAAAACTGTAACAACAAAACCTCATGATTATTAGTGTGAGAATTAAATAGACATTGTATAATGGACTGGGAGAACTCTGGTATGCAGAACATAGAAAATAAACTCAGCTATGTCTTTAGAATATCATCAAGAGGTTCTTTACCCTCAACTAAGCCTGAAAGTATAGCATCAGCAATTTTCTTCCTTGGAATAAGCATTCCTTTGGTGGTCCTTTACAAACATGAAAATAACCTTTTTTTTTTTTAAAAAAAAGGTTTACTTATTTTGAAAGAGAAAGAGAAAGAGACAGTGAGGGGCAGAGAGAGAGGGAGAGAGAGAATCCCAAGGAGGCTCAGTGCTGTCAGCTGACAGAATCCTACTTGGGGCTTGAGCTCATGAACCATGAGATCATGACCGGAGCCAAAATCAAGAGTTGGACACAACTGGCTAGGCCAACCAGGCACCCCAGAAATGAATATACTCAAGGCACGGTATCCATCAGGATTCTGACAGGAAACAGATGACACCTGGAAAAATTTTAACTGAAGAGATTTTTAATAAAAGTCATGGGCAGCACTGAAGGAACTCCTAGGGGATGGGAAGCACCCAGAGCCTGGTAACAGCAAGGAGCTAATATATCCCTTAGAAATTAAGACAGTGCAATTTTAATAGCAGAGGATAATGTAGAACAAGACTGCAGCTCATCGTTTGAGCTCCCTGTGTCAAGTCACACGCTTGCCTGGGCAATGGCTCTAAGAGAGCTTATAGTCAAGTTGAGGGAGAGAACACATAAGCTACTAACCGCAATGGTCCTCAAACTTCAGCCTGCATCAGAATCAGATGTCAGACTTGCTAAAACACAGACTGCTGGCCTCAGCCCCACAGTTTCCAATCCGGTGGGTCTGGGATGGGGCCCAAGTATTTGCATTTCCAACAAATTCCCCCTGGCAATGCTGATGCTGTTGGTTCAGGGCTACACTTTGAGAACCATTAAACTACGACAGCATAACAGGATACTAAATACGAGTGTTCCTCTTTGGAGAACACTCAACTTTGGCTTCAAATTTGAAGAACAATAAATGACAGACCCCCTACACAGAAAAGGCTAAGCATGTGTAAAGATGCCTTTGGTTGTTTTTTTTTTTTTAA
Source organism: Felis catus (assembly GCF_018350175.1). Taxonomy (NCBI): domain Eukaryota; kingdom Metazoa; phylum Chordata; class Mammalia; order Carnivora; family Felidae; genus Felis; species Felis catus. The sequence goes on along the minus strand of NC_058368.1, from coordinate 13,369,001 downwards.
TTTTTAAAAAATATTTATTTTTGAGAGAGAGAGAGAGAGAGAGAGAGAGACAGAGCATGAGCAGGGGAGAAGCAGAGAGAGAGGCAGACACAGAATCCGAAGCAGGCTCCAGGCTCTGAGCTGTCAGCACAGAGCCCAACACAGGGCTCGAACTCACAAACCATGAGATCATGACCTGAGCCGAAGTTGGATGCTTAACCAACTGAGCCACCCAGGCGTCCCAAGATGCCTTTGTAACTCTCAACTCACCTGTCCCTTCAAGGCTGTTTAAATTTAGGCTAAGGAATGTATCAGAGAAGTCAATAACAAGGGTTACTTTAGAGAGAATCATCTGAGTGCCTTGGCTAAATGAAGGAACTTGCAAGAATGAACTTCATAGGTGTCTCCTAGAGGTGGGAGAAGTAGCAACTGATGCCCCCTGATGCATACCCAAAAACTAAAGGCACGGGGCTGGCCAGAGAAGCCCAGGCAGAAGTAAAGTGCTATGCTAGGACGCTCTACATTTACATGGCTTCTGGGGGCAAAGACGGGTGAGTCTCCCCCTGGGTCAAATGAACTTGCAAAAGGCCTGGAGTTGTCTTAAAAAGATTCTGTTGGATCGCAACCCAAAATATAAAATAATTATTTGCAAGTCCATGGTGATATAAATAAATGAATACATAAACAGATCAATGAGACCAACAAATTTCCCATGCAGAAGAATTTCAAACAGTGTCTGTAGCTACTCTTCCTCAAGGTAATGGGCACATAACCCCCCACCCCCCACCTATCCCCACTCCTTCAGTGTGGCCTGAGAAGAGTGACTTCCTTCCAAAGAGTACAGTGTGGAAAGAAGAAACATAAGGAGTAACTTTCCAATGCAAAAACCTGACAAACACTATTCAGCCAAGCGATCAAGGTCAACATCAACAGTGATAAGTCCAGAGGTAATGTGGTGAGAATGGCACTTTACCTCTGTGGTCTTCCTCCCCCAAACCCATAACTTCAGTATACTCAGGAAAAAACATCAGAAAAATCTCAATTAAGAACATTCACAAAATATCTGACCAGTACTCATCAAAGTCTGTCAAGCTCATCAAAACCAAGAAAAGTCTTAAAAACAGTCACGGCTAAGAGAAGCCTAAGGAGACATGAGGACTAAAAGTAATGTGGCATCCTGGATGAGATCCCAGAATGGGAAGAGGACACTAGATTTTTTAAAAATAAGGTAATCTGAATACAGTATAGATTTTAGCTAATACTAAAGTATAAATATTGGTCCATTAGTTGTGTCAAATGTACCAATACTAATGTAAGATGTTAACAATAGATGAAACTAGATGTGAAGTATATGGGCACTCTCTGTATCAACTTGGCAACTTTTCTGTAAATCTAAAACTATTCTAAAGCTAAAATTTTGTTTTAAAAATACGGGGCTCAGTTGGTTGAGCGTCCAATTGCAGCTCAGGTCATGATCTTACGGTTCATGGGTTCGAGCCCTGCATTGGACTTTCTGCAGTCATCACAGAGCTTACTTTGGATCCTCTATCCCCCTCTCTCTCTGCCCCTCTGCTCACACATGTTCTCTCTCTCTCTCTCTCTCTCCAAAATAAACATTTAAAAAAATTAAAATACTTCTGTTGAATTGATCACCTGTGGAGCAAGGTGGCCATCAGCATAAGGTCCTGTTCCTTGGATAGCCAGATGCCCGGGGTGAAGAGAATCCATTCAGAACCAGCTAGGAGAAGCTTAGCTTGTTTTGGAAATGATAGTGAGATGGCCCAGGTGGCAAAGGAGGAGAAGGGTGGTTCTCTAAAGATTCTACCAAATCCCCACACAAGAAAGAGACAGAATTTGGTCATTGGATATGCACAATTGACCTTGCCCCCAGGATACAACCACATTAGCCATGTTAACACTGGAACTTTTTTTCTGGATTCATTTCTGTTACCCCCATCCCTTTGTGCTCCCTACAACCAAGTAAGGAAAGGCCAAAATAAGTAGTTAGCAAGGGGAGCCTCAGTGGCTCAGTGGGTTAAGCATCCAGCTTTGGCTCAGGTCATGCTCTCGTGGCTCAATAGTTCAAACACTGCTTTGAGTTCCTCACTCTCTTTCCCTCTCCCACTCTCTGTCCCTTTCTTCCTGCCTCTTGTGGAATTGTCTCTCTCTCTCCCTCTCTCTCTGCCCCTTACTCACTCATGCTCTCTCTCTCAAAGCTTAAAAAAAAATAAGTAGCTAGCAAGTGGAAGAGAAGGAGGAATAAAGAGGAGAAAAGAAACAAATCACCTGTGTCCCTGCTGCAGAATTATAAGCCCCCATGTGACAGAATCAATTATTGACAGTAAATCTGTCCACACTTTCAGTTTCTGGAAGTACACCATTTGTTAATACCTGAGAATGACTGGAAAAGCTATGGGTTCTCCCCAAGAGTATATAAAGGACAGAAGATAAAAACCCATCTAAAAATAGAAGTTTAACCGGCAGGGGGCGCCTGGGTGGCTCAGTCGGTTACGCATCTAACTCTTGATTTTGGCTTAGGTCATGATCTGGCAATTTGTGGGTTTGAGCCCCTCATTGGGCTCTGTGCTGCCAGTGCAAAGCTTGCTTGGGGTTCACTCTCTCTCCCTCTCTCTCTGTCCCTCCCCCGGCTCGTTTTCTCTCTCTCATTTAAAATTTTTTTTAAAAAGTTTAAAAGGCAGTAATAACAAAAATAATCAAGTTACTATTTGTATCCTACTGTGTTCAGCTTGTTCAAGTAATTTCTTACAATTCATTGTGTTGTGTTCTATTCAATATATGGGTAAGAGAAGTAAGAAAAAAACATAGAGGCAGCCTTTAACATGGAGTAGAGTAATGAATATGAATCTGCCACAAGAAAAGGCAGCTCTGGGACAGGGGAGGGGGAGCTGCATTAAAGCACAAGGGAGGGATGTTCAGGTGGCAAGCGTAGTACATACATAGTGAATACATACACGTACACCCAGCTGAACACAAGAGCAAAGGTGGGGGCATGCTCAGTGCAGGGCAGGTGGATAGCACCATAGTACAGCATGGACATACCGTGGCATACACAAAGGGGCATCGGGTACAGCGGGAGGCTAAAACATGCTACCTGCTCCTTGCTAAAACGTGACTTGTAGTAGAGTCTACCATTCCCAGTCCAAGAGGAAGTTGACATGAACTTGGCATGGAGAAGGAGCTGAGGGGACGGATCAAGTCGACATTGATTTTTGTTTTTCATGTTTACTTATTTTGAGAGAGAGGGAGCAGGGGAGGGGCAGAGAGAGAGGGAGAGAGAGAAAGAATCCCAAGCAGGCTCCGCATTGAGCGGACTGTGGAGCCCAACATGGAGCTCAGACTCGTGAACCGTGAGATCATGACCTGAGCTGAAATCGAGAGTTGGATACATAACTGACTGAGTCACCCAGGCGCCCCCTGCCTTTTAAATTTCTATTTTTAGATAGGTTTTTATATTTTTGAGTTGATATTTCTTGAGTCAAGTGAATTCATTTTAGATATTTTGCGATGTGAGGTATATGGGAGGAACAGAATCAAAACTGACTCAGTTTCACGACCTGATATGGCCCATTAATGATATGAAAGCCAATATGGGGAAATCAAGCAGAGCAGGCTGAGCGTCAGTGTGCTTTGGGGCAGTCATCTCAGTTTGAGACTCATAAAGGGTTTTCAGAAAAACCATGATATCACTCAGAGTGTGAATTAACTTATTAGTACTCTCCTATGCTTCCTGGCAAAATGTGCTGAACATGTGCCTTCCTTTCAACCCTGCCCTGATGTTGTGTGATTCTTATTCTTTCATCCTCCTTCTTTTTCCTCCAAAACATAATTGCTTGCTTCTTCCTTTCTGTGTGTCATCAACACAGAAGAAGCCTTTAAAATAGTTCTTAGTCAATATTTTATCAGTGGTTACATGTCAATCTCTTATGCTAAATAAAGAGCTCCTAGCAGTAAGGAGCTGTATTTGAGACCTTTCCTGAGCCTGTCACACAATAGGTACTCAATACATGCTTGTTAATCAATGAATGAATAAGCTTGCCTTCCCCTGGACAAGAAGGCTCACTGAGGCATGAGAATGTGAAGAGTGGTGGAGAAAGAGAAGATAAAGGATGAAGGGAGAGAAGGGATGCAGGCTGAGCCTGCCAGCTCACGTGGGTGCTACCAGCATTGTCCAGAGACTTGGATGTTGGTGTCCTAGAGCACTCTCAGTGACTTGGGTCTTGTATTATGTCACTGCTGCCTCTGGTTACTCTTGATGAGCACTGATGTGGCTTTCGCCACGGGTCCAGTGTGACAATTTGGAGAAGGCTGGATGCATGGTCTCTTTCTTGGGACCCTCAGTGAAACCTGGAGTATGATGTGCCATTTGGGCCACACTGTCTCTCTGAGTCTAAGGTTTGCCTGTTCAATGTGACTTTCCATACCTCAAGCGGAGTGCCGCTGGGTGGCTGGGGGCTGAGGTCAGCCTAGCATAATGTGGCATGCCGCCCGCAGAGCACATACATGTGATGACTGCAATTTACAACAATGTTTTCTTTCCACTCAAAATTCCTCTGAGAAAGAAATAGAATGAGATCATTGAGTAGGAATGTCTGGTTCTAAAAGAGGTGTAAAGGAATAATAATTTAATCTTACCTGGGATCTGTGTTGATAGGTCATAGACACAGAGATAGCATAAGATTTTTGATGTAGCAAGGTTTTAAGTATGCAAGTTGTTCATTAACAGATTTACTCTTAAGTGTCGGGGGTCTAAGTAAGACCACACGCAGAAATGAAGAAAATGGCTGTGATGTGTGACCTGCCTTCAACTGAAATCTTTCCAAATTGGCCAGAATTCTTTTTATAATTAACAACATTTAAAAAGTAATTTTATTTTATAATTCATAGGCAATTGATTTCCTATATCTCCAGTTCCTAATAGATCGATAAATTAAAGATTTTTAAAACTTATTAGTGATATGGTCAACATATATTTCTCTGAATGGAGTATCTTGTGGTCTATTTAGAATTTGTATTATTAGTTATTCACTCTATCCAAACAGTAGCTACTGCCGGGAAAATGGACCAGAAACGGTATATATTTCTTTTACCTGAAGTGCAACTTGCATCAATTTATTACATACCCAAACTATGCCAAGGTAATCTAACAAAAGTAATTGCCTACTTGGTGTTGCTTGAAACTACTAGGGGGGGAATAAGGTGCTGCCACCAGGAGCAAAGACTGATCTTCAGTCTAATGAACCAACCCTGGGGGCTGGGAGCTCCAGGCTATGGGCTCTCCACGCCTTGAAGAAGATTCAGTTCTGTCTGTTTAGAGCTTATATGTGAATGAATGGACCATGGGAGAAACCGTCATGCAAAATAAATAAATAATAAGATAAATGAAGCTTTAGGACACTAACACTCTGAGGAAGAAATCGCCTCATACAAAATATTAGAGCCAATAACTCCACTAACTCTTTGTAGACTTTCTTCTGTCTGCTTGTAACAACTCTAGCTTCTCTTGGACAATCAGCCCAGTGGGAATTTCCTCATCACTGGTGGACACTGACAGGCCCAGGCTGAGTAAAACTTGTCAAGTAAGTACAGAATCTGGTAGGGATTCATTGGAATCATTCGTGTTTCAATGGAAACATTGGCCTCCCTTTATCCATCTTACCACGAGCAATCCAGCTAGAGAACTAACCTTTCTGAGACCCTGCTATGTATGTGGCACTGTGAAAGGCATTTCCTCTCAAATTCCTTTCTCTCAAATTAAAACTTACTCTTACAAATGGATCTAATATATCTAATTACTAATTAATTACTACTTAGTAAGAATTAAATAAATGTGAAGTCTTGTGTTGGAGTGGCCATTGTATTTCCATTTTAATGTGACCCAACTTAGACCACTGTGGGGAAAACTAGGGTTTGGGGGGAGTGGTAAGTTTGTCCAGTGTACCAAAAGGGGGCACAAGCTTTATAATGCTGAGAAATGCTGCCTTGGGTCAATGACCTGATGTCCAGTAATGACATCAAGTGCCCCAGTTTGCTGGGGGAGAGGCCATGCCACACACAAGTTTAACATACACTGGAAGCACATAAGCACACCTGCACTGCCCTAGATTTCTAGGTACCAACTAAGCCATGAGATCTATCTCATCTCTGTTTTTGCTTGCAGCCCGTTCCCACTTATAAACCTCCTTGGCTTTTTTTTTCAAGACCTGAAGGATATATTGTAAGGCTTTACTCTTGATGCCTCGTTCCCAGAAATACTTCCCCTGAGTGCCCAAAAAGGAACTGAGTCTTCTGGGTCTCCCAACTTGCCAGATCAGTATTTTCACATAGTTGCCAGTCTGTTTGTATTGTGCACACAGAAGTAAAAATACTATCCCCCACGGTATTAACTGCTTTTCTCATCCTTAGATTTAACAGTTAAGCTAGTAACCTTGGGTAATATTTAATAGAGTCTTGTTCAAATGCAGCCCAATTTTCTCCTCAAATAAAATTCCATTTTAAGCACTAGAATTTGTATGCCAAATTTGGTCCTTTAAAAATAACAGAAGATATAAATTTTTACCACTCAGTTATAGGCTTTGGAAAAGAGAAGGTTAGTAATGAAACATATCATACAAACTGAATGACTAATGCCAATAATGAGTGCCATCTCGACAATGCGTCTTACGCACAGCAAGATTAGCATGCAGGTCACATCGAAGCTGAGATCTGAATGGAATGGAAGCTTGCTCACTCAGCACCTTTGGCTTTCAGACTCTATTATCTTGCTTACTTAGTAAATTTAATGTTGTGTAATTTATTTTTTATTGCCTCATTTGTAAGTCTTTCTCTTTCTCCAACCCAAGATATCTTTAGGGGCTTAGATGGCCTATTACACTCAGATGCCCATTTTTATAGAAGGATAGAACTCTTGTTAAAGAAGATGAGCGGCAACCACTGCAATTTATCGGAGCCAAGAAAGAAGATGCTACACTGTGTTCTAAAATTATCACGACAAGGATGGATGGAGGGCCGGAGAATAGCAAAAGTGTTCAGCAGTGCATATTACCTTCAGCAGGAAGACCTCTACCAAATTCTTAAAAGAAAATACATCCTTATCAGCATCAGCATTTTTCTCTCTCATGAAAGAATTTTTATTCTTTATCCTTTCATTCTCTATTCTTTATTCTTTTATTCTTTCTTATTCAACTTTATAGTTCATTTGCTCAGCTATCATTTCTCTATTCAGAATACATATTTATGTGTTTTTTTCGGTTAGCACAAATTCTATTATTCTTCCTCCCTACCACCTTCATAACCCTCATCTAGTGTACTGCCGTTACTCTGAGATGAATGTGATCTTGTAAATCAGCAACGGATGGCATGCTCACCAAAGGACAAACACAGAAGAACACATACTATAAATTTGCAAATCCAGAAATTCAGTATCATGCTTTAAGAAAAGAAATGACAATAATTAGAGAATCCAGATAAATTTAAGGTCTAATTTTTACAGACAAGAGTGTGTATTACCGAGTACTTGGTTAGCTATCTTAGGAAACTGTAGGATAGGGTCTTATTTTAAAAGTTAAATCTGATAGCAAACTAGGATTTATAAAGAGCCTACCAGTCGCTTAAATTTGGAAAAAGACACGAGATGACAATAAAAATTTCTCTGAGAACTAGGAATAAGTTAGAATTCTCATAAGTGAACCAAACATGAAGGGCACCAAACATGAAGAGTACATCCCCGCCCCCTTGGGGACGGGGGAATATCCCCCGAGGTCCTGGCACAGGCAAGCATGCATGTTCCTGTGTCCACATCGTGCACCTCATGGAAACAACTCGATTTGCATCTATGGGTCCCATCTGCATCTGATAGTGTGGTCTTTAGAAGGGAATGCCAACTTGTCCAAGGTCATAGTCAGCACTGGTGCTGGTATCTCAGGAGACAGCACCTTGTCCAAGGTCATAGCACTGGTGCTGGTATCTCAGGAGACAGCACCTTGTCCAAGGTCATAGTCAGCATTGGTGCTGGTATCTCAGGAGACGGCGGCATGGAGGTAATGAACGCAGACTCTGGAGCCAATTACCTGGGTTTGTATCCAGGCTTCCTTGCTTACTGTCTGTGCGACTCTGGGAGAGTTACTTTTCTGTTCCTCATTTTTCTCCACCAAAAAATGGGGATAATTATAGCACAGAGCTGTTCTGAGGATAGCATAAGTTCATGCGCGAAGTGCTCAGAACAGTGCCTGCCAAATAGGAAGCACTCGACAACACAAGCTATGATTATTTTTATTTTTTCCTTAAGGATGACAGAAAGATAAAAATATCTAGTTCCTGATGGGAAAGTTTGCATCACCTGCTGCTATTTCTGGAAACGTGAAGGTTGTGAGTGCCGCATCCCCCACCTGGTCACAAAGTCTTCAGAATCCAGAGCAGGGAAGGGGATTTTGATGATGATGTAGTGCAGGAGACAGAGTTCGGCCACCCTTTATTGTTTTTAATATCCTTTATTCTCTCTGTGCTTTGATGGTCTTTATTTTTATTTGATTTAAATTCCTCACAACATCCTTCCCTCTCGATATTGAATTGTATTTTGATGTGGTTATTGTTAGGCCTGCCATCCCCCGAGGTGCCTGCGTATTAACTGCCACAGTGCATCGCCTGGCATCTCCTTCACTGTTTCCTTCCAGCCTAGTGCACAGGCTCCTCTCGCGGCCACCCTGCATTTCTTTTTAGCATGCAGGCATTCTCCCCTGCTGCTGAGAGTGATATTCTGCTCTGACAGCCAGCCTCACCATTTTCTCCCAATCCTTCATTTAAAAACTCACCTCATCCAAGAAACCTTTCCAGAATGAAAATGGTACCCTTAAAGAGAGCAAGTGATGAACTGGAAAACTACTATCTGCCTCAGACCTCTTCGCTCTCATGCCTCACTCCATTCCTTCTTGGAGCTTCTTATGATATATTTTGTCCACTTCTCCTCATCTTTTCCCATTTTCCCTTATGAACCTTTTGATTTCCTTTGAATTGGTTCTCGATCCATAATTGTATAGATCATTATTTTCAACTACATTATGTTTATCCACATTTTCCATATTGTGAAATTGATTTTAGGGGTGCACCCACTTGTTAAGTAAACTATGAACACCAGGCTGACTATGTTGTTTTAATCAATGATTTTCATTGTGCACGTAGTTTCTCTGTGGACCTCCTCTTATTTCCTTCGATCAATCAACTATATGTTAAATGCCTGTTCTTGTAGACCATTGCTTTTAAATTCAACTTCAACAGCTTAACTAAGAAGGAAAGTAATGGAATAATAATCGATGGCATCTTTGCGCAAGGGAGATGACCAATTATATAACTTGTGTTTTTGTTCCTTGTAAAATAGAGGTCGAATCTGATCTAAAATTGTGCAGATTATGTTTTATGACTATACTCACATGGAAATATAAATGCCAAACCAGGTTAATTTCTATAATGATGAGCTCTGTCTTAGGACCTGCTTCTTCTCCCTAAGAGGCCATGGCTCCCCTGCTCCACCTGTGCAGCACCCTACTGGACGAGGCCCCTTTAGGACCAGGTCACACCTGAAAACAGCGGTGGAACTGTGACCTTTATCATCTCTCTCCAACCGAATAAAACAGTTGTAAAAATCTGCTGAGTCATGCTTTCTCAGAAACTAAATGACAGGGAAATTTCAGAGGCTGAAAGAAAATGGTGTATACCACCTTAAGTTGAATAACAGTTTCGATGGAATATTTTTTCTTAAGTGAGTTCTACTTTTCAGAGTCTCACCAGTTTTCTGGAGCAGCATGTGCCTGATTTGGGCTCTGGGGACTATTACATTATTACCATTCTTACATGGTGCAGCATAAGGCGTTTTGGAGCCTCCTCTGCTGTATTTTTACTTTAAATCATCATTCATAGATTGGTGCTTAAGCTGCTTTACAATGGTTGAGTCAATAATGGCATTTCAGTTTGACAAATATGTTTAATTTTGCTTAAAGGTAAATGTACCAAACACTTACATACTGTGGCTGGGCTCTGGATCCCTATTGGGATGGAAATGCATAGCACTGTTTTCTGAGGTCTCTTTCTTCAGCGATTCTGCTCTTTGAGAATCCTCAAAGACCACGCTTCTAGTGGGTAGTGAAAGGATCCATTGCTTAGAGTAAGGATGGGGACTCCTCTAGCAGCCTGAGGACTTGGCAAATGCAGAATGAAGGTGAGGGAAGTGCTCTTGCCACCTTCTCCCCTCCCCACCAGTGTGATTTCTGGCATCGGTGGTCCTCTGGGCAACCACCATAGAGTAGTTTCTGTCCTTGGACTTGACTTCGTTTTGTGTTTAATACATCTTGTTGTTTCTGCTCTTTCAAAAAGTTCACCTATTTTAAGAAATAAACACACGAGAGAGGAACAGAAACCACAGACTGATGCCTTGAGAGTGTGTAAGTCCAAGGGCATGTAAATTAGGGCAGCAGGTCATAGGGGCACTGCAAATGGAGCATATTTCTTCCTTCAGCGAAATGTGCATTAATATTCCATGGGCTGTTTTCTCCTCTGTCTGTTACTTACTTTCAGGAGTAGCTTTGCGGTGACCCAGTACCCTAGTTACCATGCTTTAATGACATGCTCCGGGGATCAAGGCTGTCTTTTTTCAGTGCTTAGTTCAGTTAGCCATGTAGCATGTGTTCAACTCCAGCAAGTTAGAACACGCCAACAAAAATGATCCCAGGGCTCTCAGAGTCAGTGGTTTGAAACACTCTGCTCCTGCCTCCCTTAAGCTATTATGCTGAGACTTACATGAAGGACGACCCATCAGGTTTTATAACTAAATATACAGTAAAACCTTGGATTGCGAGTAACTTGTTCTGTGAGTGTTCCACCAGAGGCACAAACATTTCTAATACGTTTTAACTTGATAAACGAGCAATGTCTTGCAATAGGAGTAGTACGTGACGTCGAACATCACATGATCACAACTGAGCCAATAGTTCTTGAAATTCGCTTTGATACACAATTACGTTGTATTACAAGCATGTTTTCAGAACAAATTGTGCTCACAAACCAAGGTTTTACTGCATTCCCTATTTTAGTGTGGAGAGAGAGAGAGAGAGAGAGAGAGAGAGAGAGAAACAGAGACAGGAAAATAGAAGTAGGTTTTCTTTTTTGCCATCTTTTCACTTCCTACCCAATCAGTGGCCACTGTGGAAGAGTGAGTGCCACCTCCCTAAGCCCAGCCTAGATGTTCTAAAATTTTTGTCCAAAACTCTGCTTTTTAAAGAGAATACATAGGAAGATTTTTCATGTAACATATATGTATCCATTTATTAAAACCTCTGTGAAAGACTTCTGATACTAGCAACATTTAATATTTCCTAGAAAAATATATTTTAACAGATGAAGAGTCTAATAGGTCTTTTTGGTTCTGGTAAGAGAACCACTAGATAAAAAATATAGCAATCCCAAGTAGTTTTGGTATGGCCTCCTCTTCTTGGTGATTAATAGGTATCACTGTTATTTGCATAAAAGCAGTGATTTTGAATGCACACAAAGTAGCATAATACAGTATTACATTTCAGTTGTTAAATATTGAATGAATGTCATGTGTCTGCATGGCTGATTCAAAAGATGTACTCATAAAATATACTGATATTCAGGCAGCTCATCTAATGTAAAGTCTCCCCTCTGCCTTTAAAACATTTTTAGGAGTGCCTGGGTGGCTCAGTCAGTTAAGCATCTGACTTTGGCTCGGGTCATGATCTCGCAGTCCGTGAGTTCGAGCCCCATGTCAGGCTCTGTGCTGACAGCTGAGAGCCTGGAACCTGCTTTGGATTCTGCGTCTCCCTCTCTTTCTGCCCCTCCCCTGTTCACGCTCTGTCTCTCTCTCTCTCTCTCTCAAAAATAAATAAACGTTAAAATTTTTTTAAACATTTTTAAACTTGTCTGTTTTTATATGCAGATTTCTTTTAGATTGTCTTAAAAAAAAAGTGGTACCAAACACAATAACCAACTACGGAGCAGTTTCTAAATAATTTTTATATATTTTTATGTTTCCATGAAAAATCTTTCTCATCTCGCTGAAAGCAGCATCCTGCCCTACTAAGCTCTCTCTTGTGTTACAGGAGCTAAAAGTCTGGAAACTATATTCTTCAGACACCTTGGAATAATGTGTGCAAAAGCTCTGTCACAGATTCCTTTGTGGAAAGGCAGTGGTGATGTGGTCATCACAAAGGACTGCTCAGAATTATGGGCCTTCAATATGGCCCATATGGCCATATTATGGATTGTGGATTATGGATTATGGGGCTTCAGTATGGCAGCACCAGGCATGTTTTAAGTGCTTCACAGGTACTAACTCATTTATTCCCCACAACAATCCTCTTTTAACATATAAGGAAACCATGGCACAAAGAGATTAATTTGTTCAAGGTGCCATGTGGAAGATAATAAATGAGTTTTGTTTTATGGTGCCAGAGCCAGAAAATGCCTATAAGATGCTACAGAGTTTCTTCATTGAATAAATCTATAAAACCATTCTGAAGAACATTGAAAAAGACCCAAATAAATATGGAGAATCTCAGGTTTCTCTGAAAAGCCCTCAGATTGTGAATGTTAACTCTCCCCCAGTCATCTTTAAATTCAATTTAATTCCAATCAAAACCCCTTCAGGATTTTAAATGTTTTACAAGATAATTATCACATTGAATTAGATTCATCTGAGAGATGATTTTTATCTGGAAGAAAAAATTCCCAAGGTGTGCAATGAAATTTTTGAAAGAAATCTGAATGGTGATTTTACTATAAGGTATTTAAAAATACCATAGTCATTAAAGCAATGTGATAATAATGCAGGAGTGGACAAGTGATAAATGAAACAACCATGAAAGTCTAAAAATAGGTGCATGCCTATGAACAATACAGCTTTCAAGAGGAAAAAGGGTAGATTTTTGAAAAATGATGTTGGACATCTTTTACCCATTTTGAAGAAAATGAAGTGAGACAGATATGCACATGCAAAACATCTACATACAAGAAAATGCTAATAGCTATTATGAAAATATTAGAAGAAATAGTGAAGAATTAAAAAAATAATTTTAGGGCAGACATAGAGCCTTCTCAAGAATATACTATACACACGCACACGCACACACACACGCACACACACACACACACACACATCTCCCAGAGTTTATAGAAAAAAAAATTAGAAAATTTGAGTTGCCTATACAAAGAGAAAAAAACATCTTATAATATGTGATCAAAGGGGCACCTGGGCAGCTCAGTCGGTTAAATATCTGACTTCAGCTCAGGTCATGCTCTAGAGATTTGTGAGTTCCAGCCCTACATCAGGCTTTGTGCTAACAGTGCAAAGCCTGCTTGGGATTCTCTCTCTCTCCCTCTCTCTCTCTTTCTGCCCCTTCCCCACTTGCTCTCTCTCTCTCTGTCTCTGTCTCTCTCTCTCAAAATAATAAATAAATAAACTTAAAAAAATAGTATGTGATCATATTATTATGTTGTGATCACAACATAAACAGTGTAAACAATGTAGGTGAAGAAAAATACACAAGAATGGTTGAATAAAAAAAACACCAGACTGATGTTAACATGACCACATACCTTCAGTGACCCCTTTGAGCTGCCCTGGAAAGTGTCATACTGAAACCATACTGACCAAGCCAAATAATTCACTTATTCTTTTATATTTAGAAATCTCCAATACCTACTCCTTCCTCCTTATTCTCAACTAATGACTTTCTTATCTCTCTGAAAAAAAGGAATCAGTCAGAATCAAACTTCTTTGTGCTCCAATTAAAACAGCTACCAGCCCACCCGGTCTGCACCTGTTGATTTTGCTTTGTTACATCTTGTTAAAAATGGATGAATGATCTGGGTTTTACCCAAAGCCAGAGTCTTAGGTAAGACTTGGGCACTGGATAATGTAGCTTCATATCCACCTAAGGACTTTATTTATAGACTCGTCTTCTCTCTCCTACTTCTTTTTTTTTTTTCAGTTTATTTATTTATTTTGAGAGAGACAGAGAGAACGTGAGTGGGGGAGGGGGCAGAGCAAAAGGGAGCATCCCACACATGCTCTCCATTGTCAGTGCAGAGCTGGACATGGGACTCAAACCCACAAAGCCAAGGAGATCATGACCTGAGCTGAAACCAAGAGTTGGACACTCAACTGACTGAGCCACTGAGGCTTCTCTTCTCTCTCCTGCTTCTTCATTTAGACTCTCTTTTGGCTCTTTGCCATCAGCATTAAATCATCCTATAAAAAGTATCTTCCGTATTATAAAAATAAAACAACCTTCCCTTGATCCTATATATTCCTTTGACTACTCCCCTATTTTTCTGTTCCTCTTTAGAGCAAAATTCCTCAATAGTGGAGTTGGCACATCTTTTCTCCTCCTGCTATTCTGTCTAGAGCCCAATCCATTTAGAATTTTTCTCTTCACTATAACCTCTCTTCTCAAGTCACTAATGACCTTCACGTTGCCAGATACAGTATTTCTTCTAAATCCTAACTTACTCTACTTCTCTACCACTTATGATCTGATCTTGGAGTCCATCGCATCTCCTGTCATAGTCTAATGACAAGACCTGCCATGGAATGCAGCCCTATTTGAAATCAGAGTGCAGAAGCCTACTTGGGGATCAATCATAGGGCTTCAAAGGAGAAATAATAATAGCATCTAATTGTTATGTAGTATTTACTGTGTAATAGGCACTGTTCTAAGTGGCCGCCCTGTCTTCTGGGATTTCACAGGCTCCTGGTTTTTCTCACATTTCACTGGTCACTTCTCAGACCCCCAGGATAGGTCCTCCCCCAATCTTCCCTGTGGATATTGGAGCCTTAAGACTTGGCCTTGGACTGCTTCACCTACCTGCCTGCACTAAATTCCATGGCTTTAAATGCCATCACACACTAATGACTCACAGACTCAACCCTCCCCCTCAACATCCCTCCTTCCTCGTTAAACTCCAGACTCCACCCACTGCCTCCATGGCAGTGACATACTGAATAATCTTCTCAAACTTAGCATGTAAAGCAGTCTTCTTGCCTTCACCTCCAGTCTTCTCCATCTCAGCAAAGGGCTCCATCATTTACCTAGTGGTTAAGCCAAATACCTTGGAATTCTTTTTGTCCTCCTATCCCACATCAGAACAATCAGCTATTCTTGTCAGCTTTTCATTCAAAATACGTACTTAATCTGGTGATTTCTCTCTACCCTTGTTGCCAAATGGTTCAATAATCTGTTGCCTGGGCTACCAAAATTATCAACTATGTGCTAGGATAAACAACCACATGATTTTCTGCTCCCACTCTTCCCAACACCCTCTTTCTTTTTCTTTTGTAGAAAAAAATGCTACAAACTTCGCAGGTGATCAGAAAAATATCAATTGAAACAATGAGCTACCGCTTTTACTACTTTCACAGTGGCAAAATGTAAATGATAATATACATTAGTGACTGGTGAGTGCAGAAATGGATACAGTTGTACTTATTGGTGACAATATAAATGAGCAAAGGTTTTTATTTGTTTTTTTTGGAGGGCAATTTGATATATACCACAGTTTTCATTACATATACTATTAGCCCCACATTTGACTTCTATGAATCTAAAAGTTAAAGGGACTACTCACACAAGGGTAAAGCTATTCCAACACTGTTTTATTTAGTAAAAGTCTATAAATAATCTAAACATCCATTAATAGGAACAGTGGTTAAGTTTGAGATGGGGAATGGAATGGAGGTAAGGAATAAATGTGGAGTCTTCAGTTTTTATTTTATATAATTATGCATTGCATTGTTTTAACAATGAGTGAGTTTATGATTATTTTTGAGTGATATATAATAACTGGAAAATATCTCATGGATGAGAACTATAGGCAAACTCAGGAGGCTTTGAGGAGGATAAAGTTACCAGGTTATCTATTGTTAAATAACAAATTCCAAAACTTAGTGCTTTGAAGCCATTGGTTACATCGCACAGTTTCGTGGGTCAGAGATTTGAGCAAAGCTCACTGTGTGATTCTTCTGCTCCACACAGCACCGACTGAGGTCACTCAGAAGGATTGGTGGATGGGCTGGTCAGAAGGGTCCCAGATTCTTTCATTCATGAGTCTGACACCCAAAGGAAGATGGTTAGCAGACTGGATTCAGCTGAGACTAGCAAATGGAGCACATATGTGTGGTCTCTCCAGCATGGGAGTGATAGAGTGGTCGACTTCTTATGTGGTGACAGGGCTCACAGAGATAGGGAGCCAAGAGTCAGGATGTGGAAATTATCAATGATTTAAGATTTGGACTCAGAATTTGTCAAAGCGTTAACATTTGCCATATTTTATTGGTCGAAACAGTCATAAAATCCGTGCATATTTAAGAAGAGTGGCCACAGATCTCCACCTCTCAATGAGAAGTGTCAAAAATTTGAGGCCATCCCAAATGAAAATTGCGGTGACCAGTCTTAGCTCTCTACTCATCATTCTCCATCTTATATGACTTCCACCTATAGACTATTAGTTCTGATCCCAATAATGCCCTTTCCTTTGTTGGGTGAAACACATACTCAGTTTGACATAACTAGAGAGAGAAGTTCAATAGAAAAGCTGGAATCCAGCCAGAGTCTGAGGATAGAGATCTGATGGGAGTTACACATTTCAGAGGCAAAGTGTTTAGATAGTAAGAAAAACCTCAGGAGTGAAGGATATCATCCAATACGTTCAGAGACAGGTCGAAGATGGATTAAGAACCATACTAAATTAGCAAGATGGATTAAGGACTGTAACAAATCAACACTGTGGTGATTATTTTCTCAAGAGCTGGATTTAGTAAGAAAGAAGCTGGATTGTTGGTTTGAGCTAAGAAGGATATAATCAAGCAGGATATGAAGGAATGTCAGGAGTCTAGCAATTTCATATGTTGATATTTATTTTAAACACATTGTGAACTTCTCAAAGACTCACAGGAAATGGGGAATGCTTATGTGTGGGGTGGTCCAAGCAATCCACCATTTTGTTGAGTCTGCCTAGGAAAGAACACATAGCACAAAGGGAGTTGATGACCTGAAACACAAGGGAGATCTAGTGACAGACTCAGTGTAATGTTGTGCAGAAATCTGTTTTTAAGAGATTTCAAATAAAATTCACACTTCTAAAAAAATAATTTACACCTGCTACAACATTCAAGCAAGAAAGCACTGTTTAAATTTAATAGTGCAAGATGATCCCAGTCCAGTTCCATTGAGTATCTTTTCTTTTTTTTCTAATTTCTTTTACATTAAAATTTCTTATTAAAAGTATTTATTATCAATTGCTTTAAGCATATAGAAAATTTCAAGTTACAGAATAATGCAAGAAATACTCATGCTGTAATTAATCTGAATTAACAAAAGCTAATGCTTCTTTATATATGGTTTGCATCTCTAGTAAAAGAAAATATTACACATACAATTGGAATTTTTGTTATACCTCTAGCATGTCTCTTCTCCACTATTATGAGTTTATGTCTGTTGATCATGGCTTTTTATGTTTACTCCTTATGTACATGTAAATGGACCAAGAAGAGCATTGTTTTACGTGCTTATACAGTTCACACAGATGGTATGCAGTCCATATTGCTCTGTTACTTTCTTTTCTCACCCGACATCATGTTTTGGATACATAACTATGCCCACAGAAACAGACCAAGTGTTTCATTTGAATATATTTGAATTGTTTCACAGTCTTATTCTGTGATTACATGAAGCGTATTTAACTATTCAAGTGAAGCTAGGTAATTTCCTTCCAGTTTAGGGATTTTATAAAGATTGCCACAATACGTATCCTTGTACGTATGTGTCCATGTACACCTGAGTGGGAGTTTTGTGGGGTCTAAAGTATAGATAGGCTGATTTTGACCATAAGAAGGAAAATCTTCAGTTCAATCCGGTTTAGGAATGAAAACATATATTATTTTACTTAAAAAGAGGTTGTTGGGGTGGTTTCAGCTTTTTAAGCTTGGTTTAGTCGATCTCAAAAAGGCCCTTAAGAAACCATTCCTTTTTGGGGGGTGCCTGGGTGGCTTAGTTGCTTGAGGGTCCAACTTCAGCTCAGGTCATGATCTCACGGTTTGTGGGTTCGAGCCCCATGTCAAGCTCTGTGCTGACAGCTCAGAGCCTGGAGCCTGCTTCAGATTCTGTATCTCCCTCTCTCTCCGGCCCTACCTCTCTTGCACTCTGTCTATCTCTCTCGAAAATAAAAAAAAATTAATTTTTTTTAAAAAAGAAAATAAACCACTCTTTTTCATCTTCCCTCCTATCATCCTGGGTGTGGCTTCCTTCTCAGACTGGTGGCAAAACGGTTACAGCATTTGGAAGCATGACATCCAGACACAACACTGTCCAGAAGAAGAAAGGCTGTTTTTTCTAAAGCAATCTCTTAGGAATTATAATCTTTCCTGAATATCCACAGCAGACCTCCCCTTATAATTTGTAGGCTACAACTGAGTCACTGCCAAAGGGAATATGACCACTTTGGGAAAGAATCAAGCCCATTCCTGAAACTGGGGGTAGCATCTTCTTTCCTTGCAACACATGAGTGTGTAGGGGGATGGATGGTTAGGCAAACAAAATCAGCTTCTGTAAAGAAGGCAAGGTTGGGGGAAAGACGCTGGTAAGCAACCAGTGGTGTCTAATGCACAAATTACATTCATCCTGAGCTTCATCAGGTATTACCAAATTGTTCGCCAAAGGATATCTATCAGTTAAACTCCCACCAGGGACACATGAGTGTTCTTATCAAATATCCTCACCAACATTTGGTAAATTCAGACTATGAGTTCATGCCAATCTCTAAAGTAAGGAATGTTTCCATTATTTCTTCACTTTCCCAGATTACTAACAAGGTTTGAGCATTTTTCCTGTTTTTGAACATTCCATCTACTTTCTATTTAAGTTGTTTCCCCATTCCATTTGATCACTTTTCTATTGAGTTGTTTGTCTTTTTCTTAGTGATTTTTAAGAATTCTTTATATTTCTGTACACAATTCCTTGTTAGTATAGGTTAGAAATATCTTCTCTCAACCTGCCATTTGTTTTTTTAACTTTATTTAGGTCAATAGTAGATTCCTAAGCTGTTGGATACCAAGGTTAAAGAGTCAGAAAGGTGGAAGGACAGTAAGTATGGTTGGATTCAGTAATATTAACATTTATGTGTTTAGAAACAGAGTTATTCTATATCCAATAGAAGACAAAGTGTCTGGGAAGTAACTTGCTGAAATTGAAAGGAGAGGTGGATAGGATGGCCAATGAACCCTGAGGCTGGCGTATCTATTTTATTGAGCACCTGCCATGTGCCAGTAGCTGTTCTAAGTGCTTTATGTGTATTAATGCACTTAATCTTTTCAACAATTTAATGAGGTACTATTACTACATTCCAGATTTATAGATGAAGAAACTGAGGCATAGGTGAAGTAAAAAGCAGAGGCAGACTAGGTAATTTTCCCAAACTCACCCAGGAGGTAAGAGGATGATGACATCTAAACCCTGAAGCTGGTTCGAAAGTCTGTTCTTAGCTTCTATCTATATAGTCTCTAGTGTCTCATGTTTATTGTTATGATGGCAAGATTTGGGACAGAGAAAAAGATAGAACCAGATGTTAAGGGCTTCTGTATTTAAGTAGTTGATGGTGTCAATTTAATTGTTGTTTCAAAATTTTTATTTCTAGATTTAAGTAAACTGGAAAAGAAAGCATGTGAATTCAGCCGTTTTTATTTCAAAACCAGCTAATTTCCTCTCTGCCTCCCTCCCACTTTCTCTCTCTCCCTTCCTTCCATCTTCTGTCTAGTCTTTACACTACTTGATTATACACCCCAAGTTTTCAATATTAAACTCTATCCTGATAGTCATTTTGTCTAATAGCCTAAGCACAACCATTAGCAACTTCAGATATGCACCACAGCCAATTTACTAAAGTAATCATGAAACAGATAATTCTTTGTTAAAGTATGACACTCTTTCCTTTTATCCTTAGGTGTTTACTACTCTCGTTTGGATTCAGAAAAGTGAAGAAAACATTAAAAGCCTCTGATTTTTCAATGCCTCATGTAAACAGGTTTCCCTGGTTATATAATAAAAGAATCCTTTTTTTCTCTTATCTCTACTGTTGTCTCTTCCAATGAAAATAATTTCTGATACTTTTCAGTCTAAAAAAAAACCAAAAATCACCGTAAAAATAATGAGAATTGAAACTTATATAATGAATAGGAGAGGACAGCCTCCTTCAGCCCAAAGAGCTAGAGCAAGCAAAGACAGCATGAGTCAAAATGCCATGTGCATTAAACCAGCTTGGTCTTTCAGCTTTCAGCCTATTCATCTAAAGTCACAATTGTGTCACCCACTGGTCTTTACACACATTCACAGTCTGAGGGAAGACTTGTCACACACGGATAAAGAGAAGAGAACCTGCTTCATCATTTGTCATCAGGAAGTCGTACATTACTCTTAATTAAGAGAGACCATGAGTTACTTTCAAATGCTACTCAATATATTTGTAAGGGCTCTCAGCAGATCAATGTCCACTGGCTGATGACCCTATCAGCCTCTCCCATGTCACCTGGTTCTGGAGCTAGAGGATGTCTTCAAACACCAACAGTGTGGGGGTAATTAATCAGGAAGATTTAGACTAGAAGTCTTCCCTTGGGATAACTAAACAAAAATAGAGGAGGGGGCTGAACTAGTTTTGTTGTGAGAACAATTGTGACACCTTCTATCACTTATTACCAAAATATTCCCATTATGCAAAAAAAAAATGTAGGACTTGCTTCCATTACATAGTTGCTGAATTGTTTCAGTTGTCTTTTTCTTCTTCTCCAAATTAATTTTACAGTTGGTAAGGGGCAGGGATTGTGGCTTGTATTATATTTCTTTTATATACACAGTGCTACTCCCTTAGATCTGCTCTACCTGCTATCAAGGATAATTACCCTTATGTCAATTCTATAATCCACACACCTCCTCTCCTTACTGCCTAAGTCTAAGGACAGATTGACCTCATCAAGAATACATAATTATTCCCCAGTCATTATTTAGTGAACAGATTATCAGAATTGTCCTCCTGGTATTTTATTGCATTAGTGTTATATTTCTAACTTGAGATGTTAAAACTAAAATGCAATTTTCCAGAACAATTTTGTGTGCACACGTGTGCACGTGTGCACACACACACACACGCACACACACACTACTAATAAAGTCTCAAAATAATTCAATTCAATTTAAACTTTTATTAAACTTTTATTGCATGATAGATACTGTGTTAGGTACTGAGGATAATATAGAAATCAGTAAGATGTGGCTCTGGCCTGGGAGAATCCAATCACTGGTAAAGGAGATAGACAGAGACATAAATAACTCTAAAATGAGACAGTCTGCAATAAACACAACTCTGGAAGAATAAATAAAACATTATAAGAGTGTCCATTATATACATAATTACAGAGGTATTAAATCACTAGGGCTACGTGTTAAAATATATAAATAGGAGCTGCAACTAGAGTCTCTCTCTTTCCACATACAAATATAGCACAGCTCTGCATATCGGTTGACCTTTATTCCAAAAATTATCTTTGTAATATGGTTTTCTACGTTGATTTCAAATGTCCGTTGATGTCTCTTGCTAAATTGGCATCTCTCTCCTGGAATGTCATTTTCTTTGTTGCTGCTTATCTGTTCTCCATCACTCCAGGCTTCTCTCTCTTTGATCCCCCTTTACGTATTTTTTCTCTTCATTCTATCATTCTACTTTCTCCTTATCTACTTCTTCCTGTGTCTGCAATGTTTTCCCAGCCACAATACTGTCTTCTCTTGTATTATTATACAAACCGTAGGAGAAGTGATTTTCTTTTGAAGAGAAAATGTTGTCAGGAGGACAATAATGTCTCTCAAAACAATCCCTTCAACTATGGATCAGGCTGATTCTTGGAAAGAGGAGCAAATGACCATCTTCCTTTCTAATTGTCCATGGCCCTGTTAACCAAACTTCTGGTCTTTGTGTATAATGAGCAGTTGACAAAGGTAAGAGAAGGGACATGAACTAACTACTTTTGGTCAGAATGATATTGGGCATATGGTAGGAGAATATGTACTCAGTGATTGATAATTGAACCTCTTCTGGTAGGATAAGGGTAGTAAATATATATAAGCTTTCAGATTCTATGTTTTGTTTCATGTTTTTTTTTTAATTTTGAGGGCCATGGGACAGTCTGGTCCTGGATTATCCCCTTTTCACAAAGAAAGAAAGAGCTTAAGGTCCAGGAATATCAAGTGGTACTATGAATGTCCCTGAGAAACTGGTATAGGAACCTTAATCTTTGGACTCTAAATCCAGTGCTCTTAACTTTGAAGCTTAGCATCTAACGCCCTGGTACTAATGTGCAGAACTTGATGGGGACACGTCATTTTTAAAATTCATTTGATAATTAGGATTTTATACTCTAAAATGCTCATGATTAAAAAGAACCATTAGGAATTCAAATAGAACTCTTTTTTTCCTGTTTTCCTCTTTCAAATTATGCTCTGCTGATCTCGATTAGGAGAAAAATATTGTAACTATGGTTCAGCTTGTAGTAGTGATGCTTCACCAACCAAGCATGGGATGGAAGTTCAAGAAACATCAGTGGAGAAAAGAGAGCTCTTCTCATTAATAAAAGCAATTAGTGTGTCCCCAGCTGAGCAACCAGCTAGCCCAGGGTGTTCTCTGTGCACTGAAAGGCATCTAAGCACAGTCTGTTAACTGGGCAAGCTACTCTTGGCAGGAAACTAAATGCTGTCATTGATTTTAATTGTCCTCTCCGCTTTACAACTCCTGATTCACAGCTGATTGTGCTTAAGGGAAAAGTTTGTTCTTTGGAGAAAACTTCCACTGTGTCCAGCCCTCTGAGACAGCAAAAGTAGTTCGCATTTTGAAAAATCAAAATGGCACATTTAATTTCTCTAAATATCAGGGCAAAAATTTCCATGCCTAGTGACTGATTTTGAATGAATGGTGCCTGCTGGGGAGTCACAGGTGGAAATAATAGTCAACTCATTACTATCTTCTGTCATATCTCTGAAAATGAAGTCCCAGGGCAGCAATCCTAATGAAGGCAGGGAAGATGTGGAGGTTCCAAGTGAGATTATGGATGGGATTCCTTTGACCACTGGGACCAAGGAATCCACACAGTTTGGAGAAGTTTCAGCATTTCCTTGTCCTTACAAAACATCCTCATTACTTAGCAGAGCAGGGTTTGGTCTGTTCCTTCAGATGTTAAGAAACAGACACACTCTGCTGTCTTTGTTTAATGATGAATTCACTGTAAAAATGGACATGGCAATAAAAAGGGAGAGAAAAATATCATATCTGGCATAAATCTGGTCCTCAAGGGCAATTGGAACATGAGTCATTGCCTTCTAGAACACAGCTAGCTCTAGGTAGCCTGCAACAGTACTGGTGACCTAATGGCCATTTTAGTTGCTTCCTCATTCTTCTGCTTGTTTCTTTTCTGTTAATAAATAACTGACCCTTATATTTGTTTCCCTAATTCTTCAATTCAGCTTCTACTCTCTTTTGGTTTCTTTATACTGCCGTTTCTCTGGGTCTTGACTTTTCCATGCAACTTTAGTGAATTTTTGTCATGTTCTGATTGTCCAGAATTCCTAATCATATCAACTCCCTATTCTAAGGAATTATTGATTATGTGCCATCTTGGTGGAGATGATGTCTTATTTCTACAGTGAAAATTAAGGGGTCCTGATCTTCTCTCTCCCTAATTTCAGGAACTCAGGGTCTAAGCACTGACTTAGGTCTTGCCAATGTGATTATTACTTCTAAGACTTCAGATCTCAAACAAATGATAGAAGAATCTGAAAACGGTTAGAGGGCTTGTTCCTCTCATTAGCAGTAGCATATGCAGTACATATTGGCTTTTGGTGCATCACCTTGGCTTCTGTTTATTTTCCTGACTCTCTGCATTTCCTCTGTATCTCCTGTTTTTTCTGTGCTTCTTAGGGATATCTTTCCAATAAATTCCTTTTTCCTGTAAAATATTAGAATGTAAGAGCCACAAATAGTGGGAAGTTTTTCTGCTTTGTTCAGAAATATTTGTACTAAATATTTAGTACATCAAGAAGTTCCTGGCACAGAGTGAGCATTCAATGAATATTTATTAAATAAATAAATGAAGAAATGGAGTGCCAATTATTGTCACTTGCAGTCAAGTTTCCATGATGCAATACTGGAAAAGGAACTCAATACACAGAGCCCTGTGGTATTTCTCAGTTGAGACGATTTAGAATTCAAGGACTATTGGTGAAAGGGATGCTATACACAGGGAAGGCTATAAAGTTATTTAAGGGATATTCTTCAATCTTTGAGTCAAAGTTTTTCTGAACACACATGGGTGAAACTCTACAAGGCTGGAGAAAGAAGTCTCCAAAAGTAATAGGTTGAAAAATTCCCTAAGTTCACACAGTTTTTTTCCCTACAGCCAGACTGGAAAGACCTGGTACTACATCGGGTAGAGTCTTCAGAAATCTTCATCTTAGTAGTTGGGCTAACTTATACCTAGGGTAAAGGTTACTCCAGACCATCCTAGCAAACTTAAAAGAAAATCTTGAAATAATTAAAATGACTTGGCGAGTAAATTTTCTGTGTGCCAGAAGCAACATGGTTTAAAGGAATACAACAAAATTCACCACAAAAACCATAGACATTTCACAATGTCCAGCATAAAAAACTATCAGGTAGGAAAGAAAGCAGGAAAATATAACCTATATATAAATGGGAGGAAAAAAAGGAATATAAAGAAATAAGGAAGTGTTGTCATTAGTGGATAGGGTTTAAATAACTATTATAAATATGTTCAGAGGTGTAAGGAAAACATAAACACAATGATAAGAAAAACTAAAGATTTCAAAAGGCCCAAATGAAATATCTAGAGATTAAAACTACAATATATAAAATGAAAAAATGCTAGAAATAATTAATAACCTATTAGATACTGTAAAGAAATGGTCAGTGAACTTGAAGACACAGCAGTAGAAACTATCCAAAAGAAAATAGCACAGTAGAAAAATGAGCAGTCTTGATAAACTGTGAGACACTATCAGTCAGTAACAAATGTGTTAGATTGAGAGGGAGAGACAGACAAAGAAGTTGAGACAGAAAAACACTTGAAATAACAAGTAAAAATTTTCTGACAACATCAACCCACAATATAATAAGTTTTATAAACTCAAAACAAAAGAAACATTAAGAAAACCACACCAAGTGGTCAAGTTGTTGAAAAAAACAATGATAGAAAATATTTGAAGCAACCAGAAAAATGTGACACCAGATAGAAACAAAGACAAGATTTACAACAGATTTCTCATCAGAAGCTATGTTAGCCAGTAGATTATAGAGTATCATCTTTTGAGTATGGAAAGATTATCAAGTGACAATTCTATATCCAATAAAATGCCTTTGAAATATAAATGTTAAATCGAGTCTATTCTAGACCACATACATATATACACATATATAAAAGTTTGGAAGTTAATCACACCCTTAGCCCATATGCCAGCAACTTCATTCCCAGATATTTACTCTCCCAAAATGAAACTGTATGTGAACATACGACTTGTACTCAAATGTTCATAGTGCTTTATTTATAACAGTTCAAAACTGGAAAAAAATCTAAATGCCCATAAAGCATTGCATATATATATAAATAATTTGTGGTATATTTATCTAATCAGCAATTAAAAAATGAACAAACTCTTGCTATGCCAAAATGTACAAATGTACAAAATCACTATGTTGAGTGAAAGAAGCCAAACACAAGATTATGTGCTTAAAATCATTAGATATGTATAATACATATATTACCATTTATGTGAAATTCTAGGCAAACCGTAGCAAAAGCAATCAGGTCAGTGGTTGTCAGGGGCAAGAGGTGGAGAGAAGGAATAGAATGCAAAGTACTTCAAAAGGATTTTTCTAGGCGGATGGGAGTATTCTGTTTCTTGATTGTGAGGATGGGTATATGATGTTAACTTGTGCTACCCAAAAATATATGTTGATGTCTTAACCCCTAGTACCCCAGATTGTGAACTTATTTGGAAATAGGATGGTTGTAGATAAAGTTATACTAGTGTAAGTGGGCCCTAATCCAATAACTGGTGTCCTTATAATAAAAGGGAAATTTGGACACAGACACACAGGGGGAATTGCCATGTGAAGACAGAGGCAGATATTGGAGTTATGCTATCACAAGCCAAGGAACACCTGGGACCAGAAGAAGCTGAGAGGGGCAAGGTAGGAACTAGTGCTAGAGACTTTGGAGAGAGCATTCTAACATCTTGACTTTGGACTTGTAGACTCCAAACTGATACAATAAATTTCTGTTGTTTTAAGTCACCTAGTTTGTGGTACTTTGCTATGGCAGCTCTAAGAGATCATAAAACTATACACTGGAAATGGGTGATCATTATTGTATGTAAATTATCTCTCAGTAGACCTGATTAAAAACAGGGCATTGGAAGCCAGGAATGCTGGAGGGAATCCATCATGAACCCCTAACTATATTCCCAAGCAATTCTCTTTTTTCTAAAAACTTGAGTCTGAGAAGTGCTCTCCTCTGTTGGCTGAATGAAATGGGATTTCCAACTGTGGCAAGGGAGTGGGAAGGCAGTGGATTTCAAGGAGAAAGAAGTTATGTGGTCACCCTTCACATTTTCTATAATCAGCAGCAGAGCTGAGGTGGCAGTTTGAATGGTCTGACCTGCAAAGAGTTTTGGTGATGGCTACTTGTCTGTGGGATCCCTGGGACACAGATAGATGGCTAGCCCTCTAAGGCTCTCCCTCATTTGTAAAGTAAAAGTAAATAAATAAATAAATAAAGCCCTTGAAACATGCCATCCTAACAGAGATTCAGAGTCTCTTAGACAAAACTTGACCTGAGTTATTTTACAAATCAGATCTTTAAAGTACAAGGACTTTGTGACAACCCTACAAGGTACTCTGATCTGCTTAGCATTACGCTTTCCTTCTAGATTTCCACAAGGAGACCTATGTTTATTAACCAGGGAATATATATATGTGTGTATATATATATATATATATATATATATATATATATATATATATACTGGGGAATGGGATAAACCTTAAACTATATGGAACTTTGTGCATTGTCAATAAATACTAATTTCAAGGGATCCTGCTACCTGTCCAAGTGGAATTTACGGAGCCATGATAAAGTTTGACTAAAATCTTCATGAAAAAAACATAGTGGGATTTCAGATCCAATCAGTGATTTTTCTTCAACCTAGTATAGAGTTGAAATATTTACCTTCCATAACTGGAGCAAAAAGATGACTCACTTGTTCTCTCTTGTTAATAACAGCTTTATCGAGATACAATTCACTCCCTTAGAGTGGATAATTCAATGGCTTTTCCTGTATTCAGAATTGTGCATCAATCACCACAATTTTATTTTTTTAAAAATTTGTTAATGTTTATTTTATTTTTGAGAGAGAAAGAGACAGAGCATGAGCAGGAGAGGAGCAGAGAGAGAGGGAGACCCAGAATCTGAAGCAGGCTACAGGCCCTGAACTGTCAGCACAGAGCCTGATGTGGGGCTCAAACTAATGAACTGTGAGATCAGGACCTGAGCCAAGTCAGATGCTTAACTAACTGAGCCACCCAAGGTGCCCCCATCACCACAATTTTAGAACATGTCACCCTCAAAAGAAGCCCATAGAAATATCTATCACCTCCAAATTTTCCCATCACTCCTAGCCCGAGGAAATCACTAATCTGCTTTCTGTCTATGTATTGCTGACCTGGACATTTTCTATAAATAAAGTCACATATATGTCTTTTGTTTCTGGCTTTTTAAAGCTAAAAGCATATTGGTTTCAAGGTCCATTCAGGTTGTAGCATCTATTAGTAATTCTTCCCTTTTTATAGCCTATCATCAGTTGATGGTCATATAGGTTGCTTCTACTTTTGGGCTATTATAAATAATACTGCTATAAACATTTGTGTACAAGTTTTTGTGTGGACATTTATTTTCATTATGTCCTAGGTGTGATATTGTCAAATAGTAAGTTTCATTTTTTGAGGGACTGCCAAACTGCATTTCCAGAGGGGCTGTACCAACTACTTTGGGGGTTCTTATTTCTCCACAGCCTTACCATAACTTGTGATTATCAATCTTTTTGATTGCAGTTGTCTTAGTGAGTGTGAAGTAAAAAACATTCAGTGCATGCTGCTTTGTTTCTCCTTTTGTTTTCTTTTGCATTTCCCTCATGACTAATGATGTTGAACATCTTTCCATGTGCTTATTGACCATATACATAACTGTTTTAGAGAAATGTTTATACAGATTTTGTCTAATTGGCTCATTTGTATTTTTATTATCAATAGGTGAGTTTATTGACTCTTTGACTCATGATTAAAGACTTGTCAGAATGGCCAATGCAAGTTCATTGGAACTATCTATCTCTATTCAAATAGTAAGCCAAAAAGCATATCAAAATCCCTGAGAACATCATAGAGATTATTAAATATTAAAAATATGCAGAGATATGGAATCATATTTCCACTTAATTGTCCAGTTTTCATAGGGCAAAGTAGATGGATCTTGCAGGATGACAATGGACAGCTCACCTGGTATACCTCCAACGGAATTTATATCACAGATGTGTGTCATCTTCGTTGAGCACTTGATGTACAACTTGTGATCTTAATACTTTTTATTTTCTTTGTCTTAATAAGCAGGTAAGAACAGAAGATTGTTTTTGACAGATATTTAACTCAGGGATGTGTCAACCTCCTAATTTTGTTCTGCAATTAAATCAATAGAAACCTTGGCCTTCTCGGTCTAGTGTCTTGTTGACACCATGCTAATAGGACTTGGAAAGCAGACAGTTTTGTTCCCTAGGCGCTTTAGCAATAAGGTAAAAGATCAACTTTTAGTGAAGTTTCTGGTGTTCTAATAGCCTGGGATATTTCAGAATGTCTCCAAAAAAAAAAAAAAAAAAAAAAAAGAAAGAAAAGAAAGAAAGAAAGAAAGAAAGAAAGAAAGAAAGAAGAAAGAGAAAAATTAACCTGTGCTCCATACCAAGAACTTAAGTCATCTTACTTGTATTTTGGAAGCCACATAAACTACATTTGTGTTTGATGCTCAAGCTATTTTTCTGGGTAACACAAAAGTTTCTCCATTTTAGGGGCACCTGTGTGGCTCAGTCGGTTGAGAGTCTGACTTTGGCTCAGGTCATGATCTCAAAGCTCATGAGTTTGAGCCCTCCATCGGGATTTGTGCTGACAGCTTGGAGCGTGGAGCCTGCTTCAGATTCTATGTCTCCTTTCCCTGCCCCTCCCAACTCATGCTCTGTCTCTCTGTCTCTCAAAAACAAACAAATATTTAAAAAAAATTTTTTTAAGTTTCTCCATTTTAAGAGTACAGTTTCAAGAGAATGTTCAGAGCTGGTCTGGGCTATGATATTCAATTTTTATGACTCAACAGATTCAATGTTATTTAAAGTGTTTGTGCCAGATCGAGATAATGTGTCCAGCCCGTAGGAGGTCTCCATAAGGAAATCATGTTAGAAGACCTACCTTTAGAACACGCTCTGCTGTTTTGCAAGTCCATAACATTCTTTTAAACAACAGTTCCTAGCTCAGTTTGAGTTTTACTTTGCATGCAAATCTGGGCTCCATTGGTTTAGATGTTTTTGTACTTAAGTGAGGAATTGTTCAGCCAGGGAAACATAGCAGTGATACTTTTGAATTAGAAGTTGAAAATACCTCTTGGTCAAGATGCATCAGAAGTTAAATTGGTTTTTTAATAGTCAAAGAACCTTGAGGCATCTGGATTTCTGGCTAAATGCAAAGGGAATATGTTGGGGGAAGGTGAAAGTCATCTACACATCTCATAATAATTTCAGAAATGAGGACAATATTTGCCACCTAGATTCCCTTCTTTACTGTTTAATGAATATATTTACATATTTTAACTAATTTCTCTTGTCTTTACTTTTCATTTGCCCCACTATTAGATACAGCAAATGTAAGTAAATATTATAATGGAGTTGGTTGTGATCTTTCTCAAGGGTGAATAAATGGGCAGAGATCTCAAGTCTGAGCTGAAATCAGTAAATCATGAGAATTTGGTAGGAGCCGTAAAGAGAAAAAGTAAGAAGTTTATTGAAATATGAGGGATAGTGGCATTGTATATGCAGCAGGATTTGTGGCTTATTTGTTTGTGTTGTAATCTTCATGTAGGTTTGGGAGGAAGCGTGTAAATGTGGGTGTTGGGGCAGCAAAAAGTAGTGACTGCAGTCCACATTTGACATAACTGGTGTTTCAATTCTCTCTTCCAAATGATATCTCAATCTCCCTTTTGAAGTAATGTTCCATTGTGTGTGATCATTGAAGGAGGTAGTGGCCAATTCTTGCTGCAAAGACTGCCGGGGCTCCAGTCCAATTTCCCTGGGCAGTCAAGGCTAGGCATTGGATGTAGAGTCAGTCCCTGAGTCTGGGGACCTTGAATCTTGGAGCAAACTACTCAAAAATATAAGAGATGACCAGAGGTCATTTCACAGTTGCTATAGCACAACGACTCAGAGATTTTCTGTTCCTGTTGTGTGACTCTTCTGGGTCTCCTACTGTCCAGTCTTCCAGACACCCTTGGGTCCTGCTTGCCTGTTTTCCAAACCCAGTCCTCTTGCCTCCAATTAATCCTGGGGGGCTCAGTATCCTTCCAACTAATCCTTTTAGCTTAAAAGTTCCAGTTATTTTTTTATTTAGTAAAGCAGTGTATATTAATTTGTACAATACTCTAGTTTCTACATTACTCTCTTTATGGATCTTCCTTCAGACTCCTTAAGAGAGGATATGATGAACCAGCCACCATCCTAGGATCATCCAAAGAAGACTCAATTAGGTATGTGATGATATTCCAGAATTGAGACTCATTGCCAGTACACACATTTTGTTTTTTGGTCAAGGACCCAACTGAGTGCAATCCATTTCTTTGTCAGAGTCACACACTGTCAAACATGATGACCTATAACGACTTGCATAAGAAAGTGGCTGTAACTCACAAGTAAGGGTCCTTCACTGTGGTGCTCTGAACTTCTCAAAAAGGGGTAGTTTAACTGTCATGTACCTTGCATGGCTTCATCAGGGTAATATAGAAAGCTCTGAGGGTTTAACTTTCTATGTCAGTGAATTCCAGCTGCTATAAAACCCTCACATGGTGGCCCCTCAGAGCTTTTGCAAAAATACACCGGGAGAATCACAGCCAAAGTTCAGTCCTATCTCTCCTCATCTCTCTAACTACTAAGACTTATTATCTGCAGTTTAAAGAGCTCCATTTCCAGCCCAGGGGCTGTAGGTTGCTGCTCTCTGATTTTGTAGGGCACTGCACAAAGCTACAAGTTGTATTCTCTGGCCTGAAAAAGGATGCAGGGTTTTTGAGAGGAGAGCAGACAAGGTCTTTGTGAACGGGGAGAGCGTAGGCATTAGAGAAACAGGCTCACAGAATGTTAATTGCTGCTGGTGATTATGAGAATGCGTTGGGTATTTTGTTCTTTCTCAGAAGTGATGGTTCAATGTGTAATGACAAATACTGGCGAAGCCCTTTTACTTTACTGGTGATTCAGGAGTCTAGACTACCTTGCCTGCTGTTAGCTGCCATTCACTTTCATTACAGGTTTTGCGAATTAGACAGTCACTCTCTGGGTGCCTAGTATAGGTGCAGGAAGCAAATACTGTTTGGGAAAGAATATATTATTCAAGCTACAGAGTAAGCTGTTATAGGCACTATGCCTCTAATTCAGAGGCTCCATCTTCTGTCCCTCCTGTGATGGATGCAGACTCTTCCATTAAAAATGGAGAAACTAAAATCCAATATTCATATCTCAGCATAACAGGAATAAAATGCTCATAGGCAATTTGTCAGTGTTTATTAACTGTGACCTAGAAAAAATGTAACCATGGCACCGCCTTCTCACACATATATAGCAGGATGGGATTTTTTTCCTCCACCCTCTTCCTTTCTAACCCCACCCCGTCTGTCACTGGTAAACAGGGAAAAAAGTGGCACATTAGCATAATAAGACACAGTGTCATATAAGTGGTCAGTATCAATGGGAGAAAAAAAAAATCTCTTTGGTAGGTTTCCAGCAACTCCTGGGGGCTGAAGAGCCCAACAGAGTCCCTCCAGGGCCTTTTGGCCTCAGAAGAACTGGTTCACAGATATTTAGGGCCCTGAGAGCAGGGGAGTGGCTTAAAAGACTAAGAGTACTGCCAAGGAAGAAGAAAGGGAGACCAGAGAGAGAAGACAGACACAGGTCCACCTGAGGGTGACTGAAGGACCAATAAGTGACTACACAAAAACAAAATGGATAAAAGAAAACAACCACCTGCAAAATAATTTTACTCCTTCCTTTGTACTTTGTGTGTCCTTGAGGATTTCCTCTCGCTAAAGGAGTACATTTGCATGTCCTTCAAGGCATTATAGTCATAACTGAAGGTCGTAACAAATGTTCACGTTTTGTCAATTTTCTGTTGTGGAAGTTGAATATAATTTATATAGCAACAGGGCCCTGGAAAAGCCGAAGAGTACTCATGTGCTCAGTGGGTTGTTTCATGTTACAAAGGGCACAAACAGGCACCATCAGTTTCCCTCTCAATAAGTGGAAATGCAGTCTATGGAAATAATCATGAATTAAAAGGGAAAGGATGCATTCTCAGAAGCTGCCCAGCCAGGAACTCAAGGAACTGGGACGTTGCTTGTCATCTTTCAGGGTCCAACTGTATAAATGGTCATTCTGGTGTTCCCAGGGCAATTCTAGTAGTTGTTCCTTTAGATGCTCTTCCTCTGGGGCCATCTTAGAGACATGGCATCCTTATTATATTTAGTTTCTACTGCCTATGTTGCTATTGACTTTGGTGGAATAAGTACAGTGGTGAGATATGATTCAGAAAATATTCTCATGAATATATTCTGGCGAATGAATTTATCTGGGGATTGAGGGAAAGGAAAGAGGATCCAGTTGACATATCTTTTTCCTGGTCCCCTGACTGCTGGGTCTGGCCTTTCTCCCACTGCTTCCCCACTGAGTATATATACTTCTTAGCATTATTGCACAGGGAGCTCATTCCTGAACCTACATGTGTTTAGGGACACACTTGCCATCCTCCTAGAAAAAGTCATTCCCACAAGGGAATCCTTGATCCATTTAATTTAATTCTCACAGAAACTCCACGAATTAAATACAATCATATTTCCACTTTATA
Organism: Felis catus; assembly: GCF_018350175.1. Taxonomy (NCBI): domain Eukaryota; kingdom Metazoa; phylum Chordata; class Mammalia; order Carnivora; family Felidae; genus Felis; species Felis catus. The sequence goes on along the minus strand of NC_058368.1, from coordinate 13,335,701 downwards.
GATTAGGAAAATAAAGATGAGCAAGATCAAGTAACTGGCCCAAGGCCACAAGCTGGAAAGTGACAGAAATAAGATTCAAAGTCAAATCTATTTGATATGCTGATAAGACTTTAAGCAATCACACATTAATCAGTTCAGTCTAATATTCTACCTGTGATGACAGCATCCATAATTTTGTTTATGAGCTGGATAGCATCACAGCCCTCCTCTGTGATACCTCCCCTCCATTCTCCCAACACACACAACACTGGCCTTTGTAGCAAAAGATGACCTTCTTACATCTCTGGACTCTTATTTACCAATCCAATAACTATTGATCATCCATCACTTCACTGGAAACTTTCTTATAGCTATTGAGAAATTCAACAGCTATATTTTACACAAACACTAAAAACAAAAACAAAAACAAAAACAAAACCCAGCAAACAAAAAGGCTATGGTCATATTTGAGAAACCAGGAAAGCACTAAAAGAAATCACAGCATTCACACAAAATACAATTTTCTCCTCCACATGACTTGATTCGCCACTTTTTGGTCAAATAAAATCATTTCTTATGGTTCATGAAGCTTTTCTCTTCTTTTGAGTCATAACATCAATTGACAAGCCAAAGTAAATTCAGTGAAGAGTTCACTACTTCATTTTTCACATCCTTGAACAAACTTGGTATCAGCCGAAAAAAGAAAGAAAAATCAGATATTTACTAACAAGCTCATGGCATAAACTGTAAAGCAAAACTTGACGGACTTTACTGGAATTACCACTTTAATAAATTTGGAACCACATCAGTCATTTGATGTTCCTTATGTTAAAGGACATTCAAGTTAGATGTAATCTAAATTATAAATGCTTATACTTTGACATATTAAAATTCAACAAAATTGAGTATTGTGATATGTAATTTACCTCTTTATATTGTTTAATACAAAAACCTACACTGAGAATAAATCTTCCCAGCAGATAAGCTCTATTTTATTGAAAACTTCACAACTGCTTATGGCTTACCAGCTCTTCTAAAATAATTCAATATATAGTGGTGCCTGGGTGGCTCAGTGGGTTGAGCGTCTGACTTTAGCTCAGGTCATGATTTCGTGGTTCCTGAGTTCCAGCCCCACATCAGACTCGCTTGCTGCTGTTGGCTCAGAGCCTGCTTCAGATCCTCTGTCCCCCTCTCTCTGCCCCTCCCCTGCTTGCACTCTCTCACAACCAAATAAAACATAAAAAATGTAAAATAATTCAATATACAATTAACTTATTAAAGAACATAATATATAACATCTATATGAAGTATATGTATATGATATATAAAAGAGACATATAATATATATAAGGAGATATATGATATATACAAGATATAAACAGGAATATGGGGCATTCATGTATATGTATATATATTATCCTTTATACATATACCATAAATATGCACACACTCATAAAGGAGATATATATGAGATGAAGGCTCATGTATGTATGAAGGCTATGTATGTAATACTTAGTGAAAAGTATTAATCATGTCATAATAAAGGGTTAGGAGCTCAAAAACGAGACCATATTTTTTCATCTTTTATGCAAACATGTACTGGGCATCTAACATGACTGAGGCACTGGGCTGTGCTCTGAGGCTGAAACAGTGAAGCATATGTAGCTCTTTCTTTCAAAGTATCATCCAGCAAGGAGATAGATAGGTCATGGACTCAGCTTTTATTTTTTTTGGGGGGGGGTAGTGATCAAGAATCCCGAGTTGGCTACCAGAGTTATAGCATGGCTGATATTTGGTGCTTTGTAGCTATCTAAGCTCCATTCTTAGCTCTACTGTGTCCTTAGGGATCAAGTGCAGGAAAAGCTGTTTAGAGGGATGTCCCCTGGGCCAAACTGTCCAAGAAGCCACGACTATGAGGAGGAGCCTTGTACCTGAGAGGCAAAGGCGTTGACTCAAGAGGAAGAATGAGAAAGAGAACATAAGAATATGTGGTTTCTGTGTACGTGTAGGGATAATAACAAAATAGGATAATGCTTAAAATAAAATTTGTCTGGAAAAATCTGCTTGGATCTTCTTGCAAGAGTTTGACAAACATTTGATATAAGATCCGCTTGTATGGCTCTCTATTATTCTTTTAAACAATTCAGAATCTTAAAGAAAAAATAACAATTTCACTAAATAGAGAAGAGACCAAAACTTGACATATGCCTATCTTCAACATTATTCAAAATGAAAACTGAAGTCGGAGTCGTCAGCCACAGATATGTGACAGGTCAGTGTGGCAAATATGCTTTCAGGATCCAACTGAAATATATGCCTTGGATTTTGAAATCAAGACAGATCTGGCTTCAAAAATTGGGCTTTGTAACTCTTGTACAGTATTCATAGTTCAAACGCCATCTGTCTTGGCAGGGTGATTGCAAGGCTTAAAGGTCGTTTTCCTAATGTACCTGATGCATAGAAAATGCTCAACAAATGATATTGATAATTATTTTATCATTATATTAAAAGGCATTGAAGTTTGGGAATTGTGCAGATTTCCCATTTAAACTCTCATAGTCCCAATAATTTTAATGTATTTAACCAAAGTCCCCCAAAACAATAAAAGCACATTTTTCACTCATATCTGGAGATGAAATGGCACACCGACCACTTACCCCTTTATGGTCAAGAACTTTAGCTTTCATGTTCAAATCCAAGCCCTTTGCATTCTGAATGATGAAAAAGACATACCTGAGTTGGGTCTTTTTGATTCCCTACATCTAGTGTGTGATTGATATATTTTTCTTTAAAAATTGAACTGTTTAAATGAAAAAAGGGAAGGTATGTATGCAGGTTACATGTCAAATGTTTGTTAACCTCCTACAGAGAAGACTAGAGGGGATATTTCTTATGCTCTAGGAGTTTTCTATCTTGGGGATTTCTAGTTGTATTTCTTAGGAAACCATGTCCCAATCCTGCTATTTCTACAAAGATGCTTACTTGCCACCTGATACAATCTCTCTGCTGAAATAAGTAATAGGGGCCTTTAGAAATTCATGGGAAAACTGTGCCTTAAATTTGTTCCCTAGTGAATTTAATTTTAGAAATTAATGAGCTCTGCTGATACATTTTCCTAGTAAATTAATGAAAGATTATGTAATTCTCTTTAGCTATATGCTGAGCTCCAACCTAATAGGGCATCTGTCTTCACCCCACACATGCTCACTGGGTATTGAAGACCAGCCTATCAATGTTCCTTAGGGAGATTTAGTACAACTTACCACCTAAGTCTGAGTCAGGGGTGAGGAGGTGATGAGTTTCTCACTGGGTGAGTGGGAATCAGGGAACAATGGTCAAAGGGGGAATAGTGTCTTGGATAACATCATTCCACCCTCCTGTGAGGTAGGTGTGGCAAGAAGGGCAGGGATGCCCTGTTTTGGTTTGTTTGGTTGGTTGGTTTATTCTGAAGAACTGAGCCAATATGAGGGGTTCTCAAGCAGTTTAATAAGAAATATTCTGCAGGTTGGGGATGGCATAATTCTTTGAGAAGGTCCCTGCTCTGAGGTGAACTGAATGCTCCACTTAATTGCACCTCTTTTTAGTACAAGAGAAGTTGGGAGCTCTGCTGAGTGGGAGTCATTTTCCAGAAGATTCTTTAGGCTCTTCCATTAATATGTAGGCTGTTAGTGTAGCTATCAGTTCTTTGGAAGCTTAAAGACATTAAGAGCTAGCAGCCAAGCTACCCTACCAGCATAATTTAGATCACAATTCTGCAGTCAGGTGTGTAACTCATCTGTTCATATGCTGAGCATCTATACCACCCGGCTGTGTTCCTTCACTTAATCTTCAAACAGTCCTGTGGGCTATTGCCAACCTCATCACTAATAAGGAAACTAAAACTCCTGGAGGATAATTTATCCAAGGTCAGACACCCAGTGTGTAAGGGATCTAGAATTTGGCTCTAATATGTCTACTAAACACACACACACACACACACACACACAGAGCACAACAAAACAAAACAAAAAAAACACTGAGCTAAGATGATACTTATTTGGGAATAGACATAGTTTTTTTTTTTCCAACTATCCCACACTGTAGACACCCAATTATAAAAATCCATAAACTAACTCTTTGAGGCTTCAGGTTAATTTAAAATAATAGCAAGTCAATACTAAGTGTTAAGAAGAGGAAAAGCAGGGGTGCCTGGGTGGCTCAGTCAGTTGGACTTCCAACTCTTGATTTTGGCTCAAGTCACGATCAAGTGGTTCCTTAGATCGAGACCCACATTGGGCTCTGTGCTGATGGTGTGGAGCTTGCTTGGTATTCTCTTTCACTCTCTTCCTTTCTCTCTGCCCCTCCCCTGCTTGTGCACTCTCTCTCTCAGAATAAATAAACATTGGGGCACCTGGGTGGGAAGGGAACGAAAAGGAAAGGAGGTGAGAGGAGGGGAGAGGAGAGGATGGGATGAGATGAGATCTGACTAATACAGACACAGTCTACAGGCCATTTCTTCTAAAGTACCAAGAAATATTTATAAAAACAGAAAACTAATATTCAATTTTAGCTTGTTGCATATCTATAGCACAAATTACATTTGTAGCCTTAATCTTTGTAAAATCTGATATATACAAAATAATTTTTTATTATCGAAGTATATTTGACATACGATGTTATTTTAGTTTCAGGTGTATGACATAGTGATCTAACAATTCTATACATTATGTGGTGATCACCATAAGTGCAGTGACCATCTGTCACCATACAATGCTATTACAATATTATTGACTGTATTCCCTATGCTGTACTTTCCATTTCTGTGACTTATTTATTTAATAACTGAAAATTTATACCTCGTAATCCCCTTCACCTTCACCTGGGGTGAATAATTTGTTAGTGGAAACAAGGAAAGGGCTGATTTCCATGTCTCCACTGGCATAAAAAAGAGAAAGGGGAAATCTGTGAGAGGTCAGGTGTGAGTGAGCTCCCGTGTCCTGCAGGAGCCCAGGGCAAAGCCAGAAATGAGCAGGAGAGAGGAAGCCCTCGGGAGAATCTGCAGACTGCTGGGTTTTATAGGGCAGTATGATACTGAAAGGGAAAGGTGGGAGACCTTTGGTCACCACTCAGTCACCTCCCATTTGCTTAATCAAACTTATTTAAATCATTTTTTATGAATCTTTTCTTAAGAGAAGTCAACAGGGACACCTAGGTGGCTCAGTCGGCTAAGTGTCTGGCTGTATTTCCGCTTAAGTCATGGTTCATGATTTCAAGCCCCAAATTGGGTTCCACAGTGATTGTGAGAAGCTTGCTTGGGATTCTCTCTCTCCCTCTCTCTGACCCTCCCCTACTCTCTCTCTTTCAAAATAAATAAATAAACTTAAAAAGAGAGAGAGGAGTCAAAATATGTAACAACGTAGCCCAGGCAGTAAAAACAAAACAAAACAAAACAAAACAAAAAAACTTTATTGGGTGGGCTCTTCTTCAGAAGGTAGTGGAGAATTGGTTTTTGTTTGTTTGTTTGTTTTACACATTGTAGACTTTTGTTCAAAAAACATTTTGAATGGCATTAATTAAGTTTCAGATCTATTCAAGTCATAGATTTTTCATACTATAGAATTACTGCATATTATCCATGAAATGTTAACTCTATCCTGTGAAGTGCAAGCCAAGCTCTGAGATCCCCCCCACCCTCCAGCTGCTCAAAACCATCTTGTAAGGACCACCGGAGTGGCCCAAGGTTTTCAGTCTATGAAATACCCTTCTTGGAAGGAAATGGAAACAAATAAACAGGAAGAAGAGAAAAGCTGCTCCCACATCCTTGTGTCAGTTTGTCTTCCACATCTACTCAACACACCCAGGCCATGCAAAAGTGCAGAATTTGTTCCTTGTGAGGTTCTACCCCTACCAAAGCTTGTCTAGAGAACAAGACACTCCAGGTAAAAGGTTCAGCAGCCTTGACAGGGAAGAGAATGATTCCAGTGACCAGAAATGCTAGGTCATTTCTGTAGCAACTGAAGCTCAAGTAGGAGTGGTTCCCATCTACCAGTCACTGGAAACATTGGGGGATTCTAGCCTCCTAGACCCCTGGAGGGTAGGAAGGGCACAGATCTCCCAAGAGGCCTTCAGCACAGGTTAGACATCTCTGTTCACTTTCCCTACTCTGTTCTGGTCCAGATGCTTTGAAATTATTATCCCTTTGAAAAACATAGACTCTTTTTTTTTTTTTTAACCTATATTTATGTCTCTAGCAGCTCTCTTGGTGTCTGGCATGTGACAACCCTCAATTATTATTTGTTTCATAATAATAAAATTTATTAAGATAGTTTGTTTTGTGGGGCACCTGGGTGGCTCAGTCAGTTAAGCATCTGACTCTTGATTTTGGCTCAGGTGGTGATCTCACTGTCTGTGAGTTCGAGCCCCACATCAGGCTCTGTGCTGACAGTGTGGAGCCTGTTTGGGATTCTCTTTCCCTCTCTCTCCTCTCCTCCCCTGATCATTCTCTCTCTCTCTATCTATCTCTCTCAAAATAAATAAACATTTTAAAAAAAGTTTATTTTTTGGTGTTAAGTGCTTTATGTCGGACTATGTGATGTGATTCTTACAAAAATGCATGAAATATATCGTCTAATTCCCATTTTATAGATGATAAAAAAGAGACTTGAAGAAATGACAAAAATTTTCCCAAGGTTACAGAACTTTTCAATAGTGAAGTCAGGATGGGAACTCGGACACTGTCTTCCCTGTAATTGTTGAGTTTAATTGACTAGGGTAGACATGACATAAGAGATGAGCTGGGATAAATCTATATTCCTGGCATCTTCTGCTTCTTGAAAATCTGTGTTGTTGTTTTTTTTCCATTGCTCTCTATCAACCTCATTTTCCCTTCCCCAGTCTACCTGACCTTGAGTATTTATCAAGTGGAATAGTATTCATTCACTGCATTCTCTTTTATGTTGCATGTTTGATATAGTGACTTGCGACTCGGACCTTAAAATGCTAGGCACAGGCTGTTAAAATGGAGCTCTGGTAAAGTTAAAGCACAGATCAAGGCTGGAAATAGCTTACATTTATTTGGATTTTGCCGGGGGAACATTAGCTCTTTATGACATTTGAAAGATGATGCTTTTATGATCTTTATATAATAGGTTTACCAAAGTACTCTGTCTTATTTAAATTTCAGTGATCCTGAAGAGAAAATTTGTGCATCCTTAGTTATCTTGCTGTTGATGGACTTTGAATCATTCATGACTTTCAAAATTTTTCAGTACAAATGAAATATAGTTTGACTTGATTGTATAAGAAAAATCTGGAAGTCTGTCCTACAGGTCAGTATTTAAATGGCAGCACAATAAATGGCTAGATATTTCACAGAAGCAAATGCTGCTTCCCACACCATAGTGAGAGTGATTGGATTAAATTATTTTCTCAATTATGCTTGGATACCCCTGCATGACTAACAACAACAACTACAAGCAGCCTTAATTAAGTACTTTGCTTCTTTGAAGGAGTTCATTCTTTGAATTATTTCAATGGAATTGAAATAAGAAAAAAAAATATGTTGACTGCTCAAAAGGAGAAAACGCCTGTGTTTATCCCATGCAGTACAGAATAGAAATGAATGAACAAAGGGACAGGTACTGGAAGCCGTCTTGACACGAGATGCCCAAGTGGAATGCTTAGCTCCTCAGTATTTAATCAAGGCTAACTATCATTAAATACACCTATGAGACATTCATTATTATCATGAATGATCTAATGTTAATTCAAGTGTGCACAGCCTGCTAGCGAGAGCGTAGATCACCAAAGCTTTAGACAAAGAGCAGACACACGGTTTATGGAGGTTTGAGTATCCAAAATTTAGGACATAGAGGGGAAAGTTTCAAATATATGTCAGAGCTGAACACAGGCTCAACCACAAGTAAAAGATACATATATATTTTTAAATGTTTATTTATTTATTTTGAGAGAGAGAGAGAGAGAGCACGTGAGCATGCATACGCATGAGTGGGAGAGGAGCAGAGGAAGAGGAAGAGAAAGGGAGACAGAAAATCCCAAGCAGGCTTTGCGCTGTCAGCACAGAGCTCAGAGCGGGGCTCTAACTCACCACCACGAGATCGTGACCTGAGCAGAAAGCAAAAGAGTCAGACACTTAACCCACTGAGCCACCCAGGCGCCCCAAAAGATACATATTTTTATGTGTGATTCACAGGGGAAGACAACACGAAACAATTGCACATTGGCTCTACTTTGCGCAGTGGTTTTCAAACTATGTTCCACAGAGCCTTGGATTCTTTTTTGAGGCAAGGCTCGTCCTGGCACCAGGGGGAGGCCCAAGAATGAGGTCTCTTTGGGGATAGAGGATGGTTAAGAGAGAGGCTGAGGGAGCAGAGCTGAAGCCTCAACAGCTTCTACCAAAGCAAGTCTGTTTTACTTGGTTTTGAAAAACAGTCCACTAATGATTTTATTTTTTTCAAGTGTTTTGCTGAGGAAATAGGTTAGAATAATGTGGCTAGCTCTTTTTTTTTTGTCCTTCAGGTTTCAGCTTTAAAAAAAATTTTTTTTCTAATGTTTATTTATTTTTGAGAGAGAGAGAGAGAGAGAGAGAGAGAGAGAATGAGCAGGGGAGGAGCAGAGGGAGAGGGAGACACAGAATCTGAAGCAGGCTCCAGGTTCTGAGCTGTCAGCACAGAGCCTGACGCGGGTCTTGAACTCATGAACCGCGAGATCATGACCTGAGCGGAAACCAAGGGTCCCATGCTTAACCACTGAGCCACCCGGGCAGCCTATTTTACTCAGATTATCAGTACAACCTGAGGTGAAATCATATAAAACACTCTGGAATAAGGATGACAAATGTTAGAGACTAGGAAAAGGTATTTGTTAGAAACCCATGAAGTTGGCCTTCTTGCTGCAGGAGTAGCAACTGGTTTCACATGTACAGGAGGTAAAGGCGAGATACAAGAAGTGAGAGGCTCCCTCCTGAGGCTCACTCAGCAGATACTGCTTGTCATCTCCTATGAGCTCACAGGGACTCTGGCCTCAGAAAGGAAGGAGACACCCTAAGGTCTCTAGGTGCTCATGATTCTGTGTGGAAGCTTAGGACCCTTATCGGCATTGACTATGGCCTTGAAAACAAAAGGGAGGAGCACACTCTAATTTATAAACATTAGTGAGACAAGTCTCTTCTTGAGGAAACTACCCCACCAAGTCAGGCTTGGCTCCTTTTAAATATTTTTTCTGATAGTCATTCTTTTTCTTTAATTTTTTTAAAATTTGTTTTCTTATCAAAAATGTATGACTGTGCCTTTTATTTATTTCTGCAGAAACTGTACCTTCATTGCCATTATAATCTTCTTCTATTCCCCTAGCTTTTATAAGTATTTTTAGGTTTGATCGTCTTCAAGTCATCAAATAATCTATTACACCAGCAAAGATAAGCAGAAACTGACCTTGAAGTTTGATTAATTTCCAAACTAACCATGAAGGATTTTAAGAATCAAAGGCCTGAATTAACCTATGGGAAACCAAATGGTGTTTCTCAAATCCCATCAATGAATGAAGTAATTGATCATCCATATTGTTAATCATTCCCAAGTGAGTGGTATCTAACCTCAGGGCTTACATCTTTATGAAGTAATCAACTGGTGTGGGGGTGATAGCTAATTGCAGCTTGTCAAAGGCAAAGAAAGCCTCCACTCCTCCCCCACAGTCTGAGGCCACTTACGCATCCAATTGCAAGTATTAAGTGGTAGGACCCAGGATTCAGTTTGCGAAAATAAAACAAACCACCGCTACCAATAAGCCAATAGGCCAAGTGTTAAATACAGTGAAACAGTAAGAATTAAGATATTTAAGAAATTGCTTGGGTCACCTGGGTGTCTCAGTCGGTTAAGTGTCCGACTTCAGCTCAGGTCAGGATCTCAACACTCATGGGTTCAAGTTCTATGTCGGGCTGTGTGCCGACAGCTCGGAGCCTGGAGCCTGCTTTGGATTCTGTGTCTCCCTCTCTCTCTGCCCTCCCCCACTCATGCTCTGTCTCTCTCAAAAATAAACATTAAAAAAATGTAAAAAAAAAAATAAATTTAAGAAATTTCTTAAAAATGGAAGTAAACATAGGGTGCCAAATTAGATTTTTACATTGAAAAATAGAAAAGTAGTAGTAATGTAAGTAGTTTGTAAAATGCCCTGCAGGAAATATTTACTATTTCCCACCACCCCACCCCTTTATGGCTTGTACTTTTCAACATAAAAGGTATTATAACTTAATACCAAAAAATGTGCATATGAAAAGAAAAGTGGGAATTATAAAAATATTAAGATTTTAAAACTCCATCTGAGTTGTGATGACATCGGAAAACCGGATAATTATCTGGAAACTCTAAAATCCAAAACCCTTTCCCACAATTTCTGGAAATTCCCAGGAGCTCGGGTCCTCAGTCCTCCTGCCCCCAGATCCTATATCCACATATTGTGTTCCTCTGTCATCTCATGTTAAGCACAGTTCCTTACTTTCACAAAAATATTCTCAGGTTACTCATTCCATGAATTTGGTTGATCCTAGCAGGGCTCTCTCAGACTCCAATCACTTTCCAATTCCTCTTTATTTCTATCTCACTTTTTGTATGCTTGTTGTTCCCTTCAGAATTAAAAATGACAGGGGTGCCTGGGTGGCTCAGTTGGTTAAGCATCCAAGCCTCATCTCATGGGTTCGGGAGCTTCAGCCCCGCCCTGGGCTCTCTCACTTCAGATCCTCTGTCTCCGTCTCTTTCTGCCCCTCCTGCTTGCACTGTCTCTCCCTCTCTCTCAAAAATAAATAAACATTAAAAAATAGAATCAAAAATGACAAAATGCCTCATCAGATGAGCTTGGTAATCATACTTTGTGTCAAGTTATAGAAGTGTTTGAATAAAATAAAATAAAATAAAATAAAATAAAATAATTAAAAAAACTACACTTCCCCTAAGAGGAGTTCCAGAGGGTAAGAAAATCATCTTCTCTTCATAACAATGATTACACAAATAGTATCCAGAATGTTATACACCCATTCATACAATGGGTTTGTTACAAATTAATTTTTACAACACTCAAATTAATTTTTCTATCCTCATTCTTTAAAAATACTCTAATTAATTAATTCATCCAATAAACAAAAGTACTTGGAAAATAGGCTCCAAAGTACAAAATACTTGGAAAATGGGCTCCAAATGGCCCATTCACTTTTTAGTCTGCCTATTATTATGATCAGAAATACATAAAGCTGTCTATTTTTGTGTACTTACCAGCACAGAAAAATATTATTTGAAAACATATTGAAAATTTTATAGATAAAAATTATAGCATATATTGGTTTTAATTGGTATATTTTTTGAATCCTAATGAGATTGAATTCTTTAATATATGCTTATTGTTATCCCCGTTTCCGCCTCTATGAATTAATTGTCTTTTCATATGCTTTACTGTTTTTTCTTGTTAATTTATAACAATCCTTAATCTACAAATAGCATTTATGTGTCCTATGTCGCAAAGAGATTTCCTCGCTTTATTATTTGTTTTTCAATTTTTATTTTCTTTTGAGTTCCTTCCTACAGTAAGTGGAAGAAGGCCTTTTCACTCCAAAACTGTGTCAATATTTAGCTATATTTGCCCCTAGTAGTTTTGCTCTTATGTTTATATCTTTGCCAATGTGAAATGATCTTTGGAAGTTGATCTGAAGTAAATATCTAACTTTGTTTCCTTCAGTGGTTTGCCATTTATTCTAACACTATTTGCTGAATAATCCATGAGTATTTTACATTCTGATATTATCATGATGCCTTGTTGACAAATACATCTTTTCTCTAATGATGTAATTTTTATGTTTAGTTTATTTTAATTAATTTTACTTTCATCAAAGTAATAGAACTATATGGTTAAGAAATCAAATAGTACCAAGTAGCATAAAATATGAATAGTATTTCCATACCCAAGCTTTCATTCCTGTCAGATATAAATACCTCCAACTCCTTCAGCAAATTTTTAACCCTTCTCATACCGCCTTCCTAAGACAAAGCCCAGCTATTTGGAAGCCCATATATTCACATTCTACTGCCTACCAATACCTATACCACTTCCTGGATACAGTCGTCAAATATTCTCAAGCCACTCTTCCTCAATCAGTGAAGATTTTGGCCCCTCGAATACTGTCTTTCTGTCACTCCACCTCTCCACATTCTTGAAGGTTTCAATACCCACATGGATGATCCATCTACACTTCGTTTTGTTTTTTTTTTAATTTTTTAATCTTTATTTTTGAGAGAGAGAGAGACAGAGCATGATCAGGGGAGGAACAGAGGGAGAGGGAGACACAGAATCTGAAGCAGGCCCCAGCCTCTGAGATGTCAGCACAGAGCCCGACACGGGACTCAAACTCACAAATTGTGAGATCATGACCTGAGCTGAAGTCAGACGCTTAACCAACTGCGCCACCCAGGCGCCCCTACACTTCCAATTTTTAACGCCTTATTTTTCCTCACTTGGTGTTCCATTCTAACTTAGCTACCCATTTTCAGCTACAATCTAGATTTTGTCATTACCAATAATGGTAGCACCTCCAAAATCTTATTTTCAGAATCACCCACTCTCTCATCATCACTTCCTATCAATAGGGAAATGATCAAAACCAGAAAAAACAAAAACAAACAAAACAGCTCATTACATCCTTACCATAGAATATACTACAAACATTTAAAAGATTGAAAGAGTTTTCTACACCAAAATGGAAACATTGCCAAGATATAGTATTAAGTAAAAATATCAAGTGATCATAAAATATGTACAGCATAAAACTATTTATGAAAAAAAGAGAAAATGCATAACATAAATCTATCATCTATCTATCTATCTCCCTACCTACCTGCCTGCCATCTATCATCTTCATGAGCATAGAAAATGGTCTGGAAGGATTCACAGTGTTTTTGTGGTTACCTTTGGCAAGAAGAGAATGACTGTGTGATGACTAGAGTAATGCCAATCCCTATAACAAATGATTTTTTAACCATGGGATTATATATTTGTGCATTATTCCTTTAGTTAAAAATAAAATAAAAATAGGGGCGCCTGGGTGGCGCAGTCGGCTAAGCGTCCGACTTCAGCCAGGTCACGATCTCGCGGTCCGTGAGTTCGAGCCCTGCGTCAGGCTCTGGGCTGATGGCTCAGAGCCTGGAGCCTGTTTCCGATTCTGTGTCTCCCTCTCTCTCTGCCCCTCCCCCGTTCATGCTCTGTCTCTCTCTGTCCCAAAAATAAATAAACGTTGAAAAAAAATTTTTTAATAAAAAAAATAAATAAAATAAAATAAAAATAAATACTCTAATTATATACTATCTCCCCCCCTCAAAATCCTAATCAGATATTGATTAATAATAATTTACAGACTCAGTACAAGAAACAGATATTGTCACAATATTGTCAAAAATTCCTGATGTCAGGAATGTGTTATTCCTCTACTTACTCACAGGTTTCTTTATGTACTTCTTTATGCTTTCGTTATACATCCTACTCATTAGTTTATTCTAGCATCTTTTATATCTCTATTGTTATTGTTAAGACATTCCTTCCCTGTGATATCTCCTAATAGGGTGCTAATTAAAGGAAAACCATTAATATATAGAGGTCTGTTAAGTTCTAATTATATTTGGTTATCTCCTGATCGCCTATCATAATTTAACATCTCTATGACTCAGTTTCTTCTCATCTTTAAAGATGGATAATTAAAGTGCCCACATGGCAGGTGTGCTGTGATGACTGAGTTAATAGCTATAAAACACTGACACCTGTGTCCAGCCCATTTCCTGGTGGGATTCAGCATCCAACACATTCCTCAGTCTTCTCTTTTAGGATCAAAATGTGCCAATTCATATTATCCTTTTTTCATTCTTTTCTCCAGTTCATTTTGTTCCAACCAAAAGTTGTTAGGACAGTTTGGCTAAGATTCCCTTCACCACACCCAGGTCATTTCCTTTGCAGGCATTAAATTGCCAGCCTGTTGGTTCTTTTCTCACTTCTGTCTTTCCTTCACCACATGTTGAATGAATTCCTCAACCTCTCTGAGTGTAGGAAGCCCTCTTCCATTGTTGCCAGGCCCATTTGCATATCTTCCCTCTTCTATTATTTTGGCTCTCAGGTGGCATTTGTAAGAACAAGGTAATTAAATCACAAGTTCAGATTCTCATTTTGGACTGGAAACAACCTCTCTTTTCTTTTTACACCCCAACTCCTGTCTTTGATCTGTTCAAGGACACCTCGTTCCTAATTATCCATAGTATCTTCTCCTACACTTGTACATTTGTCTATAGATCCTCTTTCCCACCTTCCCTCCTTCATGTGCTTAAAATTTTTCAGACATTTTCTATTAGGAAAGGGCTAGGTACAAACACTTTCAGAAGTGTACTCAAGGTAAAGATCCTAATTAACACCCGAGTAGAAATTTCTTGCATGTCTAGTTCTGTGCCAAGAGAAATCAATCAGTAGTTAGAGCAGGAAATTAGAAAGATCAGTCTGAAACCAAGCTCTGTCATCTTCTCCAGTTATAATAACTCCTTGTCTCAATCTGTGAATTGTACTTTGCTAAAATTAAATTTTAGTAGTTACAACCAATAAGTATTTAATTCATATCTATAAAAGCAAAAGAGAGCAATTTATTATTGATAAAATAAATTTTCCTCTTAATCCTTCCCTGGCATTGCTAATGAATTACTTTGAACTAAAATTTTACTCTCAAAGAATCACCTTCTGAGTAGAATGGAGCACTTGCTGCATTAAAGAACCCAAGGGAAGAATTATTTGGATCTATAACGTAAAGTCACTAGGGAGGAAATTTCACACATTATTTAGTTCCTCAAGAATCACAATCAGAAGGGCAAAATTTGTGCAGGAATCAAATCAAAAGTCACACACAGGCCTTTATTTGATTGACTAGAAAAGGAAACCACATGATTCCCAAATACCTAAGTCTCTTGGCTTCCAAGGAATGGAAAATTTGGATTATTCTAGGATTTAAAATTCCTTAGCACTGAGTTAAAACCTGCTTGGAACAGACTTCTAAAAATGTGTTTGGTCTAGAAATGTTATTTCAAAGCAGAGTGACATTTTGCTTATAAAGTTTGCCAAGGGCAAAGGGCCTTTAAGAAATTGGTTTTTTCCTTTTTTTTCTTTCTCTTCTCCCCCTCTCCCCCACTATTGCCACATTCTAACAAATCCTTCTCATCTGCTGGTAGATTTACATGTTTCATTACATTAGGACCTCTACCTCAGCTTAGAGTAAGGGAAGACATTTCACCAGAGAAACTTTCCCTCCATAAATATTTATTATATGCATACCTGTATCTATATGTTTCATTGTATTCATACTTATTTAATCACTTCAAACACTAAATGCTTTGGGATTGGCTCAAGTGGGATCAGGTGGCACCCAGTCAGAGATTCCAGGTCAAATCCAATCTCTGTTCAGAAGTTCCTAGATGATGCAATTGACCTGGACTCTGACCTCTATTTGGAGCATCGTTTTAGGGACTACCTAGACAGATACTCTGGGATCTGTGAGAATTCTGAAGGGTCCTCTGTGACAATGAAAGGCCTATAGAAGGTAGGTGGGAGAGTGAATAACTGAAATCCTTGCTCTCTCAACCTCACTCAGGATTAAAGGGAATTACAGGTTTACTGTTCACTGAAGAGAAACAAATGCCCCATTACACAGAAGGGATTAGGGCCTGGGGGAGCATTTACACCCTCAGAACGACATTGCTGTTTGCCTTGGGGTGTGAGCCGAGAGACATAGACTGCATTAAAAACAGATTCCAGATGAACCAGAATTGCAAAATAAATGCTACACAGGGTGAATAAAATTCTTTAGAACCCCTGAGTAATAATGAAATAAAAATATTGATCCCATAAAGGATCTGAGGATTTTTCTCTCAGAGTTAACACGGGCAAATATTCTCATCATTCAACAGGAGAGTCCCTTCCTGAATTTTACCGGTTCCCACCCTGCAGAAGCCACAGACTATAATACAGAAAGAAAGGAAAAGCACAACCCGTCTCATGACTGGGGAGAGACACGTATGCTTTTCCCGAAAGGCAGTACAGATGTGGAGTTTGGAATACCCAGTCTGCACTGTGAGTTGGTGTGTATGCAGAGGGTGTTATGTGAATTTTCACCTGCTGCCTTTGTTTCATGAATAAATATTAACACAGGTGTTCAGAAATGAAGAAAAGCAAGCCAAGATCATTTTCAACTTTTTTTGACTTCATAATGTGTGTGTGTGTGTGTGTGTGTGTGTGTATGTTCACACATCACAATTTGAAATGAACGGGAAAGAAAATTTATAATCTTTCTATTTGCTCTGCCCACAATCTAAACCACCTTTAGAGTATGACTTTCAAGTGGACTGCTAAAAAACTCATAAAAGAAATAAAGCCAAGGAAATTAAAATTGACATGTGAGTAGAGCTCTCAGATATAATTTATTTAGTCAATCAATAAATATATTTTGAGCACACATTTATGAAAGGACTGCTCGAGACATTATGAAGACGAAGGAGGATCACATGCAGACTCTGTACCTGGTGCTTATTCTCTCAGGGCACATAATGCACACAAACAGATAACAGCTCGTATATGCAAATAGTGATGCACATAAAGAAACAATATAACAAATAATCATCATGCAAAGTAGATGGGTATAAATGTCATGAGAGAGATGAAAATGATGTCTCCTAGGATTTCTAAAGACAGATTGTCTCTATTTAGTGAGGGGGCAGGTGATCCTTGAGAGGCCTATCATCTGGGCCCTGAGGGGTGGATGACCTTTGGACATCTTTAGGCCGCAGCATAAGAGGGTAGAATTCAATGGGAAGCTGCCCAACACTGTGCAATCCAAGGACATCCTTAGGCATAACTATAAAATGATGAGATTAGCTTTTTGTTCTTTCTTAGTTTCTCTTTCTCTACCCTAACTAAATGACTAACTTGATAATTTGACAAACTAACTCATGTTAATGCATTAATGGCTAATAAGGGTGAAATTCTGCTTTTCCCAGCTACTTATGTTTTAACATGCTTTAATTCTTATTACTGTAAAACAGCTATTCATTATATAAATGACTATTCAGCTATAACCTAGGCTGAAATCTGTGGAGATGTATTTTTCTTTTTCCATTTTGATTTTTAACCCCATTTTCATTCGCAGCTTAGGGCAGGGCAGCCTAGATAGCTCCACACTTGTTAGCACTGCTTCCTATGGCAAAGCCAGGATCTGGACCAGCTTGGATCTAGACTCAAACGTCAGGTCTATGGCCAGAGATCAATTTCAGTGACCTGTGGGTTGGCACCTCTTAAGCTGGGTAGAACCACAAAGGAGACAATTTACGTGTGTTGCCTACTATTATCTTCAAATCCATGAGCCAATACAAATTGACATTGTTAGTACTAAACAAAGCAAAAATTGATGGGGTGAAGGAAGGGAGGGGAGAGGAAGGAGCAAAGGTGACAAATCGAACAAAGGTGATGCTTTTCTGATTCTGAGCAAAGAGTCAAATAGAATAAACAGTGCCATGGCCTTGAAAGTCCTGTTCTTTGTGCAGGTGGAGCTAACATGAGAGGTGGAACTGGCCAGGTCACAGTGTTGGGTTAGGGTTTCCCATACCCATCATGGGGTTAACTGGAGCAAAATTAAGGTTACAAAACTCTAAGTTCTAGAGAGATGGTAAGCCACAGTTTTAGACAAATATGGGAATTGTTCTTTTTAGTTAGGTGGAATGAATAATGTTAATAAAAAATAAACCAATGCTTTCCCTCTCAGATGTACCTAGATGTATCTTCTGCTTGAATGGGACATTTGCCCAGGTTCCAACACATAGCTGACCTATGTCTTTTTTGTTTCTCAACACACAGAAGTCTAACTTTTATATCCTCTTGTGGTTTTTTAAGTGTTTACTTATTTTTTTGGAGAGAGAGAGAGTGCAGGCACAAGTTAGGGAGGGGCAAAGAGAGAGAATCCCAAGCAGGTTCTACACTGTCAGTGCAGAGCTCAATGTGGGGTTCAGTCTCATGAACCATGAAATCATGACCTGAGCCAAAATCAAGAGTCAGATGCTCAAGCAACTGAGCCACCCAGGCACCCCTAACTTTATATCCTCTTGTATAGACACTGTTGGGTGTCTGTCCAACGTTCATACCACTTTTTCCTCAGCAACCCAGGCCTGATCCTATTTGAACAGCTGTGTGCCCAAGCCCAGAATCCATTGCAATTGATTTAACTCTTAGTCATGACCATCCATGTTCCCCTTACCAGAGACTGGTCTAGGGAATGGCATATAACCTAGATGAGGACACTAAAATGTAAAGGAAAATCTGCTGGGGCTTTTAGGAAGGATTTTTTTTTTCTCTGATAAGTGGCATGAATGGCATTTAAAAACAAACATCTTCTTTTGCTTCCATTGTCTTTCCTACTTGAGGATGTGATGCTTGGAGGTACAGGAGGTATGAGCTTGAGAAGAAGCATGGTGGACACACTGAGGATGGGAGGGCAGAAAAATAAAATCATTTATACCATTATTGAGCCATGAACTCTGGGCTTCTTGTTTATTAGGCAATTCATTGGTTTATGGTTTAATTTATTCTCATTTGGATATTCTTTTACTTTCAACTCAAAGCGTTGAAATGGACATTTACACTGAGCTGTCAGCGGCGGAGCTGGGAAAAGCTGTGGATTAACAAGAGAGCTTCGAAGCATGGCCCCTAAATGGTAGCGCAGTGGAGACGACATGGTTTTAGAAGTAGATCACTGCTCTTTGCCATCTTCTCCAATGCAGGACACAACATTCAGTTCTCAATTTTCCAAAATTGAGAACTTGTCTCATAATGAGCTGGCCTGCACTCGCTCCATTCTTCTTCTACCTCTTTCACTTCTTCTTCTACAGTCACAAGCGCCGCTATTCCTCCCTTATTCACAGATAGGCTCTTCTCTGAGGTCCCCATCTGGATCCTTTCCCTTAGCAGTCTCATCTACTGCCCAAACTTTAGTTCTCTTATCCTTACAAAGCAACTCCCCAAGTTTGACTCCAACTTTGCTTTGTTACTCCACACGTGAGGCTTCAATTGCCTATAGCCCATTTCTTACTGGGTGTTCTACCAGCAGCACAAACACAGATATATGCTGAACCAAACTAATCATCCCAAGGTCAGTAACCACTCCTGTCTCTGAGTTTTCAAGTCGTTTGGTACTTCTTTGCCCGTACTGCATCTATACAACACACTGCTATCAACTGGACCTCTGAATTCCCTCACTCATTTTTTACTCCTCTCCATATCTCTTGCCTCTAGTTTAGCTCAGCACCAAATCCTACCTGGACCTCTGTAAAAGACTAAAATCAAGAGCTTTTTAAGAAATTTCCACTCCATAGTCCATCTTACCCACAGCTGCCATAGCGTTCTTTCTTACTCAGAAGTCTTCAAGAGCAGCCTTGCCTTCTGAATGAAATACTAACTCCTCATGTAGTACGATAGCCACCCACAAGAACATAGCTAACTTATCATTTTAGCTTTACCTCTTGCTATTTATCTATTCATTTTCTGTGTTCCTAGCTAAACATGACCAATGATCTACCTTAATGGTGAACATTTATTGAATTCTTAGTATGTGCCAAGAACAGTGCTTAAGCATTTTCATTCAACATGTAGTCACCAAATAATCACTGACCACCTGTAATATGTTTAGCACTTGTCAAAGATACAGTGAAACAGACAGGGATTTGCCTTCTACAGTCATAGAGCTTATAGCTTCATGCCCCTTATATATTTCATTCTTGACATAATCTTCTGGAAGTAGGTGTTGTAATCAACATCATTTTACAGATGAGGAACCAGGCTCAGAGAGTTTTAGTAACCCCTCCAAAGACTTAAAGAGAAGAGGTGCAGCTTCCAGATCTCTCATGCTCCAGATCCCTATGCCATGTATACTCCCCTTCTCCACCTTTTTCTGGACCCTTTCCTTCATGCCCACCCATTGACCACAGATCCTTGAGGGGAGCGAGAATGTTGTATTCTTCGTTGTAGCCCCCATGCCACATAGCACAGTTGAGTATTATCTTTATAGCTCAATACATGTTTTGAGGTTAAATGAAATAGACATAAGAGCATTTGTGACATCACTCCCTAGAGTCTTAATCTCTCATTCAGGCTCTCTCAGTGCTGAGCAAGGGCCTCTCTCAGAGTGATTGATCATCAGTGGTTCTTAACTGTCTGAAATAGAAGACAATATGCTTCACCCACAGCTTCTAAAACAAGATTTCATTGGTTCATCTGTTCCTGTGCTTAATAAGCAAGATTAATATTCATTGTAAATTCAACTGTTAAGATGCGGTTACCAAATCCCATGTTTATTCCTCTTTCCAATATGCACTACTGCATTCTGCTAACGTTTCATCATGTTCTGCTACAATGCATTAAGGGCAGGATTGGTGACATTTGTTTGGAATCAGACACCTGTTATCAATTTGGAGTGTGGCTTATATATCCTGCTTCAAAATGTCCAGGGGCCAATGGAGATGAATGAGGCATATTTAATGTCCTCGCTGCTTTGTGTAGCTCCACTTTACATATAAAACCACGGAGAAATACCCTACTAAATATAGTCTTAACACAATCATCATGGAAAGAATAATCTTTAACACAAACTATAGTGCTTTTGTTCATCTGGCTTCATTCATCACCACCTCTCTCTCATAGGACTTAAATGACATTTCCTTTCATTCTTTCAGATATGACACCACAGAAAAATCCAGTCTCTGAAGTTAAAATATGGAGAAGCTGAGGGTGAGTTCTAACAGTATCAAATAACATGCAAAAGTCCATGATAATTGCGGATTATTCCAAGAATGCATATATTTAGGGCAGAATGTGGATCAGCCATTCAACAAACACGTATTGAGCATCTACTGTCCAAGAGCAATCTTCTGTGCTGGACAAGATAGATTGCCTGCCCTCAGGGACACTGCAGTCTAGAAGGGGAAGCCAGAGAAGCATTCAGGCTACAGTGAGCTATCATAATGCTTTTAATAAGATGCACCCAAAAGAGACACTTCAGTTTGAAAACTCAAGAGAACTTTGAAGAAGAGTTGGCAGTGAGGCTGCAGGAGTTGAAAAACATATATAATAAACCAAAGGTAAAAAAAAAATAGCACTCAAGGAAAAATAAGAACCAGAGATAAATGATAGTATATGGATAAACTGAATGGAGACTAAGAAAAAAAATGTATACTTAGAATCCAGAATTGTTGGCCCCTAGGGCAACTTAATATATCACTCTTTAACTCAGAGATATCAAACCAAACCATCACTCATTCAAAATGCCTAAAGTAATTTTCATTACAGTAGATTGAATTTGGCCACACAGTCTTTGACACTCTTTCCATGAAGAAGCATAGCCTGTGTCCCACCGCCTTGAGTTTCAGCAAGCTCTATGACTGCTTTGGCCAATTAAATACAATGGGAAATGACACATGACAACTTCCAGGCCTAACCCTCAAGATAGTGGCAGCTTCTACTTTCTGTCTCTTGGAATCCTTACCTTTGTACTCAAGTCCTCTGATTTTTTAAGAAAGCCCAAGAGATTCTGAGACCTGTGCCAAGAGCCCCAGCTGGGCTCCCATCTGACAGCCAGAACCTGTTTGCCAGCCATGTGTGAGAGCCATTTTGGAAGTGGATCCTCCATCCATAGCCAAGCCACCCCAGCTGAGAGTGCATGGAGTGAATATAAGTCATATCTTCCGTGCCCTGCCTAGACTGCAGATTAGTGATTTAAGTCACTAAATTTGGGGATGATTTGTTACACAGCAATGGATAGTTAGAACTAGCACCTATTTTAAGAAACTGGTGTTGGCTTTCAATGAAAAGATTGTGTTGATGAATTCATAGAGATATTAGAGCTGGTGCTGTTTGTGGTACGGACCTCCCTCCATCTTGGTGGGTCGCATGTTAAATCAAAGTAGTTATAAAGGATGATGGGACTGAGAGGTCTCCTACAACTCTGCCATTTATATAAAATACTTTCATATAACAGTCATATAAAAGAACTCTGAGAGATGCTGTTGTTCAGATTCTCCATTGTGATCAACCAGACAATAATCCCAGCTGAAATGAACACATGTTCTCAATTAGAATCTATTGATAATAATTGGGAACACAGTACATGCCAAGCATAATTTCTACTAATTGCTATGAGAGTCTAAAAGATCATAGTGAGAATGAGAGACAGTCAAGAATAATTTTTTTAAAAAGCCATCTTCTGTATATTGGGTCTTACAAGCCCACCTCACAAAGCTTTTGGGACAATTAATGAGATGGTGCTTCTAAAGTCCTTGGAATCCAGCAGAACAAAAACTACAACCAATAGAAAATATTGTCAGTATCAACTGATAATGCTGAAAGCTATTTTTAAGGAAAAAATCAATATAAAAATTTAATAAGCAAAGAAACACATATTGTAATAATTTGGTTTGTTTCCGTGACAGCCTTCCTCCCAGTCACCCAGGCTTGAAATCTGTGTCTCACTTTTAAAAACAATTGCAAAAAAATTAGATTCTGTCTCCACATTATCTTTGCTTCTGCTTCTCCCATCCTTTTCCACTGCCACTTCCCTACTTCAATATCTTGACACCTATCCTACTGTAAGCACTCCTAATTGGTCTCCCTGAATCCAGTTTTTTTCCTTCCCAGGTCAACTTAGACAGTTTCCAGATTCATTTTTGTTTATGTCACTCCCCTGCCTTAAGACCTTCAATTGTTTCCTATTGCCTCAGAAAAAAGTCAAACTCAGAACAGGGTATCATGGCTTCTAGGGCACATCCAGAAATACCCCAAAGTCAAATATAAAGTGGAGGCTACAGTGGGAGGCTGAGAGTGATCTTTGGGCCAGGACAGAATGCTGTGGACTCAGTGCCACCCCAGCTGAATTTCCACACCATGTTGTAATTATCTGATCCAAGGGGTAAAAGAGAATGATCCCTCTCTAGAGAGAGACTGAGGAGTAGGATAGCATCCTGTCCATGAATTTAATCAGGCTCTTGCAGGTGATAAGTCCACAAGTTCTCCCAGCATCTTTGTAGCTGAAGGAGTATCTATAATAACCATATAGTTAGAAATCAGTCCCTGCTCTATTACTGGTTTTACTCAAGTAGGTACATTTTGAAAAGAAAGAAATGAAAGAAGGAACTTGCATTACTCTGGAAGGTAATGACAAAACACTCACCAATATTCTAATACTATTCATGGGGCTATCAAGACCAGCTAAGGAAATGGTTCTTTCTTTCAGTGCTTGCTAAAGAAGTCTCAAACTGGAGGCTCCTGATTGCATTTAGGCTGGATCCAGCCCGGTAGATCTGTTATACAATGCTTAAAATTTTTACTTTGGTGCCAAGATTTTGAAACTCTGGAATTGTCATCTAAAAAACACTGATTTCCAGCTTCCTTCATATAAAAATCTCAGGAAATAAAAATATTGGACCCATAAGATCAAAGTCGGCAAGAGCTGAGTATTGGCTGTCTCATTAGGACAGGGCACATAGGACTCATTTTACTAAACTCCCTATCTAACATGCTTCACTCATTCATGTACTTCTCTCAAGAGGCAGTCAAGTTTATGTCCACTGATTTATGCTGTTTGGTCTCTGAAAATTCAAATTTGCTCTAGGAAGGGAGGTGTGTGTGTGTGTGTGTGTGTGTGTGTGTGTGTGTGTGTGAGAGAGAGAGAGAGAGAGAGAAAGGGGGGGAGAGAGAATGCAAACCAGTGGATCTCAGGAGAGTCAGTTTGCCAGGGATACCTCCAAGGTGTGCCAAAGGCTACGCCAATCCCTATGCTTAAGCACCGCATCATCTGCATCCTTCATAACTCAGACTTGAGTTATGATTCTTGGGGGAAATAGGATTCTTGGATTAGAATATCTATTACATTGTCTGGGGGAAGAAGGATAGTGACAAGTCTAGAAGATAATGAGATAACCATATTAACTCCTAAGAAGGTATAGGGCTTTCCAAAAAGTCAGGAAGAGATTGGCTCTGTAGAGGCTTATAAGGCAGGTGCTTCAATGGAGTAAGGAGAACCCCAGGAGAAGCAGACCAAGGTTAGCAGCTAGAATGCACCTGGGAGGGGCTTAAAATCTTGGGTGATTTTTTTTACTGGGCTTTAGGAAAAGTCATATGTAGCAGGGAGTTTTATATGCTCTCTGCCCTATGTTGTCTTTTCTCCAAAGCTTCAGAGAAGCCTGGCAAAAGACAGTGTGCCAGTGAGTTGTGGAAGAATACAAGGGAAGAGACATCCAAATCAGAAGGGTGCCAAAGCCAAGTTCATACCATGAAAAAACTGATGTCTGCACTTGTCTTGTTCAATAATGGAACCCCTGATTTTTAGTTGGGCACATGGTGTCTATATTTTTCAGCCTCACTAGCAGCTAGGTATGACCATGGGATTAATTATGGTCGGTGAGTTATGAGAACAAGTAATGTGTACAATTTCCTAAATGTGTCCTTAAATGGAGAACAGTATGTCTTTTCTTTCCTTCTTCCTCTGTTCTGCTGCTTAACATTTAGACATAATTTAATCGTCAAGTGGCAGTAGAATGTCAGCATAGAGGAATCCCGGTTCACCAGATGACTCAGAAAGGAGCCACCATTTCAGTTCTGGTTTGCCTACCTCTAAACATTGCATGAAGGGAGAATAAAGTTCTGACTTGCTTCCGTATGAACCTTCAGCCTAAGATACTTTCCCCAAAGAGCCCAAACTTTGAGTGTTGGGAAACTGAGACTGAACTATACATGTTGGTCTCCTCTGCCTATATGGCAAGCCCTTGAGGGAAGGGACAATGTCTTGAACATTCTTGTGTTTCATCCTTAACACCTTGCTTAGCATGTAGTATTACTGAAGTAGTAGGTTCTTTTCCCGCTCAATACCATTCATCAAATAGCCAAATAACAGAACGGTGTTTGATGACAAGCAGTGAATTTATTCAATGACCAGAGAATGGAGAAGGGAGCTCATGCTCTAACGGCACCTTCTCCCCAGTTAGGTTTCATGGTCTCTTGGTCGGGTTTCATGGGGTTAGGGGATTCTTCTCAGATATGTCTGATGTTGTATTGATACTGACACATCTGACTTATCTCAGATATTATGCCATGAATTATTTCTATGCATTTATTCCCTCAACATTTCAGCTGGTGAAATTATACCACCTTTTCACACTACCCAATCCATAACTAACTGGGTAACCTTGTGCAACAATTAAAATTTATCACAATATATGTGCTAGAAATGGTGCCTACTTCATTACACTAAGTCCCTTCAATAATGTCGTAAGTTACTACTATTCCTTTAACATAGATGAATAAACTGAGGCCCAGAGAGGTCAAACAACCTTCTCAGTCAACAAGGGGTGGAACTAGGATTTGATCCCAAGTCTTTCTGATGTCTAAATTGCCCTGAGATGAATAAAATTTAAAAACATTATATAAGAAAAACTGTTGATCCTGAGGGAAATTTAATATCCGATGACTGCTCACTGAACTCATTTCCCAGCAAACACATTTTGGACTCAGATTCACTACTGATACATGCAAAGAGGCAATTTCCAAGGTTCCTTCATTAAAATACTTCATCACGTGGGGCACCTGGATGGCGCAGTCGGTTAGGCGTCCGACTTCAGCCAGGTCACGATCTCGCGGTCTGTGAGTTCGAGCCCCGCGTCAGGCTCTGGGCTGATGGCTCAGAGCCTGGAGCCTGTTTCCGATTCTGTGTCTCCCTCTCTCTCTGCCGCTCCCCCGTTCATGCTCTGTCTCTCTCTGTCCCAAAAATAAATAAATGTTGAAAAAAAATTTTTTTAAATACTTCATCACGTGAAATTTGCATTTTGTTTCAAAAAAATGTATTTTTTACCTTAGGAAGGAAAACAAAAAGCTCACTTCAAACATTCCACTTACATTTACCATATTTTTTAAGTTTAAAAAGAAAATCTATTTACGAGGGTGGCCTGTAATCTCACCAGGAACAGAAAGATCTTTGATGAGACCACAGAGGGTCTCCTCGAAGCACAGAAATTTGACCTCATGAGGCTCGCACCCTGTTGCAAGAGTTTTGCACCCGTCCTCCCTTCTACCTTCCTGTACATTCACCTCCTCATCTTGCCTTTTTCAGCTCTCCTGTTGTCTGAGGAAAGCCAAGTGCATTTTTGCCTGACTTTTAATCCCCTTTCCTCTCATCCTTGTTTTCTTTTTTCATTTTTTTCAGCCACATCTTTTTAAAAAATCATATTTCTTTGAGTCCTCTCTCAGGGGCTCAATGCACATCATGCCAGGAGGCAGAACTCCCTTCTGGAATGAAGACAAGCCCACTCTATCCACAGGCCTCCATCCATGGCAGCTTGACCAACAAGAGCCTTAAGCTCTCTGGGACACAGGATTTCCACTTTTGTGTAAACTTTCAGATGAAAATATTTTTATCAATACAAATATGATCAGAAGCTGCCATATCGCTTCAAGATGAAGAATCAAAAAAATGTGAATAATCCTAAATAGGAAAAAAAAAGTTATGTAAAAGAAATTCTCACCAATCAGTACCATATTAATTCTTTCTTCTTTGTACTCATGCATGACAACTCATGTAACTTGTTTGCAATAAGCCAGGGGGATTATGTCTTTAATAATAAAAGTGTCATAGTCATAGTGTATTTGTGGGTGGAGTAAGGGTATTTTTTTCGGATTTTATTTTTTTATTTTTTTAAGTTTTATGTATTTATCTTGAGACAGAGTGTGTGTGTGTAAATGAGCAGAGGAGAGGCAGGGGTGGGGCGGGGGGGTGGGTGAGAAAGAGAATCCCAAGCAGGCTCCTCACTGTTACTGTAGAGCCAGACTCAGGGCTCAAACTCAGGAACTGTGAGATCATGATCTGAGTTGAAATCAAGAGTCCAATGACTAACTGATTAACCAACTAAGCCACCCAGGTGCCTCTGGAGCAAGGTTTTATGTTCTATCCTACAAGAATAACAAAATACTTACAGTAACTGGGGTGGTGCTTTTTTGCACAGACTTAGCTGAGACATTGCTCAACCCTACTTTCTGAAAACAAGGGGGTGGCCAGTGTGTATAATACTTGGGATGAAATGTATAAAATAACAAAATCCAATATTGTATTAGCACATTCTCTACTGAGAGCCAAGAACAAAGTCTGACCACTACAGCCACTGTGGACAGTATTAGAGTTAACATTTTTCAGGGATTTTATATATGTGAGACATTGTTCTAAGGACTTTACATAAATTAACTCTAATCCTCACAATAGTTTGGTAAAGTAAGTACTATTATGCCTGCTTTATAGAGGAGGAAATGGAGGGAAAATTATGCACCTAGTACGTTCCAGAGCCAGGATTCAAACTTGGGTAGTCTGGCCCCAGTGTCTGCGCTTTCAAATAGTAATTTCTAAGTTTGCCCTAAACATATGCACACATGCACACACATTCACACTCACATATAAAAAATAAGGAATTCTCTTTTTTTCATAGAAAGAATTCTGAACCATGAAAAGTTTGACTAAACTTTTTAATATTAAAGGGAGAACATTTTGCCTTTGTTAGTAGTATTAAAAGTATTGTTAGTAGTATTTAAAGTATTTAAAGAACCTTGGATCCTAATGCTATAAGGTATTTTCATCCTCAATGTAAGAAAAGAAGTGCAAATTAAAACTGGGAGGTTCCACATCCCCACCTAGGTTTCCCAAATGTTAATATTTTAATATATTTGCTTTATTCTCTCTTCTCTTTATATCAGAGTAAGCTGCAGACAGAACACTTCTTTATCCCTTTATCCCTACTTTCATGTCTATTTCCTAAAAACATGATACTCCATTACATAACCACAGTACATTGATCAAAATCAGTATATTGATATGATTACAGCATTGTTACCTAGCATATAGACCTCATTTAGATATCACCATCACCATAACGTCTTTAAAAGCAAAAGAAAACTCAAGAACATGTATTGCATTCAATTGTGATGTCTCTTTAGTGCTCTTTAATCTGGGATGTTTTATAAGTCTTGCATTTTCATTTTATATCATTGACATTTATGAAGGGTACACACCAGGTATTTTGCAGCGTTTGTCTGCCGTTTTCTCCAGATCAAATTCAGGATACATGTTTTTGTGTCAGATATGTATAGTTCTCATCTACTTTAGTTCTCATAATAACTGTTATTATCATTTTACAGAGGAGGAAACTGATGCACAGAGAGGTACTTTGCCAGGGTCACACATCTGTCATGGCAGGACCAAGGTTCACACCTTGAGCATCAGCCCAAGCCTGGGGTCTTGATCTTTCACTCTTATGCTGTCACTTGGGAAGGACACTGGAATTAATGTGTAATTATTATATTATTATTAAACATTATTATGTGCCATAATGTCTCTTTGTGGCTTTCCCATTGGGCGTATTATCTACTTTCCAGACACCTTCACAGGAAAGGTACCATCCACTATATTTACAGAAAAGAAGACAGATTTAGACCAATTATATAATGTATCCAAAGTTGGACATCGAGTCTGAATCTTTAGGGCATGAGTTCTTTACACTGACTGGAAATTAGAATCACTCAAAGAGGTTTATAAAGCACACTTATGAGCAGGCTCCACCCCAAGCCAATTAAATAAAAATCTCTGGAGATGGGTCCTAGTTCTATGCTCCATTTTTTAAAACACCCAGGTAAGTATAATATATAGCAAGGTTGCAAATTACCGTAATAAAATTTTAAACTTTCTGTTGCTCCTTATAATTAGAGGGACTTCTTAGGAAGTTAGTCAAAGACATAGATTATTACTACAGTCTTCTCTTTCAGAAATGATCACGTACGATAGGATCTTAAATCAATGCTTTCAGGTCACAGCACAGAACTTTACATTTGCTTTTTCTAAACTCGGGTCTACACTCAAAACCCCTCCACATCCCCAGCAACATTACCCAGCTCTTCATTCACTCCCAGAATTCCTCGTGTCCACTCCCACCTTGTGACCCTCTGTGAGACCAGAGACCATATCTCATTCATCTCAGAATGTCCCAAACCAGCTATAAAAATACTTCACACACAGCAGGCAGGCACTCAACGATAAATGTTTTGCTGAGTAACTTCAAGTTTCTCTTTTGCCCACTCAAAGCTTTTAGAGGTTTTATTGTACATTATCTTGAACTCAGCATTTCACCCTGAAGGATTAGCGTCAAAAGCAAGGTTGGAGAATTTGTTGTGTGCTTTCCTTCCATATCATTTACAGCAGTAGAAAATATGACATGTCTTGCATGAATCCCTGGGGGACCCCCTTGTCAATGATCCTGTCTCCTAAGATATATATATATATAGATAGATAGATAGATAGATATAGATAGATAGATATATAGATATATATGTTGCTCATCTTTGTCTTATTTCTAGATCGGCTCTTCCTAAAAGTTTTAGAGTGAAAATTTAAATATCTTTGGTGTATAACTTTGTAAAAGGCTCATAATGAAATGTAAAAACTTCTGTCCACATATTAATGTACTCCTCCACATCCAGTGGGGCCCTGACGCTACAAACACAGGAGCTTCCACAATCTTGGGAGGATGTTGACTACACTTAAGCCATGGGACTTACAGAGCCCAAGAAGCAGGCTAAGGAGCAGGCTAAGTGCCCAGTTGACATCTGGGTCAAGTGTGAAGTTTTTAGGGCGGCGTCACTTACAAATGATTACGATTACTGTTCCTGTGTTTGTGGATACAAAGCAGTCTGTTCTCATATACCTCTCCGCACCATACACCATCTCAGTCCACCACTCAACATCACGTCCAACAGATTTCCTTTCCTGGTGAGTTCTGGAGTCACTGTGACAGGAAGGCATCCTGTGGAAAATCTGTTTGTTTATGTAAAGGCTATTCGATGTACCTTCACATCCCCCTCGGATGATTGAAAGACCCTATTATCACTAACAGACTAAGCTGGTGTTTTGAAAGGTAATGAACTTCATTCCACTGACAAAAAGCCTTGAGGAGAAGGTCCTGGGAGATGAAACTCCCAGGCTGTGAGCGGTTTCTGTTTCTGTGGCTGCACCTGGCTCTAATGATCAGGCCGTAGCTGCGGAGCTACTTAATGGTTGCGTCCGGCGGGGCCTGCCTCCAGCGGTCCCAGCGCCTCCCTCCAGCCTCTAATGAACAGCGCCATGGGCAGGTATGGGTGATTCATCCCGTTCCTGCCTCATTAGAATGTCAAGCAAGGCTCAGCTGCCTCAAATCCCTTGTGCAAGTAGGCAGGCTGAAATTATAAATAAATACAATGGCAAAAGGTTAGTGTATATAAACTAACTCTTCTCTTTTCTCTGAATTGGGCTGGCTTTACTCTCTCTAGAATATGTGTCATTTAGTGCCAAGTTCAAGATACAAGAAATTTGACTGGATGAAGTTATAACTGAACTTAATTTCTATTTGAAGCCCACATTCTTTCAAGATCTCTCACTAACCTTTTGCTCTGGATTGGCATCTAGAGGATGAGGTGGCTATCATAATGGCGTGGGGAGGAGCGTCCACTTAGCAGGGGTTGTCCTCACTGCACACTGCAACCTCTGACGGGTCTTTTTTCTGGTCTAGTTTTCAGGTACCAACCTCTGCAGGTCCCTGTTCCAGGAGCAGGACCCTTTATGCCGATAACCTGTGCTGAGAAGAATGTCTGGCTTCGTAAATATTCTACTGCTTGCCAAAGACCCTTACGCAAGTACTCTCTGAGACCATCTCAGGCCCATCTGCCTGGGCATCTCATGCTGCAGGCATCTTTCAGCCTGCCTTAAATAGTTTGAGTTATAGAGTAAATAATAGAATCTGGTGCTGGCTATCCAAACAGAAGGAGTGTGTCAGAAGTTTAACAGGTGGCTCACAGAATTAATGCAAACTTAAAGATTTATGTGTCCAAACCAGCAAAGACAAGATAATGGAAACCACAATGACAGACACCCAAATGACTAAGACTAGGCCATATGGTCCTGTATGGGCTGCAGAGTAGGATTACTTACCTCTTTTATCTTCTATAAAGGAAGGAAAGGAATTACTGCTCTCCAGAGGTGAACACGATGGAGGATTTTCCCCAAAGCGGAAGAGGGTTTAGATGTTGGACAGGCAAAATATGGTAAATGTCTATTCTCTATAACACACTAGGGATAGGGTAGCCCAGGGGCTCAAATGAATCAACTTAGGTGTTAAGCCCTGGGCCCTGGGCTGTCAGGCAATAAACCTGAGGGCAGAAGAAATATCTTCATGCTGAGCTTGGGCCAAGAGCCCTGAGATAGCACTGACAAAACTACATATGCTCCTATGTGAAGTGAGGAGCATCTTTACTGGTATCACCAGGAATGGTGTGGATATGACACAGAGAACCAGTGGCCATAGACAGGCCTTAAAACAGATGTGGAGGCAATACTAGTGACCTGCATTGAGACTGCTGAGAAGCGGTAAGACTTCAGACATCTTATAAGCCAGCAATGATAAGGGACAATGGTCAGAGGCCTTCCCTATCCCAGCACTTGAGAGCCACTTAAGTCTTATCTGGGTACCTGGAACTAACACTAAGTCAATGAGAGAGACCCTGCAATGACAGAGATGTTTCTGCTCTCTATTGGTATAGGAAATCAAAACAAAAATTCTCTAGTTGACAGAGAGGAAGGAAGGAAGGAAGGAAGGAAGGAGAGAAGGAGAAAGGAAGGAGAAAATTGATTTTTTTGTCCACCAGGATTTATGAAGAGAAAGTTATAATTATTTTATATTAATCATTAACTTGTGAGAATTTGAAAGGCAACTGCTAAAAGGAAAAGTGAATTCATGAAATGAAAGGCAATAATTCTGTCTACCCATTCACTAGGAAAAAAGGGGAACGTAATTTGTGTGATATAATTCCTAGTGGGGCTCTGTGTGAAGATAGAGCTGAGAAAGGAAAAGTGGATTTTCCCTGTCTAACGGGGAGACCAGTCCTGATCAGGAAGGAGGGTTTGACTGACATCTTTGCAGTGTTAAAATGCAGACGATACAGGCAAGGCACTTCATCAAATCCAGGGTTGTGAATTAACCTTTACAAAATGAATGGCTTTTTCAGTGCTGAAGAAAAGTCCCAGTGAAACAGAAGAGGAAAATGCTGGAACTATGCTCTAAATCTCGGTAAGATGGTGACCTTTGCATTCTAAATGCTTGCAGCTATCTTAATATGACGTTTGGCATTTTTTAACCTTGCACATGATAAAATAACAAGTTTTTAGAAAAAAATGTTGAGGTTAATAAGCTTCCCTCCCTACAAAACTAGATTCCCTCTAGCTGAATGATACAACAATAAAGACTATATTTTGGCCATTTGACTTTTACCATGGTGTAGATTTTTAATTGGTGAATAGTTCTGGGCTGTGAAAAATGGCTGATTAAAAGGGTTTTCGTTGCTTCACCAAAGAGACCAGAATTTTGTGTTAGGGTAAATTTACCAGCTTTCTGTCATCATTCCCAACCTTAAATGAGAGAACATGAGGGGCAGTGAGATATATTAGAAGAACTTGACTCTTAAATACTGAGAACAAACTGAGGGTTGAAGGGGGGTGGGGGAGAGGGGAAAGTGGGTGATAGAGGAAGGCACCTGTTGGGATGAGCACTGGGTGCTGTATGGAAACCAATTTGACAATGAATTATAAAGAAGAACTTGACTCTGGATCTGAACTCCTAGGATCTAGGGCTGAATGTACTATTTAGTATCAGTGTGACCTTAGCCTCTTCTTCCCTAAAATAAAATCTTAATACTTGTCCAGATTGTCTCACAAGATTGTCTATGAGGCTGAACTGGACGGTGCTTGTTTAAATGCAGCATTGGCCAGATATGAGGAATTAGAATAACTTGGAACTCATGATTTAGTAAAAGGAGCAAATGTTTAAATCTCAACCGTGCATTTCACTAGCTGTGTGAAACTCTCGAAATCCCACTTTACTCATTATAGAATGGGGCTAATAATCATTACATCATAGAGCTGTTGATGAATATTAAAATATAAAGATGAGCCTAGTTCACAAGCACACACTTACCAAATTATGCATAAATATCCTAGGGTTGACCACGCAGAATTTTTTTCTGTTTGTATTTGAGGTGTTTCTTCCAATGCATAATTACGTGCTCAGGGCTTTCCTGAGGGGGGAGACAAAATTCTCAGGGAAAGACTCTGGAATCAGCATGACAAGTCAGACAGAAAGGAGGGTCCTGTAGGGTAAGAGGGAGACAGGAGACCCTTGTACCATTAATGATACTTTCTTTGTAGTTTAGAGGAAGAGCTTACAATGGAAACATATCTTCTCTTTTAAAATATCTGGTTCAGGGAACTAGTGTGCTCGCTTCTTAATCGACCTATCCACTCATTTGATTCATGTATTCATGCACTCATTCATTCATTATTCATCCAAAAAAGTATTGCAAGCCTCTGTTTCTTTTATGAGGAATACTCCTTACATCTACAAGAAGATTGTGGATCTTAAAAAAAAAATTAGGCTAACAGCTAGAACAAGCCAGTTAATTTACAAAATCAGAACTTTTAAAAAATCACCAGATGTTTGAGTATGAAGAAAAAAACCTATATGAACTACATTCCATAAGGTGACAAACTCTTCCTAGAGGAGAAGAGATCCATGGCTGTTTTTCATGTTGGTAGAATGACAAGAAGAGGAGGAATCCTTCATAGAAGGAGAAACAGAGAGGCCAGGTGGGGCTTTAGCAAACTTTTAATGACTGTATGCAAAATGGCATCCAGGTTTAAATGCCATGGATCTCGGGCCACAGATTGGGTTTTCATACATTCACACAAACTAAGTGAATGGGGGTATTTGCCAAAGGCTCAGGGCAGGGCAAGACAGGAGAGAAGCCCTGTCAGGCATTCTAGATCTCCACTAAGCATGCTTCAGTGGCATTCTAGAGGCAAGAGCAGGAAAGCAAAGTAGAGAGAAGTCTTACAACATCAAGAGAAGGTCTGCAAAGTGCAGAGAGCTGGAGAGAAAAGAGAATTATCAGTGGCTTTAAAAGCTGAAATCTGGGCTCTGAAGCAGAAAATGATCACTAGAGTCTGGCCAGTGCTCAGGTCGCAAGCCTTTCTGAAGGGAGTGTTCTGATGATGCCTTCAAAATATTTGAAGATGTGGTAAATTACATTCAACTAAAGCTGCAGCAGAGTCCAGACCCAGTTGAAATACAGATTAAATTGACCTTGTACAAACTCCTCCTAACATACGCTGATAACATGTCAGGACTTTTCCTGTTCTTTTTGCTGGGGCTAAATGTCATTTACAACTGTTATACAATGCCAGGTAGATAATTAAAAAACTTATAAGACACATATCAAAGCAAGAAAGTGTGAACCTTGGTCAAGAGAGGGAATAGTTAACAGAAGCAGAATTGGAGATGTCACCATGTTGCAATAACCAGACAGGAGTTCAAAATAACCATAATAAAAATGTTAAAAGGTGTAGTGGAAAAAGCGAACACGCTGAATGAACTGAAGGTAATGTCAGCAGACAGGAAGTATTAAATAAAACGCTAAAAAACATATTATAAATGTAGAATTCATTTAATGGGCTTAACAACACACTGGTCAAGCAAAGGTAAACTTTATTTCATTTAATGGGCTTAACAACACACTGGTCAAGCAAAGGTAAACTTTATTAACTTGGTGAATGAAAACCATCTAAACCAAAACAGAGAGATAAGAGTAAGAACATAGCATGTGAGGTTTGTAGGACAATAGCGCATGGTCTATCGCGCATTTAATTTGAGTCCCAGAAGTAGACGAGAGAGAAAATGGATGAAACAATTTTATTTATTTATTTATTTATTTATTTATTTATTTATTTATTTATTTTTGAGAGAGAGACAGAGAGAGAGCACACGCGCATCTGGGGGAAGGGCAGTGGGAGAGAGAGAGAGAAAATGCTAAGCAGGCTACACACCCAGCACTGAGCCTGATGCAGGGCTTGATCCCATGACTGTGAGATCATGGCCTGAACTGAAATCAAGAGTCAGACACTTTAAGTGAAAGCGCCACCCAAGTTCCCTGGGATGAAACAATTTTAAGGACATAATGGCCAAGAGTTTTTCCATCCTGACAAAGTACACACACCCACAGATCCAAGAAATTCAGTGAACCTCAAGTAAGACAGGTAAAAGAAAACCACACTTGGCACATCACAGTGAAAATGCTGCAAATCGAAGATAAAGAAAATGTCTTCAAAGCAGTCAGATAAAGAAGTCACACTATCTTCAAAGAAACAAAGATAAGACTTAAACCTGATTTCTCAAAACAATGGAGGCCTGAAGACAGTGGAAAATCTATAAAATGCTGAAATTCAAGAACAGACAAGCAAACAAAAACCCTGGCAACCAAGAATTTCTTATCCAGTGAAATTATATTTA
Organism: Felis catus; assembly: GCF_018350175.1. Lineage (NCBI taxonomy): Eukaryota > Metazoa > Chordata > Mammalia > Carnivora > Felidae > Felis > Felis catus. The sequence goes on along the minus strand of NC_058368.1, from coordinate 13,300,233 downwards.
AAAAATGGAGTTAAAATAAACATTTTCATTCATACAAACAACTAAGAAATTCATTGCCATAAAATCTACACTGAAGAAGTGTGCAAAGAAGTTTTTATGGAGAGAGAAAATGACACCAAAGGAAGCCCAAATCTATAGGAAGAAATACAAAGCACCAAAAGGGTAAATATGAGGAAAACCATGAAAAAATACTTAAAATTATTAAATAAGAATTATTAAAATATTTTTAAAATTTTTTTTCAACGTTTTTATTTATTTTTGGGACAGAGAGAGACAGAGCATGAACGGGGGAGGGGCAGAGAGAGAGGGAGACACAGAATCGGAAACAGGCTCCAGGCTCTGAGCCATCAGCCCAGAGCCCGACGCGGGGCTCGAACTCCCGGACCGCGAGATCGTGACCTGGCTGAAGTTGGACGCTCAACCGACTACGCCACCCAGGCGCCCCTAAAATATTTTTAAATCATATATATATGCCATATGTATATATATGTATACACAGATATATATATTAAGATACTATTAGCAGTTTAAAGCAAAACTAATATTTTGAGTTTTGTAGTATATGTAGAAGTTAATGACAAAACAAAACAAAAAACACAAGGGGCAGAAGAGAGAAGAGGGAATCAAACTATTGTAAGATTGTACATTGTGAAATAGAACATTTGAGGATAGACTGTGAAAAGCTAAAGTTGTACGCTGTAGTCTCTAGAGCAAGCACTACCAAATAAACACAAAGAGTTGGATCTAGAAGTTCAATAGAAGAGATAAAATAGGATTTTAGAAAGTATTCGACTGACCCAAAAGAAGGGAGATAAGAGGGAATCAAAACACAAAAAACAGATGGGACAAATAGAAATCAAATATACCAATTATATCAATAATTACATTAAATGTGAATTGGTTAAAGTAAAAAGCATTATTCAACTATAAACTCAATAATGATGAAAATAGCAGCTAATATTTACTAAATGTTTACCACATGCAAGAGATTCTGCTAATCCATTTAAATAATTTTTTTAATGTTTGTTTATTTTTGAAAGAGAGAGAGAAACAGAGAGTGAGCAGGCGAGGGGACAGAGAGAGAGGGAGACACAGAATCCAAAGCAGGCTCCAGGTTCTGAGCTGTCCTCGCAGAGACCGATGCGGGGCTCAAACTCACAAACTGTGACATCATGACCTGAACTTGAAGTCAGACACTTAACCAACTGAGCCACCCAGGCGCCCCTCGGCTAATCCATTTAAATCCTGTATCCGTTTACCCCTCACAACCACCCTATGGCAGAGGTATTATTTGCATCCACATTTTGTGCATATGAAAACTCAGATGAGGTATATGAGGCAGACCCAGGATTCAAACCCAGGAAGTATAATTTCTGAGTTTATACTACTTAGTTATACTGAATATGATATTGATAATAGAGGAGGAGAAGGATAAAAAAAGTAATTATTGCCATCCCATCCCTATGTTGCTTGACATTCCATGAAAGGGAATATTTATTGGGCATGATAATCCTTATTCCAGGGAAAATATTAGGTTGGAAACCTATAATAAAAATGTAAATTGTTAAGAATATATATATTTCAGTATGCAGTATATACCATATTTATATTCATGGTAACGTTAATTTAAGATCAGTCAATCCAGCACCACCGTCCTCTAACATATGTGACATAAAAGCTTCATTCATCAATCTTAATTATACCTATTCAGAATCTAATGTATACAAATATGTAAAAATGAAGATAGTTAACACATATATACTACGAAGCACTCTAATAAAATGAATCACCCCCCCCAACTAATAACAAGTATGTCATCTAACTTCTAGATACGCAAAACCAGACCCCTAATGCCTTATACCTTTGTAATAATTGTGAGGAAAAGATTTTGCTAGAGAAATTAGCAACTGGTTCACAGGTCCCTTTGGTTTCCCTTTGCCAGAGCATAGACACATCTGCACATGCACCAGAATCACTCACTCTGAGCTCTGCCCCTGTTCCTGGGGTTCTGGCTCCAATCCTGCTGCAGCCTTCAAGTCATTGCTGAGGCTATGAAACCTACCCTCCTGGGCTCTGCAAGACTTTGGGCTCTAGCCAGGTTGTGATCTCAGGAGCAGCAGACTGGGTGTGTGGCTATGAGTGTCCTTATGTAGAATAAGAGTGGATGGACTGCAAGGGGAAGTTCCAAGGGGTGTTATCCAAGGGAGTGGGCTGAAAGAAGTTTGAGCAACAGAACATCGGTAGAATGTAGGCAGGAAGTGAGGGTGTTCAGAAGTCAGCTTCCCTTGAGGAATAGGAGGAAGGAAATATGTTAAGCAGGGTTCCTCACAGAAACAGAACCAGCAGGGTATGTGTGTGTGTGTGTGTGTGTGTGTGTGTGTGTGTGTGCACGCATGCACATGCGTGCACGTGTGTGTGGGTTTATTAAAAGTCGTTAGCTCCAAATGATTATGGAGGTTAAGTCCCAAGATCTGCAGGCAGCAAGCTGGAGATCCAGGAGAGCCCATGGCATAGTAAGTCTGAAGGCTAGTAGGCTCAAGACCTAAGAAGAGCCAATGTTTCAGTTTAAGTACAAAGTCAGGAAAAGACCAACGTCCAAGCTCAACAGTCACATAGGAGGAGCAGGCTTTTACTCGGCCCTTCTGTTCTACTCAGATCTTCAGTTGATTGGTTGGGCCCACTCAGGCTGGGGAAGGCAATCTTCTTTACTCAGTCTATCAGTTGAAATGTTAATCTCATCCAGAAATATACTCGGACACACCAAAATGTTTGACCAAATGTCTGAGCACCTCATAGCTCAGTCAAGCTGACACATAAAATTAACCAGAATAAGAGGGAAACTTTTCCGGGGCTCTTATGCTTTTGACCTCAAATAAGAAAGGAAGGAATGTTGGAGGTCATGTCTCCTGGACCTACATGGTCATCTTATTGCTTTTATAGGAACTCTTTGAAACATGCAAATAAAGATAACTAATGCATAGAAATTATGAAGCACTCTAATAAAATGAATCAACCCTCCCCAGCTAGTAGCAGGTGCATCACCTCACTTCTCGATATGCATAGCTAAGCCCCTAATGTCATATTACAGGGGAAGAGAAACATCATTGGTAGTTCCCATATGAAGCTTTGAAAGCCACAAAAACATGCCTGCTTTGGATGAGGCTTCAGGGCCAAACCATTGCAGAAGGTACCAAGTATTTGTTTAGACATCTTCATGGAAACTAACATCACCAAGGTAACTCCACCCACAGCAGTGTGATGGGCCCCCTCCCGGTAGCACTGACAAGTGAATGCACTCCTCACATTGTTTCACTGATCAAAGGAATTCCGTGATCAGTTCCTAGATGTGAAGTGTTGGAACAGTGCCACGCCGTGCTTACTCTTACCAGCACTATTGATTCTCATGAATATCGATAATTAGGCAGAGGATAAGGCCTGGCCAGGTCCTGTATGCAGCATCCACTGCTCCCTAGTGAGGAAGGACTGTCAGAAAACATGCAAACTAACCTTATTTGAATAACTGTGAAGTTGGGGTGCTGGGAAGAGAGAGGGAGGAGCACGCTGTGAACTTGCTTGTCGCAGAAGTAGAGTTTCCTGGGAAAATCCCAGGAATTAATAGCTATTTTCTCTAACCTCCCTGTGCAGTTACTAAAGCCTTTTCAAAGTAGCACAGGACCTGGCACAGACCAGAGGCTCACAAAACATTCGCTTGACAGGTGAATGAGTTCAGTAAATGAATCCTAAGGTGCAAATAAAAACCACATTGTCCTTGATTTCATCTACACTCACCACCCCAAGTCAAATGCAAAACACTGGGAGCTTGAGAAAGGATCCAGGTATCTGACAGAGTGTCCCTTTAAGCATTATATTTAAGACACAAGAGAGGCAAGTTGGTTTTCCGGCAACAATGAAAATGTCCATCACATCATATTTGTGATCCACTAAGCTACAGTATTTCCAGATTCGCTGCCGCACTTAAGTAATGTCACTTCCTTTTTCGCACCTGGTATCTTGAGAATCTTTCCCTCACCCCCTCACAAATACCTCTGCAAGTCACAGAGAGAGACTATTCTGGAAAATGCCCTTATCAAATGGTGATAATATACTAGGTTGCCCTATTTTTAAACTGCTTTCTTATTTTAGAGTAGAGTCTTTCAAGATGAGATTTTGAAAACACTCATGAAATACTGAATCGGAATTATTCCTGACACGGGCCAGCAAGTCAAGAAGCAGAGCTTTTATCGGTTATCTTTTGCTGTGTAGCAAACCATCCCCAAACTTAGTGCAGGTCAGTACTTTGGGCTGGGCTCAGCTGGGCACTTTTGGGTCAGGCTTAACTCTTCTTAACTGGGCTCACTGAAGTGTCTGATGGGGCAGCTGGGGCTAGCTCACTTACAATGGCCCTGGATGGGACAGGTGGGTTGACAAGGGCTTCTCTCCGTGTGGTCTTTCATGCTGGAGTAGTTTGCTCGAGGCTTTTTCACATGACACTCTCAGGGCTCCAAGAGCAGCAAGAAACCAATCCCCAATGCACTTTTTAGGCCTCGGTGTTGTATTTGCTATCAGCCCCTCATTCAGCTCACAGGCAGTGGAGGAGGGGATTGCCCAAGGGTGTGGATATAGGATAGTATGAAAAAGTTGGGGGCCTTTATCACAAACAATGTTTGTTTCAAAATGTGGCCAGAAGACCCAGATTTGTCACTGTGAAGCCTTCTCATCAGACACAGAAATGTGACTCAGGAGCCTGTCCTCTGGCATTCAGATACTCCTACTTCCCCACCCACCCCACCCCCACGCCTCCTTCCCACCCCTTACTCCTGACTCTCTGCTGCGGCTTCATCACTGCCTGCTTCCAGATATTTTTCTCTCCAGGCAGCCCTGCAAGCACATGGCAGGGATGATAAATGAGCTTGACTTCCTGGACAACGTGACTGTCCAGAAACACAGCCTGGAGCATGAACAATGCAGCAGCTTCCACACACAATGCAAATGCCGGAATGTGCTCTGGGGTTGGACAGAGGTCATTGCTGCAGAAACAGAATACCATTTGAGACCAGAATTCTACGCTATAGACAGCTTTGCTTAATTAGAGGAATAAGCAAATAACTACCCCGGGGTAGCTTCTGGATTGTCTCAACAGAGGAAAATGTATAAGTGAAAAGGTTGCATGCAATTAAGCAAAATTCACTGTGATCTGGCTGTCTCGTTTAGTTCACTCAAATTATATATAAAGAATCAAAGAACCATAAAGGAAAGCAGAAACGTGGGTCACCATTATAAATCTGATAAGTGTTTTTGATCAAGGAAAGCTTTCTTACCGAACAGGCTCTAGTCTCCTGGTTACCTGTGGATTTATTTTTACAGAAAGAAATGAGCTCTCGGTAGTCCTCATTACTATCTTGCTGGATAAAAAGATCAACTAATCAATGAAAAGTGCTGGTTTCACATGGTACAAAATGGATAAAATAAAACAACATGGACCTTGCCCTTGGAAAACAGACACATTCGTGCAAAGACAGTAGACAGATACAATACAAAAACAACAATAATAAAATATTCAACATCATCTAGATATGAGGGCTGTACTAGGTACTTTACATGTATTATTTCACCAAAAGTAAACGATGAGGTGGCTGAAAACCAATGATGAGGTGGTTAGTGTCGCCTCAAATGGCCAAGGGAAAGAACCAGATCTCCAACAGGATCTGCAAATATACAAGGTCACAAAGCTGGAACAGTTGAGTCCTGGATTCAAACTCAGGTGTGAGTTTGACTCCAATCCTCCCACTACAATATACTCCCTCTTGTAATAAGACGTTGTTAGAGAAGGCATAGCACATATTTCAGTAACACTCATTCCACCATGGACTGACTGCCAGCCTCGTACCAGGCATGGATGCTGGAGATTTGAATGGAGAGCGAATCCATAAGAACCTCACAGACTAGTGAGAGGGACAGGGTGGTGTGCAATACCATATCATCAGCATACGCCTGTGTCTGGGGTGGGTGGGTACTCACAGGGAAGACTTTAGAGCAGACACAAAGATTAGCACGGACCAAAGAGTTTGCTTTTCCTTCTGACTTCCATCCTGACCACTTCCTCCAGCCCTTTCTCTAATACAGATAAGATGTTTCTTTCCAAGGAAAGCTCTTGAAGTTGTCAACTTTGTTACAAATGTATTAAACCAGACTAACTTCATAGTTCTTACTGTTAAAATTAAGAGAAAGGCAAGAGAAGCTAACATCACTCATTGTGACTATTTTAAACATATCTTCTAGCTCTAAGTTTATTCTGGTTTAAAAAGACCTTTAATAAATTCATCTCACTTGATTCTTTTAATATCTCTGTGGTATTATCAACATTTCTTGGACAAGAAAACACACGTAAAGAGGTTGAAATTCTCAAGATAAATGTATTAGTTTGCTAGAGTCATCATAATAAAATAACACAGACTGGGTGGCTTAACCAACAGAAAATAATATTTTCAAAGTTCTGGAGGCTGGAAGTTCCAGATCAAGGTGTCAGTGGGTTTGATTCCTCCTGAGGCCTCTCTCCCTACCTTCTCTCTGGATTCTCACATGGTCTTTCTTCTGCACTTGTGATGTCTAGTGTCTCTCTGTATTCTAATCTCCTCTTCTTAGTAGAAACCAGACAGATTGTATTAAGGTCCACTCTTATAAGGTCAAACTAATGACCCCAGTTTAGCTTGATCACCTCTTTAAAGACCCTATCTCCAAATACAGTCACAATCTGACGAATTGAGGTTTAGGGCTTCAACATATGAATTTGAGGAGGAGGGAATGCAGCCCACAACAGTAACCCAGATGTCGAATGTTGGAGCTAGGCCTTAAGACATCTCTGATTCCATGTGAAGTCACTTACTTTACTTTTAAAGTAAAACTCACTATCTTCTCTTCCCTGAATTGCTCACTGCTTTCCTCAAATCTTGGTTTATCTGATACTGAAACTTACCTAAAAGCACTTAGACCATCCTTCCCTCCTCTCTCTCTATAAAAATATACCCATTTCATAACACTGTTGAAATGCTGCCATCTTTTATTTTGGTGAAGATACCTGCCTTCCTAGGAACTCCCATTTGCATTTCAATCCCCTTGCAAGAGTTTCAACTTTCTACTTTGTAAAATAAATGCATGTTTCCGTCCCTCTTGCTGTAAGCTTAAAAACTCTTGGGGCGCTTGGGTGGCTGAGTTGGTTAAGCGGCCAACTCTGGCTCAGGTCATGATCTTGAGGCCTGTCAGTTTGAGTTCCTCATCGGGCTCTATGCTGACAGCTCAGAGCCTGGAGCCTGTTTCAGATTCTGTGTCTCCCTCTCTCTCTCAAAAATAAATAAACATTAAAAAAAATTTAAACTTATAAACGCTCAGCTACATGTTTCTATGTTTTTTGAGGGTGCACTCTGAATGAGACATCGTCCTAAATGCTGTAGTGAAGGAACAAGATAGGTACGATCCCTCCTTTCCAGAACCTTTGCCCTGGTTTAGAAACAAATGATACACAATTGAGTAACTAAGTAAACTAGACTATTTTAAATAGTGGCAACTCATAAGAAGAAGATAAAACAGAGGAAAGGAAGCAAAGATGACTACAAATGTGGGTGGGAGTCTAGTACATTAGCCAACGTAAGAAATGGAGAAATGTTGTAAGCTGAATCTTAAATGATATGATGTCAGCCACATGAAGACTGAGAAGAGTGTATGAGTATTCTAAAGTGGGAAAAGTCTTGGTGTATTTAAAGACAGGAATCATGTGAATGCAACAGAGCAAGTGAGAAGGTTGGTGATAAAATTTAGCCACATCAGACACCTTGATCCTGCTGCCCCACAGCAAGGATGCTGACTAGAGCTCTTCTTGTACTGAGATGTACCTCTTGGATGGGGTAGATGTTTAACAAATGTCTTCAAATATTAATTAAATGAAGCCAGGATTTGATTGTACTGGTAACCTGGGTGGATGAATCTATATGAAAACAAAGGAATCATGGTCAATAGCTCCACATGGCCTGTGTTCCAGTTATAGACTTTAGATTCTTACCCAGTTGTCAGTATCTAGATCAAAAAATTCCCGTGTCTTTTGCAAGGAGTCTTATTTTTTCTTGGTGTTAAGTAATTTAACATCATTAAATTCTTATTAAATAGCTGAAGATTTTAAGACTGCAATGCCCTTATGATAGTAATCCTCTTAAGACAGCAATAAAATATCTCCAGTAGCAATGGCAACTATTAGGTTTCCTCTCTAGTACAAGACACAAGTAAATGACTTCATGCAAAACTTTTTCATGACTGGAATAGCTGCTGTGATTATCCATCTCAGAACTGAAATATCTTTGGTACTTGATGTGACCTTCATTTCAGGCTGGGCTGAAATTCCGTTAGGGAGGGGACTGTGGATGCAAAAGTACTATTTTGAGGAAGAAATAGCAGCATCTTTTCTATTCTCTTAAACTCAAGATAAAATATAGTGTGCAGCAGGTGTAGAGCTCTCTTCACAGTACAAGTAAAGCTACAGAAAAATCATTTCCACATTAGAATTGAGATGATTCATCATTTTTCTCTTCCATGAATCTCATAGAAATATTTTGCCTTGAATATCTTCTCTAAGCAAAGTTGCAAGGTTTGTAACGACTAAGAGTCTTGGAAAAGAAGCACATTTGTTCTGAAAATTAGAAACATATCTTCATCCATTCACATTCCCTGAAAGAAGGAAATTTGCGCCTTATCTCCACTGTATTGTCCTCAGCACAAAAGTCGGGTTTTTTTTTTTATTTTTAACCCAGAAAATAAAATTGAGAGGCAAAAATGTGAGCTTTAAAGGACACTTTATTTTAGAATTTCATTTGAATTCTTTAAAAACACAGTTAATTAAGTATATTAAATGAAGTTGTGCATTCTTTACATTCTTTAATTCAATTACTTCTTTTTGCTAGTTCCACGATTTTAACGATTCCATTTGGATAGAACAGAGCGAGAGTAGGGTGAGCTCTTTTATTATGGGTGGTGCTGAAGTAACCAAATTAGTGCATCACCATTGAAGCCTGCAGGGGCTCTTTTGGCAAGTCAGGATGGCTTCCCATAAAAGAGAAACAAAAAGGAAATTAAAATATCACAAAATACCCAAGCAGATCGGCAAGTAAGGAACACAGGTGAACGATGGCTCCAGATGGTGCTACTTTTGGTCTCTGCTTCACACACCTTGCTATATTTAACAAACCTGGCCACTTCCCTCCTCTTTCTCAATACCTAGCCCACGTACAAGCCAACTCATTTGTTGGGACCATGGGGGTCTCAATTTTTTCTACATCTAACAATGCCCAGTGTTTATCACAGTATGGGTTCTTCCAATTGTAACGACACTTCAGCCCATGTATGTGACCATGAAAGCTATGTACGGGTCCAAGTGTGTCAAAGTGAGAACAAGAAAAAGGAAAGGCAAAGATTGCTGTTTTTCAAAGCTTGTCCATCTTGAAAATATAATCCTGCACCTTATGTGATTTGGGCACCAGGTCATGATATTCAGTACGTTGCTCATTCTGCACATGGACACATCATTTTATTGTACCCACAGGAGGTTGACTGCAACAAGAATGGAGAACTGGTTTAAGTGATATCAGATAATAGAAAGTACATGGGCTTAGGACAGAAATAGGATAGGATCTAGAATCTGCCACTCACCAGATGGACAGGCTTCAGTCTCAGTTACTTCATCTGTAAATAATGACACATACAATTCACCAGAGTACCATGAAGATTAGATCAAAGTAAGTGTGTCAAAGCACCTAGTACAACACAACAATTCTTCCATTTTTTTCCCTCTCTAATAATTTTGCTCTTGGCTATGCCCAGAAAAAACTTCTCTTCACCTGATTTCCAGAAAGACATATCAAAACCAGGAAAGGCCCAGAGAAAATTAGTTAGAAGAAAGAGGTAGTTCCTAATAGTGTCAAACTAAAAACATTTAGGACTTTTCTAACATTAAAGATTGAGTCTGGTATGGCATATAATATGGATTCCATAGGACACTGTCAGAAACACAGAATTTAGGAGCATTTTTTTTAACTTTAAGGAGACAAGCAGCGATACAACAAAGAAACATAAATAAGTTTGGGAAATGCCAAAATAAATTGATGGATGTTGAGTCCATAATGGGATGAAATCATTATTAAAATTTCACAAAGGTGAAATTGTGACTTTCGTACAGATATAAATGAGCATGTGTCAAATATTCTATTGAACTTACTAAGGAGGAGGGGAACAATAAGATATAAAACTCATTCCAAAGAGCATTGGCAAAGCTAGGATAAGATTAGTGCTGGGTTCAATGGAAAAATGAAATTATCTGCAAAACTGTTGGACAAAAATCTACCAGTTAATCCCATCCCTAAGAGCTAGAAAATACTAGCAAGCTAAGCCCCCCCCCCAAATCCAGTAATTCCTTTTGTCAAATTCTAAGCTTCAGATAATTTTTTTAGACACTATAAAGTAAGATCATGAGGGATGCCTCACTTATCTTTTCAAGTAGGCACTGTGAAGAATAACAGCCTTTTCCCACAAAATGCCCCTTGGAGACCCTTTTACTCAGTGGGACTAGTCACTATCCTTGGCCAAAATGGCTACTGCCATGATTGTAGGAGTGAACTCACTTAACAATCCTACAGCTGAAGTAAGACACCTGCTACAAGTTACTTTGATTAATCTCTCTTTTCTGGAAAAGTCTTTTACCATTTTAACAATAGTAACTTGACAAGAGTGGGGTCCCATTTGAAACTTAAAAGGCAATCTCTTGGAGCACCTGAGTGTCTCAGTCAGTTGAGCATCTGACTCCTGATTTCAGCTCAGGTCATGATCTCATGGTTGTGAGATCGAGCCCCGTGTTGGGCTCCGCACTGGGCATGAAGCCTGCTTAATATTCTCTCTCTCTCTCTCTCTCTCTCTCTCTCTCTCTCTCTCTCCCCCCCCTCCCTCTGCCCTCCCCTGCTCTCTCTCTTTTCTCTCTCTCTCTCTCTAAAATAAAAGTCAATCTCTTAAAATTTATCAATGTAATTCATCTGGAATAAAGTATCAAAGGAAAGGCAGGACGTTGAATTAAAATAATTTGGGCCATTTTATTATATTTTAACACAAACTGAAAAAATATATAGGAGCAAGTAAAGAAGGAACAAAAGACTAAAGCTGATATTAAAGGTTTTGAAAAGCTACAAGAAAGTATAAGAACAAAATTTCTTTGACTCTGTAAAGGAATGATAGTATAAAAAGCTTGGGTTCACTACTGCTCTGGTGATAATAAATTTTATTTATGTTTAAGATAAAAAATAAGCAGGCCTATAATTTAAGTTGTGCAGAGACACATAAAAAATGTTAGTGCTCGCTGGGACGTTCAAGAAAAAGAAGACTGACAGGTAATAAAACTATATCTTAGTCTATGGGGGTTTTAAAAATCATTTCTGTATTACATAAAACAGGCTAATTCAAAGTGTTCACCTTACTGGGATCACACAGAATTCCTGGAAAAATTAATTTACAGGGGAGAGAAGGAGGATTTTTTTTTTCCCAAATAAATAACTTAAATTGACGCTTGTCTCTTTTTTAACTTAAAGAGGTTATTGAATTGGCTCTAAATTGAAGATTTTCAACTGATTAAACCCTCTCCATCTTTGTCACTCTGTGCCAGCCAGTGGCCAGTGTGCTTGACAGAATTCAGAAGGAGAGAGGACAGCATATGGCAGCATGAGTTTTGAGCCCCAGAGAAATCTTCCTCCGTTCCTGCTCCATCTGCGTATTGTGTGGCACCTCTCCCCGCAGCACAGAGATGCTGAGCTAAGGACGGGAGAAATGTATGATGGCAAAATGCAGAAACAGCTTTTGTGTCATGCTAAGCATTAGCAAACACTTCCGTTCCACGGCACACATCTTAAACTGAGAGAGATGAGTAGCCTAAGTTTATCTGAGGGCACTCAGAGCGATTCTTCGAGTTCAGTGCACAAAGAAAGCTTCGTGGAGGAAGGCAATGTGAAATGATGGCTGGAATATGTCAATGTTTGGGATCTGGGGAAGGGTGTGTTGTGCAAATCATTGGCCTCCTGGGAAACATCAGGAATACATGTGAGCGGCCAGGGCGTCCTGAGAGGGCTCAGGCAAGCAAACCATTGGACTATTTCTCATGTGCACCTCAACCCAAACAATTTTGCTGACGGAGGCTGAAAGAAAGAAAAATGGGGCCAGTGATTTGTGCTTTATTATGCTAAGTGTGCTGTTAGGGAACTTTTTATTGGCCAGTAGCCATTGTTTTCCCCAAATGCAGGAAAACACAGGAAAACATTTCATCCTTGTGTTTTGCTCTCTCTGTTTCTATCCCCTTCCCTCACCTTGAGGGCTCTGGTTCTCTCCCATCTTGATTGCTGAGCCCCAGACCACTCCCCTGTCCCTGTGCCCTCCCACACAAAAAGGGCAGAGAGCAAGACCGCAAGAGGCAGAGCCTGGGAACACATCATCTCATCACATCTGTGGCTTTCACTCTTCCTCTCCTCCCTTTTCAAGCGCATGCGCACACAAATACACACACACACACACACACACACACACACACACACACCCCTGGGAAGCATTCTTCAGGTACTGACTTAGCATTACTTACTGCTGGCTTCATCAGGATCTACCCCCAAAGCTGAGAGGTGGGATTAAATTCCAAACTGGCCAAGAATTCTTGCTTGGTTTCCAAGCTATAAGTTCTGAGTTTAGTTAGAACTTAGTTAACTCTAACTCAACTTATTCCTTTGACTATTACATGAGAGAAATTTGGGGGCTTTGGTGGATGAGGCTGCACAGGAAACAACTGATGAAGGGCTACGGACAGCATACAGGAGGCAGCCCCAGCCCTGAGCTTTCAATGTATCATGAGCATGAGTGAGGACAATCCCCAGACTTCATGGAGAATGATGATTAACCCCATTAATTAATTCAGGGGAGGTCAGTTAAAATTTCTAATGCATCACCATGTGTATTTTTCTGATGTTTAATCGCTTCTAGAAAATAACAATAGCAAGCTACATAAAATATTCAAATACCACATTTAAAAATTTTTATAAAACTCTAAAAAAACATTGATAAAATCATATTGAAGGCCATGGAATACCATGAATTGTTTGTTAATTGATTCACAAAAAAACAGAACCTGATATTAAAAGAAACGCCAGGCAAATTACGAGTGTCAGAGTATCTTTAAGAGCCTCACCACTACCTGTATCACAGAAACAATAACAACAATGAGTATTTATTGACCTCTTCCTATATGTCAGCATTATTCTAAAGAGCTTTACATCCATAATTTCCTTTGTGGTTTAGGTGGGAAAAACATGGCACCAGAAGATGAGAGAAGTTGCCTAGAGCTCCACAGTTGGTAGGGGTTTGGGCTGGGTTTTGAACAAAAGCAGATCTGACTCCAGAGCCCATGATCTTAAACAGAATACTATGTAGCACACGCTAAAGGTAGCAGTGGGTATCAGTGGCCCTATACCCTCTACTCTAACACGTTTTTATCTGAAGATGCTTCTCTGCCCCCTACCAGGGCTAAAGGTATTCCAACTCACCTCTGGCTGAAGGATGGAAGGGAAGCAGGAAAAGAGGAGGCAAAAAGCTTTCTAATTCATGGCACTCACATTTCCATTGCCCTTCCTGATCTATATCTATAGTTGCATTACAAATTACTCCAAAAGCTAATGGTGTAAACACTTAATTTCATGTAAACAATTCTTAATGGTGTGAACAATTATTATTTTTTCTCATTGTTCTGTGGGAAGATGGGATTCAGCTGGGCAGTTTTGCTTGGTGTACTTCATGTCCTTTCCATCAGATGGTGGCTGGGGCTGAATCACCTGCATGGGACATTCACATGTCTGGCGCTTGATTGTGGCTGTTGCTGCAAGTGTACGTGTCCACAAGAGCACTTACGTGTGCTCCATGTGGCTAGCACTTCCTCCCAGAAAGCTGGCTTCTGCATCACCTGCCTTCCTTCATAGTAGCTTACAGCTCTCAGAAGGCAAGTTGGAAGCTGCCAGTCCTCTTAGGTGCTAGCCTCAGAACTACAGTATCACTTCTTCCATATTCATTGATCAAGCAAGTTAGTCTAGATTCTGAGAGCAAGAATTAGACTCCACCTCTCAATGGGAGCTAATGAATAATAATGGAAGTGGGTGCCGGGGTGGCTCAGTCGATTAAGCATCCGACTCTGGATTTCAGCTCAGGTCATGATCTCATGGTTCCTGAGATCCAGACCCCTGTTGGGCTCCACCTGCTTGGGATTCTCTCTCCCCTCTCTCTCTGCCCCTTTCCCACTCTCACATGCATCCTTTCCCTCTCTCTCTCTCTCTAAATAAATAAACATTTATGAAGGAAGGAAGGAAGGAAGGAAGGAAGGAAGGAAGGAAGGAAGGAAGATGGCAGATAATCTGCAGCCATCTTTAAGATACCACATCAACCAATGCCTACCAATCTTCAGAAGTACAAAGCCCCATGCAACAGGCTTAGGAGTCTTAATGCCTTACACTATGAGGCCTCTGAGGACTAAAAACACCTGTTTAGTGATCCCTGGCTGTACTCTGCCTTTATATTTAAAATACCTTGTTCAGAAGCCCCCTTTTTACTATAACTTATATGGCTTTACTGTAAAATAAAAAAATAATGCACGTTTCAAAAAGAAAAAAACTTTTCTAATAAATAAAAGTTAGGAACAAATATCCAGTAAGCACACTTTTTGTTTCTTGACAAAGGCATTAGGGCTATAGATCGCCCTAGTGGACCACTAGGGTTTGGACTCCAGATCACCTTTAAGCATTCAAATGCCACCTGGAAATTTGTGTCTCTCAGAGATGCTCCCACCTCTTCCAACTTGAAAAAGCCTGGCATTTTAGCAAGGCACCATTTTCTTTTTCATGTGAGAAAAATACTTCTCTGCAATGCATCAATCCCTCGAATGAAGCATGGCCGTTATGTCTATTTTAATTGTCTTTATAAAAACTCAGTCTTTAATGTCCTGGGACATTTTAATGCCGTGTGTCAAGCTAATGTGCAAAATACATATCCATTATTACCTATTTACTTGGATTATTGTTCTGGCTAAGGTGTAATTTTCCACCAGGCATTTGTTTAGAAACTTGGCAGCACACAGAGAGCATTTCCATACTTAAAAAGCATCCAAAATTTAGAATGACATCCAGTGATATTAAGCAAGTGTAGATAATGCTCTCCAACTTCATCAAATATTCATGGTTAATTATAGTCATAATATTTATGTTGCTGTGAAAATTAAGGTTGTGAGCTTCTTGTACACAGGCTAAAATACAAGCTTACAGACTGTGCTATTGCTTACCCCTTTCATTACTGGCATTTCTCATTGTCATTAAATAGAATGGCAAGCATGGTGTTCTTTGGCTAATTCATATTGCAGATCTGATATCTCCCCTGATACACCAGATAGAACATGCTGAAGGAGCTGAAGACCATCAGAGCATGTCCCATAGGAGGGGAAGTATGTGATCAGAGGACCACCGGTTAGGTTTTCTTTTCTTCTTTTTTTTTCAATTTTTTTCTTAATGTTTACTCATTTTTGAGAGAGAGAGACAGAGACAGAGCGTGAGCTGGGAAGGAGGAGACAGAGAGGGAGACACAGAGTCCGAAGCAGGCTCTGGACTCCGAGCACAGAGTCCGACGCAGGGCTCAAACCCACGAACCGTGAGATCATGACCTGAGCCAAAGTCGGACGCCTAACTGACTGAGCCACCCAGGAGCCCTTGGTTTTCTGGAACACAAATCAGAACACATGGACTGACAAGTCTGAGAATAATTTGAGCAGTCACAAGATAGATGATTTCATATTCAGAATCTTAGAAAATGAGACATATGGTCATCACATCTGAAGGGAAATAGGATCACATGGTACAGATGAAGAAAGGACTTGAATAATCTAGTCTCTTATAGTGTCTACTCGACCATTGTTGGCAACAAAAATGCACCTGTAAATTTAAAAGACAGGTATGGAAAAATTTTCCAAAATGTATACCTAGTCTAAAGCCTGTCTCTGAGGAACATCAATCAAAAGTAAAGTTCAAACTTCCTGGATAAACTTAGGTTATTTTCTTGCCTCATCTCCTACTTCCTTTCCATGCCCCTGCTGTGCCAGATCATGGCATTTGTAATTTCAGTCTGTCACACCCTTGGGCCTTTTCTTCTTTTTTTTTTTTAAGTTTTTTATTTATTTATTTTTGAGAGAGACATAGAGTAGGGAGGGGCAGAGAGAGAGGGAGACAGAGAATCCCAAGTAGGCTCCTCACTGTCAGTGCAGAGCTCACAAACTCACAAACTGTGAGATCATGACCTGAGCCAAAATCAAGAGTCTAACGTTTAACCAAATGAACCTGCCAGGTGCCCCAAGCCTTTTCTTATTGTATCTCTTCTTTTAGGAATACTCATTTAAATGTGGTGTCTCAGGCAAAATTCACCTCATCTTTAATTTCAAAATTAGTATCATCTGTGGTTTAACCTCCCAGAATCCCAGGCAGATGCATGTTCTTCCAAGTTCCTCTTATACCATATACATATATTTACTAATATACTTAATAGCAGATTAACTATTTCAACCTAATTATGGGTTTCCATGTATGTCTCCCTCACAAAATTATTTTTAAAAAAAACGCTTATTAAATTTGCTGATGATGCAAATTTTGGAGAGATAGTGCATGCAATAGATGACAAAATTAAGCTTCAGAAAGGTTTTCAGCATATTTAAATCATGGACCAGGATATGCATCATAAAATCTGCTGGAGTACAATGGATTTCACTGGATTTCAGAATCACAACTACAAAGTTTTAGTGGAGGCCAGGCTGAATAGAAGAATGAGAGAAATAACTGTATTTTTTAGTTCTTTGTAAAAATGATATAAACATATAATAGTGATGTGGCACCTTACAAAATAGGGCCAATCTTCAGCTATCTTAATAAATGTACACATACAGACAGAGAGAGGTTCTGGGCATTCAGTAATCTGCTGGGCACAACATTCAGGACATATTGTCAGACCTAGGGACCTTTCTTTTAAGAAGGTCATTAGCAAAGTTGTATTAATTAACACACACCACACACTAGTAGTTGCCTATCACTACTAATATTTATTCTCCTTTTCTCCCATACAATTTTTTTCAAAGAGATAAGGTGTCCAGCAAAATTACTGTTTCCCAGCATTCCTTGCAACTATGTGATATAGTTATGGTCAATCAGATGTTTGTGAAGCTACATCCTCCTGAGAACACCCTGTAAGGAGCACATATTTCACACCCACATTCCTTTTGCTTTTTGCCCTTTGTCTTCTAGTTTGGAACAGAGATGCTGTCCTGAAGGCGAGCAGCCACGTCGTAATCATGTGACAGTGTCAACAAGGACAAAAGGCATGTGCTAAGGATGACTAGAGGAGCCTGGGTCTCTGGTGGCATTGCTGCGATTGCAGACCTCTTGAGTTTTTCACGTGCAGAAACTAAGCAGTATCTTGTTTAAGCCACTTTTGTCATGTTTTCTGTTACTGGCGATACAGATAGTGAGCTGGCTGTGGAAGGCGGAGAAAGGACGTCAACAAGAAATGGACAAGTGCAGTACATTTAGCTTGCAGGTCAGCAGACTAAGTGGACACCTGCTAACTGGCTTTATGGCTGTGACACACTATTATGTAGGAGATGACACAGACTGTATCTCCAGACGGCAGAACTAGGACTTGTGGTGGAAGTTAAGGGAAGGAGATTGAACTCATCAAAGAAAATCTTTTCAGAAATATAAAGCCATCTAAAAAAAACAAACAAACAAACAAAAACAACAAAACAAAACAAAAACAAAACAAAAAAAAGTGGTTAAAACCCAAAGAAAAAGAGCTCAGATGTGGGGTCACCAGAGTTGGAGATGGGGAGTGGTGGGGGTGGGGAGTGGGGAAGGACTTGGAGGAAGATGTTCACAAGGTACAAACTTCCAGTCAAAAGATAAATCAGCACTAGGGATATAATGTACCTGGTGGCTACAGCTAACACTGCTATGTAGCGTATTTGAAAGCTGTTAAGAGAGTAGATCTTACGAGTTCACATCACAAGGAAATACATGGGTTTTTTCTTCTTTCTCTTTTTTGGTTAACTATATGAGATGATAGATGTTAACTAATTGTGGTAACTACTTCACAACATATGTAAGTCAAACCATTACGGTCTATACCTTAAATTTATACAGCTATATCTTAATAAAACTGGAAAAATACATTAGTAAAAATAAAGAGGCAAAAAAAAAGTGCTTAGAACACATCCTATTGGTACAAAGGGGATTAGAGTGTCAGACCGCAATCTACACCAGATGGAGACATTTACCAGACCTAAGATTTCTATTTGTATTTCAAAACATACTCATACTCTGACAAACATTCCTTGAGCACCTGTTCTCTCCATATCTTCTGTGAATTTTTAGGAGTATAAGGAATTTTAAAAAAGTGTCGAGGATGTTACTGTCTAGTAGCTGAGGTATACGTTCAGAAAGATCATTTTAACAAAGCTTTCAATGTTAAGATACAGATTAAGTACAGAGTGAAAAAAAGAGGGGGGGAATGTTTCCTTCAAAGGGAGTTTTCAAGGTTGAGTTGAAATGGTGCAATAAAAGAAGAGAAGGGGAAGTGAATTTCAGGCAGAAGAATGGCACACAGAGGCATCTTGTAGTGAAACAGTGTATTGTACGTGAGAAAATCAGTAGAAATATTGAGGCAGAAACTGGAGACTTACAGCAGAAGAAGCCCAAGAAAGAGTCCCAGAGGCATGTGGGGAGCTTTGTGTGCAGACCAGTGAAGTCAGATGTTATTCTACAGCCAGGAGCTCCCTGCTTCCAAATCTCAAAGTGAAAAATTTTTTAATGTGAAACTGACAAAGATTATGAATTTTGCATTTTCAAAAAATCATGGGCCATCATGTACTTTTAATATAATTTCCTAATTGAGTATATTTGCACCAAAAGAATAGAAAGAATATAGTCTAAGAACAAAGTAAAATATTTGAAAAGGAATAATTTTAGCTTTGTTCCCAGCTCATTTGTACTTTCCCTATTTTCTTCATTTTGCCGAGGAAAATTTCATCAAGGAGCACCAAAATTTAGTAGCATAGAACAACTTCTTATGGTTTCTGTGGGTCAGGAATTTAGTGACAGCCATGCAGTCATGGCTCAGGTCTCTCAAGAGGTTCCCGATGGGAAGTGACCAGAGTAGGGTATTTTCCCAAGGTTTCTTCACTCACACATCTCTCTCATCTGCAATGGTGTCATAGGCCGAGTAATGGCCCCCAACGATATGTAGGTCCTAGTCCCTAGTCACTGTGAATGTTACCTATAACACAAAAGAGACTTTGGAGTCATGAAGAAATAAGTTTCTTAAAATGAGGAGATTATCCTGGATTATCTTATTGGGCTCTAAATGCAAATACAAGTGTCTATAAAAAAAGGGAAGTAGAAGGGGACTTGGCATAGAAGAAAGCAATGTGACCACTAAAGCTGGGCACTATGCTGCTGGATCTTAAGATAGAGTAAGGGACACATGCCAAAGAATGCAGTTCTACAAGCTGGAAAAGGCATGGAAATGTGTTCTTGTCTACAGTCTCCAGAGGAAGCTGTAGCCCTAAAGCCTGATTTTGCCCCCCACACCCCCGTGACTGATTTCAGACTTCTAACCTCCAGATCCATTAGAAAACAAATATGTATTGCTTTGAGCCGCCAAGTTTGTGGCAATTTGTTACAGCAACCACAGAAAACTAACACAGATGGTAGGACTAGGACAGATCGGGGCTGGAGCAGTGGGGCTCTTCAGGGAGGCTCTTGCCCCCTATTTCTATGTGGTCTCTCTACATGGTCTCTCCAGCAGGAAAGCCTCAGGGTGGCCAGCATTCTGACAGTGGCTCCAGTATGCAGAAGTGTATAACCCAAGAGACAAGGAGAATTGGAAGGAAGTTGTTACTTTGATTTTTTTTTTTTTAATCTTGCTGTGAAAGTCATGCAGTGTCCTTTCCAAAACATGCTGTTCATTAGAAGGTGGTCAGTAGGTCTGGCCCACATTGGAAAGGAGGGTAATTAGACTCTACCTTTTACAGTAAGGAGTGTCAAAGACTCTGCTAACATATTTTAAAACTTTAATCATTAATATTGTCTGTTATTTTTGTCTAGAAGATTTCTGCTCCACCTTTCACACTTAAGTCTATGATCTGCCTCAAAGAAATGTTTATAAATAATAGTATGAGGTAAGAATCAGAATTCAGTTTTCTCTGCTTGGATAGCTAATTGACTCAGCATCATTTATTGAAAAGAAATCCTTTTTCTTTTTATAGTGCTAACTCGGTAAAATATCAGATGACTTTGTATGTATGGGTCTGTTTCTAGATCTTTTATTCTTTTCATTGCCTATCCTTGGTCAATATCAATTACATTAGCTCCATAGAAGTTTTAATATTTGATAGTTTGAAGTACTTCAACTTTGTTCTTTTTCAGGATTGTCTTGGCCACTCAAGGTTCTTTGGATGGAATTGACGTTTTAACAATATTGAGTCTTCTGATCCATGATATATCTCTCCATTAATTTATATCCCCTTTAAAGTCTCTTGGTAGAACTTTGTGTTTTTTGTACATATTTCATTAAAATTATCTCTGAGTATTTGGTGCATTTAACACTATTGTGAGTGACAGATTTTTATTTCATTTTTTTCACATTTTTATTTAAATTCCAGTTAGTTAACATAGTGTAATATTAGTTTCATTTTTAAATTATTGATTGCTATCAAGTAGAAATACAATTTATTTTTGTTTATTGACATTATATTCAGTAAGTATACTTGTTATTCTAATAGTTTCTAATTGTTTTGTTTTTTGTTTTACATGCACAATTATATCATTTACCAATAAAGACTGTTTTACTTCATATGCTCCAATCTTCATAGTTTTTACAATCTTTACTTATTTATTTTGAGAGAGAGAGAGAGGGTGCATGATTGGGTAAGGGTCAGAGAGAGAGGAGAGAATCTCAAGCGGGCTCTATGCTGTCAGCACAGAGCCCTACATGAGGCTTGATCTCATGAACCATGAGATCATGACCTGAGTCGAAATCAAGAGCTCAACCAAGCAAGCCATCCAGGCACCCCTCCAATATTCATACTTTTATTTCATTTTCTTTTTCTTGCCTTATTGTACTAACATTTTTAGCATGATACTGAATAGATGTGACAGAGAGCATCTTTTTCCCATCTAATCTCAAAGGAAAAATGTTTACTATTTCACCATGTAAATGATGCTAACTTAATTTTTTATAAACAAAATTTATCAGATTTAGGAAGATCTCTTTCATTCTTAGTTTGTGATTTTCAAAAATCATGAATGAGTACTGAATTTTATTAAAAAACTATTTTTCCTTTGAAAGAATATTTTTTGCCTCTTTTTTTGTTAATGTGGTGAATTGTACTGATTGGTTGTTAAATATTAAACAGTCTTGTATTTATGAAAAAACTCAATATATTATATATGTATCACATTTTATATATCATAAGATTCACTATTATTTATTAACATTTTGTTTAGGAATTTTATACTCATGAGAAACATTGGCCTGTAATCTCTCTTCTTGAAATTTCCTTGCAATGTTTTGGGATCAGAGTTATGCTGGCCTTATAAAAAGAATTCAAAAGTATTGTCTTTCTCTATTCTCTGAAAGAATTTGTATACTGTAAGAATCTGTTGGTATTATTGCTTCCTTTTATGTTTTTAATTAAGGATTCAATTCCCTTAACAGATATTGGACTATTAAGAATTATATTTCTCCTTATTTTTCAATTAGTCTATTCAATTTGAGCTGTTAAATTTATCATCATAAAATCATTTATAATAGTCTCTTATTTTCTTTTTAATGTCTTATAGATCATTAGTGATGTTTCATTTTTCATTCCCAATATTATTAATTTGTGCTTTCTATTTTTCCTCTAAATTAGTCTTGCTGGAAGTATTTTCAAAGTACAAATTTCTGACCTTGTTGATTTTGTTTTGTGTCTGCTTTCTGAGAATTGAGGAAAATTCAAAAGGACTTCCTGACCTACTACTTCCATGGATATGACCTGTGCATGCTTTTTACTGAGACCTTAATGGTATTTGTCTCCTTTACCTTACGGAATTTCTTCCTTTCAAAGGTTTTCAGCTTAGCAATTTAGTCTCTGGCTTCACATACATTCAAAATGTCCTAGGAACATACCAGTCAGATGTTTCCTGCAGACCTCCTTCCTTCAGAAGGATTTTTGTCTCCTCAGCACTGAAAAATTCAGTAGGTTACACTTTACTTTTCTAACACAGCTCTCTTGGTCTCCTGCAATGCCTCAAAACTCAGCAAAGTCCTGTGAGATTAACTGGCCTCACGATTGGGATTTCTCTAGTTTCTAATTTGTCATGCCAACCCTGCTTGGTATTCAAAAACTCTTCTGATTTCTTTCTTCTCTAGTAGAATCTCTCCATTTGTCCCAAGCCTAATTCTCAGCCCACATTCAAAATTGTCAAGCTGCCATGGAAGCAGACAGCTAGTGATTACCAGCTTGCCAAGGAAGAGCTGTTCATCTCTAGAATTTTAGGTCATCTACTTCTTGTTGATTCCTAAAATCTCTTACATGATTTTTTTTGCAATGTATCCAGCTTTTTATCATGGTTTTAGAAGGAACATGTGCCTGCCATTGACCTGTGATATTTGCCCTGAATCAGAAGTCCGGTGTGGTGTTTTTAATTTACCTCTCTCAGTAGCTGATAGTTTACAAAGACAAAAAAAATGAAGGAAAAAGAAATTTGAACAAAACAAGTTTCATCTTACTTACCTATAGGTAGCCTATACTCAACAAGTAAAGAATACATGATCTTTTAAATTGCATATGGGCCATTAAACAAAACTGACAATATTCTGGGTTGTCTAAACCACATTTCAACACATTTCAAAAATTAAGTGATATATGTATGTTCTCTGATCAAAGTAGGATCACACTAGCAATCAAATAAAAAAAGTATCTAGAGGGAGGTAAAGAGGAAGGCTGAGGTTTGTAGAGGAAGTAGGTTTACTGACAAATTACCATTTTCTTTGCTATTTCTTCTTGCATTTTAGATTTTTCTGGACTCAATTTCTTTCTAAGAGTATATTATCTAGAGTACTTTCAGTAAACATTTAATTGGTGGTGAGCTATCTCAGGTTTTATTTATCTGAAAACGTCTTTCTATTGCTATTTTAAATGATAGTTTAGCTTGGAATAGAACTATACTTTGATCATTTTTTTTCAGCAAACTAAAGATATAATTTTACTGTTTCCTGGCCTTTGCCATTAATAGCAAGAATTCTCCTGTTAACGTAATTTTTCTTTTAGGTATTTGTCTTCTGTAGCTGCCTTAAGATCTTTTCACTGTCTTTCGTGTTCTGAAATTACACTATGATGTAATTTCAACTGTGAATTGTGTTGTGCTTCTTGAA
The DNA here is from genome assembly GCF_018350175.1 of Felis catus. Lineage (NCBI taxonomy): Eukaryota > Metazoa > Chordata > Mammalia > Carnivora > Felidae > Felis > Felis catus. The sequence goes on along the minus strand of NC_058368.1, from coordinate 13,276,686 downwards.
TCAGAATATTCATTGTTTTCATCAGTTCTGAAAAATCTCATTTATCTCATCAAATGTCATCTTGTTCCATTTCTCTCTGCTCTCATGTTCTGAGCTCTAATTGGATATATATTAGTCTTTATTTCACTAACTATGGCTTTTCATTTTTCTTTCTTGGAGTTTTTGTGCTTTTTCTCTGAAAATTTCTTCAGATAAATGTTTCAGTTCCTTAAATTTAAACGTCAATATGGCAGTATATTTCATTTCCAGAAGTTCTTATTGGTTTGTTTTTCAAATCATCTTTTTTCCTCTATTACATACCAGGCACCTAAACATCCCTACTTCATAAACTGTTTTTCAGTTTTAACATTATTTTATTTTTGATTTTTATGTTGATTCTTTAAATTTTGAAACTATTTGATTCTATTCTGCTATTGGTTGTTTCTATTTAATCTTTATCATATCTTGTTTCCTGTGATTCATACAATTATAAATAATGAGCTCCCGCTCATCTAAGATTTATGCGATTCTTGAGCAGTCTGTGTTCAGGGCACACTCTACCAGAAAAATATTTGGATTAGATTTTCCCTGTTACCCCTGCTGCTCTCAAACTGTGTCAATTTTTAATTATTCTTTTAATTATAGTGAAAAATACATAACATGAAAGTCAATAGCAGTAGGTACATTCACACTGTTGTGAAACAGATCTCCAGAAATTTTCCATCTTGCAAAACTGAAACTCTATACTTATCCTTTTCCCATAGCCTCCACCACTGGCAACTATCATTTTACTTTCTCTTTCTGTAAATTTGACTCCCTTATATAACTCATACAGTGGAATCATATGGTACTTGTCTTTTTGTGACTGATTTATTTCACTTGGCATAATGCCTTCAAGGTTCATCCATATTGGAACATGTATCAGAATTTCCTTCCTTTTTAAGACTGAATAGTATTCCAGTGGGGGGGGGGGGTTGGGTGTGGGTGCCACATTTTTTTTTTTATCCATTCATGGGTTGATGGTCATTTTGGTTTGCTTCCACCTCTTGGCTATTATGAATAGTGTTGTTATGAACCTGGGTGTGCAAATAGGCAATTTTGTTCAGTTTGGAGCCCAGGGCTTCTTAGGCTAGTTAGGAAGTGAAAACCTGAATAACAGCAGGTCAGTAATAATACACTCTCTGTGGAAAATTTTCTCATCCAGAACTCAAGACAAAGCTAACAAGTTTTCTTGTTATCCCTCTGTGCTGAAAGATTAGTTTTTCTAGTCCACTCTGTTCCTGATGGTGTAACTATCAAAAGTCCTGGATTTACATGACATGCTCATTTTTAACTCCTGCAGAGAGTGATCTGAACACTTTACCTCCTTTCTGTGGCTATAAAAAACAAACATCTTGTTTTCCCAGGGCTGCAATCAATCCAGGTAACCTACCACTTCAGTTCCTCTCTGCTTCTCCATTTGTTAGCATTGTTTTTATTTTCAGCACCTGGAGATTTCCCTCACCTCCACCTCCAGGGGAGCTCTGGTATGCATTTGAGAGGATGCTTGTTATGTTTCACTGATGTTTTGTAACAGATTTCTTCTCAAATTATTTCTCATAGGTTAACTATCTCAGGTCTGGATAGGCTAATCATTTCCCTTTGGATAATTTAATGTTTCATTAATCATATAGTACATTTTTATATATCTAAGGTTTCATTCTAAATGATGAATTACTTCACTGCTGTGTCAATTCTGGAATCAGTATCATAGCGACAATTTTTAATTGGTAGCTTTAGAGTACATTTCAATAACTGGTAGTACAATTCTGTTGTCATTACTCTTTTAACAGGTATTTTGTTTGCTATTCTCTCTAGGTCGTTATTCTAGATAAGTCATCTCTCTCTTCATCATGTCCTAGTAAAACACTAGAGTAGTGGTTGTGCTGCGTGGAAAGTACATACACTTTATTTGTAAAAATCTTTTACACACAGACTAAATTTTTATTTATTTATTTATTTATTTATTTATTTATTTATTTATTATTTTTTTTAATGTTTATGTATTTGTTTTGAGAGGGAGGGAGAGAAAGCTTGAGCAGGGGAGGGGCAGAGAGAGAGGGAGAGAGAATCCCAAGCAGGCCCCGAGCTGTCAGCACAGAGCCCAACGTGGGGCTTGATCTCACAAACTGTGAGATCATGACCTGGGCCAAAATCAAGAGTCAGACGCTCAACTGACTAAGCCACCCAGGTGCCCCACACAGACAAAATTTTTAAAAGAATTTCCATCAACTCACCAAAGTCTCTGATGCCACGTTTTAGTCCTTCATTCTTTTTTCTAAATTCCTGTCCCCAAACCAAATGCTCTTGCAATATCACCCTTCTTATCAAAATTTGCCATTAAGAACGCATTTCTTATGAATAATTTGTAATAACCAACATTATTTCCTCTCCCAGTAGTATCTCTGAACTGTGCCTTAGCTCCAATTGCAGAATTAAAGGATTTATCTTCACATATTAGTCGGTGAGTGAGAGAAGTTCTTTGTGTGTTCTCGAATTCCTGGAATCTTAGCTACACCCTTCTGGTACATAAAGTACACTCCGACAGAATGCAGCTTTATTAGCATGGCCATAAACATTTATTGTTATTATTCATCTGCCCAATTCTTCCCTTTGCCATCTGGAGATTTGACTTCAAAACTTCAGCAGAAAGAAAATTCTGTTCTGTATCCCTCTTGGATTCACCTTGAAGCCAGGCCTGCTCCACGCAGCATCCTCAAGTCTTATAGCCATGGATGTGCAACTGTTGTTCTTTAGCCAATACCACCCCAGAGGAGTCCTGCACCGCAGCCCCTACCCTCCATCAGTGCCACCTCAAAACACAAAATAGATAGGAGTCGTCCTACTCCTTTAAAAGATCTATTATGGAGAATTGCAAAGCCAATAATATAATTTATCCCCATATTTGCAATAGAAAAGAGAGGGAGAAGAGGGAAGAGAGCCAGAAGGAAGGAAAGGAGGGAAAATTATTTCCATAAAAAAGTCATTGGGAAGGAGATTCACTGAAGGTATCACAGACCAAGTGGCTTTCTGGGCAATTCTATCTCAAGTGAGCTTGCATGGTGACCAGCCACAACAATAGCTGAACCGACTCAGCAGTATACTATTGATGCTTAAGAAATGACGTGAGTGAGTTATTCTTGTCAATTCTGGAACTCAATCAATCAATCAATAAATAAATAAATATTGTAGAAGATTTCTAGTAGGTCAGAAATAACTCACCCCCTGAATGGGTGCTTCTATACAGCTAGACTGACAAGCATTTGAGAAACTATCATGGATGCCCATTCATGGAAGAACTATGTTTATCAAATGGGGTAGTAGTCACAGGATTCAACTCTTTGGCCTCATATCCAGAAAAATAATCACTGCCTTTTTGAAAATATAGCTTTCTGTTCCATTACTTTTTCCTTTACTTATTCTTAATATCAATGAAAAGAAAGACAAAATTGAACAATTTTCATATCCCTTTAAATGATACAGTATATCAAAAATAGAGGACTTCAAGCAAATTCAAACTATGTATTACACAGTTAAGAGTGCTGAAAAAAATGTGACTTGTTCACTGGCATAGAGTAGAATTTTAACTTGTTATATGTTTTTCCAGCCTTATCTATGCTACCTTGTATGGACTCTGTTAATTAATGTTTTCTCTGGTAATTTCTATGGGAGCTACTTAATGAAGTGCCTCTCTATTTTCATTTATATTTTGTGATTGTCTTAAAATAATATATTTAAGAGAATGTTTTCCACCTAGAAAATATATTAATGGAAATATTTTTAAATGAGATGCCAAAGCATGAATATTAAAGCAGTACACTTCCATGTACAAAAGCAGTTTTGCTTTTCAAGGTATTTTTTACAAATAAGTTAAATTGTATCAGTATTTTCTATTAATTGTCATTTTGGTGGGGTACCCAGGTGGTTCAGTTGGTTGAGCAACTGTCTCTTGATTTCAGCTCAGGTCATGATACCGGGGTCGTGGGATCGAGCCCCACATTGGGCTTTCTGCTAAGCATAGAATCTGCTTGGGATATTCTCTCTCTCTCTCTCTCTCTCTCTCCCCCCCCCCCCCCCCCGTCCCTCTGCCCCTCTCCCAGGCTTGTGTTCTCTCTTTCTAAAATAAAATTTGAAAAAATTTAAGTGTCATTTTGGAAAAATAGCAATTTTAGTTGCAGGACCCAAGCCTTGGGTGTGAATGATTATAAGGTGGTATAATACATATCTGAGGAAGATTTAGTACTGAACAATAAAGTGTTGATCAAGTAATGGATGCATACAATTTCCTGCACCAGAAAGCTCCAGAAACTTAATTCATAGGGCAGATTTTTCTTTTCAATGACAGATTAGTTGATGAGAGATAGTGAGGAAAAAAATTGGCCTTTGTCTTAGCTGTATCTCAATCCAGACTCAATACAGGAAATTAATGGGTAGTGTCAGGACACATTTGTTCTTTTGGGGATATTTTCACAGTTGACAGAGATTCTAATGCAGTTGATACCCACAGCAATTATGAACCATATAAATCTGCCACCTTCCTAAAAAGGTTTGTTGATTCAAAGTCTAGTCTTAATCTTATTAAAATATTACCTACAATATGTTAATGAAGCAAATAGCTATGATTTTGGCAAATTACAGTTCCCATGGAATTTCTTGATATTTAAATTACACATTTATTTATCCATTCATTTATCTAGATAACTGGCACATCTCTATTGCATACTGTGTTGACAAATACTTATTATATATAGTCTTGGAGACATAAAATATGGTACCTTCATTTCCTTAGATATAGCTTGATGCTAAAAACATGAGTTGGCCAAGTATCAGCTAACTACACTATATCAGCTATACTGATAAGACAATCCTTTGTCTTCAGTAACAATCTTTTTGGCAGCCATCATGTAAGCTCAGAGAAAGTGTTTAGCTGTTGAAAATCTTCAGGGAATATAAGCATATCTAATTCAGCTTTACTTCTATAACTATTTCAACATAGCCCCCATCTGTCAAAGCATATCAATTCCAGGAAAAGTCACCAGGGGAAGCAAAAACTCTCAGTGTGAGGGTGTTTTAATTAATATAAACCCCTGTCCCCCAAATCACGGCTGGTTGAAAATCTAAAGGACTAGGAGTTACCTAGACTCACTTTTAAGTTTTTTGTTTAATAATTTGATGCATATTAGGCCTCTCCAAAATTTGAAACATCAAAATGTTATATACCCATGCATAATTTAAATACTAATTTATTTTATTTTTGAAGCCAATTCTAGGGCAGGAAATTATAACAAGAGTGACGTTTCAGCAACATAAGAGTCTCTGATGAGATAAATCTTTTATGTTCTTTCCAGTAGCGCAATTTATTAATGGACAAACTCATAATGTTTATTATACCAAAGATTATTTCTACAGAGTAAAATAGAACAATAATATTGGTATTTGTGATGGGATGAATTGTGATTTTCGAGCACTATATTGAATTTTGGAAATCTAAAATATCTCCTTTGAGACAGAGCAACCAAGCAGTTGAGTAAATATCAGAAGTCCAAGGGGACAAGCGTGGGTCTCAGTCCCATGTTGCACCATGAGAGGCAAAGGAATGAAAATATTTTGAAAGCAAAGATATTTTTAAGGCTTTATGCATAGTGTCTTCTTGCACAGAGAAGTGATTGATTCACATTTACTGAACTGGTGTGAATGAAATGAATTAATTCAAGGAAGAAAGTGTTCCTTTTCCAGTCTTGAGTACTTTTATAATCAAATTGATAAGAACAAATATGAGTTCTTAACATACATGCCCATTAATGGGTCAAGAAGAACCACAGAGACCCCATTTCTTACTGCTTATCAGAAGAGTTGCGATGCTTTTTTTTTCATTGCAAGCATTTAAAACTTAATGATTTAAAGTCAGATACTTAAGAGTGAAAGTCACATCTCCAGTGCATGTTCATACTTGTTTAGTGGTTTCTAAATCTGTGCTTGTAAACAAAATTATTCTTAGTCCTTTGACAACTGCTATTTGTCCTGTAGGAAAATTACTCCCTAAGGAGATGCAAATTGTTTGGTGGTACTTGATGGCTTTGTAGTAATTACCAAGCTATCAGATAGCTCAGAATTAAGATAAGGTTTGGCATCAAAATTCCATATGGTTGATTCTAAAATAAGATGCTTAGACAGGCAGAATACTAAATGACATGCATTGAATAAGTAAAATCCTGGGTCAAGTTCATCTCAAACCTGGGGCTATCACAAGTTGTATCTAGGATCAAACAAAGGTCATTTGAATGTTTCCACATTTAATAAATGATTGAAAAATTGTCATTTTAAGGAAATATGAGTCAATAACATTAACTGATGCACAATTACCATTACTGTAATTAATCTATAAGCATACCAATCACAGTTTATTATTGTAGGAGAAGATGAGAGAATGGAGAGTACAATAAACATTTTTCTAATCAATGATGGAAATTATAGTGCTAAACCAGCTTTTCTCTATATATGGCCTCATGTGCAGAGATTGATTCACAGATACTCTACCACCATTTTTATGGGAAGTGTTCCTAATCCTAGCTCTCTAGACTTGATGCCTTACTTGACATTAATCGTTCATTCTTTGAGGAATTATTTATTGAGTACATCTCAGGGCCTGTCTTAGCTGCTTTGGTTACACCAACAACCAAGAGGGGGAAAATAAAGCCCTATTTAAAAAAAATTTTTTCTCAAATAATTTCAGAATTATAGGAAAGTTGGAAAGTTAGTACAAAGAATTATCTTGTATACTTTTAAACTAGAGTACCAAAATGTTAACACTTATTATATGTGCATTATCATTTTCCTTCTCACTCTCTATGTTTATATAGGTAAATATAAATAGATAAATATAATGTATATAAAATACAAAATTATGTATTTTAAAATAGACATTTATATCTGTGTACAAACACATGTCTACATATGTAATATATATATATATATATATATATACACATATATAGAGGAAAAGCAGTAATACACGTGTAATAAATATGTACATATACAATTCTGTTTTATGGAGAAAATACTTGTGCTAGAAAAACTTATTCAGGTATGAGTTATAATGCCATTGGCATGATTTAATCTTTTTTAAGTTTGTTTTTTTTAAGTTTATTTATTCTGAGAGAGAGAGAGAGAGCTCATGCATGCACGCAAGCAAGCAGGGTAGGGGCAGAGAGGAAGGGAGAGAGAGAATCCTAAGCAGCTCCATGCTGTTATCACAGAGCCTGATGTAGGGCTCAATCCCACAAACCATGAGTTCATGACTAGAGTTAAAATCAAGAGTCAGACACTTAACTGACTGAGCCACCCAGGCATCCTGGCACTATTTAATATTAATGAATTAATAATAACTTATATTATATTATATTATATTATATTATATTATATTATATTATATATATTTATGTTAATGTAATATATACTCACCAGTTGATGAAAACGTTGTGATCAGGACTTACAGAAACCTAACCCACTACTTCCTCTAGGAGCAATAGCTAAGTATGCACCAATTCAGTGTTTTTGACAACATTGTAAAACATAAATACTGTGAATAACAAGAATCAACTATGTCACACTCATAATACCTCTTTATTTTTAAATGCTTTAGTGTGCATTTTCTAAGATTATGGACATTTTCTTATACATCCACAGTTAATGATCAAAATCACATCACTATAATTAATATAGTGCTACTATATAATCTACTGACCTCACTTGGATTTCCCCCAATTGCTTCTACACCTCCTTCTGCAGCATCAGAGAGCACGTGTTGAAGATATCTCCCTCCACTAGAACACAAGTTTCATGAGCTTCTTATATTTCATCACAGGTATTTTTATTGGTGATAGTTCAATACAGTTATCTATTCTCTATATTTTCTTAAAGTTGGCAGTTATCAAATCTAGGTGCAATATTGTTGGCAAGACTATTTCACAGATGGTATTGTATCCTTCCATCTGGAGGCAAGACTACATCATAGATAGAATTATTTCTTCCATAATCTGGTTGTCACTTTTTTCATGATGTCAGCTTCTATGGAGCTCAATCAATTCACTAGTGGGTGCACAGTGATATTCCATCCTTCCTCTTCTTTATTAGCTGTAATAATTCTATGAAGAGAAACTTGGCCCACTTCCATCCCTTACCATTTTGTCACCCAATGAAACAGTTTATATTAGGGGTGCCTGGGTGGCTCAGTCGGTTAAGCGTCCGACTTCAGCTCAGGTCACGATCTCGCGGTCCGTGAGTTTGAGCCCCTCATCGGGCTCTGGGCTGATGGCTCAGAGCCTGGAGCCTGCTTCCAATTCTGTGTCTCCCTCTCTCTCTGCCCCTCCCCCATTCATGTTCTGTCTCTCTCTGTCTCAAAAATAAATAAACTTAAAAAAAAAAGAAACAGTTTATATTGGAAGTGTAGGATAAATGCTTAATTCCTGTCTCTTATTTACCAAAATTGAAGAATTTGTTCCCTTAAATATTACAAATAGAATAAGTAGATTTTTAAGCTACTCATGGATTATTATTTATTTAAACATACTTGTAATATATTTAAACATATTTGATGAGTTTCTATTACAGTTATAATCCATTTGAAAGCTCAAATTGTCACATCTTTGACTAGTATGAACCTCTTTGAATTTGCTTTTGAGTCTTTTAGGCACAACTCTAGTAGTTGTTCTTGGATTCTTTGTTGTATATTATGAAAATATGTTCCAGGATTATGTTGCATATTTCCTGCCCCAAACTTGAAATCATCCATTTCTCCAGAAGTCCTGATTACTTTCAATGAGAGTTAATATTTCAGGAGCAATATTTCAGGAGTAACATGTTCGGTTACAAGTTGAACAGTAATGTTGTTCCTGATACTGTGATGGTCATAAAAAATGATGTTTCCCTCTAGGTGTTTACAGTCAAGATGGGAGAAAGTAACAGATCATCATTATCATTATCATCATCATCATCATCATCAATATTGTTTGAGTTCCTATCATATGTCAAACATTCAGCTAGGTTCTTACTATATAGTATTTCACTAAATGTGCATTCTACCTTATTGTGTAGTTATTAACTAGAGATGCAAAGTTTGAGAAACTTATCCAAGGTCACACACCAAATGGTACAAATAAAATTCAAATCCAGTTCTATCTGACTCCAAAGTCAGATATTATGTTGTTTATCTACTAGATATAACATGATTAAAGGCCGAGTTATATATGATAGGTTTTATTTGTGCTCTAGGGTTTAGAGAATAAAGATCATTATTGACAGGTTTTTCCGTAAAGACTTGTAAAGCCACCAATTGTTGTTTTCTCATGTGACAGCTTTTGGTGACTAATGTGGACATGTTTGGAGTAGTGCCTTGGCTGACCATGTAGCTATGACCATGGATGTATGACAGAAGTTTGCCTGAAGTGGTGCATGAAATGTGTTTATTAGTCAGAGTTCTGTAGGTGACAAACTACAATTTTGGACAGCTCTCTTGCTGAATATAATTCTGGCTCTGCATTTCCCAAGAGGCTCACATGCAGGCATCTACAGAGGGCTTAGATTTTAGGTCACATCAGTGATGGAAGGAGGAGAAGAGCATTTGTGATCAGGGCACCTAATAAGGTGGTTACAAAATGTAGTTCAAGACAGAAAATCTGGGAAGAATGATCATGCATTCATGGCCCAGTGATATCTGACTATCCTGGCATTACGTGACAGCAGGTCCAAGGCCTCCATTTGCTGAGGCTTCCCACAATGGTCATTAAATCTTCTCTGCTGGTGCCAAATATCTGGCCTTGCTCTTCTTCCCTTAAATGGCAAGTGCCTCCTCCACCACTCATATGTTGAGTCAAACCTATTTTTATTGTCTAAGACTTAAAAATGTTTATTGTAAAGTGATATGGGAAAGTTCTCCATCCACATTGGTTTTTACATTTCTTTTGTTTCACTTTATAAAACAAGGCCTGGCATTTCCACTTTCCTCTTTTCTTTCTTTCTTTCTTTCTTTCTTTCTTTCTTTCTTTCCTTTTCAACTTGGAACATGACCTCTCAGAGCTTAGACAGAGATGTTGAAGTGAAGTACCCCTCCACTCTTACCTAGAGTTTAAAATTCCTGCCCACATAAGATGCTCCCCAAGAGTTGGAGATCATTATGTGTCTTCTATTTGATTGAAATTCTTGACCTTAAAAATTGTGTCAGCAGATGGTATAATTCTAAATCTCAGACCTTGATTTATTGATTTAACACACAGAACCATTGATTTACAATGATATGCAGACCAAAATATCTTTATGAAAAGCTAAGAATCCATTTAAAAAGTCACAGTACTCCAGATGGGCCCCAAACAGAAAAACGACTGCATTAAAATATGTAAGATTTTATCCTTCCCCCAGTCAAGCTCAACTCAGTGAAAAGGCACATTTCTAGGCACATTACTTCTCCCTCAGGGGGAATGAAAGAATGGAGCATGCTTCCAGTGTCCCTGATTTTCAGTATGTTGCCAAAAGGGTGAGTTTTTGTCTCATCACACCTCCAGCACTGATGGAACTTTTAGAGTTTGGTGGGTGCAACTAACAGCAAAGGACAAGAGGTGGATGATCTGCTGCATCCAGTACAGTTTAGTGAGATTGAGAGAAAGTGCAGAACTCAAGTCTTCTCCATAGGAAAGAAGGGAAAGGAAAGGTGCACACTTCCAATGTCCCAGCACATGGTACAATGGCCAGACATTAGAAAGAGGAAGAGGTTATAGAATCCTGAAAAAGAAGAAATCAGTAAATCCACTCTAGTTAGGAATCTACATGCCTAAGTCCAGAGAAGACACAATACTAGGAAAGGCTCTCAGAACAAGACAACAGCCAAGACTGGCTGTTGAGGTCTTTTGCAGTCAAAGCCACTCTCATAGATATTGGGAGAGGTGGAAGTTTCTTCAAATGCACAAGCACTAATTCAGAGCTAAAAGGAACGAGAAGAATCATGGAAATATGACACAATGGAGCACAATAAATCTCCAATAACCAACTTTAAAGAAATGAACATTTATGAATAACCTGACAAATAATTCAAAGTAATTATCTTAAAGAAGCTGAGTTAGTTACAAAAGACACAGACAATGAATTGAAATCAGGAAAATGACACATGAGCAAAATGAGAATCTCAGCAAAGAGAAAGTATAAAAAAAGAACCAAAGGGAAATCCTGGAATTGAAGAACATAATAACTAGGCTGAAAATTCACTAGATGGTTTCAACAGCAGATATGATGAAGCAGAAGAATCAATAAACTTGAACTTAGGTCATTTGAGATTATTCAGTCAGAGGAGCAAAAAAAAGAGAGAGAGAGAGAGAGAGAGAGAGAGAGAGAGAGAGAATGAAAAAGAATGAAGAAAGCATAAAGGAGCTATGGCATGCCATCAAGTAAATTAACATATGCATTATGAGAATCTTTGAAAAAGAAGTTGTGGGGGGGGGGGGTGGTCCTGGTGGCTCAGTCAGTTAAGCATCTGACTTCAGTTCAGGTCATGATCTTGTGGTTGACGAGTTCAAGCCCCATGTTGGGCTCTGTGCTGACAGCTCAGAGCCCACAGCCTGTTTTGGATTCTGTGTCTCCCTCTCTCTCTGCCCCTCTACTGCTCATGCTCTGTCTCTCTCTCAAAAATAAACATTAAAAAAAAAATTTTTTAAATAAAGACAACAAGTTGGGGGCAGAAAGCCTAATTAAAGTATTAATAGCTGAAAGCTTCCAAATCTGGGTAGGGAAATAGGCATTCAGGTTAATGAAAACCAAAGGATCCTGAATAGGAGCAAGCTATAATCCAATTGTCAAAAGTTGAAGACAAAAGAATTTTGAAAGAAGTAACAAAAAAGTGATTTGTTACATACAAGAAGACCCCATAATACTATCAGCTGATTTATCAGCAAAAACCTTACAGGGCAGAAGGGAATAAGATTACATGTTAAAAGTGCTAAATGGAAAAAACTGTCAATCAAGAATACTATACCTAGCAAAACTGTCATTCAAAAGCAAAGGAAAGATACTTTCCAGACTACTCTCCCTCCCCAGAAAGTTCATCATCCTTAAACCTGCTTTATAAGAAACACTAAAAAAAAAAAAAATCCTTCAAATCCAAGTGAAACGAAGCTAGATGGCAACATGAAAGCATATGAAAGTATAAAACTCACTGGTAAATATAAATATATAGACAAATACATGATTTGTAACACTGCAATGATGGTGTAGAAATCACTTTTAATAATGCCATAAAAGTTAAAGGACAAAAATATTAACAATAACTATAAATGTAACTATTTGTTAATGGATACATGATATAAAAAGAAGTGAATTGTATCAATTAACAAAATGTTAAATAGGTAAAGCTGTAGAGTTTTTGTATGTGATTTAAGTTAATGTATTATCAAGTTAAAATAGACAGTTATAACTATAACTACATAAGTCTATAGTAACGATGAAGAAAATACCTATAGAAGACACACAAAAGAAAAACAGAATCAAAGCATATTATTATAGGAAAATTAACAAATCACAAAAGAAGACAGCAAATGAGTAAAAAGGACCAAATAAATCAAAAAGTAGACAGCAATTAACAAAACGGCAATATCAAGTCCTTATTTATAAATAATTACTTTAAATATAAATGGATTAAATGCCCTAATCAAAAGACACAGAGTAGATAAATAAATTTAAAATATAGATCTCAATATATGCTGTCTATAAAAGACTCACTTTAGGTTTAAGGACACACATAGGCTGAAAGTAAAGGGATGAAAAAAGATATTCCCATGCAAATGCTAACAATTATAAATATATATGCATCCAACATCACAGCATCCAAATATATAAAGCAAATATTGACAGATCTCAAGAGGAAAAGGCAGCAATTTCATAATAGGAGAGTTCAGTGCCCCACTTTCAAACATGGATAAAACATCCAAACAGAATCAAAAGGAAACAGTGGAGCTGAGCAACATTATAGACCAAAGGGGCCTAGTAGACATATACAGAACATTCCACCCAACAGCAGCAAAAAATACACATTCATCTCAAGAGCACATGGAACATTCTTCAAAATAGATCACATATTAGTCCACAAAACAAGTCTCATCAAATATTAGAAGATTAAAATAATACCAAGTATTATTTTTTAGCTACAATAGAATGCAACTAGAAATTAATAAGAAAAGAAAATGTGGAAATTAAACAACACACTCTTGAGCAACCGATAGGTCAAAGAAATCAGAAAGGAAATTAGAAAATACCACAAAACAAATGAAGTTGAAAACACAACATACCAAAACTCATGGGATGAAGCAAAAGGAATACTAAGAAGGCAGTATATATATAGTATAGTATATATAAAGTGAAAACTGCTGTATTAAAAGAAGAAGAAAAAGAAGAAGAAGAAGAAGAAGAAGAAGAAGAAGAAGAAGAAACAACTAAGCCCAACATTTGTAGAAGGAAGAAAATTATAAAGATTGAGGAATAAGTAAATGAAATACAGAATAAAAAAATAAATGAAAGTAAGAGTTGGTTATTGGAAAAGATAAACCTTTATCTCAACTAAGAAAAAGAAAAAAGAAGACTTGAATAAATACATTTAGAAATGAAAGAAGACAGAACCCAGAATTGGACCCACAAATGTATGGCCAACTAATCTTTGACAAAGCAGGAAAGATCATCCAATGGAAAAAGACAGTCTTTTTAGCCAATGGTGCTAGGAGAACTGGACAGCAACATGCAAAAGAATGAAACTAGACCACTTTCTTACACCATACACAAAAATAAACTCAAAATGGATGAAAAAACTAAATTTGAGAGAGGAAACCATCAAAACCTCTTTGACCTCAGCTGCAGCAATTTCTTGCTCGACATATCTCTGAAGGCAATGGAAATAAAAGCAAAAATGAACTATTGGGACCTCATCAAGATAAAAACCTTCTGCACTGCAAAGGAAACAATCAACAAAACTAAAAGGTAACTGACAGAATGGGAAAAGATATTTGCAAATGACATATCGGATAGAGGGTTAGTAGCCAAAATCTATAAAGAACTTACCAAACTCAACACCAGAAAAACAAATTGGGCAGAAGACACGAATAGACACTTTTCCAAAGAAGACATCCAGATGGTCAACAGACACATGAAAAGATGCTCAACATCACTCACCATCTGGGAAATACAAATCAAAAGCACACTGAGATACCACCGCACACTGGTCAGAGTGGCTAAAATTAACAACTCAGGAAACAACAGATGCTGGCGAGGATGCGGAGAAATGGAAACCTTCTTGCACTATTGAACCCTCTTGCACCTCTTGCCCTATGACCCAGCAATAGCACTACTAGAAATTTGTCTAAAGGATACAGGAGTGCTGAGTAGTGCTGATTCATAGGGGCACATGTACCCCAATGTTTACAGCAGTGCTTTCAACAATAACCAAATTATGGAAAGAGCCTAAATGTCCATCAATTGATGAATGGATAAAGAAGATGTGGTTTATACATACAATGGTATACTACTTGGCAATGAGAAAGAATGAAATCCTGTCATTTATTTGCAGCAGCATGGATGGAACTGGAAGGTATTATGCTGACTGAAATAAGTCAGTCAGAGAAGGACAGATATCATATGTTTTCACTCATATGTGGATCTTGAGAAACTTAACAGAATACCATGGGGAAAGGGAAGGGGAAAAAATAGTTACAAAAAGAGAGGGAGGGAGGCAAACCATAAGAGACTCTTGAATACAGAGAGCAAACTGAGGGTGGGTGGGGGGTGGGGAAGAGGGGAAAGTGGGTGATGGGCATTGAGGAGGGCACTTGTTGGGATGAGCACTGGGTATTGTATGTAAGCGATGAATCATGGGAATCTACCCCCAAAACCAAGAGCACACTTTCTACACTGTATGTTAGCCATTTTGACAATAAATTATATTTAAAAAAAAAAGAAATGAAAGAAGAGACATTACAATTGATGCCACAAAAATATAAAGGACCATAAAAGACAATTATAAACAATTATATGCTAAATTTGGATAACCTAGGAGAAATGGATAAATTCCTGTAAATATATAAACCTATGAAGACTGAATCATGAAGAAAGAAAATCTGAATAGACCAGTGATTATTAAGGAGATTGAATCAATAATGAAAAATTTCCCCCAAAAGAAAAGCCCCAAACCAGGTGTTTAAAAAAGAATTAACACATGGTTGCCTGCGTGGCTCGGTAGGTTAAGCATCCTACTTCAGCTCAGGTCATGATCTCACTGTTCCTGGGTTTGAGCCCCACCTCTGGCTCTGTGTTAACAGCTCAGAGCCTGGAGCCTGCTTTGGATTCTGTGTCTCCCTCTCTCTGTCCCTTCCCTGCTCGTGCTCTGTCTCTGTCTCTCAAAAAGAGATAAACCTTAAAAAAATTTTTTTAAAGGATTAACATAAATTCTTTCAAAAAACTGAAAAGGAAGACGTCCAAATTAATTCTATTAAGCCAGAATTATCTTGATACCAAAGCCAAAGAAACTATAAGAGAAAACGACAAAACAATATCCCTAATATACATCAATACAAACGTTCTCAGTAACATACTAGCAAACCAAATTCAGCAGCACATTAAAAGCATCCTGAAGCATGACCAAATAGAATTTACCTTCCTATGTAATGATGGGTCGACATACACAAATCAATTAATGCAATATACTACATTAACAGAATGAAGGGTAAAAAAATCATTTCAATATATGCAGGAAAAGCATTTGAAAAATTTAACAACCTTCTATGATAAGAGCCCTCAACAAACTATGTACCTCATAGTTTGTACCTCAACATAATAATGTACCTCAACATAATAAAAGTCATATATGAAAAGCCCACAGCTTATATCACAATCATGGTGAAAAGCTGAAAGGTTTTCCTCTAAGATCAGGAACGAGGCAAGGATGCCCATTCTTTCCACTTACATTTAACATAGAACTACAAGTCTTAGAGAACTTGTTCAAGACAAAGAAGAAAGCATCAAAATTGGACTAGAGGAATTGAAATGATCTCTGTTTATAAATAACATGATCGTAGGGCACCTGGGTGGTTCAGTCAGTTAAATGTCTGACTTTGGCTCAAGTCATGATCTCATGGTTCATGAGTTTGAGCCCTGTGTCAGGCTCTGTGCTGACAGCTCAGAGCTTGGAACCTGCTTCAGATTCTGTGTATCCCTCTCTCTCGGCCCCTCCCCAGCTAGCGTCCTCTCTCTCTCTCTCTCTCTTTTTCTCTCTCTCTCTCTCAAAAATAAACATTAAAAAATTTATAAATAACATGATCATATAGGTGGAAGAGCCTAAAACCTTAACAACAACAACAACAACAACAACAAAAAACTTAGAACTCATAATTCAGTGAAGTATACAAAATCCCACAAAAATCAATTTGGTTTCTACATATTAACAATAAACTATATGAAAAGGAAATTAAGAAAACAATCCCATTTGCAATAGCTTCAAAAAGAATAAAATTCTTAGGAAAACAGTGAACCAAGAATGTAAAAGACTTTTACACTAAAAACTACATAACATTAACATTAATGAAAGACACTTAAAAAGATAAAATTAAATTGAAAAATATTTCATGTTCATGAAATGGAAGAATTAGTATTGTGAAAATGCTCATACTACCCAAAGTGATCTACAGATTCAGTGCAATCCTATCAAAATCCCAATGCCATTTTTTTTTACAGAAATAGATAAAAGAATTCATGGGGAATTATAAATCACTCCAAATAGCCAAAGCAATTTTGAGCAAGAAGAACAAAGCTGGAGACATCACACTTCCTGATTTCAAAATACACTACAAAGATGCAGTAATTAAATCACCATGGTAGTGGCATAAAAACAGACATATAGACTGATGGAAAAGAACAACGAACTTAGAAATAAAACCACACATACATGGTCAACTGATCAAGGGTGCCAAGAATACACAATGGGAAAATAATAGTCTCTTCAGCAAATGGTGCTGGGAAACATCTATCTACCGAAAGAAGAAAGAAAGAAGAAAGAAAGAAAGAAAGAAAGAAAGAAAGAAAGAAAGAAAGAAAGAAAGAAAAAGAAAAGAAAAAGAAACTCTACCCTTATCTTACAAAATCAACTTGAAGTGGATTAAATATTTAAACATAATAGCTGAACCTTTAAAAATCTTAGAAGAAAAGTTAGGGGCACCTGGGTGGCTCAGTCAGTTAAGTGTCTGACTTCGGGTCAGGTTAGATCTCACAGTTCACCAGTTAGAGCCCTGCGTTGGGCTCTGTGCTGACAGCTCAGAGCCTGGGGCCTGCTTCAGATACTGTGTCTCCCTCTCTGCTCCTCCCCACTCACACTCTGTCTCTGTCTCTGTCTCTCTCTCAAAAATAAGCAAACATTAAAACATTTTTTTAAAAAGAGAATCCTGTCATTTGTGACAGTGTTTATGGATCTTGAAGGCATAATGCTAAGTGAAATTAGCCAGGCTTATAGGAACAAATACTGCATGATTCCATTTTTATGAGGTATCTGAGATACTCAAACTCATAGAAACAGAGTAGAATAGTGGTTGTCAGGGGCTAGGGGAAGGGGAAAAGGGGAGTTGCTTTCTAATGGGTATAAAGTTTCAATTATATAGGTTGAATAAGTTCTAGAGATCTGCTGTACAACATTGTGCTTATAGCTAACAATACAGTATTGTACACTTAGAATTTCATTAAGAGTGTAGATCGCAAGTTAAGTGTTCTTACCACAATTTTAAAGAGAGAGAGAGAGAGATTCTTAGGGATTCTTAACCTTGGTGTCCCAGTCCCTGGGCCTGAGCGTCAGTCTTAAATTCCTTGAGTTTCTTTCTTCCAAGAGGCCTCGAGGGTAGTCACACAGAGAGAACCCTGGCAGAGTTTCCTAGGTGAAATGCAAATGATGTTTGCCTCCCCATTTCAGGACACTCTTGATTTAGCTCCTTGTAGCATCACCCAGATTACTCACCCAGACTGGGAGGGTGCCCAAAGATGATGTTCTATGAAGCAGCTCAGACGTCAGGCTGTGGGCAACAGGACCTTTGTTTCCCTGGATCCACTCTAGGTAACAGGCCTGGAGCAAGGGTTCTCCTGGTCATTCTTCCCACCTTGGAGGTAAGAGATCTAAAAATATTTGCAGGTCTGTACCTTCCCTTCTGACATGCCTCTGATCTCCTACCTGTAAAACAGGAATAATAATATCTATTAGACTGCATATGTAAAATACCACAGCCTCTATTCTTGGAGTAAGGCATGTCTCCACAGGTTTAACTGTTAATAGATTGGCAGGGCACGCAGACCCCAAACTCAGCTTAGTAAATGGAGTCATTGACCATGTCCTTTGTCTAAGCAGAAGCTATATATACATATAGATGTATACATATATACATATATTTTCTTTGCACAGAATATACATATAGATGTATATATGTATATATGTATACATCTATATGTATATACTGTGCAAAGAAAATCAAATCAGTGCCCGGTGCAGGGGGTGTGTAAAGTGTGCTTGATAGCACCTCAGTAGGAAGAACATTACTCATTACTCATTGTGACAAATCTTCTTTTCCCTGGGAGGTGATAATGCAGCCGTTATTACTTTTTATAATTTAGCCAGGAACTGCTAACACAGAGATTTTTATTCAAGGATTTAACAAATTCAAAATAATGGAGCATACTAATAGACCAAACTGTACACGCAGTCAATACAATCCTACTCGGATGGAGAACTTGTATTATGTTTTTTGACATTAGGTGATATATTGAGGTAATGAAATTTTTAGTCCTTGGTTTTCAATTTTCAAAATATCATTATTTTGCATTTGTGAGATTCTGTACTCACTTAACAGGATCCAAAAATTATAAAAGGACTTTATGAATGCTAAGCCCTTGCTGGTATGATGTAAATTCAAATAAAAACACATGGGGTCATTTTTATTTAACAAATTGGCCATAACCAAAAGTCTAATTTTCCATTTTTCTTCATTATTTACTGTCTTAACCCTGCACAAATTCAGAAATGAGAAGAGATATACATTTACACTTTAACCCCCACTAAAACAGGCAGTGAGGCTATAAAAAATACTTTTGTGTGTGTGTAGTGGGAAGGGGTAGGGTATTTATAGGTTTCTTGAAAATTCACATCAAGAAAGAAAAATGGAAAACATACACAAAAGCAGAATAGCAACGTCAGCATTTGTTAAGTCAGGAACTTTTAATTTAGTGCCATCACTAATAAATAC
Organism: Felis catus; assembly: GCF_018350175.1. Lineage (NCBI taxonomy): Eukaryota > Metazoa > Chordata > Mammalia > Carnivora > Felidae > Felis > Felis catus. The sequence continues at coordinate 13,257,373 of NC_058368.1, read as the reverse complement.
TTAATGAATACACAGACACGTGCACCATTTAAGTGTTTTTATTTTGTTTTAAATCGAAACCAAAATATTAAATAAAATGGAAACAATTCTCCCTCAAAAAGCTTTAGATCTCCTCCATAGAAAATACTGTTATCTGCATTATAAACACCTTTACATTTTTCAAAGCATTTTTCAACCTATGTAATTTTATTTTATGTCTACCACCCTCTAGCAAATAGGTAAAACAATATTATTAGCCACCTTTGCCCTTCATGGGACTGAGGCATGTAAAAAAGAGAAGAGAGAGCAAACACATTTATTGAGGTACCACAGTTTCTACTAGCTATGTATTGAAATCTCTTTTAATTTTCAAAACTAGCCTATAAAGTAGATATTATTATTCTGATTGTCAGCTAGGGAATTGGAAGCCTAGAAATCTTAAATGATTTGCTCAATATCATACAGTCAGTAGATGCTACAACCGAGATTTAAAACTCAGGTCGCTCTAATTTCCAAATCTTCTATGCCAGGCTGTCTACATTGAATGTTGAATTGCATATTACAGAAAGAGTCAAACTACCCAGTTGAAAAGCCTTACAAGAATTCAGGCTTCCTGAATCCTAGTGCCATGCAGAGGTAGAAAAAATAAAGATCCAATAAAATAAAATGTTAGGCAAAGATTACATGTCTCAGACTTACACCACAGTAACTGTCAAGTAGCAGAGAAATTTAGTTGTAATTGTGGAAGATTATGGAGTTTTGAGGGGCTTCGTGTTTGAGTCCTGAAGATTGACTGAGTGAGACTGATCAGAAATTATGGGAGAATTATTATAACTTCAGTTCCACTTATTTCTAAAACAGTGTTTCACAAACTTTGGTGCACATCCGAATCATCTTGGGAGCTTGCTAAAAATACAGATGCTTCAAAACAACTTGTAGAAATTTAGTCTAAAGCAGCATTTCCTGAATGGTCATCTGAAGAACCAAAATAGGACCTGGGAAAAGAGGGTGCCATGAGCAAGTAAGTGAGGGAAATGGTGCTTTGTGTAAATCCTGATTTTACACACTAATGAGCTTCAAATATGTGCAATCACAGGAGGATGGGAAGGAGATAGGCTAACCCCAGCAGAGAAGGATCCCAGAGGCTTTGCCATCTCAGAGCTGTGGAGAAAACAAAAACCTGTGACCAGCACACTAGAACAAGATCAGAAGGCAACAGAAATTGAATTGTGCATCAGACTGAAAGCCAGAGGCAGAAATGAAGGCTGTTTTGAGCAATGGAGAGAAGGGCAGAGGCAAGTAGAAGGTATAGGAAGCTGAATGGTTCGGGCTCTTAGTCTAGGAAATGGGTTTCATGTGTTTGGATGTGTGGGCATGCTGCATCCCGGTGAGTATAGTAGACAGTCGGATAGGGTCACCTGTAGTTTACTGTCTAGCTACTCCACATACTTCAGGGTCTGTCTCACTGTTCTCTTTTGGGAAGTTTCCTTGAATATCCTGACCACTTTTCCCCAGGCACCCTCTGTTTTTGAACTGTCTTCACACGTAACTTTTCCTATTTTCTCCTTTTTACTTGATTGTACATTGTTATTGGCTAATAGTACTTTGTGTATTCTTTGTTTGCCAATTATACTGTTAAGTTTTTTGTGGGTAGAAATCCTATCTTTTACTTATTTATCAAGTGCCTTGTAATAAATCACCTCAAAACTTGGTAACTTAAAGCACCAACTATGTTATTTCACATGGTTCTGTGGGTCGACTGGGTGTTTCTTCTTCTGGAGCTGTAGGACTTTTCACAGGACCAAAATAGCTTCATTAATACATCTTTGCCAGTTTCACTTTGAAACACAGCCAAGGACCCTAACAGGGTTGAGGAAAATTTCCTCCCTTATAGGTATTGGGTCTGAGGGAACACAGATTGACTTTGCCTCTGGTTGGGGTCCATGTTTTCATTTTATAGCTGGCCCTGGGCACTGGGTAGTTTCCTAGGGGGATTTTGTTCTCCTCCATGTAGGCCTTCTTACATTATGGCATCTGGGTTCCAGAAGTTCCAAGAAGCCAAAGCAGAAGCTGGAGACCTCTTAATCTATGGAAGTTAAACAGAATCATTTTTGCCACATTTTATTTATCAAATAGTCACAGGATCAGCCCAGAATCAAGGGGAGAGGAAATATACTCTAATACTGGCAAGGTCACAGGCAGGGAAGCATGTGGGATGTGCAAGGCTCAGACTCAAAGTCTATCATTCAGACGAAAGCATCCAAGGGTATTATGGTTAAAAACATGGCCTTTGGAGTTAGTCAGACAAGGATTGAAATCTCCACCACTGCCTGATAGCTAACCCTACTTAGTGTCTCTGAGCTTAAGATTTCTCCTCTGTTAAATGAAGGTTGTTGTGAGGGTTTAATATGATGGGCACAGTGCTTGGTACATACTCTCAAAGTGGAGTCACAGAAAACCCTCCTACAGGAAAGATAAAAACTTTAAGAATTACAGACACATCATTCATTCCTTTGGCTAACACATTTGATGGTGCTCAGAAATCAGGTTGGCTATGACTATTTACTGAAGGGTGTGTTTACTCTTTAGTATCTGAGAAGTGTTCTTATTTTGAAAATACAAAGAACTCTGGTGGAGGCAACATTTTAACAAGAAACAAATATTCCAAACTTGACCGATGGTCAATTCTAATGGAGGGGGGAGGACATAAAGATGCTAAGCATCCTTCTCAGAAGTCAGGGCACTGAAGGGAAAAACAGAGAGGCTGGGCACTGAAGACACATTGCTCTCCCTGAACAAGTCCAGTGTTGAAGGAATAGGCATTGGGTGACTGATCTGCTGTCTAATTTAAAATAGGGCGGCAGAAATGCTCTTAGCAAATGTTAAAGAAATGTGATATTTTATTGCCTTCTATTTATTTTCCGGCATGATGTGGAATGAAAACAGTTGTTGCCAAAACCTGAGAATCTTTGACCTTTAGTTTCTGCCCAAGTACTTCTCAGTGACAAAAACTCTTTCTCCTTCCTCTAAGCCTAAAATTTCATTCCTATATTCAGTTGAGTAAAAATAATCCTTGTGATGATCATAAAATTAATATAATCTCTCAGGAAACCTGTCATTGTTAAAACTGGAAATGAAGCAATGAAGAAAAGGTGAGGAGAGACCCTTCCAGCTAAATTGTCTGAAACACTCTGCAAGAATGGAGAATAATAAAATACAATTAAGACTGAAAGTGACCTGAGGCTTTAAGTATCAGAGTACTTAATGGGACATGAAGACCACATAAAGGTCAGCGGCTCAGAAGTGACCCCTTGGTTATAGCATATAGGTTAAAAAGATTCCAAACCACTTTAACTGTATGTAACTTATCATTTGTGAAATGTAAATTGTTGCTCAATTTGCATTACTGAAAAAGGATTTCTCACTGACTAGGTTGACAAAGATTACTACAAGGGAGCAGTCAATACTGGGAAGGGCGTGGTGAGAGATAGCTCACATTTCTAAGTAATTAGCCCAGAAACCATTAAATAATTTGGGAAAGTTCATATATCCAGCAATTACTCTTTTTAAAAAATGATCTTGTAGAGAAAAAATTTAAGCTTTGAAAAATAGATATGTGCCCCCCAAAGTTCGTTACAACAAGATAGATACACAGCAAGGATTTTATACCGAAAAGATGAGGTCACTACAACAGTAAAACTTTGGGAACAGTCTAAAGAGTTATCAGTAGAATGGCTTAATTACAGCACATCCCAGGCGGAAATATGCTGCCACTTAAAACCAGGCTTAAAAACAAGGCAGAAATAACATTACACAGCATTACTCTTTTCATTAAGTGTCCTGAAACAAAATAAATGGAAGAAGGAGAGGCGTGGAAATGAGTTGGCAGAGTGTGTAGATCCTACTCTAAGAGCTTCCAGGTAATGCAACTCAGCTCCAAAGAGGTGTGGTGGAGACAGTGCGGACCAGAGCTCACGTCAGGAGAGTAATGGGGTGCAGTGGCTCTTCAGGTGCTGGTAGACTGGGATTGAGAGCCAGTCATGTGGTAAAAAGGCAGGGCTCTAGACAGCAGTATGGCTATGAGGTATGCTATAAACAAAGACTTATAGCTAGCACTGTTGCCAAATGTCTCCTCCCTAAGGGGACCACGAAATACCAAGTGTCCTAAGAAAGCCAATTATGAATGCTGTAAATAATAGCTATTTCCGGAGTACCTGGGTGACTCACGTGGTTAAGCGTCTGACTTTGGCTCAGGTCACAATGTCTCAGTTTGTGAGTTTGAGCTCCACATCAGGCTCTGCGCTATCATCACAGAGCCTGCTTTGGACTCTCTCCTTCTCTCTCTGCCCCTCTCCCACTTGCACTTTTGCTCTCTCTCTCTCTCTCTCAAAATAAATAAATAAATATTAAAAAAAATAACCTTCTATCAGAAGTTCTGCTTGGTAATGACCACTCAGAGGCAACACAATGAATAGAAATTTAATCATCCCATTTTTGTTTTTCATTCATTAAAAATAATTTAATGTTATCTGAAGTAAAGGTCAACAGATTTCATAAGAAGATTCCACACTTCCTCACAGTGTAGTTTATTCTGAAATATTAATACTGCACTCAGAATATCCAATGAGTGTTGAATATTGATCATGAGAGGCCAAACATCATTATAATCAACATGTTAGTCTGATATTTCCCACTGCCTATTAGGAAACCTCAGATTTAAATAATAGGGTGTTGTCTGCGACCAGTTCTACACATACATCATAGAAGTACAGTGAAATGAAAATTCATGAACATAGCATTTTTGCCACAAAGCCTTCAAAACTCTAATGAACATGTCACCTGGATTTTGTGATGAAAAGATGAAGCCATTACAACTTAAATAAACATCTTTACTTCTGAAGGGCATGGGCTGGAAGGTGGCATGCAAAATAACATATACCAGTTATACACATTCTCTGAAAAAAGTGCAGAGCATTTCTCCATTAAATATTCATAAAATAATATTTAAAATGTTCATCTTCGTATGCTGGCTTACATTCTAGAAATAAAGATGTTATGAGAGTCACAGTGTATCTCAATATCTAGTAGAACTCAAGTCCTTTTGGAAGTAAGTATGGTATAAATCTTAAGTGGGAAATGCTATAGTCAAAAGTTACCATTGCAGTCTTCCGTACAGCCACAAAGTTGTCCTCAATTTTGCCCTAAAACCTCTTTTCATGGGTGAACGATGCATTTTATTGATAGCAACAATTTATTGAGTGCTTATTATGTAGTAGGCACTGAGGAGTTGATGGTGAATAGGAAGCACATAGTCCCTGGCTTCCTCTGGATTATTTTCTAGTGGGGATGACAGACAATCACGAATAAGTGAATAAACAAAACAATTATCAAAGGCTATTAGAGTGATGAAGAAATGATTAGTTTAGTCTCAGTATTCTTTTTTTAAAAATTTTTTAAACGTTTATTTATTTTTGAGACAGAGAGAGAGACAGAGCATGAACGGGGGAAGGTCAGAGAGAGAGGGAGACACAGAATCCGAAGCGGGCTCCAGGCTCCCAGCTGTCAGCACAGAGCCTGGTGCGGGGCTCAAACTCACAAGCTGTGAGATCATGACCTGAGCCGAAGTCAGATGCTTAACCGACTGAGCCACCCAGGTGCCCCTAGTCTTGGGATTCTGATAGAGTATTAATTACTGAACTGGGATTCTAGGAGTATTTTCTTCTTGAAATCTTTGCCAAGTTTCCCTGTGAGTATGGAAGACTCTGATCTCAGAAGCTAGAGCCCCATCTGTAGCTGAAGTTTTCACACAATGATCAGATTCATTCAACAGTTTAGTGGTCTAGTTTGAGACAAATGAGATATCCAGAAGATGAATCCTGAACTATAGAACAGGTTGTGGTGTACTGAGAATAATATAGACTCTAGTGATAATCTATGGGACTTAATTGTTGGGTCTAACCGAAGTTAAAACCAGAATGAATGAGGATGGGATCACACTCTTGGGTACAAGACTGAATTCACCTTTCAGTGCTTACTGTTGAGTATTACTGTTCCATTTGTGCTATACACTGTCATATGTGTCTCATGTCCATTGACTGATGAATGAATAAATAAGATGATATATATACACGTGTGTATACACACACACACACACACACACACACACACACACACACAAACAGTAACACCTTGGATTGCGGGTGACTTGTTTTACGAGTGTTCTGAAAGATGAGCAAACATTCCTAATAAATTTTAACCTGATAACCAAGTGATGTCTTGCAATATGAGTAGTACATGACACTGAAAGTCACATGATCACAAGTGAGCCAATGGTTTCTCTCTCTCTCTTGCTGCGGGATTGTGGGTGATAGTCCCCCATGCTTGGATGTTCAGTCTCAGGCCATAATTTTTGGCAGAAAACAGTGATTTTTCAGAACGTCAGAAGGTGCCCACAACTGGCACTAGTGTATATTTTGTCACTTCAGAGCACTATGGATAATCCTTTGCTTTTCCATACAAAAGTATACTTAGGAATGCTTTGCTTCGTTCTACGTCAGGCTGCCTACAGTTATAGACCCCTTCCTCTGCTGTCTTATTGCCAGTTCCATTAAACACAATATATGACAGCAGCTTTTAATACGGTACTGTAGTCAACATCCATGCGAACATATACAATGGCCCCAGTCAGAGAAAGGTTGAAAAGAAAGGAGGTAAGAAGAAGGAGATGATTACAGTGGAAGTTAAAAAAGAAATCAAGAAGTACAAATGAGGTATGCAAGTGGCCAAAACTGCAAGATTTTATAAAAAGTCTACATCTGCATCTCATCTGAAGAGGAGGAGGAGGAAAAGGCAGAGGAATTCCTCACTTCAAATGAGATTAGGGAGATACTTAAAGTGTGGAAAACTGCAAAATTTTGCAGAAAATCACCACCCAAATAAGTCTATAGCAGTGAGAGTAATGAATCTGTTTAATGACAATGCAGTGTAACATTTCTGGGAAATCATCAAAAGGAGGCAAAAGCAAACGTCATTGGATAGAGTATATTATGCTAAACAAAATTTAACCAGTCAGGGAAAGACAAATACCATATTATTTCACTCATAGCGGGGGATCTAAGAAACAAAACAGATGAACATAGGAGAAGTAAAAAAAAAAAACAAAACGATGGAAGCAAAACATAAGAGACTCTTAAATATAGAAAATAAACTGAAGGTTGATGGAGGGGAAGTGGGCAAGGGATGGGCTAAATGGGTGATAGGTATTAAGGAGGGCAGTTGTCGTGCTGAGCACTGGGTGTTGGATGTAAGTGATGAATCACTAATTCTACTCCTGAAACCGATATTACACTATATGTTAACTAACCAGAATTCAAATAAAAATTTGAAGGAAAAAACTAAGATGGGTCTAGTTTAGTTCTGAAGGTTCTGTCTTCTATCTTCTTAGACTAGGCCATTCCCAGCTAAGTCTGGAGATATGCCAACTCTTTATCTCTTTTCCATGTTATTCATGTCCTTGGTGCCTCTTCTCTCCCTTCTACCTACCACCTCATCAAATAACAGAACTTGGCCATCTGACATGCTCTTTTTAAAAAGAGGGATTCTTGGTCTAAAATCTTAATGTTAGAATAGGCAGTTAATTAGGTTTTAACAGGATGCCCGGAGGCCAGCAAGGGGGGGTGTCATGGCTAGCTATTGGGAAAGTTAGAAACCTGTCCCAGCAGCACTGCAAAAACAAAGCCATCAGAAGCCAGATCAAACCAGACAGGCCTCAGACAAGGAAGGCCGGAAACTCTTACCAAATTAGGGAGAAAATGCATAAAACCCTGCTCCCGAGAAATCCCGGCCCCAAGTAATAAATATTCCACTGCCTAGTTAACAAGTGTCAATAAAAGATAGAGACCCAAACCCTAGGCACAACCCTCCCTTGAGCTCACTCACTCTCACATCTCAAGAGTATACTCTCACTTTAAGAGACTTTCCCACTTGTGCCCCTTAATGGCAGTGTCTGGTCTGTCCTAGAATTCTTGTGATGAGACCAAGCGCTTCCGGTGACAACCCTTGGCTGGGCTGGGCGAAGGTCTCCCCAGTCCACCCAGCAACACTAGAACAGAGGCTCTGAAGACAGGGGAGAAGGGGTAATAAAACATGGAGTAGAATGCAGAGTTAATTAGAATCACATGGATGGGAAACAATATGAAATCTCAATAAGGAAGATCATATATATATATATATATATATATATATATATATATATATATTTGTTCCATCCTCCATTTTTTTAATATTTCAGTTAATGTAAGCAGAATATCCACTATTCATGATGGACAGTTCTGAAATATGTCTCCCACCTCCTTACGCAGGGGAAACACAACCCTAGTTGAAATAAAAAGCCCAAACATCACCATCACTCCTTAATGTGATGGCCCCAACTTATACTAGTCCAGATGTTTCCAGATAGGATGGTCTCAGAACCAACCAAGACCTAACCTGTCTTGAGAGTGCTTGGCAATGTGTATCGAGAGCATTTAAAATGTTCACATTGTCTGACACAATAATTCCCCATCTCCTAAATGGCTACTCCTAAAACTGGTGTCATCCTTAACTCTTTTCTTTCTTTCAACTCATTTCTTATCTCTCTACAAATCCTAAGGCAGGAATGATGAAAGATGCACTTCTGTCTTTGGTCAGTCCTCCGGTGCTCTCCCGAAGGGCTGCTTATATAATAATTACCAGGTGAAGGACTGGATTGACATTTGCAAGAAACCCACCATCACTCCTTACCTCCCGTATTAACAGGCCCTTATAATATGTCTATGGATGACTGTCCTAGAGAATCTCCCTGCTTCTGCCACTGCTCACTGTCTCTCTATTGGTCACACAGCAGCCACAGTGATTCTTGTATATAAAACTAAATGAAATCTAGTTACTCCCTTAACATCACACCATCTCTGGCATACTTAACCTGTGTGAGCTTGTCCTTGGCTTCTTCTCCGGATGCTCTGAACCCAGCTCCCACCATTCTCTGTCTCCTCCTTTCTGCCACACTCACAATGTCCTCCTTGCTGTTCATCAAACAGACCAAGCACAATTTCGCCTCAGGGCCTTTGCATATATCATTCCCTCAGCTCAGAAGGCTTTCCTTCAGGCATTCACAAGACTACCACTTAATTCAGAACTGCCTTCAAATTCCACTTACCAGTAAAGCCTTTTGTGATCACCCCAGCCTCTATTACTCTCTTCCTGTTCACTCTTCTCTACTGTTTTGTTTTTCTCCATAGCCATTAGCACCACCTGACATTTGTATTTGCTTATTTCCTCTCTCTCCCCATTAGAATGTAAGCATACACAGCAGGAATTTTGTTTCGTTTTCTGCTACATGCTCAGGACTAGAAGAGCCCCTGGCACATAGTAGGACCTCACTAAATATTTATTAAATCAGTGAATTGGATTTGTGGATTTCTTTTGATCCCCATCACTTCGTTTGGTGTGCTTCTACAATCCGTCTATCAGATTGCACATTGGGGGCAGGTTAACATACAGAACTCTTCGCCGAATCTTGTCTAACAATAATAACTATGAGGGTGTGACTTTGTGGCTTTCTGAGAATAAGAGTTGAAATTGATCCCAGAAATTCATAAAAATCACACTCTGCAGCTTTTGGATTTCTCTTCTTCTTGCAAAACGTCCAACACGTGTTGTCATTGCCTTCAGTATCACTATGAAAGTCACTTTCTACAAAAAGGCTCCCTGATCCTGACTTCCCACTCCGAGATCCCCCAAAACGTTATTTTCATGCTGTGTGTTCCATAGTACTTCGTTTTCTCCCTGTGAAAGCATTTCCCACACTTATTTTTATTCATGTTTAACTGTAATTCTTTCTTATGGCTGGGGTATCAGTGTGATAAAGGCAGAAACCAAATCGCTCCTGTTCATCAGTATCTCTTTAGCAACAAACATGATGGAATTCAGGCTGCCTTTTTCTTTTTTTCTTTTTTCTTTTTTTTTTTTTTTTGGTATTTGAGGTTTTTTTCTTCAATATATGAAATTTATTGTCAAATTGGTTTCCATACAACACCCAGTCTCATCCCAAAAGGTGCCCTCCTCAATACCCATCACCCAGCCTCCCCTCCCTCCCACCCCCCATCAACCCTCAGTTTGTTCTCAGTTTTTAAGAGTCTCTTATGCTTTGGCTCTCTCCCACTCTACCCTCTTTTTTCTTTCCTTCCCCTCCCCCATGGGTTTCTGTTAAGTTTCTCAGGATCCACATAAGAGTGAAAACATATGGTATCTGTCTTTCTCTGTATGGCTTATTTCACTTAGCATCACACTCTCCAGTTCCGTCCACGTTGCTACAAAGGCAGGCCGCCTTTTTCAAATGGATTACAAACTGAATTAATTAATGACCAATTGGCTTCCACCTCTAGGAACAGCATGCAATGCACAACCTCCCAGTGTCCTTGCACAGTATCTCACACTGTGTTATTGATTACTGCAGCCTCCTTTGGGATGTAGAAATAAAAGCATGAGACCAAAATCTCTGTTACAAGACATACAGTAGTAGAAGGGAGCAAAAGCTAACTCCTGCCTCATCCCTGCTGCAAGTATTTCTCGTTGCAGGAAAGTAACTCAGGAAATACCACAGGCCTCAGGGTAAACCATTCCAAGATCATTTTCAATGCAGCCCAAATACATTTTCCCTCAGAATAACATCTCCAAAGTATTTTCAAATCATTGATCAGTTTGCGTAGTGACTAATGTTGTGTTTCTCTATGTTCTCAAGGATATTTCAAAGCAAAGTTAAGGATGGGACAGAGAAAAAGGTCCAGAGAGTCAGATGCAACCACTGAAACCAATATAACAATCCTTGCATGCATTATTTTAGCTCAGGATCTAATAGAGATCACAGTAGAATTAGGTGAGAGTTTATTGAACTTACGCTATGAATTAACTATACACATTTACTACACTAACAAAAGCAAATGCCTGTGGGTGTTTATGCATATTCTTATTTACAGTTCTAATATTAACCCCCATCCTTCTCCCTAAGAAACTGGTGATACACTTGGCCAAACATGGCTAATGGCAATTTCAGTCATTTTGGATTCTCTGGGCGTTCTGAGTCTCTTGTTTTCATCTATGGTGTGAGCTGATCTGCTTTGAAATATTTTCTTCCTTCCGAGCAATATAGGGAATTCTCCATATTGCTCCTGTGAAAGCAGTGTCTTCATCAATTTTATTTCTACTTTTCTAGCTTGTACTTCCTGTTTCTAATTGGCTAATGAATGGAGTAATTTAATGCCAAAACACTCAATGTGCCTGTTACCTGGGGAAGTTTTTCAGCTGAAGTAATGGTGAAAATTATGTGGGTCTTCTTGGCTTTTTGCCTAGAATAGAACAATTTTCAAATTGAATTCACTTGAAAAAAAATCTTATCTGCACAGAAGTTATCGACTGCTACTGTACTTCCAATGATGTACGATCAAAAAGTCTCAGTGGCTGCAGTGGGCTTGGGCTCTCCTGTTTAACCATTTCATTCCCAACACACGTGGCTTCTGTATATTCACTAATGCTGACTAACCATAAGCTTTATTCTCAATAGTATTAAGGAAGGTTTTAATGTTTTGAGCTAAATGCAATTTATTTCAAGTCTTTGCTTACTTGGAGTCTTTAATTCACTCGAAATGTATTGAGTGTATACTATGTGCCAGGCACTAAATCCTGGAGATCCAAAGACCAATAAGAAAGAAATCACAGGCTAGGGGCGCCTGGGTGGCACAGTCGGTTAAGCGTCCGACTTCAGCCAGGTCACGATCTCGCGGTCCGTGAGTTCGAGCCCTGCGTCAGGCTCTGGGCTGATGGCTCAGAGCCTGGAGCCTGTTTCCAATTCTGTGTCTCCCTCTCTCTCTCTGCCCCTCCCCCGTTCATGCTCTGTCTCTCTCTCTGTCCCAAAAATAAATAAACGTTGAAAAAAAATTTTTTTAAAGAAAGATATCACAGGCTAATGCAGGAGATGGATTGAAAACAATCAATTAAAACACAGGATGATAAGTGTTGTAAATGAGATCATTATAGGGCTTGGGGGATTTAATCCAGAGTGGACAGTTCTCTAAAGAGTAATGCTTTTTTGTGTTGTTTTTACCATAGTAACCATTTTTTTTGGCAGTTTTTTTTTTAACTGAAGTATAATTAACACACAATGTTACATTAGTTTCAGGCACACAACACATTGTTGATTCAACAGTTCTAACCAGTTTAAAAATACAGTTCAGTAGCATTAAGTACATTCACACGAATGAATGTTGTTTCAAGAAAAGGATAAGAGGAATTTTTTGATACCTTTTTTGGATATCCATGGAAGCACACACTTGGGTAATATGGACATATTTGCTCTGAGTGATGCTGTCTCCCTGACCCAGGTATTACACACTTATCTACAAGCAGGGCTGATACCCCAGCAGCGCATTCAACACAAGTACCGATTCTTCACAGTTGGCGTCCACTCTGACCGGGACACTGTCCATTTTGATTAGTTGGTAACTTTGCATTAGTTGTGAAGTATTTTGCAAAACTCTAACCCATAAGTATGATGGGACCATTGTTTTATTCATTTTACCCAGTGTAGGTAACCATTTATAACTAATGGCTCTATCTGTCTCCATCAGCCAATGTCTGCCACAAAGAAGTATCCCACTCAAAGAATTTTTAAGCTAACACAGTTTCAAAGAATGTTTGCAATACTTGGCACATTACCCATTTAGAGTCAATGTTGCATAAGGATTCCCTGTAAATACTACACCAGGCAGCTGGATATCAGAGAAATACCTTGAAGTTGGGTTTAATCAACCTCCAGCCATAGAACTGATTTTCTTATTACTCTGGTTCAGGAATTTCTATTTGGCTGTATTTCTGACAGGTCAGACATTTCCTACATGTCATTTAATTTAATTTAATTTATGATCCTTGCTCAATAATCATGACTCCAGGCTAATAGATGCTTTGAAAAGAATCACAGTGTAGCAAGTGGGCCTTTCAGATGTCTCAGAGCTGCTTTTCAGGTCTCAGGGCATTCTCCACTGTACCCTCGGCCTTAACACTACCAGAAAAGGTGGGCAGAAGAGGAACCTCATTAAACATCTGGAGGCTATGAAGACATAAAACCACTGAGCCAGATGGGACCATAACTTGCATTAAATTGCTCTTTTGGTAAGGCCACGTGTGCCAATAGCACGAGTGTAAATGTACACAGAGGCTTTTTAAATGGCCTTTGCCTCAGGTGCCAGGGAAAAGGTTCCTGGCAAGGCCAGGTTCTCTGACTCTCACTGCAGCAGTTTTCTGACAAAGAAAGTATTGTCTGAATCCAGACTGGGGGCATGTGCTGCTTGAAGGAGCAGAGATTAAGGGGCATGAAATGCAAGTGTGCACTTGTCACGAAATTGCCCTTACGTACCGCCTGGTTAGTACTCGTTGATTGCCATGGTATGCCTTTGTGATCAGTCTCAGCATAATGAAAAACAGCAGCAAACCTTAACTTTTCAGATGGTTTATATCAGGAGTAGATAGAAGTGCTTGCAAGGCTGAGGGGATAATGGAGAAGAATCCATGATGCAGAGAATAGCAATTGATGCTTATTCATGGATAAAGGAGGGGTTCGCTGGATGAGAGATATATTAGTTGCAGGATTTCCTACACACAGGTCTTAGTGATTTAATGTCTCTGCCTAAATGTCAACATCAGACTGTGTTTCTGACTCTCCCATCTTCCTAAGAGATTGTATCATTTTCTTTGAGAAGTAAGATAGCTTTACTGTAGGTGGGAGACAAGAAAGGTACAACTTTTCTGGAATAGAATTTAAACACACACACACACACACACACACACACACTCCATGAAACAGGGATTCCACTTCTACGTATTTACGTTAAGGAAATTCTCATGTGTGTTGCAAAGATTTAATTATAAACTGTTCATTGCAACACTTTCTATTTTTCAAGAGAAAACCCATAGTCTTCCCAGATGTCTAGCAATAAGAAATTGGTTACATAAATCATGGGACTTCTATAAAATGGAATAGCATATAGTAAAAAAAATACATGTAGAGAAAGTTTAAGGGCAGAAAAAATGTTTCCAATATATTAAAAGTACATACATCTACACAGTAGACGATAAAAATATACATAAAATGTGAACCGTGACTTTTGAGGATAGTGGTTTTTGCTTACTTGTTTTATTCTTTTTGCTTAATGATAGAAGGAAATGCATTGCTTTTATAATAAGAACTGTTTTTGTTTCTTTATAGAACAAAAGAGAAAAGTAATAACTACAAAAATAGGTACATGAGTCAGTTGTGAACATACATAATTAAAGACTGTTAGAGCTAAATACTTATCTATGTATGTGACTCGGACTTCATGTTAATATGTGGCATAGATTTCAATTTTAATTTTATTTGAGATCACTGTTTTTCTTAGGATGTGCACAGAAAAGAATTTGTCAGAGCCACACAAGAATGCTCTCCATTCAGAGGGTTCTTTATCATCATTTGTACTCATACCATATGGATAACTCAACATGTCCCAAACACACCCTTGCTTTTCCATCTTGCATGCTATTTCTTCCCGTTGGAATACATACCTTCTCTCATCCACCCTTGGAAACCCCACCCGTTCATCAAGACCCAGTTCAAACCCTACTCTGTGAGGTTTGCTCTAATTCTCCTCATTCAGGAATAGATTCTAATTCTTCATCTTTGTAAACTTTGACATTTCACATTATGGGTTGTGTACATATCTTATACTCACTGATAGATTGTATGCTTATGGAGGACAGAATCTTTACTCATCTTTGTGTGTTCTAAAAATGGGAGGTATTGACATAATAGTTACTTAAACATTCCCTGAATATATAAATGAATTAACCCTGTTTTCAGAATACAGAGATACACATAAGTCTGATTGTTTGCTTGAAAGTCTGACCAATCTAGCATTGAAATGAATGTGAAACAAATATGAATAGCCAGATTCCTGGCTATTTTGTGATTTAAAAAATATTCCCATGTTTAATTAGCACCCACTTTTTGCAACAGATCCTAAGGTAATACAAAACTCAATGAGTATTTATGTAAAAGAGACACTGCAAGGGAGATGCTCTGAAGTATTATAATAACCACAGTTTATACTCCTTTCCAGGAGAATCTTATCCCTAGAGACTCATGAAGGCAAGGGTGAAGAGTAAGGTAGCCAGAAATGACAATCTTCTGACACTTACTGCTGAGCCTTGTTTCCACTTCCCCAAGGTGATGTTGTTAAGATCCACACTGAGAGCTTCTGAAACGACATCTTGGGTTGAAAGCACTTTGCAAGCCATAAAGGGCAAGGCAAATGTTAGTCATCACTATTACCATTTAGAGAAATCTTTTGCAAAATGCTTGTGGCATGAACCTTCCCATTTGAGAAGGTGAGTCTTGGATGCCTGAGCTGGTGCTGCCTTGGTTGTTTTCCTTTGGTATTCAAGAACTTACTTTAAGGATCAGCCCTCTCTGAAAAATGACTTGCTTTGTAAATGTCAATGATTCAAAAACATTTCTAAGGGGGATTCTCATCACATACAAATCAGAGGCTCAGCCAGAATACTCTGATACTTGAAGCCAACACTCAAGTCCACTTCCACATTAAGACTTCTACTTTGACTTTACATTTCAAAGGGTACTTCCAAATGATGAGCCGACCCCTTTACAAGGTCCTCACTTGCTTCTCAGAATAAAGGAGACTTTGATTAGAGCCTGCAGTTGGCAAACTTTTTAGTAGCTATGTTTGCATTTGTTCACACTATTGTTCATAGAATGGATTCAAATGTGGTTCCATTTGTAGATAGTTCATAAATAGTTGATTCTAAGATTAGCCTTAATCCCTCTGGGAATGAGTTCTGTTTATGGTTCACAATGTGACTTCTTAGTTTGAAAAAGAGAAAAGAATAAGCAAATCCTCTATGACTTATAGAAAAACACTTTCTATTTTGTGAGATTTCAGGGAAAACTCTACAAGTGTGATTAATAAGCTTTCTGCTCCCAGCATGATGCCACAAAGGAGAAGGCAGAGGTGATAGAACTTGAAAACCCTCCAAAGTGTAAATCAGAGGAAAGAGAAGGGAATGAGAGAGATTCCTATAACTGTCAGAGTCTGCAGAAACAACAAAGAAGGTCAAAACATTTTGAAAACAAACAAAATCAAAAGCAAATTCAGTCATTTAGATATTCATTCAGCTTGTCCGGCTTGGGAAATGAATATAGAATATTGTGGCTATAAGATACTAATGCTCTGCCCTTTCACCCCTCTTCTGCCTCTTCCAGACATACTTACAATGAGTATGGACTCATTGCTTTGGAATGTTCCCAGAAAACACGAAATCCTCCATGTTTGAAAAGGTGAAGCTGTCCAAACCTTTGACTACCACCCACTATTAAAAGGTCCTATGACCAGTGAAATCAGAGACTGACTAAATCCAGTCAGACAGATGAATCATGTCTCTCACTCAAGAGACAGCCTAGAGTAGCTATGGCTGCTCCATAGTCTGCCTGTTTCAAAACTCACATCACTGACTTGCTGCCACTTAGGTTTATAGTACTAATTGACATCTTGCTAATCCTTCACACCGTAGCTCTGTCCCAACTCAATCTTTTTGTTGTGTACCTCAAGTGGTTTTAAGTGAATAGTAGTGAAATCACAGTGAATTTCAGATAGGGTAACTGTATACCTTCCAAAAAATTTTGAGAGCTAAAGGCTTGATATTAATAATTTCTCCGGGGGCGGGGGGGGCACCTGGGTGGCTCAGTCAGTTGAGCGTTCGACTTCGGCTCAGGTCATGATCTCACAGTTTGTGAGTTTGAGCCCTGCATCGGGCTCTGTGCTGGCAGCTCAGAGCCTGGAGCCTGCTTCAGATTCTGTATGTCCCTCTCTCTCTGCACCTCCCCTGCTCATTCTCTGTCTCTCTTTCTCTCTCAAAAATAGATAAAAATTTAAAATAATTTCTCCAGGGAAACAGGCATTACACAAAAAAAGGTCCAAAAAAGTTCCCTTTTGTTTTTTTTCTTTTGCTTTCTTTCTTCTTCCCCATGAAAGGAAAAATATATGAGGCTTTAAAATGAATTAAAAAGATTGCTAGATATCTTTGATGAAAAACTAGGTGTCTATGCACAGGTCAGCTGATTTTATGGGGTCCCCACAACTTTCAGTCTTTAACCTATTGTATATATCTTTAGGTTAGCAATGGAAATGATTCTTCTCCATAGTGATACAAATAAAAAGGTGAAAATAAAATTGGTTTCCTCCCCCCTGCTTTTATAAGCCAATTTTATAAGTGTTTATAAATTTGTTTCAGCATTATTTATTGCTGGTATACCTGTGTAAACTTTGAACTGACCTTTGAACTAGTTGTAATGTCTTACTAGGTCTCTCATTAATTAATAAATTAAACTTTTTGACATGAGTTTGACACGTGTGGACATTTATAGGATTTTACCTTTCAAGATATTCCTTAATATTCAACATTTATTTCTTCTTTTCCTTTTTTCCTTAGATTATCCAGGAGCCAAAAACTCTCCATTTCACCAGAATAGTCCCTCTGTAGCTAAAGAGATCACTATCTTCTGAGGTCATTCATTCATTCCGCTTAATATGTATTGAGCATTCACTAATTTCCAGGCATTGATGCAATACTGTGTAGAGAGGCGATTGCAAGCAAGCAAGGGTGGAAGCAGGGAGACCACAGTAGAGTCTATTGTATCAGTCCCAGTGGTAGATGAGGGAACATAAGCTAAGATTAATGTATGCTGACTGTAAATAGATGAACACCTTAAAGGAAGAGCTGATAGGATTTACTGATGGAATGGATGTGAAGTATAAAGGAAAGAGGGAACCCAAGGAAGTCCCTAGGCTTTGGCATGATTAATGGAGTAAGTGGTGGAGCCATTTTCTGGAAATTAGAAGGACTGGGGATGAGGGTTGAACTGAAACATTCATTCCACCAATTGCTGAGAGTGTTGACAACTGATAGCTTGCAGCCAGCCATGTTCTCCCCATTGAAGACTGATCTTACCTGACCAAGCCTACACCTTCTTCTTTATCCAATGACCACTTGATATGGGGATAAGGCCTGACCTCATTTGCCCAATTTGATGTAATTCTTAACAGGCATCCCAACTCTGGGGCTCCATCTGGAATAACCTGAGGCATTTGTTATGATGGCAACTCCTCTCTCAGCCTAATCCTGCTTTCCCACTGGTGTAGATCCTAAGGATAATAAACTTTTTGCCTACAAATCTCCATCTCAGAGGCTGCTTCCCAGAAACCAACCTACAACAGGAAGCTAGAATTCAAAAACAGGAGTTCTGCCATGCATCGTCTTCCACACTCCTGTAAAAGGTTATCTAAAATAAAGATTTGATGGTGGGCCCTCACAGCCTATCCTCCTCTCACCCCCACCACCCACACCCCCAAAAAATCAGTGGCTCTCTATTGCCCATTGCCAGTTTCCTTCAAGACATCTCATAGTCTGGCCTCCATTCTTCTCTCACCACCTTACTGTAATCTCTCACTACAACCTATATTTTTAATTACACCTGTTCATTTTTCCTGAAAACTGTATGTTTTCACAACTCTGACCTATCAAAGTGCCTGATAACTGTTCATCTCATGTTTTTCTCTTAATGGTAAAACCATCCATACTAGTTCCTAGTTCAAACCATACTCCAAAATCTATCAATCTTTCATGAACTCCAATTTTCCCTAAGAGAACACGTCTCCTTTTTCTGTTCCCATAGCAGTTGGCGTTAACTTTGGTTGTTTACGTGTTTGTTATGCCAGTTATGAGTTTCCTGGATGCACAGAAGGTGTGTATCCAACACCATGTCAAGAGCATAGGAAGATTAAGATCCCATCTTCTTGATTTTCACATGAACTCTCTTAAGTCATCCATCCTCTATCCGTATGTTTCTAATAGAAATAAAATGAATGTCTTTTGTTCTCGATTTGGTCCTTGGCCCTCACTTGTTTCATCTTTCCCTACTCTGGAGTAGGCAGAAGAATGCCGAAATGAACATCACACATGTTCTCACACATGTTCTCTTCTCCTTCACCCTCACCTTGAAAGCCTAGCCCTGGCTCTGAGAAGCTCCAGTAGTTTTATCCCTTCTCTTGGCCTACCATGGTCCATTTTTATTTCTCAGCAAAACCACACCTAACCCCAAACAGTGCTAGCTGAAATGCAATTTTAAAACATAAGTATGTTGAAGAGGTGTATTTGAGTCTCATCTGCCTCTTTTCCCCCCAATCCTGTCATATCCCTGAGAATAGATACCCTTTAGGGTCTTGTAAATGCTTGATTTCTTACCTCCTAATTTGGTAACACTTGTAAAAAGATGAAGCACTTGATGTCATGTTTCTCTGCACCTCCTTTTCCTCCTTTTCATTTATAGAGGATCCTCTCTGCCTTGACCCCTTAGCAGCACCTTGTGATACCATTTTTATTTGTATCTTTCAAAGAAACCTGGGGTAAATATAGAAGACTAAATATGTGGTCAACTCTGGGGCTCAAAAAGTGCTTATTCATGAGAGGAGGGGTAGAAGTAAGGAAGGAATGAAGGAAGGGAGAAAAGAAAGAGTAATCTAATTCAAAAACTTATTACTGCTACCTCCCAGGCCTCCAGAAGGTTTAAGAATATTTGGGGTGCCTGAGTGGCTCAGTGGGTTAAGCATTCACCTCTTGGTTTCAGCTCAGGTCATGATTTCGAGGTTTCATGAGTTTAAGCCCCACATCAGGCTCAGCTCTGGCAGCATGGAGCCTGCTTGTGATTCTTTCTCCCTCCCTCTCTCTCTGCCCCCCCACTTGCACTGTCTCTCTCTCAAAATAAATGAATAAACTTTAAAAAAAAAAAAAAGAACATCCTATGCACACATAATAGAGTTGCTCAATAAGGGGGTAACATCAATATTCTGAGGAAAATGCCAAGGAACAAATATAACAAGTCAGTATTTTCAAATATTCATTCATACAACTGTAATATCAAGTCTTATTTAAAAGTAGCCTCAGAAAAAAAACTACTTTTTCTCAGGAAGATTTATTTTAAGGTTATCAGGTTACTTTAGACTTTCTTAAAAATTCTGAATCCATGAAAGTTTGATTGTAATGGTAGAATTTATGCTCTTCCTTCGCAAAGACTTAAGTCGATTGAACTTAAGGTTAAATGGAAAATTAGTTCCTCAGAATTTTCTTACCCTTTAACAATATACAATGTTTCCATGCCCTTTTGATGAAAAGTCCATGGCATAAAATATTAAGGGAACAAAATACCTAATAAAGCTCATTAAAATTTAAAATCCACTAGGTCAGAACTTATGATAATTTTGACACTGGCTAGGTTCATATTTTCTTTCCATTCCCTATGATAAAGTATTTTGAACCTGTCATATGTTGAAATAGATATGCAAGGGAAATCGTTCACTCATTAAGGAAAGAATTTTGTGAAGTATTTTGTTAGCAACTCTTCACTGGCAAACAGTATTATAATTATTTTTAAACTCACTCATTCAATGGATAAAGTTGCATGGGACCCTTTATACTGTTTTATGTGACTAATTTAGATTCGGAGCAGTGTGGTAGAGTAGAAAGGCACCCATAAGTGCTATCTGTGTGATATTACACAACAGGTCTCACTTTGGGTGTACCTGCCCTCCCTACTGCCTGGGTTTGCTATGAGGAGCAGAAGACCTGCTGTCTGTGAAGGTTGCTCCCTCCACCCTCACCAGACCCACTAGTTCTGGAAAAGAAGGGACTGAGCTTATTGAGCTTGTTATTTTCAACATCTGCCACATAGTAAGTAAGCACTAAACATGTGAGCCATTACTACGTAATAATGTGCCATAGACCCACATTTTCTTTTGGAATAGCCTTCATTGTTTTTTTTTCTATTTTTCACTCCTGCATTCTTCCTCTGCCTCCCTACCCCAGTCTGAATGTATCTTGTGCTCAGCACAGTTCTGGGGCCAGAACATGAATCAGTTGCTTACTGTGGGCAAAGGGCCTCATTGCTAGCTGGTGTCTGTGAATAACCTTACGAAATATTTCTTTTTATAAAAGTATTTCTCTCTCTAATGCAATTTAAAGAAATAAAGGTTTTTACAGGGATCCCCCTCCCCCACGACCATGGCCAGATATGGGGATCACTAGACAACCAGATCCATGACCGCGTGAACAGAGTATCTACACGACCCCCTGCTGTCCAGCCCTCAGTGGTCTCCTTAGAAACCACCATTACTGCAGTGAGTAAGGGTAGCAGGGGAGCAGAGCTGGGCAGTGAGTTATGTCAGGAAATGGCCCACTCCCTGGTTCATCTCGACCTACTCTCACCTGTGTCTACACAGAAGGTTCACTCACCTCACCTCTCCGTGCTCACCCTGTTGCCCTGATGCTTACTGAGGCCCCAGCATAATTCCAGACACTGTACAGATCAAGAAATCCTGCTTCTTTGAAGAGATGCTCAAAGACTGAGCTCTCATCCACCTGATTTCCCTTATTTTCAAGGTAATAGCCATGACAGACTTCAAGCTGAGGACCATTTTCTGACAGGCCCTCACACTTCTCTGTTCTCCAAATACTCTGCCTACAGTGGGCAAATGTTCAAACACACACTTAAAAACACACTTAAAAAATACACACTTAAAAAACATGATCACATGTAGTCAAATGTCCTTGCTTTGGAGGGGAAGTGGATCCAGGGTCATGTCTTCCCATTTTCAACCCAGAGTTGACTCTGTTACAAGGAGGAGGCTGAGGAGGAAGAAAAATGAGGACTTAAAGACAGCTCTGGACACTATGGAGAATCAATAAATATTGACAGGCAAGGGAGCAGAGGGAGTGAGAGAGGTTTTGCCAACCTCAACTAATACCTGCTTAATAATACTGCACTTAATAATACTGCAATTTGCCGCCAGCCTGGCAACTCTGGCCTTCCACTCCCCAGAAGAATCTCAAAGGCCCCTCCCAGCAGCACCAGAAGAAACAGGTTTCTGGGAGAAGATAAAGTAGATGGAGAGTCAAAGCACTAGAGATTTTCTACCAATAAAACATGCTTCTATTGTCCTTAGTTGTGGACTTGTGTTAGAAACATAGCAACCTTGCCTGGCTCTTTGAGGCTGTGGTCATACATTCCCTAGACCATGCTAGTGCATGCAAAACACATTGACCGGAGGGATCCTATCATTTTTGGTCTGTTTCACAGGTCTTTGCAAGATGTTTATTCCAGAACTGGAAGAATCCAAAGAAACAGGACTTAGAAATTGCTAGCTGGTTTCAGGGAGGATTAACAGATCACAGGGCTTAGGCGAGGTTGTCCATGTGTCCTGTTAAATTGTCTAGCAGATTTTTTCATATTTTGAGGGAGAGATTGGAGAAAGATAAATCAGAACGTAATAACCTTGTGCTGAGTTATCACCTTGAGGTTACTTTTATATTGCCCAAGGCAAGTTTCAAAATCCCGTTTGTGTGTGGCTAGCTGAATCTCAGGACACATCCTATTTTGTCCTTTTACCTGTGACTCCAAAGCGTATCAAAACTTCTCTCCAGATACTGTGAAAATTCTCTATTGCAAGTTTAATTTTTTTCCTACTATATAAACATCATTCTACCTGGTGTATCAGCAAATCAATGACCCAAATATTAATTGGGCTTATCCCAGTTGTGTGTAAATCACAGGGCTAACTAAGCTCTGTGAGGAAAGAAACGAGTTCTGTAAGACAGGCTCTTCTCCCAGGCAGATGGTCACAAGCTAATAATAATAGATACCATTCATCGTAGTCTGCTGTGAACCAGACATTTCACATTCATTATCTCATTTAATCCTCACAGGAATGTGTGTGTGTGTGTGTGTGTGTGTGTGTGTGTGTGTGATTTATGCTATTTTATTGGATTGAAAAATCATAGGCAATGCTTCTGATCTTGCTGAAATATATTCATGCAGCATGAATCCCATATTTAAAAATTAGAATAAGTACAAATTACAATGTGAGTAAAAATGTGGGTAGCTTGCAGTATAACAGGGCCAATTCCTTCTCTTTGGCAGCTGTAGAAACTGAGACTCAGAAAACAAGTAAAATACAAGAATCTCAGTTGAGGGGCACCTGGGTGGCTCAGTTGGATTTCCTTGAGTCTAAATGTGAGTGTTTCCTTTATCCTTCATTTCTGCCTAGTTCTTCTTTGGCACACAACATAAATTCTCGGGAAGTTAAATACAAATAGACAATTTAACATTATATCAAGTCAATTAAGGACATGCTACATGTAAGACAGCAGAAAATGAATTCCCAGATATGTAGATCAGATGATGCACTCTCTTTTGAGAGGGGGCCTAGTAAAATTGAATTGGGGCCTTGAAGGAGGGGTGAATTTGGATACCTGGAAAGCAATGGTAGAGGCCAATATTTTTCAAGTTTCCCTTTCTGTTCTTTCTTTCTCTTTCTTTCTTTCTTTCTTTCTTTCTTTCTTTCTTTCTTTCAGAGAGCTAGAGAGCAAGTGGGAGAGGGGCAGAGAGAGAGAAGGAGACAGAAACCTAAGCAGACTCCATACTGTCAGTGCAGAGCCTGATGTGGGGCTCAAACTCACCAACCATGAGATTGTGACCTGAGCCAAAGTCAGACACTGAGTGAGCCACCCAGGTACCCCATCTTTCTGTTCTTTTTTTAAAAAAGTAATATAATATTTGATGTCTGTTATGCATAACAAGGTATCTGTGAGTGGAATGAGATGTCTGGGATTTGCTTATAATACTCAATCAAACACAAACAAATCAATCAATAAGCTGGGAGATAGATAAAAAAAATGTTGGCAAAATGTTATTAGAGATTGAAGTCATGCACTGGATAACTAGGAGATCATTGCTCTAGCCTCTTTTCCTCTGTGAATGTTTGGAAAGTTTCACAGGAGAACCTTCAAAATAAAAGAGTAATGGCTGTACTATGTGTGCAACCAAGGAAGCCCATCTTTGTTTTTAATGTTTATTTATTTACTTTAAGAGAGAGAGAGAGTGAGAGAAGGAGAGAGGGAGCAGGGGAGAGGCACAGAGAGAGGGAGAGAGAGAATCCCAAGCAGGCTCCATGCTGTCAGCGCAGAGCCCAACAGAGGGCTCAATCTCAAGAAACATGCCAGATCATGACCTGAGCCAAAATCAAGAGTCGGATGCTTAATCATCCAGATGCTTAAAGCCCATCTTTAAGGATCTGTGATAACAAACCCATCCTGAACTCTTTCAACAGGTCAATCCTTTTAAAATGATAACCACCAGCCACAAGAAAACAGAAGCATCCTTATGAAACAATGTAAAGTTTAACTACAGCATGGTGATTTGGATGAAATAAACCTGAGAAGGAAGACAGAATTCCAATATTAAAAGATTGATTGCTTTGCTCAAAAGCATAATTCTTGATTTCAAGGCTGGGGCAGATGATATTGACTGATACATAAGTCTCAATTATTCCCCTATTTACCCGGCCCTCCTCTTCTGGTGCTGTACTTCTTCTACGTCAAGGGAGTTGCTTACCCTGTTCCACCATCTCATTTGAGAACATAATCTTTATTTCAGGTTTAAGAACATTATTTTTATGTCAATTCATAATGAAGCATTTCATGGTGTTAGGATCATTACTATTTTTCCTGCTTACTTTATTCCTCTTTAATTAGAAGTTTCAAATGGTTTACCCTTTTGTTAGTGTCTTGGCTAGACCCATATGTCATCAGACATTTCTTTTGCCTCTCCTGGAACTGGGCTGCCAAAGGGACTTGTATCAGAATTGGCCTGTGTGGAAAATTTTTCAGTTAGTTCATTATCCCAAGATTTTACAGGGCAGAATCTGTGAAAAATCCATGGGCCAAATAGTATCAGCTCATCTGTGTAGCGAGGGGGGTTATTAAATTCATTGATAAACATACACTTGGGTGAAAAGAATGCTCTAGAGCTTTAGGATTTAACAACAGTTCATCATTCTGACATGAGATCATGCGCCCAAATGCTACAACTCAGTTTAGGAACAGCAACTCATTTTGCCTAATTCATTCTGTGAACTATGAAGTTAATTAGTTGGGTTTATTTAGCTGTAAAAGAACAGAATCTCTCCCCAGTTACCTCAAGGGACAGGGCATCTATATAAGGGATGCATGTGATTTGCAATTGAAACTAAAATGGTAGCAGGCCTGGGTCTGGCCTCTCCCTCATGCCATTTCAGCTTCTCTGTGCATTTGCTTACTCCACATGCCTCTCTGCCAAAAAGCTTTTTCTGGCCATGTTGTCAGCATCAAGATACAAAATTAGTAATACTAATCCTTATTGAGCATATTCCCTGTGTCAGGCACTAAGAATTAAACATGCATTGACTTATTTGATCCTCACCAGAACTGCGACTAAGCTTTGACTTGTACTGAATTGGTCTTACAGTAATCCAGACTCGACCATGTAGCATATTTTCATTGTTCATTTCACTCGTAACTAGCCCAGTCTCTCCATTTCCTAGTCCAGATTATAGGAAGCAAAGATGTGATTTTACCAGCTCATTTTTTGAGCCAGGCTACAACAAAGTCAACCCATAGATAGCTTTCCTTCTACCAGCTGCACTGCTCAGAACCATTCAGCTGTGAATGGTGGGTGGGGCTGCTTTGTTCAGAATATGGAAGCAGAGCCAGGGCTGCTGTGAGTGATGCAGCTTCTTTCTGAGGAGCTGTAGAAAGGACAGATCATAGTGTCATCTCTAGGTTCAGGAGAAGAATCAGAATTACACATGTCTAGGAAAGTTACCTATGACCTGAGAAGCATTCTCTTGCTATTTGTGTTGGGACCTATTCACATCAAGGCCAAGAGATGCACACATGTGATAACTAAACAGCCCTCAGAATGTCTACGGTAGGGCTGTCCATTATGTAGGTACAGCAAGGAGTCACAAGCTTTAGGTTGGGAGACCATGAAAGATTGACCTCTCCTAAAAGGTGCCTCCTGCTGGCCATCACTAGGTCTTACATCTACCATTAAAAGAGTTCCTTTGGTTAATGCAGCAAGTAGGAAGGCTCCTGTTTGCCTCTGCTTTCACCACTCTGCCCTTCCCACTCTGCTTTGCAGCAGCACCAGATTCTCTTCACAACCCCCCCCCCCATGTACTGTGCCCCCTTTCCTTCAGACAGAACCACTCTCCCTTCTTGGGCCCCTCCTACGCTTGACTAATGGCCCACTTTTCAGGTCTCAGAAGACATTGTCTTTGGGAAGCCCTCTTACACCTATAAATCTGGGTCCACTACACTAGCCAGTGTCCCTTATCAAAGCTCTTATAATACTGCCTGTATTTCAAGTATCATGGCCACTTCTAACTCCAGATCTGTGAGGTCAGGGGTCGTATCTTCCTTTACTATATACCCAAACTTAATACAGTGCCTGGTACTTGTTACATGCCAATAAATATTTGTTTAAATGAATCAAATTAAAATAAAATTGTGCTATTTGCAAGCGGCAATGCATTGATTATTATTAATCCTCTGACCCAATTTTCTCCATTGATTCCTTAGAAGGGCCTTAAGTTGTGGTTCCATAGGTTGAATGCATTTGGATTGTTTAGAGAGAAGAATACTACCTGGAAAAGTTAAAAACAGGGAAGATAAATTCTACGATCTGATACCCTGGGTTTATAAAATGTGAAGAAGGAAGGCACCTAAAGGTGAAGGTTGCTACCAAACAGTTCTGCCCACATCTAAATTCCAATTAGTTCCAATTCTCACAGGCTCATTCCAGACCTAGTATGACTACAGTAGGAAGCCCCTATTGGTCTGCTGGCTCTGCTGGTGAAAGATACCACATGCAGGAGACTAGATAGGGGCACAGAACCAAGACTTGGACTCAGTCTATGTGAAAAGCCTATAAAAAATGAGCCTGGTGGGCAGACTCCCATTGCTATATTCAAATAGATGATTAACCTGCAGAAGTAAGGCACTAACTTCATGGGGAACAGCTAGCTCTTAGGGACCTTTTCTCCTGTTCTTTATCCAGGAAATGTTCATTTACTAACAATTAAGACAGTAGAGAATATTCTTCCCAGGAAAATATATGGGAACAATACCTCAAAGAGAGTCAGTTCTTCATGAGTCACAGCACATTTTGAAACACAGAGAAATATTTGATGAAGACTAACTATTCTTTTGTCTTAAACTCAGTTTCATATCCATATTTTACAAAGATTTTCTATGAGTTATATAAGTGGTAGCTTAACTCTTAAAGTTTGACATATATTGATGATTTAATCTTTGTCTTAACAAGAGACTACTTTCATTTGTACAATCTCACAAGTAGTTTGTGAAATCATATTTGAAGATGTATAATTTAGTAACCAGTAATGACAGATTTGGTGCTATGCCGTTATTCCTTTTTAAAAGACATTTATGGATAATGTTCTTGAAGAATGTGAGCAGGGGAAGGGAATACATGTGGAAAGGGACCAAAAGGGGTATAAGTGGAGGAAGAAATTATAAGGAAGAGGTAAAGTTAACTGGCTTACCTCTCTCCTCCCCAAGAAAGATAGTTTCCATCCTAGTTTTCATATCTATTCATATCTATTTCATATCTATTCATATCTGTCAGAGAGAGTCTCTGTCTATAATTCTACAAATTTAAATTTTGAGCATTGAGAACAGGAGTATAACTAGATTCCAAAAAATATATTCAGCAGTTAAACACGGAAATGGGGATAAATGTAGTTCAAGAACTCCTTCACCAACTGACTCCCCCCAAAAATATAATTTTGTCTTTTTTAATTCATTTTATTAAAGGACTAGAGAAGAAAAATAACTGTAAACACAGAGACCAGGATTTTCATCACATATGTGTTTTAGAATGTTGCAGAAGTAATTTGAAAAAAATAGGTGAGAGAAAGACAAATCAATAAAGAAAACTCTTTTCGCTTGGGAAAAGTCTTTTTGGAAAATAGAGTTGAAATCCCGGTACTAGGGGATAGCTTTGCAGGTATTAGGGGAGGGTGTCTTTTGAATTTACATTTTGGCAAGCCTGACTGGAGCCCCTAAGGTCTGGAATTCAGACTTTTGTTCGTGCTGTCTCTTGCTTGTAAAAGGTATTTAGAGAAAGTACCATTAACATTCCCTGAACCATGTTCACCCAGAAACAAGTAATTGAAGGGATTCAGAGCACTCCACCTTCTCCTCTTTAGTGCTAGCAGGCAAGCTTCTGAATAGGAGGGAGGAAAGAGTCTGACTTCAATAATGAATTCCGAGAATAGCTGAACAGCGTGGGTCTGCTGACAGCTCCCCCACTCCGTGCTAGACTGCTTCTGAAAAGGACAAGGGGAGAAAAGTGGAAATACAGTTGTCTATGCCACCGAGAGTGTGCAATTGGATCCAGCTCATAGAGAACTGCCTTCTACCTCAGAGGATATTATTATGCAACCTCTACTTTATTGGAGAAAGTAATCGCGGATAAAGATGGATGTTAGCCATCTGCTTTCAGGAGCCAAGTTGTGCCATTGCTGTTGAGTCACCTGGGAGAGTAAGGCCTGAGGAGGATATTGGGCAGAGACAATAAAAGGGAAAGAGTATTTCCTTTCATCTGGAAGTTATCTTTTATCTAAAGTTGTCACCTTTTACCCGCTGTTTTTCCTACAGAAATCAAGAACATCTTGTATTGGGGTCAGACAAATTTGGGTTGTTATTTAAGTCCCACAATTTACAGGTTGTATGACTGTAGGCAAATTACTTAACCCCTTAGTGACTAAGTTTAAAATAGAGATATTAATATTATCTGCTTTGCAGGCTGTTATGAAAATTAAATGAGATAATATCTGTGATATCAATAGCCCTTTTGGTGGCTTTTCCTCTGCCCTGCCGAGGCATTAGCACCACCACTGCATTAGCTGCTGCTCTGTGCCCCAGTGCCTTTCTTTTTTTTTTTTTTTTTTGGTTAATGTTTATTTATTTTTGAGAGAAAGAGAGAGAGACAGAGTGAGAACAGGGGAGGGCAGAGAGAGAGAGGGAGACATAATCCAAAGTAGATTCCAGGCTCTGAGTTGTCAAAACAGAGCGTGATGCAAGGCTTGAACTCTCAAACTGTGAGATCATGACATGAACCAAAGTCGGATGCTTAACCCACTGAGCCACGCAGGTGCCACCTGAGTGCCCTTCTTTTTGTGCTTATGGGCAGGGAAGAAGGAATGGAAACCCCAGACGCGATGTCAGTGCCAGAATAGTATACTCGATGAGTATTTGTCTACAGTAAAAATGAAAACAGACAGTGAATTATGGAAAAAGTATAAACATTGATGCTGTTGACAATGGCCAAAAAACGAACAGAGATTAAGACAAAAGCAAACCTGGGGAATATTGGCTAGGAGCTGTGAAAGTAATAGAAAGTGTCAGCTAGCCAGCAGCCATTTGTGACCAGTCGTATTCACGACCAATCCCCAGAGCAGGAGGCTGATATTTCTGCATATCATTAATACATGGAGGACTCATTATGTGGTAAGTTTAACGTGATTATTTCACTAATTCTGTTATTAATACTCAGCCTTCTGCTGCTTGTGTAGCACAGCCACCTGTTCAGGATTTTTAAAAACGAAAGGACATATTTATTCCATATCCACCCAGAAAGAAGGGACATGATGTCTCCTGGAGCTGGGAGGAGAATGGGCTCCTGAGAAGGTCAAAGTGAAGAAGATGCCGTGAGAGCTGGTTTTGGAACAAAATGCTCTCCCCCACTAGTCCACTTCCCACCAGTATAAGGGATCTATCCCATGATCTCCTCACATACACTGCACAGGGTCCAGTCAGAACATAAAATCTTCTCCACGTCCTTTAACATAGGGAAGCCAAAACAAGGGATTATTTACAAAGGTGATGAAGAGTGGAGAAGGCAAACAGGGGGCCTGTGAGGAAACTAAAAACAGCAACCTCAAGCCTTAAGGCTGGAGGGACCAAAGCGGGGGCAGTGTTCCCAGATTCCAAGCGCAGGCTACCTGCAGGAAGCAGACCCAGGGGAGAGGGTGGCAGTTGGGACCTTAGAGACAGATGCTACTGGTAGGAGTTGGAGCCATGGAGAGACCAGCTATAGAGGTGCCACCCAAGGCAGCGAAATGGGAAGAAGTATTCTCATTTCTCTCCTCCTCCCACCATCCAGACTCTGGCCAATGCCTCCCACCGGCCAAAACTACCTGGAAGCCAGGAGCATGGGAGCCTGGGGAAAGTTGTTTCCTGTGATAAAGGGCAGAACTGGGGAAAGCAAGAGAAGGGAACAGAGAGCAAACAGGTCAGCACACCATGCTGTATCAAAACATTTGGTTAGAATGGCCAGCCGAGTGCGAGTTAGGCTGAAAACCCTTACCTGGGAAGGTGGTCAGAGAATACTGACAGTCAGGACAGACTCCAGACGCCTCAGTCTAAGGAACTGAGAAGTCACCTCTGGGCAAAGACAAGGAGTTTTCAGGGTGAGGAGACTTCATCTCTCCGCTCACTCTTCTCTATTGTTTTCTCCCTGGAAACAACCGTATGTTAATTGGCAGTTATCAGAGTTGAAATTGACAATAACATATCAATATAATGCAGTCTAATTTGCGTATTCTGTTAACTAACAGTCCTTTGTTTTAGATCATCCATTTAAACCTTTTCTTCATCATCCAGAATAATTGAAAGTCACATTTCATTGTTCTCAGAACAATTAACTTCTTGCATTTTTGACTCAACTAATAATGCAGCTTTATAATAAGAACATGCTAATTTGTATAGATCTTTGCAGCTTACGGCATGCAATCACACACAATATCCCATTGTGTTTTACACCTTGACAGCCTGAAGTGAAGGGGACAGAGCTGGCATTTGTTGACTATGTGCCAGGCCCTGTGACAGCAACTTTACAAAGATTAATTCAGTTAATCCTCACAAAACCCAGAGAGGCAGATATGATTATCCCCATTTTACAGATGAGATAACTTACATAAAGAGAATGAACTGTCCCGGTCAAGGTCATACAACCAAGTTGAGGGGCCTATCATGCTGAAAACGTACACACACACACACACACACACACTTCTTGCTATATATATGATATGTATGTATGTATGTATACATATATGTGCGTATGTAAAATTTCTCCATAAATTTTGTGATTTTTTTACACAAACTTTATTGACAATTTATTTAGTAAGCCTTAATATCAGAACCAATTACTTGATGTCACATGTGCTGCTTAGGAAACAGAGATTGGAACAAGGCCTCAGTCCATGACAATTATTCTGGCTCTAGTTAGATATATTCAAATTTAAGTCCTCTCTGAGCCTCATTCACCTTCTATTAAATGGGGATAATGTATATTGAGTTGGAGAATACATCAATAATATATACAAAAACCTTAAGAAAAGTGCCTGGAACAGAGTATAGTCCAGGGAAAAGTTCTTACTAGGATCATTCTCAAATGCCCGGTGGTAGGCACATAAAGAAACATGCACAGGTGTATAAACGGTCCCATTTTAAAAGAATTCTGATATGTTTGCACAAAAATAATAAAAACAATAATAATAATAATAGTAATAAAAGCACCATAGGTGTACCTGGGTGGCTGAGTGCTTGAGCGTCTGGCTGTTGATATCGGCTCAGGTTATGATCTCATAACCTGGGCCCTGTGTTGGGCTCTGGGTTGAGAGCCTGCTTGAGATTCTCTTGCTCTCACTCTTGCTCTCAAAATAAATAAATAAACATTAAAAAATTTTTTTTACATTTATTTATTTTTGAGAGACAGAGAGAGACAGAGCACAAGCGGGGTAGGGGCAGAGACAGAAGGAGACAGAGAATCCAAAGCAGGATCCAGGCTCCGAGCTGTCAGTACAGAACCCGACGCAGGGCTCAAACTCAAACCGTGAGATCATGACCCGAGCCGAAGTCAGGCACCCAACCGACTGAGCCACCTAGGCGCCCCAATAAATAAACATTTTTTAAGAAGCACCACAGAGGTGCCTGGGTGGCTCAGTCGGCTAAGTGTCTGACTTCGGCCCAGGTCACGATCTCATGGTTTGTGGATTTGAGCCTCACGTCAGGCTCTGTGCTGATGGCTCGGAGCCTAGAGCCTGCTTCAGATTCTGTGTCTCCCTCTCTCTGCCCCTCCCTCACTTGCGCTCTCTCTCTCTCTCTCTCCCTCTCAAAAATAAATAAACATTAAAAAAAAGCACCATAAAAAGCCAGCGTTATTAAATGTCCCTAAGGGAACACATTGGACCCTATCCTTATGGTCAATCAAAGGCTCTCCAAAAGGTACCTCTTTAACAGAATTAGCTTGGTGGATGTACACTTGGCATTCCAGAAGACTTTCCAGCCCTAGGAGAGGAGCTGCGCTCCTCTAGAGAGGGTGTCAAACATTAACTTGAAACTTAAGTGGGAAACTGCCACAGTGATACTATTCAACATGCAGAGAAATAAATTAAAATGATATGAAATGTGGCCAGAGCCATGGAAACTCACACACCACCTGAACACAAAAATAAATGGAATTAGGAGAGCATGAAAATAAAAGCTGGAGGAAAAGGTGGACCAGCCTGCACAATGCGTCATTGGGGTTCTGCAGGAGACAGAAACAGGCTGCTTATTTCAACAGAGAGCATTTCAAGAACTGTGAACTAGGTAACTTAAAATGCACAGTGAGAAGCTGAAGATATCTAGGGACTCACAACTGCGGGAAGCACATACTGCCCCCCTCCCCCCCCCCCTCCCGGGGCTGGAGGAACACAACTTAAAGGAGACACCTATCATCTGAGATGCTTGGAAGAGGCCCCTGCCAAAAGAATCTCAGAGGAGGCAAGAATCAGCGGCTGCTGGGGGCACTGACCCCAGGGAATGTCCCTGGGGCTCGGCCCAGACCACTGAGGAGAAGGATGCTAGCTTTCTGTGTCCCGTGTCCCTGAGACGGCACAGGAAGCTGGTTCTGTTTGTGGCAGGAAAATGGCAAAATGAATTCAACTTCTGCTCCAAGTGAACAGCAACGCCAGGATGAAGAAAGAGGCCAGGAGAACAAGCAAGTGAGGAGTTCGATGGGGAGTAAATAAGGGAGGTTTTCTCCCCTCCTCCAGCCTTGCCGCGCGCGCTCTAATGCCCCAATGGGCAGGGCTCATAGGAGCCAGCCAGCAACAGAGAAACAGCCTCAGCATCGTGAAGTGCACTACTGGAGAGATAATACCTTAGACACTGGTGCATTCCGTATTGTTAGTCACTTACTAATTATAAGGTTGATAATCAAAATTATGTCATTTGAGCTGTTTCTACATTTGGCTATTGTGAAAAGCACCAGATGAATGGATAAACAAAATGGGGCATAGATACATACAATGGAATATTATTCGGCCTTAAATAGGAAGGGAGATAAAGAATTATTGTTTAAGGGGCACAGAGAGCTCTGTGGATGGACAGTGGTGGTGGTTGCCCAACAATGTGAATGTACTTAATGCCACTGAAATGCACACTTAAAAATGTTTCAGATGCGGGCGCCTCGGTGGCTCAGTCGGTTGAGCGTCCAACTGAAGCTCAGCTCACGATCTCCTGGTTGGTGGATTTGAGCCCCGCGTCAGGCTCTGTGCTGACAGCTCAGAGCCTGGATCCTGCTTCGGATTCTGTGTCTCCCTCTGTGACCCTCCTCAGCTCTTGCTCTTTGTCTCTCTCTCAAACATAAGCATTTAATAAAAAATGTTTAAGATGAAAAATGCTCTGTTTTTTTTTTACCATAGTTAAAAATTTTTTTAAAGAATAGATAGTAAGCAAAGGCATTTTATCCATTAATTTTACTGATTTTTGGTTCAGAATCTGATGATGGAAAAACTGAATTAATTAATTAATTAATTAATTAATTAATTAAAAATTATATCCCCAAAACAAAAGCAATATTTGTTTCTATTTTCTCCCGTACAGTAAATATTTGCTTTTTGAAAGTTTGTATATCCTTCAAAGTCACTTTTAAATGGTACCTCATGACCTGTTCAGCAGTCGGAAGGCTAGTTCCTTCCAGGCCCAATTGTGTGATGACTTACCACTTTCGGCACATATGGCGGCACTATGCTCACTAGGCTTGGAGCGTAAAGGTAAAGTCTGCATTTTATCTGTCTCTCAGGGTAAGTAGTGCAATGTAAGTACTCAAAAATATTCTTGAATGGAAGCTGTAGCATCGCCAAACTATAGAAATCCAGAATTTGGGGTGCAAATGGAATGATCATTTATCCAAGGCGACCCATCCCTGAGGGTTTCCTGGGATGCTGGACTTCCCGGGATGCTGGGAACCTGGACCATCCTGGGCACACCTCGACAGTCAGTTACCCTGGGAGTAAAATTTAGTTTTCTAAAGAGAAATGAGTGATTTTTGTTTGTAAATTCACAATATAACCCTGGCAAAATATGCTTTTCAAAGATACAATAGGCATGAACACCAGAGTGAAATAACAAGAAGCAGTTACACAGAAGTGTTCATCATTCTAATCAGAAATCCATTTCTGATACATTAACAATTGTAACTCTTAATTATTACATAAACACAATTTTATAAATTTCCTTTCAATGTAACTATGAAATCAACATTTTTTTTCTTTTGGAGGGAAGGAAATAAACCCATAGTAAAGGTGCTAATTAAAAACTCCTACATCTCACACTAGAACCATCGCAGGTATTAAGAGTTCTGAATGTTCCAATTAAAACCGTGAAGAATTTGCTCTGCAATATGCACTTCTATCCCCCTAGGCATCAATATGTTGAAGCCTATGAATATGGTGGAAGCCAGTGTGCTTTGAGCTAATGGCATCTGCAGTAAGGACCACATCACAATGTGCTCATAGCACGCTGATCTCATCTGAGCCTCTAGCAAAGGGTTGTCAAGAGATGCTAATGACCACTTAATCCTACACTTGGACTTCCTCTGTCGAAAGCTATTTGTACCATCTCAGAGGGCCAGCATGACCGCCACTCTACCGCTTTGTGACACATAATAAGTCAAGAGCAAAAACACCAGGGATCCATTCGTCATTCAGCTGTTCATTCAAACACACATTTACTGAGCACCTAACTAAGGGTGACCATCATTCTGTTAAGTGCTGTGAATACAAAGAGGAATAAGACTGTTTCCAAGGGGTTTACAAACCAATGGCGAAATAAACCAAGTGCTGTGGAAGTCCAGGGTGGAGGGCAATTCATTTTGCTGGGGAAGTCAAGGGAAGTGTTGCTGAAGAGGTGACATTTGTGCTGAGCTCTGGGAAATCCAGCAGTTACAAGTGGAGGAATGGAAAGGGAGAGAAGTTCTTCTCTGGAGAAGTGATTGTAGGATATGCTGTGTATAGGACCCTCAGGCTGCTCTGACTAAGTACCTCCTACTAAGTGGCTTAAATTTATTGTCTCACAGTTCTGGAGGCCAGAAGTCTGAGATCAAAGTATTGGCAGGGTTGGCTCCTTCTGCAGGCTATGAGGGAGAATCTAGAATCTATTCCATGCCTCTTTTTTAGCTTCTGGTGATTTTCTGACACTGATGGTGTTTCTTGGTTTGTAGATGCATCACCACAGTCAATGCTTTCAGCTTCACTCGGCACTCTCCTTGTGTGTGTGCATTTATATAAGGACACCAGTCATAATAGGGTTAGTGGCCCACCCGACTCCAGTATGACCTCATCTTAACATAACTAATGACATTTGCAACAACCCTATTTTCTAATAAGGTCACATTCTGAGGTGCTAGAGGTTAGGACTTCAACATATGAATTGTGAGGAGGACACAATTCAACACATAATATCCTGGAAAAAGAGTCAGATAAATGAGCATATGGGAGGAACATTTTTAAGACAGAAGTGGCTATAATTTTAAAAAATGGTAGGAGAGGACGGTGGAGACTAGGATTTGAATAGGTTCTAGAGCCATGTTCAGGGATAAAGAAAGATGAAATATATACTCAGATGATCTGGGAAACACTGATAATTGGTAATGAGACAAAAAGATTGTGACCATAAATTAGGGGAAATGCCACATTAAAAAAATTTAACAGGTTTTTTTTATGACAGAGCTTCTCAGAGATTGTATTATGGTAATGTGCTTAATAAAATCTACAAAGGTGAGAGCCTGCAGCCCCTCCTAAACTTATTTCATGGCAGCAACTTCTTTTTTCAGTGATCTTCCAATAAAAAAATCATAATTTGAGAACTGTAGGCATAGTCACTGCATGTATTTCCCAGCTGGTTTCCTTACGTCTGTGAGTTCCAATTTCCTTCTCTATAGCACTGGGTACTCATAGCTTTTTAGAAGTTCAGTCCCTGTGACATGAGGGGAGTGTGCATGGAAGTGACTGTCAAAAGGTAAACCACTATACACAAGGGAATACGTGGAGACCTTTTGGGCAGGAGGTAAGAGGCTTATGAATATTTTGGAAATAAGGTAAGAGAGCAGACAGAGCAATCATTTGCGGGGCGGGGGGGGGATAAAGATCCCAGGGGAGTAGAAATCCATATACTGATACCCAACTAACATTGAAAGTCTGAAGGAACCCCCCCCCACCCCTGTTGCTTATGCCCTTCCCACGATTCCTCCCTATTCCTAGTCCATTCATTCATTCGATATTCATTACATCCGTTACTGTGTCTTAGGCTCATTGCTCAGCATCCTACAAGACACACTTTCTCCAAGTAGCCCTCATAGATTACTTGAATTCAAGCTTTCCCTTCTTCTAATCTGCTTGGTGCATTGTTTAGGTCATACAGTTTGGCATTTGAACATATATTGGCTTGAACCATTTACCTCTTTGCTTCCATTTATATGGATGTGCCTCCTAAACGAGACTGAAAATCTTCCCTAAGCAATTACTAAAAATATTCCATGGGTTTCCATCCTCAATATGTACAATGCTAAGTGCATAGAAGATACTTAATAAGCACTCAGAGCATTGAAAACAATTTTGTATCTTGGAGAAGAGGACTTTTGCAACATCAGGTTAACATCCTAATGTTACAAAAACACTGGCAACCAAACATATGCTGTGAATTATCTGGAAACACATATATTACATATTTTTTAAAGGTTACCCATAATTATAGTTGATAAATTATTTCTAAGTGCCCAAGTATGCGAGGGAGCCACTGCATCTAAGGCAGACTTTGATTCAAAGGAGCTAAACTATGCCTCGAACCAGCAAAGAGCTATCATAGACAATGAAAAATGACAAACAGATAACGTGAAATGAGCAGACAACATCTTCTATTTATTTATAAAAATGGTAGTTCAGACATGGGAGAAGTCGGGAGCTGATTTAGTTAGATAAATGAGTCCACTTCATTTTGCTATTAGGCCCTTCTGAACTATCCTTAAAATTACTTCACAAAATTAAGATGGAAAGTTTATTTTTGATTGAATCTTCAATCAAGGTTAGTAATAGATAACAGAATATACTGAGTTCTTAAATTAAAGATCACCAAAACTCTTCGGGCAATTTGCTGTGAAGATAGAATTGATGCTTCTAAATCTCCAGTGTTATGCTATTTAATGTGTTTTGTTAATTTGTCAGAATGATACACTGCCCTGAGATTGAAAACAATTTCTTTGAGAAGACAGTTCTTTTTATCAACTTAAAAAAATGATTTGTCTATTCAAATAATACCTTGTCAAGAGTTTAGCTCATAAAAATACTGAATGCTAGCTTTGTGATCTGATAAGTCACTCTCATAGTTTGACTGAAGATACAATAATAATTAAATAAAAATATACAGCCAATAAGAATTTTCTTCAAAAATCTTGAATATCTACCAATGAATCAAAGGAGAAGGAAGAAACAAACAATAAATCAAGTTCCTGGAGCATCCTTAGCTGTCTTGTTCAAACATTCAAAGATGCCCTCAACACATTCTCTTTCCAGTACTTACACCACTCAATCCAAAAGTTATTCTCTCTTTTGTTTCCAACTTTATTAAGGAATGCTTATAAATATAATTGTATATATGTGATACATATAATGCTATGGTTTGATGTACATATACATTCTGAAATGATTACCTGAAAGTTATTCTCACTAATGATTTCCTTCCAACTAAGTTTATTAGTGTTTTCAGTCTCTTCCACACCTAGAACCCCACATATCTACTTCTTTTCAAACTTTCAATTCAGGAAATGTAAAAATTTGTAAGAAAAATCATAAAAACAGTGCTTCCTGTGGAGATAGGAGCATTAGTGTGGCAGGAAAAACAGACCCCAGAATCAGAAGGCTCTGATTCAAAGTCAAAATCAACTATTTACCATCTCTGTGAACTCCGTTAACTTTCTGAGCATAAGTTTCCCCAGCAAAATACATTAATGTCTCAGAGTTCCCAGATTCATAACAGGTTTTCAGTTCTTCTTTAACAGATGAATGATTGAATAACCTCACAGTATCCCCTTTCTCTCTCATAATCTGCTTTAGCCATTCTCTTTTTCCTTTTCCTACTTCAACATACTTCCTTCATAGTACTTCCTACTTCCTTTCTTCCTACTCCCAATTATGCAAGAAGTTTCCTTCCCCATGACTTTTCAGTTAAAATTCACTTCTCTCAGTTTCTTAGCTGGCTTCATACAAACCATCTCCATGTTTCCTTTTCCCATACTAGCCCTAGTGTTTGGCAAAGCTTCCTGCTTCACATTCCCAAAGCCAGCTTCTTCTTCTCATTCAAAACCCGACAAAAATCACCCCCTTTGCCCATTATATGCACTCAGTAAATAATAAATGATTAAAGCATCAATGATGAATTCATTCTCAAAGAACATGTATTCTGAGTAATGAAATTTGGAAAAGAAAAGATAGCGAGTAACTACAACCCACTTAGAAACAGGTGTGATTTCTCTAACCAGCCGTTAACACATTTGCACTGCCATAATTACTGCTCTGGCAAATAATACATTGCCATAGAAACATTGTTTCCAAATTGCATATTTATAGATTTTATTGGTGGTGTATTTTGACTATAAAGTAGTTTTCACATGTGAGCTTTGAAAATGAAGGATGATAGGAACATTATTCATCTCCACAGCTGCCCCAAGCTGAAGGGTTTTAAAGATGCAACTGGAAATTCCCCCAACCTCTATATGTCAAGGTGAGCACAGCTGGCATTTCCCTCAATGCTTGCATTGAAAAGTAAAGGAACTGGCTAAATAAAGAACACAGTGAGCTAAAGTAATAGTCAAAATAAAACCAAATAAGTGTGAGTCTGATTTCATCTATAAAATGGGAATGATAATAATATTTCTCTTAGATTTTCTCTAAGATTTTCATTTGCTCAATGAGACATAGCAAATGAAAAGAAAACACCTTATGAATTACAAAGCGCTATGTAAATACCAATTTTAGCTTTTATTCAACATCAAAACAGACCATCTCCACATAGGACTGTTTTCAGGGTTCCCTTCATTCTTCTAGAAACACGTTAGAGCCACATGATCCTCTCAATAGATACAGAAAAAGCATTTGACAAACTTTCTTGATAAAAAGACTTAAGAAAATAGAGATAGAGGGAACATACCTCAGGATGATAAAAGCCATGTATGAAAGACCCACAGCTAATATCATCCTCAATGGGGAAAACCTGAGAGCTTTCCTCCTAAGGTCAGGAACATGACAGGGATGTACACTCTCAACTACTGTTGTTCAACATAGTGTTGGAAGTCTTAGCCTCAGCAATCATACAACAAAAAGAAATAAAAGGCATCCAAATCAGCAAGTCAAACTTTCACTCTTTGCAGATGACATAAGCTGAAAGACTCCACCCCAAAACTGCTAGAATTGATACACGAATTCAGCAAAGTCACAGGATATAAAATCAATGTACCGAAATTGGTTGCATTTCTACACACCAATAATACAGCAGAATGAGAAATCAAGGAATTGATCCCATTTACAATTGCACCAAAAACCATAAAATATTTAGGAATAAACCTAACCAAAGAGGTAAAAGATCTGTACACTGAAAACTATAAAAAACTTACGAAAGCAACTGAAGAAGACACAAAAAAAAAATGGAAAAATATTCCATGCTCATGGATTGGAAGAACAAATATTGTTAAAATGTTGATACTACCCAAAGCAATCTATGCATCCATTGCAATCCATATCAAAATAACACCATCATTCTTCACAGAGCTAGAACAAAAAATTCTAAAATTTGTATGGAACCAGAAAAGACCCCAAATAGCCAAAGTAATGTTGAAAAAGAAAACCAAAGCTGAAGGCATCACAATTCCAGACTTCAAACTGTATTACAAAGCTGTAATCATCAGTACAGTGTAGTCCTAGTACAAAAACAGACACATAGGTCAGTGGAACGGAATAGAGAATCCATAATAGAGAATCAAGATTAAAAACTTTTGACACAGTGAAGGAAAAAATTAACAAAACTAAAAGGCAACTGATGGAATGGGAGAAGATATTTTCAAATGACATATTGGACAAAGGGTTACTGTCCAAAATCTATAAGGAACTTACCAAAATCAATACCCAAAAAACAAGTAATACAGTGAAGAAATGGGCAAAAAACATGAATTGACAGTTTTCAAATGAAGACATCCAGATAGCTAACAGACACATGAAAAGATGCTCAACATCACTCATTATCAGAGAAACAAAACAAAACCACAATGAGATATCACCTCATACCTGTCAGAATTGCTAAAATTAACAACTCAGGAAACAGCATATGTTGGCAAGGAGGTGGAGAAAAGGAAACGTTTTTGCACTACTGGTGGGAATGCAGATTGGTGCAGCCACTCTGGAGAACACTATGGAGGTTCCTCAAAAAATTAAAAATAGAGCTATCCTATTATCTAGCAATTGCACTTCTAGGTATTTACCCAAAGAATAGAAAAATATTGATTTGAAGGGGCATATACACCTCAAGGTTTATAGTGGTGCTATCAGTAATAGCCAAATTATGGAAAGAGCCCAAATGCCCATCGACTGCCAAATGGATAAACAAGGGGTGGTATATATATATATATATATATATATATATATATATATATATGAAAACTTTAGAATTCACATTTCTTGTTTTTATTGGGAAAAATAAAAATAGACAAGAAAAGTTGTATAAACACACCACTGACTAGCTTAGAAGAAAAAAAAATCAAAGTTTAAAGTGAACTCTTTCTCCTTAAAAACAACAGGAAAAATAAAAGAACCCCTTTTAGATAAGCAAGGAAACAAACTACTTTTAATGACAAGACTGAGTAGCCAAATTCTGATTCAAATAATGACAACAATTCTTGTTTGCCCACCCTTTATAATCACAAAGTATTTCCTCATACTTTATCGCAGTTCTTTATTTCAACACTATGGAGTAATCAGAAGTGGTAGGTGATGGGATAAGGTTTTAAACAATTTTCTGGTGTCTTTTTCCTTACCTGTAGACTGGTTTATTTCTCTGCACTCCTTCCATTATTAAAGCTAATCATAAGGCCTACTGACTTCAAGGAAAAGAAGTAAATGAACAACCTAGAGGTAAAAAGTTCACAAGGTGGGAAAAATGAGGATATAACAGAGGGGGAAGATCTTACCAGGCTGACTGTACAAGGGAGAGAAGAGGTTTGCAAACCACAAAGGAAGGGAGAAGCGTAACCTGGGTCTCAGGAAAGTAGTAGATCAACCTTCCTGGACCTGATCTTCAGAATGAGAGCAATGGAAAAGGTAAAGGAAGGGAAGGAGCCCAGATAGTAAAAGAGGCAACAAAGTAAAGGGGACCCTTGCCCACTGACTATTTAGAAACTGCTTAGCAGGGTACCCTCTAACATGGCAGCACAACAGAATAAAACAGTGGTATAGTGTGTTTGGGCAGACAGAGGGCAGGAAAACTCCCCCTGTCCATCTTATCTCCTATGGAACAGACACACATGTTAGGGATTGTGGGGAATTAGCTGACAGTTAAGAGCCAAACTTGTCTGGAAAGAGTCACTGAGGCAAGTAGTGAGAAACCCTATAGCAGAGACTATGGGCCCCACAGCCTAGGCAGGGACTAGATAGAGTATTCCACTAAGATTTCAAAGATCTTCACACCAAGAAGGCCAAGATGAGGCCAACTTAGATTCAGGGTCAGGGGGGCCCACCATGACAAGTGGATAGACTACAGGTATACCAGTCACAGGTACTTTATTGGCAAAGGCAGCTAGAATAAGAACAATGCCCAGAGACATCCATTGTGTCTCGGCAGGTCAGTGGGTGCCTACAGAAAGGACGCCATGAGATTGGTTGCTCCCCACTGGTGCTATGGGAAGTATGGAAATAAAGACTAGCTAAATGAGAAAAGCAAATGCTAATTGTTCAGAGATTGCTATGGCAAGGGAGTTAGCCACTGCCACCTGGACTTTGGCGCAGACTCAACAGCAGGCAAAGAAATAGGAAAGCTTTATAGTGGCAGAAAGGGAAGTCTTTCAGGTGTCCCCTGATTGGAGATGATTGGCATGGGGAAGTGGTAGGTGGGCTAACTAGAAAAGAGGCATCCTATGTGGTACATATTTGGTTTTCTTTATTTGGTCCCAAATTTGAAATAGGGACAAAAATTAAGGAAGCTATCAGTTATTAGTCAAGTCCTGGCCATTTGTGGTGGATTGTGAACAATGGGGCTCCCTGCAAGTCTGACTTACAACAAGCTGATTTCCTGAGTTGTTTATTGTAGACAAAGAGTTGGTTTCCTGGGCAAGTTGCTGCAGGTGGTTGTTCAGAGTTCTATCGTTAATATATGGTCTGGTCATTATCTGTTTGGATAGTCAGTCTTTCAGAACATACAAATGTCCCCTGTCACCCAGATGGTACCTTGGAAAGAAAGTAGAGACAGAAAACTTGAGTGAAGAGCAACAGCTCTTTTGGAGGGTTCAAACGATGGATAATCGTCTGAATATCTATCCAAAAGAGACTGAGTTAGCTGGAAAGAATATTGTAGACTGGAAGAGATGAATTTATCATTAGTGAGAAAGTTTAGTACTTCTTTTTTCTGATAGCAGGAAGATTGTAGAATCCAGAGCAAGATAAAATTGGATTTGGAAAACAAAGAACCTACATTTTTCGTACTCCCAATATGTAGTATGCAAATTTTGACCCCGTTGCTGGTATTGTTGTATATGGTTTACAAATGAGAAATCTAACACCAAGAAATATTCAAGATAATAATGAATATCAAAACCATATAGTTCAAGGTATCATTTTCTTGGAAACCAATAGGTTCTTCCTAGGACACTTAGACGCACAAGTAGCAGTTCTAACAGCTGAGGTCCAAGTCCCAGTACAGATAAACACAAACCCAACGGACTACAGGTTAAGAATATGAAGACCGGGGTCCCTGGGTGGCTTAGTCATTTAAGCGTCTGGCTTCAGCTCAGGTCATGATCTCATGGTTTGTGAGTTCGAGCCCCACATCGGGTTCTGTGCTGACAGCTCAGAGCCTGGAGTCTGCTTCGGATTCTGTGTCTCATTCTCTCTCTGCCCCTATCCCATTTGTGCTCCGTCTCTCTCTGACTCTCAAAAATAAACAAATGTAAAAACAAAAAAAATTAAAGAATATGAAGACAATACTCACCCATCCCTAAGGAAACTAATATATAGATTTTTGCAGGACTGCGACATTTCAGATATTGTAGTCTATTGTTCTCACAAGTATGTACACGTGGCAATTCAAGAGTTCCCATTTTAGACCCAGATAACATAGTCATCAAACCCCGACTGTCAAGAGTAAGTACATTGGGATTAGATAATGTAACTGAGCTGGAGAGTCACTAAGAAAAGCCATAATTGGAACTGGGGGCCAGATCATGCAAGCAGGCTGCTTTAAGCGAGAGTTCTCCATGACTGAGACTCACATATGGCCTGAAGACCACACTTCCCACAACAGCACCTCCGTAACCTTTCCTCTCCACTCCCCTTTGAAATGTTGCAGCTGAGGCCTTGAGAGCAGAGGTTATCTAAGTAAAAGAAAATAAATTGCTTCAGGCTCACTGTGATTAGTCAGAAAGTAAAATGAGATTCCATGAAGCACCTTTGTATTTCAGAACTCCAAATCATTTCTTATTATGAACATAGGGTAATACAAGTTGAATATCAAGTGATTAATGTGCATTTTGAACACATCTCTGGAATCCTAATTCTTTAAAGCCTCTCTTAAAAAGTACTCCACTCTGACAGCCACATTCTCAAATGTTCCAATGCCACCTAAAAAGGCCATGTTTCATAAATTCCATATTGATATTACAATAGAGTAGCAGAATAATTTTAAGATTTTTCCTATTTGATAATTGCCCTATTGCTTTTGAAAATAATGACTCTCAATTATGCCAGTGTGAGATGCATTCATTTCATTACATTATCTAAATTTGTGTAGCTATTACAAGGCTTTATGTCGCTTTTGGTAAAGACAAAAAAAAACCTCCCTATTTCTCTCAATTAGGCTTTTTAAAATTAATTTGCACATATAATGACATTTTCACTCATTTTCTTATTTACCACAAAATAAACATCAATGTGTTATTATTAAGAATGATAAATTTATATTATAATCACTATTTTCCTTACTTTATCACAGGTAGATAATTATAATAAATAATATTTGCCTACTGACTTATCTACTGTGTGCCACTTACTGTGCTTATTATCTTCATTTTGCAAGATGACCTAGGCTCAGAAAGGGTAAATCAGTTGCTCATGACAACACAGCAGTAAGCGGTAGGTAGACAAGCTAGTTTTGTCTTAGCCACGGCATCTCACTCCCATTCCAGGGCAGGTCTGGTTAGCTTCATTTTTCACAGAGAGCCGCTGCTCTTCTTCCTCCTCCTTTTTCATTCTTTCCTGAATTCAGT
Source organism: Felis catus (assembly GCF_018350175.1). NCBI lineage: Eukaryota > Metazoa > Chordata > Mammalia > Carnivora > Felidae > Felis > Felis catus. Next base: position 13,212,519 of record NC_058368.1, on the reverse strand, counting down.
AGCTCCTCTCCAAGAGCACAGACAATGAAGCCAGGAGTTCTGGGTTCCTGTTCTGCACCTTCTATAGATACTAGCTATGTGATAGTGGGTACACTAGTCACAGTCATTAACACTGGTATTGGTGATAAATAACTCCCTAAATCTCGAGGGCTTCACACAGTAAAAGTATATTTTTTGCTGCCATCACAGGGTAATGCAGGTAGGGCAGCTTTCCTATAAGCAGTGACTCGGGGATCCAAACTGTTCCCTTCTAATGGCTGCAAGGATGCTCTCTCATCATTCACCTGGCAAATGAAGGGGAAGACCCCATGTGGATGGAAGGCACTTCAGATGTGTAATCATTGACCAGAAGTACTCACTTTTCATCAGACTGTATGTCCAACCTAACTGCAAAGGAGGCTGGGAAAATATACATGAGGACATGGACGTCAGTGAGTTTTTGTAGTTTCTGCCACACTGAGCTAGTTTTTTTGTTTTTGTTTTTTTTAAATCTGTTTAAGTCTATGTTTCCACTTCTACAAAGTAAAGATAAAACATTAGCCTATTCTTAACACATAGTATGCATATACCCAATGTTTTTAAATAAATCTAACATTATATTATATAAGTATATATACTCAGACTCTCAATGGAGACAGAAACCTACCTTCCTTTAATGTATGAGGAGAAAATTGAAAAAAGATAATGTGTTTTCCAAATCAAATCTCAATAAAGATACCCAGAGAAGTCATATTAGAACTCTTCATGTAAAATTTTCTTTATAACTTTATAAGACAGTGAAAAAAATCAGAATCTCAGCCGGAGAATAAGTGAACCCTTAGAAGGAAGGAAGGAAGGCTGGTAGTGTGGAGGGGAAAATGTAGGGTGCATGTGGGTGGGTGGGGAATTTATGAGAGGAAGATGATAATTTGTTTATGTCGTTAACAATATTTTCTTCTCAAAATTAGAAGGTTGGAGGATAATAAATAAGTAAGGAAAACCCACTAATAACTATGGTGTCTATCTGAAGATACTAATTAGAATTGTGACATTCTTTTTTTTTAATTCCATGAATTTTCCTTTACTTCAGGAATGAGTTGTTGATTTAATGAGCTGAGGAAATTCTTGTCCCAGCTTCCCAAATCTCCCCTCTAACCTGTATCTTTTTTACTTCATATTTTATGTGTTGAGCATTGTGGTATAATTGTATTATTAAATATTTTTTCATGTGTCAGTTTTTTCTTCCTTCTCCATATTTCCTAACTCCTAGAACATCGTCTTGGACTTTCCAACTCTGTAAATGATCTTTCTGATGACAAGCATGAGGTGGACTTCACTTTACAGGAATAGTTTTCTGTCGCTGAAGAACATGACGCACTTTTCTAACATTTCTATTTGATAAACAAGAGTGGAATAAAGTCCAGAAAAAAATAGCTCACTTTTCAATAGTCTCCCTCTCCCTTATTGCTACTAGATTTTTTTGATTGCTTCTTAATTGTTCTGCATTTAAGAATAAGACCGTCATTATTTTTGCATAATTATATATTTACTATTTAAAAATCACAGTATGCTAAAAATGTAAAAGGGGAACTTAAAACCATCCAAATTTTACCAACATGATATTATTAAGACATTTTTCTCTTCGTATACAAAATAGAAGGATGAATTGATTTAAAGAGACAGAGAGAGAGAGAGAGAGAGAAAGAGAGAGGTGGAAATACAGCCATCTAGTCTACCTGCTACTTTTCAATTAAAAAGTATGACTGTATTTCATCAATTCTAAAGCACATTCTTTTTCATGTTTTAGCATCTCTAAAATTGGGATATGTCTCATAATGGAAAGTGTATTATATCATTGTGGTCAGTCAGCAATCTTGATGTGATGTCCATTGCTTGGACCTGTACGAAATTGGTTGCTATTTCTGATGACCTAACTGGCCAAATGCAGTCTTTCAAAACTCAGGCAGAAAGGAAGACAAGTCTTAGTTGTTGCCTAGCAACCTCTCCTTGACACCTTCTGGTTAAAAAAAAAAGACACACAGGTCCCCAAGCAAGTGACACACACTGATTACCTATGCATTGTAAGTATTCTCAATGCCTTCTTTGTATATCCAATATTTCCTAAATTTCATATACTAATCAAGTATTATTTTCTATTTAGGAGATAATATAAATCTCTAAAAAATTTAGAGGACTCTGAGTAAATGGGAACCTAAATTTTTGGTTCTCAACTACTCTGAATCATGAGTTTTTCTATGATAAAGAAAAGTGGAGGGTAGGTCTAAGACAACTTCTCCCTGTATCTCCAGGTGAAGAAAGTGTTCTTTGCAGCCTCGGGGGAAAGTGGCCCTTTATTGAGGCTCAAGATGAAGACTTCTAAATCTCTGGAGGCCTAAGGTCTACTGACCTCATTGGGAGGAGTAGAGTCTGTTTGCTTTCCAAGAGTTCTAGTAACAAAAAGATATTCTTTCAATGTTCACAGTATAGGGTTAACAGTTTTCCAGATTGGACTTCAAAAAATCCATTAATATGTTGTTTACCAGAGACATATATAAACAAAAGATAAAGAAATTATAAAACTAAATAATGAAAAAATAAACCAGGTAAATATAAACCAAAAAAATCTATAAAACAAATATATAATGATCAAGTATATTCATCAGCATGGTTAATCCGAGAAATACACGGCTTGTTTAACCCTAGAAAATCAATCATGAAATTTACTCTAATAATAAAATACAAGAGAAAAATCACATATTGTTTCAATAGATTTGAAAAAAGTGCTTGATAGATTTTGACACCTATTTATGATTTAAAAAAATAATTCCCTGAAAGACTAAATAAAAGCAAACTTCTTCCACTTGATAAAGGATACCAATAAACATCATAATTAGTGAAGGCATTTTTAAATACATTCATTTTTAAGATTAGGAACAGGACAAATATGTATTCTATTACAGAAGTGGCCTATGTTATGACCAATGCAAAAGACAAGAAAAAAGAGCTAGGAGTTTCAGTTCTGGCTATAATGGAGTATTTGGGATCCTATGTAAACAACTGTAACAGCTGACCAAAAATATTAAAACATTATGAAAATTTTATAATATATTATAAAATATTATAAAACAGAAATAATTCTTGAGAGAAGTAAAGGACACTAAATTACCATGAAGTCAGAAGACAAAAGGATGACATCTTTATGACACTGAAATTTTGAAAACCTGTCGACGTACCGTTCTATACTTAGGAGAATGTGTTCTTCAGAACTGAAGGCAAAATAAAGATGTTTTTAAACTTATAAGCAAACTAACAAAAAAACTCAAAGAATCTGTTGCCAGAAGGAGTGCACACAAAAAATAATATAGTAAAATCCTCAGAATGAAGAAAAATGTTACCAGATAGAAGCATGGGACTGTAAGAAGGTAGGGAGTACACTAGAAGGGGCAAATACATCAGCAAACAGAAATAAACATTGACTCTTAAAAACAACAATAATATCTTGTATGATTTGTAACATATGTAAAAGTAGGATATATAACAAAAATACCACAAGAGAGGGAAGCAGTAAAAGAAATTATAACTCTTGTAAACTTTTTATTGTTTGAGAAATGGTAAAGTACTAATTTTAAAAAGACTATAATGAATCAGATATGTATTATAATTTCAAGCACAACCAATAAAATAATAATAGCAGATGATATAACTGAAGAGCTAATAGAGAAGAAAAATAATAAAAAAAATTGTTAAATCCTAAAGCAAGTAAGAAAGAGAAAATAAATGACACAAAGCAGATGAGAACATATAAAGCAAATATCAGGATAGCAGACATAAACCCAATCATATCAGCAATTCGATTAAATGAAAATGGCACAGAAAGTACAAGAGGAGCCTGAGCATCTCATGTCCGGAAGTAAGACACAGCGCAAAAAACATAAAGATGGAGGGTTGGAAAAGTTACAATGGCCAACGCTAGAGCAACCTGAGCAACAAAAGAAAGTAACCCATATTTTCTTTTTGCCATAAAGCAAATTGCCGTGGCAAATTAATCGGAGTGCTTTGCCTGATAAGGTGACCCAAACTTTCACTTTTATAGGGCCTGAAGCTGTTAACCATCAGGAGTCTCAACTGAATTGCTGTAGTTTTCCACTGGCTTTTTTTTTTAAAGAGCTTTATTAAGATATAATCCATGTACCACACAATTCACTCATTTAAAATGTACAATTCAGTGTGGTTTTTAATATACTCACAGAGTTGTACACCAAACATCATAATCAATTTTAGAACATATTCATCACCCAAAAAAGAAATCTTGCATTTATCAGCAGTCACACACACCACCACCCCTCCCTCCACTTATCCCAAGCCTCCCCAGCCTAGATAACTGCTAACATACTTTCTCTAGAGATTTGCCTATTCTGGACATTTCATACAAATGGAGTCACGTATGGGATGTTTGTTTGTTTGTTTTTTTTGTCTGTCTTCTTTCACTTGGCATAATATTCTCAAGATTCATCCATGTTGTAGCATGTATTAGTACCATATTCTTCTTTATGCCTACACACCTGAATACTATTCCAATCGGTATGGAATATACCAAGATACACCACATTTTGTTTATCCATTCATCAGTTAATGGACATGTAATTTGTTTCCACCTTTGACTACTATTAATAATGCTGTTGTGGACATTCATGGACAAATGTCTGCGTGGATCTGTTTGCTTTTATCAGGGGAGGACTATGAAGCCAGACCAGATGATTTCCTCCTTTTAAAAACACACTTTTTTTTAAAATCTCCTTTGCATGATAGCAACCCAATTTCCCTTTCATAGCCAGGATCAATCACCACAGTTACTATAGGAATTTCTGTCCTATTTATTCAATGTCAGTAAGAGCCCAAAGTGGCCAGGCGGCAGTCTCAACTTCTAGGTCAGATAGGAAAAGAAGCTGACTGGTGTTCACCTTATTATTAAGGTCCTTCTCTTCTGAGTTGGCTTTTATGAGTACTCACATGTGACATAAGTATTATCATACTCTGTGCCCTAGGATATGCCAATCCACATACGTCTTTTCTAGACCTCATCATCACTAATGTTTTAATCATTCTAAATCCCTAACTATGAAACCAAACCATGAAGCCAAAGCCCATGAAACAATGATTATCTGCACTTCTGTCTATATCTCTTACCAGAAAAACTTAAATCAAATGCATTGCTCATAGTTCTGCCCACTGGGAGAATTTTCCTTCACCATTGTCCTTCAAAGTCATCTAGTTATAGATATCCATCTACTTTTAGGTGGTAGCAGCAAATAATGCAGAATCATTTGTAACTCAGATTGAAGTTTTTTTTTTCTTCTACATTCTATTAGTCATAGGAAACATAAGGACATAGGTATAAATTGGAGGCAGTACAGCAGGAGTAGGTACTTTGGAAACTGGGTGTTTGCTCATGGTTGTTAGGATCTTCCTGAGCTCACTGTTACAAATATGACTTTCATTTGACAATTGAGGATTTCTAAGCATGCATAAGTTTATGAGTTGGTGGATCAGGAAATATCCATTCAGGATGGGCAGCTTGGATCACATGGTAATTTGGTAGTCCATGGTCAAGGATTCAGGCCACTAACAAGCCAGAAGCTATTTTTAAAGAGTAGCTTTCTGCAAATGATGACACAAATTTACTTCAAAATCCAACGATCTACACTGTAATTCTCCAATTAGAGCCTGCCAGAAGTTTAAACAGTATCTCTATCTGCCACAGATGCTTTAAGCACCATAGAATCTGCTGGGTCATATGTCCTGAGTGACAGAACAATTTGCACTGCAGACTGGATCTTTTACAGAACCTACTCTTTTCCTGAGCCATGCTAAAAAATGGAAGCTTTTCTGGACACTTGGTAAATGGATCAGAGTAACATATTCAAATGAAGTATTTGAAGTATGAATTTGAAGCAACTGAAGTATCAATTGCCTTTATGATCCAAAGAGACCCACTATAGTTCATGCCTCACTCTTACTAGTAGGAGACTCTAAATGCAGCACTTTGTTCTTCACCTAGGAAAGATATTTCAACATGACCTAGAGGAGAAGTTAGCATAATTTTTCTACAAAGAGCTAGCTAGTACATACTTTAGGCTTTGCTGGGTACATATAGTTTCTGTTACAAATTCTTTGTTGTTGTTTTTTTAAATTTTTTTTCAACATTTATTTATTTTTGGACAGAGAGCGACAGAGCATGAACGGGGGAGGGGCAGAGAGAGAGGGAGACACAGAATCGGAAACAGGCTCCAGGCTCTGAGCCGTCAGCCCAGAGCCCGACGCGGGGCTCGAACTCACGGACCGCGAGATCGTGACCTGGCTGAAGTCGGATGCTTAACCGACTGCGCCACCCAGGCGCCCCTGTTGTTGTTTTTTTAATGATCACTTAAAAATGTAAAAACCACTCTTAGCTCACAGGTTGTATAAAAGCAGACCATTGATCAGCATTGGCCTGCAAGTCATAGTTTGGGACACTGCCTTAGACCACCAGGACACTAATAATTTCTCTGAGGTGGCAAGCCTCTAGATTTTTGTGAGATGTATTTTACACCTTCAGGCATGCAAGTGTCTTACCAAGGCATCTAGAATTCTTGTTACTTCCTACTCACTAGATCCTCAGCACAGTGGGCCAGCATGATGTCCTATGAAATGGAGAGATGACAGAGGTGCCTACAGACTCACTTATGACACAGGGCTTGGAAGTTGAGCATATTTGTAACAGTAGCTGCAACTGGAGTCATCACATGATAAGGTTTATGATAAGTCACAATAATTTTCCAAGATCCATCTGTCTTCCACAGAAGCTAAATAATGAGTTCATGGGCATCACCACCCCTACCTCCTCTAAGTCCTTGATAGTGGCACTAATCTCTGAAACCCCTCCAGGAATGCAATATTGCTTTTAATTCACTATTTTGAAAGATGAATAGTTACAGTGGCTTTTCTTTTCCTATCATAATATCCCACTCTACTAAGGTCATGGAATCAATGTAGAGACAACCAGTTCTTAACCACGTCAATTCCACCTATGCATTCCAACATTGGGAAATAACACAGGGTGTGTTCAGTGAGACAAACCCAAGCCAAAACTGCATTGATAACCTAACATTCAGAATTCTCTATCTGCCTGGTAGACCACATAGCATAGAGATCTCCAGGAATTGTGTCAGTTCAGAGCTAGGGTTTAGTAATCCCTGAAGGGTCAATTATTTTCCCTTCCCCAATGCATAATCACCATGGCAAATGGTCATAGGTCCCTTTAGAGGCAGCTAAGAGGAAAACAGCATAGCATACGTTTTGGCTACATAGTGCATCCCTCCTCAAGGAAAGTTGGCCTCTCTTCATTTAATGGACTCTGGACTTGCCAACTGGTTTAAGTCTTGGAATTGATTGAAGAACTACAATATTCTTTAGTGGTTCAAGCCAGGGTTCCATAAACCAGATCTAGAGCTTCTTGCCAATATAAATCAAGTAAGACCATATTAAACTGCCTATTGAGCATTGAGTTGTATCCCCAAAAATGTATGTTGAAGTCCTGACATCTGATACCTATGAATGTGACTTTATTTGGAAATAGGGCTGTTGCAAATGTAATTAATATTTAAACTAAGGAGAAGTCATATTGGAATAAGGTAGGCCCTTAATCAAATATGACTGATATGAAAAAAATAAAGAGAGAAAAACACAGGGAGAATGCCATGTGAAGACAGAGACCGAGATTAGAGTGATATGTCAACAATCCAAGGAATGCCAATGACTGCCAGCAACACCAGAAGCTAAGGCAAAGTCATGGAACAGATTTTCCTCTTGAAGTTTCAGGGAGAACATTACACTGCTTACACCTTGATTTCAGACTTCTAGTCTCTAGAACTGTGAAAGAATGATTTCTGTTTCTTAAAGCTACCTGGATTGTGATGCTTTGTTACAGCAGCCTTAAGAAACTAATACACTCCCAGCTATTCAGGACCCAGAGCATAATAAATGATTGGCCAATGCTGACAGTCTCTGTCAGTAGACTACTGTGAGGATTGCTTTTGTTCTGTTATCCATTATGGTAACTAGCTCATCTAATTTTAGTGATTAAGAGCTGTCTCTTGGCTCCTGCTGTCCAGGATCCCATCATTTCCACTGAATTCAGGAATGAAAAGATTTCTTTTACACAGTGGAAATCATGGCAAAGTGAACAGATATGTGACAGGCTGATATACATCCAAAAGCAGGATGGAATTATTAACTAGATCATACAAAGAATTTCTACAAATCAGCAAGGCAAAAATAGGTCATCAAAAAGAAGTTGTCCACTGTCCAGAAATGTAGAAATTGTGGCTAGAAATGTCGAAATGTTTAGCCACACTAGTCATCAAAGAAGTGTAAATTAATATAATGACAGATTCCTTTATGCCCATGATATTAGAAAAAACTAGAAAGTCTGTTGAAGGAGGTAATCAAGTAAACATTACCAGTTGATCTATGAACTGGACCCAGGAAACTGGAGGCTCCCACCCCCTCCTTTTTTCTTGGAATGTGTGTTCTGCTTATTTTCCCTGTTCTCAGAAGCTGCTCCAAGGACACAACCCTGAGATAAAAATGTGGTGTTAAAGCTATCTGGATGATTTAAATGACTGAACCCAGTTAAGGCCTCTATATAAACTTTTAAGATTCTGTGGTAGGTGCTGAGATCTCATCTTGTGTCCGTCTATGACAAGCCTAGCCTCATATGTAAGTTCCTTTGCTTATTAAACCCACAACCTGCCAATCTGGAGTGGTCTGCCTCTTTCTTTGGTCTCTCCCTGCCCTGTGGGTACAAGGGCCAGTTTGCAAACCAACAGTGTCACATGGCACCAAGCATTGGTAAGGATAGGAGATAAGAATTCTGATGATTATTGATAGGAGTGTAAATGGTTCAGCCATTCAGAGAACAATCTATATATATCCTGTATCCTGTATCTTAGTATTCCTATCTCAGAGAAACTATCCCCCAAACCCATGGAGGGACATACACAAAGATTCTTAATATAGAATTACTTATGAAAGTAGGGAGTTGGAGGCAATCTAGATATCTATCATTAGGGAAATAATTAAATTATTTTTTAGAGTAGAATGAAATTGTGGATGCACGCTATGCAATATGACACAGAAAGTCTTGTTGAATTTTCTTGCCAAAATAGACCATTGCTTGAATTTTTCACTCCATATCTCTCTACTTCTTTGGTCCAGGTGATTTTTATTCCTTGTTAGACGATTGCAACAGCCTGCAAATAGTCTCCATACTCTACTTTTGGAACTTCCAATCTATTTTCAACACGGTGAAAAAAAATGACCTTAAAATGTGTCAGTGTTCCCAGATAAGAACATATATGCCTTCTCATTGATTCAACTTTTGTGTTACATTCTCAAATAAGATTTTACAATGTGGAGTTTTTGTTTGTTTGTTTTTTACTTACTTAATCATGTATTGATTCTATAAAGATTTATTGCTTACCTACCCTGTACTTAGTCAGTATTTAGTCAATACTGACTTCAGTACAAAAGTGCATAAGACAAACAAAGCCTTTACTTTCAAGGAAGGTGCATTCTAGCAAGAATTTTAGATAATAAGAATGCAATAAATAAATGTAAAATACAGTGCTAGGGAGTCATATGTGCTTTGAAGAAATATAGTATGGGATTAGAATATGAGAAGTAGGCAAGACAATTGCTATTTGTAAAGGTCTATACTTTCTTATTTATTTTTATTCCCAGTTATTTTATTTTTGTTCACTATTATATATGGAGAAACAGAGTTCAGAGAGCAAAATAATACTTCAAAAATTATTAGGATTGGTGTCCTAAAGATACACTATGTCAAAAGCTAAAAAAGGAACATTCAGAGAACAAAAATAAATGCTAAGATATTAAAGATTCTAAAAGCAGAAATACAAAGCCCTACAAAAATGTTAGAATATAATCTCTAAGAAACTATAATAAAAAGATAAAGATGGAAACAGAAAATAAAAATAAGAAAATATAGGATCAGTACAGTCAGAACAACATAAAGATAAAAAGATTCCAAAAGAAAGAACAAAAAGGGGGTGCCTGGGTGGCACCCAGTCGGTTAAGCATCTGACTTCAGCTCGGGTCATGATCTCAAGTTTCGTGAGTTCAAGCCCCACATCGGGCTCTGTGCTGACAGCTCAGAGCCTGGAGCCTGCTTCAGATTCTGTGTCTCCCTCTCTCTCTGCTCCTCCCCACTCATGCTCTCTCTCTCTCAAAAATGAATAAAGCTTAAAAAAATTGTTTTTAAAAAGAAGAAAGAAGAAAGAGAAAAGACAAGAGAACAATTATCAAGTAATAAAATAATATTAATATTGGTAATAACAATAATGCAATGCTCAAAATGCAGCATGTGATTTCCCAAATTTAATGAGCCTGTCAAGTGCTTGACATAATGGTTGGAAAAATATTTTACACTAAGTCACATCAGTCATATGAAATTTCAGAACACTGGAGAACCATAGAAATTTCTAGAAGCATTCAGGGTGGGTTAGGATAGAACCACTTTACATGGGTTGTAAACACATTGAAGGATTTTTTACTTTAGGCAGAGAATTTAGGAACAATTAGGTAACAGGTTCATAGAAAACTCAAAAGAAATTAACTACAACAAAGAAAAATGTTATTAGAAATATAGTACATTACATAATTTAGCTATAAGTAATATCCACAGTTAGAAAAATGTAAATATTAAATATTTGACTAATAACTTAGCCAACTAACAAAAGTTAGTTAAATATTTAGTATACATATGTTCTAACAGTGGAGAGGCTGGGGTGAGGAAATGTACAGAGGTGTGGGTTGATGGAGAAAGATTAAGTTCTTGTTATCAATAGTTGGATATCAATAGATACTATTTAAAACTTTAAAAAGTGATGAAAACTGTAAAATACAAGCAGAGAAGGGCAGGTTGGAACCCAACATCATCTTTTTCTTTTTTCTCTTACTTTCTACCCACCTCCTTCTCACCGACAAAGAATCTGGTTTGAAGGTAAATGGCAGAAAGGGACTGCTGATATAATCCTGATTTTTGCTCTTCTCAATGTTTTTTTTTGTTTGTTTGTTTATTTTTGGTTTTGGGTTTTTTTTTTTTTTTTGGATTTTGAGAATAAGGAAACTTTCACTTCAGCTTTTCTTCCATATTCTCAATTCCTCCCTCTGTCATTACTTTGATACTGATGTCTTCTCTCTGAAAAGAAAATGGAAGCTTTAATTATTTTTCATATACTTCTAAAATGCATATCTGATGGCTTCATGAAAAACATGATCTCAATATCGTCTCTAAAAAATGGACATTATTACCTCTCTATTGCCAGATCGTTGAAAGCAATGTGACAAATGAGGATTCTAGAATAATGCCTGGCATATAAGAAGTTTACAATCAGTGGTGGTTGTCACGAGTGATTGTAGGACTAGTACCAGTCCTCATTTTACTCGCTCTGTTGTTGCCAAAAGTGAATCATGTCATTGTGTGTATAAAATGCAACTGATGGATGCAATATGCCTAAGACAGCATATGCATTCAGTAAATATTTGTGGAATGAATAAATCAATATATATGGGAATGAGAGCTTGGTGCTGGAGGCTTTTTTTATAAAATTGACTGTCCTATTTACAGTGAAGTGATCTTTCTGGTTAGATTTTTCCCCAGAGAATTCTATTTTTATTTTAATTGAAGAGTGGTTATAAAGCTAATTGACTATTTGCATTTGCAGGAAACTATTCCCACCTCCCATCAACCCCAAACCCCAAGGAGCAATCAATGTTTAGAGGTTTCCACCCATACCAGTGGTTTAAAAGAAGTAAAGCCCAAGATTAATGTATATAGCTTGTCAGATATGTGCTTAGACTTTTTTTTAATGAATCCAACTCAGGCAAGTCAGTAATTAATGCCATAAAATTCAGCTCAACAGAAACTCAATTGAAAAATGAGAACAACATAACAGAGTTCTGTTGAAAGAGTGGCTATCCAAGGTTGCTATTTTTAAAGCCTAATTCAAGGCACTTTGCCACTTACATGAAAGCAAAGATAGAGGCACGTCCTATTGTATATAAACATAAAACTTCTTTATGTCTTTAGAGCCATATTCAGTATGGACATGTTAGATGTAGATAATGTTTAAGAAAAGTGCTAACATGTATTTTGAGAGCAGGACATCAAAATGAGACAAAGAAAGTGAAGAAAATATGTAAATGTGTAAGTCTACAAGTATATTTATATATTTAGAAGATAAAAATATTCAACGTAGGGGCACCTTGGTGACTCAGTCTGTTGAGTGTCTGACTCTTGAATTCAGCTCAGGTCATGATTCTAGGGTCATGGGATCAAGCCCCGTGTAGGGCTCCATGCTGAGTGTAGAGCTTGGTTAAGATTCTCTTATCTCTGTCTCTGTCTCTGTCTCCCTCTACCCCTCTCCCCAACTCTCTCTCTCTCTAAAATAAAACTTTATTTTTAAATTTTTGAAAATTCAATGTGTTTTATTAAAACAATTATCTAAATAGTTATAAGAAAAATAAGTTACTAGTGGTCTTAGAAAAAAAACTTTAAGGATTACAAATTTATTAATTTTTTAAATGTAAATATTTAACTGGGTTTTTTCTCCAATAGGAAAAATTAAACAAAACAAACAAACAAACCAAAAAAACCTGATGAGGGAAGAAAATAGGCTACGACTAATTTAAAATTTGATAATTCCACAGACATACTCATGACAAAAAATTCATCCTTCATCTAACATTGTGATGTCAACTAGACTAAAAATATGTAGGAGACAGAAATTTTCACCTGTAAGAGAATTATTTTAAACCAAATTTAGATTAATTGATCATCAAGTAAAATCTAAGCATAAATTGCTATGGTTCAAATACTAATATTTTATGAAATCAATTATTTCACATTTGAGTAACATTGTCTTTTCAGTCACTTGTACCCGGTGCTAAACCTGTATGCATAGGTTGTGGTATTTCTATATGTATTACTGAAACAATTTACAAGAAGAAATGAGGGTATTAGGAGGTTTAGAATCAAATCTTGATGCAAAAATTTTCATTTGAAAAAGCACAACTGGCTATAGTTTATGGTTTACACATTATTTTCCAAATTCTGGGTTGTTAAAACAGCTTAGGTTCCAACTTGAAATTTTCTAGTTCCATATTCAATTTTTGTAAGTAATGTGTGTAAGTTCCTCCAAAATAAAAATAAATACAATCATGACTCTATCAGCATATTTGGCTCTCTGACCTTGCTGGTGAAGATTATATTAATACTTTGGAGCGTATTATGTAGTATGCTTCAGTACACACACTTCAATAGCTTTTCATTTTACCACACAATCAAGTTGAATTTTCAAAAGGCAATATTCAGATCTCCCTTTAATATGACCTTATTTTATTCATCCCCTACAACAAGCCACTGTCAGAAACAAACATATCCCATCACCCTCACTTATATGCATATACATTATACACCTTCTCTCCACCTGCTAGGCTCAGTGGTCAGTGCTCAGCCAGGGTGGTGTTCCACCCTGTGGTTTTCTAGTAATGACAACCAGCACTGATCTCTCCCCTGTCTTGGAGAAGTTACAACATGTCCTATGTTGTCCACTGATTTTTGATTTACTATCTTTATTATTATATATAAACACACACACACACACACACACACACACACACACACATGTTCTTACAGTTATAAAGCTCTTTCTCAAACAGATTCTAAGCTACCAAAATAGATTAATTTGGACTTCAGTTTCTCAAGTGTCTTGTATTTATCAAAAACAACCACCATAACAGCTATAAAAACACTGCTGTTAATTTTCCAACTTGATAAATATAATAGTGTTTCTCCCTGCTAAAAATCCTTTATTCATTGACAGATTGTTCCTGGTTGCCAGCATGGAGACGGGAAAAAGCTAGAAATCAGGGATAAAAATAGAAAGGTGTGGTAAGTAGTTGGCTTGAGGGCCTTGAAGGAAATTTATTCACTCATCAAACATTTATTTAATGTCTCCTATGAATTAGGGATTGTGGTGTATTCAAAGGTGAAATATGTGTACCTGCACGTAAGGAGTTTCACATACTCACATTCTGTAGAGTGAGACAGCAAGAAATCAATATTTATAACCTCATGGGATAAGCACTATAATATGTGTTTGCATAGAGTGTGGGGAACATAAAAGAAGGGAAGCAAAATGAGTCTGTCTAGGAGAAAGTATCTCAAAGCAGGAATCCTGGAGGTGACTTTTGAACTGGGCCTCAGGGAGAATAAGAGTTAGCTAGTCTCACAGGGGGAGGTCATTTAATACAAAAAGAGCATCACGTGCCCAAGAAGAGAGGCAAGAAAATATGGGATGTATGCGGGGAATCACAAATAGCTCAGTATAGCTAAAGAGTGGAATCCATACAGGAGAGTAGGAGGGAAAAAATAGGAGCAGAGTGTGACAGAGATCAAATCATAGTATGCCATGGCATTTAGATTTGATCATGTAGAGGATAGAGAGCCACAGGAAGTTTTATAAACAGGGCAGTGGTGCGATCATATTTGCATCTTAGAAAGATCACTTTGACACCTGTGCCAAGGATAGATTGGGGAGGAGGAGTTAGAAGGCAGGGAGATAATTTAATAATACAAAAGAGAAATGATGAAGGACTGAACAGGCTAGAAGAGCAGTGGAGACAGAGAGGAGGGAGCCAGTTTAAGGAACAAAAGAGGGTATGAAATGAATAGCATTCAGTAACATCATGTAAGTGAGAGAGGAGCCTAGATTGGTCCCACAATGATGGCTGGAGTGACAGAATGGATGATAACGCAATCTATCAAGAGAGAAACTTAGGAGGAAGATTGTGGGGGAAAAGGTATGAGGACCTATTAAATTTGCAATGTGAAGGTTGGGATGGTCAATTTATTAGGATATATAAGTGTCCTGAGGACAAGAGAGAAATTTGGGCTAGAAGCCAAGTATGTAAATGAGGTTTCTTGGGAAAAATAGAAAGAATGGAGAGAAGAGGGCCAAGAACAAACCCTGGATGCTCTCATCATGTATTTTGTGGTTGTTCAGCAGAGTGTAAGATCAACTTATTGTGATTAAAACTTGGGGCTGAGATGAGGGTTCCACAGTTGGCCAGAGTTTGTGTAATTTGGACTTACTATTGGTGCAAATGCAGGGAAAACAGAGGAATCCTTACGGGGTTGACCAGATGTGTAGCAAAAGGGAAAGAGTGAGGGGTCGGGCTTG
The DNA here is from genome assembly GCF_018350175.1 of Felis catus. NCBI lineage: Eukaryota > Metazoa > Chordata > Mammalia > Carnivora > Felidae > Felis > Felis catus. The sequence goes on along the minus strand of NC_058368.1, from coordinate 13,197,235 downwards.
AAAGCTGTCAGTCAAACATCTGAAATGGAGTCAGACTTTATTACACCCTCAACCCTACAGAACTCCATGCTGGCCCTGGACCATATCTGGTCTCAGATATTTAAACTTCAAATTTATCCATGCCATGGAATTTGGAAATTTCTTCGTTACAGCAATCTAAACTCTACGCTGCCTGATACAGTGAGTGATGCCGTGAAGCCGTAAGAGGTAAAGTCCTCAAAACACAAGAGAAATGAAGCTATGATAGTGACAAGGAGGGAGACAAAAAAAAGAAGGCTATACATACTTGTCATATTCCTCAGAAATAAATAAAGGAAGATGGAAGGAAGGAAGGTAGGGAGGGACAGAGAGAGGGAGGGAGGGAAGGAAGAAAGAAGAAATAAACAGGGAGAAAGATTTCATAAAGAGGCTGCAAGTCTGAAGGAGAGAATGCTCGGCCCTCTCCTGCTGTCCTGGCCCTTACATGAGCTACCAACATGATATGGGGGGAAACAAGAGAAGCCTCTGTTCGAATGGTTGGCAAGCAAGATGAATCTTTTGAGAGAATGATAGTTCACACTTAAGCAAAGTAGTTGAAGGGAGAATTTTGTGAGAGGTATGAGTTAAAATGGTGGGTTTACAACAGATTAGGGCCTCCCTGGGGCAGAACAGACTCATTTTAAGAAGATGAATCCTGGAGGAAGCGTGGAGTAGTTGGAAAACGGGATTAGTGTGTGGGAAAACAATGGAAGGGAGTTGCATTCTCCTCAAGGGATGAGAATGATGGGGAAGGGAAAGAGGGTAACTAGTGGACTCTGGGTTAGATATGAATCATTGAGGTAAGCTCTGATGTGAAATAATGCTTGGACTTCAACCTGTACGTGGTAGGGAAGTGACAGCCTTTGAGGAGAGAGGTATGATCAGACTGACCTTTTAGAAAACCTAGTCTAAGAACAAACAGAAAAAGTGAAAAATTAGGGGCAAATAAAGTAGTCAGGAGATAGAACTAATGAATTTTAGTTGGTTGAAGAGTTATAACTTGTGTAAAATCTACAAATTCAAGTGGTAGGAAATTGACATTCTTCCTCTGGGCTTCTGAAGCACTTGTTTCTACCTTAATTACACACTTATCCACATTGTATTATGCTTTTTATGTTTTCACATTTGTCTTCTCTGTAGCCTGAGAGCCCTTTCTGAATAAGTGCTGTCTTTTTCATACCTGTATCCCTAGGCGTCTGGGCCTGACACAGGAAGGCATTCAGCAACATTTTTTTTTAAGTGAATAAATGAGGCTATTGGAATATTTAAGACATATGGTGAATAGGCCCCCTACCAAAAGAGTGACAACAGGTGTGGAGAGAAAGGAGGACATCAGAGGCATAAGGTATCAGAACATGGTGAATAAATGAAGAAAAGAGAAAACTGAGCACCAACTCCGCATCCAGACTGAAAGACATTTTGGGCTACAACAGGCACAGATACAACTTGGGACAATGGGAACAAGCAGACATAGAGGTCCCTGTCCAGGAGACTTGCCACTTCCTGTCATTTCAGCTCATATTTGTTGGGGCCTGGGAGTGGCATGGAGGGTAGGAGAGGTGGAGGAAACAGTGAGAGCAAGATATGATTTCCTATTATATAAGAAGAATCATAATGTAAATTCAAAGGTACATAATCAACTGAAAGTCCAGAAATAAAAGACAAAGTTCTAGATACAGATTAGTATATGAAACTGGACTAAACTATTGATGCTCTGGTAATACTTTTAAGGGTGTTTCTCATTTCAAAGTTCTATGACATTTGAACTACAGCTTTCATAATATGCAAAAATGTATTTACATCAATATCAAGTATCACTTACACAATGCCTTCAGAGAGCATATGTATGGAGTATCCCACGTAAGTGAATGAAAATTTTATGACCAAACTATTTCAAGGAATTAAAAGAATATAATCAACTGTCTGAGTCTCAACTGAAGCAGAAACAAAGGCAGATTATGACTACCAACATAGTGAACTGAGTATCAAGACATTCCAAAATAACATAAAATCAATTAAATTTATAGAATGATCAACAGCAATATAACAAGTATGTTGACAATAATAAAACTGATACTCTATGGGGCGCCTGGATGGCTGGGTCGGTTAAGCGTCTGACTTCAGCTCAGGTCATGATCTCGCAGTTCATGGGTTCGAGCCCCGCATCAGGCTCTGTGCTGACAGCTCAGATCCTGGAGCCTGTTTTATACTCTGTGTCTCCCTCTCTCTCTCTGACCCACCTCTGTTCATGCTCTGTCTCTCTCTGTCTCAAAAATCAATAAACATTAAAAAAAAACTGATACTCTATTTGAAACAGAGAGGGAGGCAAACCATAAGAGACTCTTAAATACAAAGAATAAACTGAGAGTTGATGGAGGGTGGGGGAAGGGGAAAATGGGTAATGGGCATTGAGGAGAGCACCTCAATGTATTGTATGTAAGCGGTATTACATACAATACACCAGGTATTGTATGTAAGTGATGAATCATGGGAATCTACTTCTGAAGCCAAGAGCACACTGTATACACTGTATGTTAGCTAACTTGACAAATTATATTTAAAAAAGTAAAAAATATATTAACGCTCCCACTGACAAAAAAGAAAAAAGAAAAAACCTAATACTTTAAATCAGAGGGGAAAATCTATTAATACAGTCTTCTAAGAAGACAAACATAAAACACATCAAGATATTTACTATAAATTATTTTATTCTCTCCTAAGTAAAAGGCTATTCATAAAGACTGAAACACCACACATCTTCCAACCAAGTGGCTGGCACATAAGAGGCAGATAGTAAACTGAGTGTTTCCAAATTAGATCAGGTTAGTAAGAACAATGATGCTGGGCATGAAGTAGAGCTCATGGGTTTATTTCCACTCCTGGAAGTAGGTGCATTTAATTTAGCTTATGGCTGAGATCTATCTTTTCGATAAAGTGGCCCAAAAGAGAGATGATCAGCTCAGCCAAACACTGACCACAATAAGGTAGCTCTCAAAAGAAGAAGCTCAAGTTTCCCTGTTTTGCCTAGAGATGCTACATAATGCAAAGTCAAGCTGTAGGTATTTCTAGGATGCTCACTCCACCTGTCTATTCAACCACATTCTGAGACACCAGTTTTACCCACAAGCATCCTTAGTCAAGGACAACTGGAGTCCAGGATCCCTAATCTTCACATTAGGTTTGGTGTTTAAGGAATGTTGAGAAACCACATAAGAAGATAAATATCACTCTTAATGATAGGGCCAAGTCTCGCCATCTCAGAGAAAGGACTCTGCTACCAAGGGTTGCTCTCCAAGCTTTTATTCTGGCCCAAAGCTTATTTTCAGACACTGATATCCTACCTTTCAATCATCCTAGTGAGATTAATGCCTATCAGATATCTGAATGTATCTTTACATTAAGCCCAGATCTGCTTACTTTAAAATATGGGCAATGGACAAAAATTACTTGGAAACTATTAGTGTGACAAATGAGCATCTATAGCAAGAAGACTACCAGCACAGACTATGTAGGCAACTGGACAGAAATACCTCTTTTCACTTTAATGATGCAAACAAGCTTGTTTTACCATTGCCAAATCACACAAATATCAACCCATTTTCACATATCTTCTGAAAGAGAAATGAGAAACACTAAAACAACAAAGACTTCAGTAAAAACGACTGAAACAATGAACTGTGTATCAATGTTTTTTCCCTGCCCCAGTAAATGTAAGTGTGTATATGGAAAATTGTGTCATGTGTAGGCATCATGTCTAGTAAGAATACTGGGTCGAAAGTAATTGGGTTTCCTTTCTGTCACATATTAAAACTTACGAGGTTTCCGTGGGCTTCACCAGCCACAGTGTGTCTATTCTAATCAGGTTTCCTTCTGAAACCAGTTCCCTGAGGAGAGAAGGGCTGCTCACGGCTGAGCCAGAGCTCCCAAAGGACAGCCAAAATGGAAACCTTCACATCAGCAGTTCGAATACTGATCCAGCCTCCCATGAAGAATAATATTTTGACTTAACTCGTTCAAAGAAGTAATCCCAAGGTTCTGCGTGTGCTTCTTCATGAAAGGAAGGTTACAATTAAGACATAGATTTAATTGTGGGGGAGGAGAAACCACTATTAATTTCGCCTGCCAAAAAATCAATAACTAACGTTTTAAACTTTTTCTTTCTCTCTCACTCTTTGGCTCAAGAAATGAACTCTGTGTATATCCTCTCCTATGATTCATGGGCTTGTTTGAAAATTTAGGCAAGTCAGTCAACAACTCCTTTAGACAATCCTGTTAGGAAAATTATCTGATCTAGAAGGTCACTGGAATCCAAGCCTTCATCAAGTACGTGTATACATTATCTCCAAATCCCATTTTCTCATCCCAATTACCTACAATTACAAGGAAACTGGTCACTAGTGGAACACAGTTCTCAGAATTCAAAGTATTTACAGTTTTCTGATGGGACATCAATTTTCCAACAGAATGTATTTGATGATGTATATAAATAGGCACTCACTGCACCCTATGCTGTTATTTCCAATGGGGAAGAACTAACCTGAATATGGGGAAGAGACTTCCCATCAAGACTTGTAATCTCAGAATTTGGGTCACAGAGAAACAGCATCACACTTTTCTCGCTTTCAGTTTGGCCCTCTAAGGTTTTAAAGGCTGTTTCTTCAAGCACTGTCAGCATTAAAACATTTATCTCTTCCCACTAAGATTCTTGTGAGTGGTAATAAAATTGTTTTCATTTCATTTAAGAAACCAAGCCAAGTTTTTATTACATTCAGAAAGGCTGCTGTCCAGCTGTTTGGACACCAACAGCACATTAATGTAATGACAGGCAAAGTCAGATGGGGCTGGCTTAGGACTGGACGTTTTATCCAGTTACTGGATATCAGTCTATTTCTGTTCTAGAATCTCATTAAGTCAGAATGGTTTTTAGCATCTTAATCTGTTTTCCGGGCCAGGCTAAGGCCATGGAGAACTCCCTTCATCTCTGCTTCTTCAGGCCAAGCCTCTGCTAAACTAAGAACATCCCCCACCTCCTTGCACATGTCTGGGGAGCTCATATTCTTGGGTTCTTGTTTCATCTTCAGTTCTCCAAACTAAGTGCCATTATTTCCCTTGTAGAGCAGGCAGAGAGGTGTCTCACATTATGTATTAACAGTTTGTCTCCTACTCCATTGCACAGAAGTATCAAGTGATTTGTAAGATACAGCATGTAATCTACAGAATGACATAAATACACCTCTATGCCTGTACATGCATATACCATCTCTGGAAGGATACACAAGAAATGAATAATGAGTTTCTTCTGGGGAAGGGATCTGGGACAATTCAGGATAACAGGGTAGAATAAAGACTTACTTCATACTGTCTCATCTTGGGTGATGTAAGAGTCATTTTACAATGTGTTTTCCTATTTTAAAAACAATGTACTTACCTGTTTAGAGGGAAAAAAACAGTATTGAAAAAGTACATGGAATAAAACAGAGAATGCGTTATGTTCCCATTTGGATAAACAAAAGGATCTGTGTATATACATGAAAAGTTTCTGGAAGGATACACAAGAAACTTGATATTAGCTAACTCTAAAGAGTGGGACTGGTGTTCCAAGGCAGGTGAAAGATAATTTTGTCCTTAAAATTTTTAATTATGAAAGAAAATTTGCATATAACATATGAAATGCAAGTAGATTAAGGGGAAGAAAAAGGCATGATTTCTAATCTAGCAATTTCTAAGAAGGATCATGTGCCCTTGAACTGAGGTGTTATTCAAATGACCAAAGCTGCCATTCCAACACACACACACACACACACACACACACACAGCAAAAGCCAGAAACACAAACATCACTAACTCGACTGAGCATGATTTTACATCTTATCAGTAAGAATGAGCTGTCTAAGCAGTACACCTACTTTATCACACATCTAAGCCATTTTTCAAACCTTTGTGTCATTAACAATGTGTCAAACACAATCTGCTACATTGTCAAGACTACATGAGAGAAACATAATTCTGGTTTCCAATACCTATATTGGGAATTCATGCAACATGCTTCCTTTAAAGACACCCTTGAAGTTTGGTTAAAAGAGAGGCGCATTTGCAGGCCTGAAATTAGAGTTACCTGGACAAATTAGGTAAAAATAAAATAAAATAAAATAAAATAAAATAAAATAAAATAAACATATGCCTACCACTTTGATCTCTCTTCATTGGAACTAGGAATAGTGACTGCGGAAAGATACTCCTCTCTATTGCCCTGTCTTGTTTTCCTCACAAAAGAACCACCCAAGTCTTCATGGGCATGTCAGACTTCACTCAAGAATGGATTAGGGAATTCAAATCTGTGTGTGGGTGTGTGCCGGGGGGGAAGGCATGAATATTTTATTTACTTCTTGTTTTGTGAAAAATAACAATAGCAACAACAAAGGCAGTATAGGTAGCCATGAACAACTTGCACCAGGATAATCAGTTCAGTGTTTAAAATGTACATGTAGGTTCTATCTTCCCACCCACAAAGCATATTAAATCACTCCATCTGGGGGTAAAGCCTCAAATCTATATTTAGAACAAGTTCGCCAGGTAAGATGTAGGTATATAATTGTTTGAGAATCACGGATCTAAGAAATAAAGGCAATAATAGCACTATAGCTGACATTGATGGGATGCTTTCTATTTTCCGGTTACTGTTGCCCCCTTCCTGTTAAGCACCTTCATTATTCACCTGGACTATTGCCTCAGCGTCTCATCTCATGTCCCTGATTCTGCTTGTATTCCATCCACCCCACAAACTCCATAGCAGCAGAGTCTTTTAAGAGATAAATCATTTCATGTGGCTCCACTCCTCAAGGTCTTCTAATGGCCTCTCATCTCATTCAGAATAGAATCTAGATTTTCCCAATGGCCTTCATAGTCCCACATGAACTGGCCTCTCTAATTTCTATAACGATCACCCTCTGCCTCCTTCACTCTGCGCCAGCAACTCTGATTTCCATTCTTTCCCTTGGGCACACCAAGGACACTTTCACCTCCAAATCTTTGCACTTATATTCCCTCTGCTTGGGAAGGCTCTTTCCTGAGTTATACACAAGGTTCGTTATTCATTTAACTGAATATTCATTCAAACATTCTCTCTTTAGAGAAGCTTTCTGTGGTAAGCAGCCACCAAGATGGTGTCCAAAGATTCCTACCTCCTGCTATTTATGACCTTGTACCATCCCCTCCCCATGAATATGCTTTTAACCAATAGAACATGGCAACATTTAGGGGATGTCACTCCTATGGTTAGAATACAAAGATTGTTACTTCCACCTTGGCAGGAGACTCTCTTTCACTGCCTTTGATGAAACAGCTGCAATGTTGCAGAATCCCATGTGGCAAGACACTAAGGACAGCTTCCAGCCAACAGTCCCCAACAGTTCAACAGCTACTAAGGAGCTAAATCCTTTCAACAACCACACAAGGAACTTGGCAGTGGATCTTTCCCCAATCAAACCTTGGAATGCAACCCCAGATCTTAAAGAAATCTTAATTGCACCCTTGTAAGAGATCCTGAAGCTAAACCATGCTCAAATTCTGGAGCTACAGAAACTTTGAAATGATAATATATGTTATTTTAAGCTACTAACTTTAGGGATAATTTTTTACTCAGCAATAAATATCAAATACAGTTCCTTGATTACCTTTCATGTAATAGAATCTACCCATTCATCCTGTGTCTCCTAGTCTTGCTTTATGCTTTGTTTCTTCTCAGTTCATATTGTCACCTAGAGTATGCTCACCACCCCCCCCCCACCATATATAAATTTTTGTCTGTCTCCACTAACTGGGTTATTATGTACTTTCATTTGTTACCATATGCCCAGGACCTAGAAGAGTACTTGACATATTATAAATTCTCAATAACTGTTTATTGAATTAGTGAATTACTCATTGAATTCTTGCAGCCAATGCATACTTTCTCTCTTTTTTTTTGAGAAAACAGAGACATGGAGATTTTAAGCACTTGTCAAATTGTGATAGAGGTAGTAGAGGTAGGATTTGAATCCAGTTTGTCTGACTCTTTACTTTCCACATTATAACAATGATTCTCAAACTGGGGCCTCACAAACTCCTAAGGGTTTCAGACTAATTCTCAGACATTAATTTTTTTCAATAAAAAATAAATTTGTATTGATAACCTGGAAATATAAGCATATTCTATGTCATCTGGATAACCACAATTTTACATATCTTGAGTAATCAGTGTTGAAGCTTGCGTATGTGATTAGGTTGGCTCTGTGTTGAGTATCATATTGTTCCTGACTGCCTGTCTGTAGGCTGCAAGCCCCAGTATCAGATGCAAAGGCAAAAGCCTTACAGAGACTGCTCAACGAGCTCCCACAACTGCAGAAGTCAAATCTCAACAACAAAGCCCTTTGTATATTTGTTGTTTTTCTGGTTGAATCTTGAATGGTACACTAGCTCAATATGTATCAAAATAAGGCCGTAAAGTGGGCAAATACAACCAGTAAAGTTTGATGGTAACTTGTCTAGAATTTCAACTGGAGGATATCTTATCAAAAGAGCTTATTACTAAGTTGCCATCAACACCTTGTGTCAAGATTTGTCTCTTGGTCTCTGCTCTTCTCAACTCCTGCCTCCCTCCCTGTTTTGCTCTCCATCTTGCTCCCTACTATCTCTCCAGGGCCAGAGTAAGCCTGTTAGGGAACGGCTTCTTCCCCAAATGAGAAGCATGGAAAAATCTAAAAAGAGTCAAGGCCAGGAGCTGAGGCTTAGGGATGCATTGCCAATAGTGTAGGGTGACAACCACAAGGCAGCCTTCCTCTAGGTCCTGCCACACGTGCTGCCCTGGAATTTCTGTGAGTCCTGGACTTACTACCTCTCCGGGCCTGGCAACGTTGCCCAAGCACTCATGTGGCAACAACCACAGTATTTACTATGCATGGAATCACTTCCCAGAAGTCTTATGCTATCATTTCAGAGAAGCATATTCCCAAAGGAAACATTCTGGCCTCAACACAGAAGGAAAGCTATACTTGTGAATCACAGTGTTCGCATCAAGAAGGCTCTGGATACAACTTTAAACCTTGATCATACCACTTTGAGAAACAACAGACAGAAATGGCCTTTTCAAAGAGCAAATTCACATTTTAAATGTCATCAAGCCAGGATGTTTCTTACTCTCCTAGTTTTTTAATCTATACCTAAGTAAGCCATACCCAGCTTTTAGAAGACTTGGTTATCTCCTTCCAGACAGGAGTAGCTGGGCAACATGTGGATTCTATTTTGCAGATGACACAGTCCTTCTTGGGTGAGAACAGCTCAGTTAACATATTTTTTAATTTGAAGTCCAAAACTAGTATTTGGGGCAGACTGTTGATTATCTATATCAGTTTCACTCTAAAAAAATGTATTCTGAAGTTTAACTCGTATTTTGTCACTTTGCTAAAGTCCAGACAGCTTTAACCATATTCTTTGTTAATATTTTTCCCAGGGAAATAATAATAACTGTGTATGGAACACCTACTATCTGCAATGCTATCTCACATTGGCTTGGTGAAGTAGGTGTTATTGTCTCTGACTAGCACCCGTTCACACAGCTGATAGGAGTTTCCTCAACACCAAGTCACCTGACTCCATAGTCTATAATCATGACTCCTTCTCTGAATCTACCAACTCTGGTTATTTATTCTATGTTGCAGAACTTCAAGGCCTTCATTAGTATTTGAGCAGCACTAAAACTGTGTTTTATATAATTTATTTTGGGGCACCTGGGTGGCTCAGGCGGTTGGGGGTCTGACTTCAGCTCAAGTCATGATCGTATGGTTCATGAGTTCAAGCCCCGTATGGGGCTCTCTGCTGTCCGTGCAGAGCCTGCTTCAGGTCCTCTGTCTCTGTTTCTGTCTCTGTCTCTCTGTCTCTCTCTCTTGCTCAAACAAACATTAAAAAAAACCTTTAAAAAAAAAGAATTTCGTTTTTACCCTACCTCCAAATATCCTCCAGTAGTCTGGCCAAGCTAATGTGGTCTTCCTTATGGGCAAGATTTTTATTTTGAATATTTTAAAATTTAAGTTGTGCCCCTTCTTTCTAATTGCAAATTCTGTAACCCTGTGTAAAACTCTCCCAATGTACTCTAAATCAGGAAATATGTATCTACCGGCCTGCCTGTGGATTGTGACTCAATAGGTTCTCATCTTCCAACTATCCCAGGAGGACATATGGAAGCCCTTTCCATGGTCAGTATTCTATTGCCAGATCTTTGGAAAAATTAAAGAAAAAATCAAATAACCTTTCACATTTCTAACTCTCAATATCCTAAAATCCTGATAGCTTTCTCTCATTTCTTTTACTTCTAAAGATAAATTTTGCTAAACGTGGCCCCTTCTTCAGATGTCCAGCTATCTCCAGGCAAAGACTGGCAAATAGAGACCATTTCACAAGTCAAATCCAATAGATTGGTAATAGATCCCAGCCGAGGGAAAGATCCTGAAGTTTTATGTGGATTTGGGGAAAAAGAGCACAGGAATAAATGGAGGAACTCTATTAGGAACACAGGAAGTCAACATGATTGCCCTGCCCTGCTTACACTGATTCTACCTGTGAAAACCCTGCATCTCAGGTCAAGGCCTAATAATGTAATCAAAGCAAAGCAAGCAGTGTCAACCAGCATCAACACAAGTATCTAGTTTATTGTTTGTGGTTGATTATATTTTTAGAGAATTTTAGTCAGGATGATTTCCATCTTATTGTCTTCAATGTTTCTCACAGAAAGGTAACTGTTGAAGCATTTTCTAAAACATAGCAAAATTTGAGTTGTTTTTAGATTTTTTTTGAGATTAATCCAAAAATGGTAGCAAAACGGCTAACTGCATTATATACCAGCCCAAATCCGTTATGTTTTGTATCAAGCATGATGGAAATTTTACTAAAACTCATAAAAGCAACTGTGGAATTTGAGATTCTATATGCAAATAAAGACAAATATTGTGTAGATAACCAAACAAACTCCTCTATGCTTGAAAATTCTACACCTCGATCATGGTTTTTAGGCCTTTACAATTCATCATGGGTGTGACTTTATGTGAAAATTACCAGTTACAAATAAATCTTCTCAGTGTTATTGCTTTAATTTTCAACTTAATGCAAAACTATCTTTCTTGAAGACCTGAGACTATATCCACTTTTCAGTCAAGAAAATTCCCAAAGCTTAGGTTTTTTCCAGAGTACACTGCTGTTTCCACATGTCAAGGGTTCTAGGTAAGCAGGCAAATTGAACACAAAATCTATCTTCACACATTTTAAATCACATTTAAAAGAAAGTGAAGAAACAAACAAACAAACAAAAAGCAAAAAAAAAAAAAAAAACGCCAAGATGAAGAGAGCAGGAATAGAGACAAAGCATACAAGAGATAAAACAAAATCTAGAAGCTGGAAGATACAAGTGGTAACTGACTTCCAATATCTGAGAAAACTATAATCTGAGTCTAAAGTAGGGGAAACTAAAAGGAATCAAATTGATGTTCACCTTCTAGCCCTTTGGGATGCTCTGGATATGGCAGAAATAAGTTCTAAAAGGGCAGGTGCACAGGGCTACCACAGAAGAATGAGTTGAAGGGCTGGCTACATTTTTAAAGGGAAAATTGACCTTTTTGGTTGCAATTATCTCTTTCCAAGTACAAGTTAAGCCTAGAGGTTTACTCTCTGGAGAATTAAACCTGAAATGATCTGGTATTGCTCATAAGAGATACAGCTGAGGGCAAAGATGAGGGACTGTACTAAAAACAGGGAAGTTATGTGAATGTCGACATACTGAACTCTGAGACTTTCAGTAACCTTCATCCCTCAGCTTCCAGAAAGCTAGAAAGCTGGCTTTTTATGTCCCTTAAGCAACAAGCTGATAAAACTGATCTGTCCATGGGAAAGGACCTACAGAGATTTATAATTGAAGGTCCTGCAACAAAATAGCAGGGTCACAGCCAATCATTCTATATTCAAGCTCAGTACTTGACAAGGTGTACCCATAAACATCAACTTCCAAGTAGTGATTTTTATATCTGTTTTAAACATGACCACTACAAAGTAAAAGTCAATTTAAAACAAAGAAAAATAAATCCAAGACAGCAAATAGAACAAAAAAAATTTGTTTAACCATAATAGTTTCAGAGATTTAAGACAAGAAACTGCATTCCAGAGAGAATTTTTTTAAAGGATTATTCAGATAATAAAGAATTCTCGGGGCACCTGCATGGTTCAGTTGGTTGAGCTTCCAACTTGGGTTCAGGTCATGATCTCATGGCTCGTGAGTTCAAGCCCCGCATTCGGCTCTGTGCTGACAGCTCAGAGCCTGGAGCCTGCTTCATATTCTGGGTCTCCCTCTCTCTCTCTGCTCTCTCCCACTCATGCTGTCTCTCTCTGTCTCTCAAAAATAAATAAACATTTTTTAAAAATTTTTAAAAAAAGGAATTCTCAAAAAATAAAAATATAATGCAAAAATTCAATAGAAGAGTTGAAAACTACAATTTTTTTAATGTTTATTTATTTTTGGGACAGAGAGAGACAGAGCATGAACGGGGGAGGGGCAGAGAGAGAGGGAGACACAGAATCCGAAACAGGCTCCAGGCTCCGAGCCATCAGCCCAGAGCCCGACGCGGGGCTCGAGCTCATGGACCGTGAGATCGTGACCTGGCTGAAGTCAGATGCTTAACCGACTGCGCCACCCAGGCGCCCCTGAAAACTACAATTTAATAAACATCCAGAAACAAGAAAAACTCACAAAGAGATACAAAATACAGGGAAAAACAGTGTTGGTGGGTTAGGACTTCTAGTACTAGACTATTAGCAACTCTGGAAGGGAAAGAGTGAAAACAGAGGGAAGAGAATGATTAAATAAATATTTCAAGAAAATTCCTCACAACTGACTACCACAAATTTCCAAATTGAAAGTACTGAGAACAATAAAATAAAAAAGATCTGTCTTCTTCAAAAGTCATGTCTTTATGAAATTTTACAATATTAAAGACAAAAATAAAATGCTGAAAGCTCCCAGAGGAACAATAATAGGTCACATTTAAAGAGTCATGAATAAAAATGACATTGTACTTCCCAAAAGCAGCATTGGAAATTAGAAGACAGTGGAGCAAGGCCTTAATAATTCTGAAGAAAAAAAAATTATTTCCAACATGGAATTATATGCCTGGGCAAACTATCAATCAAGATTTTAGGTAATGTTAAAATATTTTGAGACATTTCATATTTCAAAAATTTTACTTTTAAGCATCTTACCTTATAGAGTTACTAGAGGATGAACTGCATGAAAATAAGGGAGGAAATTAAAAAAGAGAAAAATTGGCTTTCAGGATACAGTCTAACACAGAAGGAAGAGAATGCTAGTGATGATAATGGGTAGTCCGCCTAAGAAACCGTCATTAGAAATTAATGCAGAACAACAGAGGACTCCAGAGTTATGTTTCTAAGAAAAAAGAATACATACACACACACACACACACACACACACACACACACACACACACACACAATGTAGAGCTGCATTACTGTTGCATTAAACCCACTGAGGGGCACTTACACTTCTGGCAAAAATGAAATACTGTTAGGGAATTTGGGGGAAAAAAGGAAAAATAAAAAGGATGTAATTGTCACCTGTAGAGAAATCAGAAAGTTTTACAAGAAGGGGAAATACAATCATGGATACCATGTGACTAAGGTATGACTAATAAAATAACTTAATGGCATTTGTGAGATAGCTGTTTTGGAAAGATGAGAGAATAATGAATACTCGGGGGAGAGGAAAGGGAGTATGTCTAAACAAGCTAAATCTAACCACAGAACACAATTAATGAATAATATCCAGAACAACTGAAAATCAAGAAATAGAATAATCAAGTCACTTTTATATATGTAACAAAGTACCAGAAGAAACTAAAAAGTTGAAAGTTGTCTCTGGGGAATGGAAATTAGTCACAAGAAGAGGCAAAGCCAGGAGCTGGTGTTTTTCATGTTAAATTCGGTAATACTATTTATCTTTATAATCATGTACATGTATTAATTGTATAGAAATACAGCACTGTCTCTCTCAAATGAGTGTATGAGCTATCAGGCAAATAATTATCTTTTGCAATAGCCTAAATTTAGTAGTGAGCATTTTTACATGCCTACTAAAAAACTCCTTCCAGCTTTATTTTTAAATTTCTGCTGGAAACCAAGTCCCCATTGTCAAAATTAGCTTGAAAACGAAGATAATTATCAAAGAGGAAAGACTGCTTTTTCCCCCTGAAGAATAATTAAGTACTCCAATTCTCTTATCCACTTTGCCTTTGCAAAATTCATCATAGAATGATAAGTAACGCTAGAATACGGAAAGATAACTTCTCTTGGGAAATTTTGACTATCACAGACATGAATTTGGGGCCAAAATTCTCAGGATAATCGCCTCAATACTCCTAAGAGAAAGAGCTGTCCTCTGACAAAGAACAGTAGCAGTGGAGTGATGAATGTAAGCCATTACATCCACTCCTGTTTTGTGATTGAGAAGGTCAATCAACCAAGACAGCAAGGGGGGAAAGGACAGATTCCCCTGAAGTCATTGTGCAAGTTGAATCTTTTTTAAGGATTTGCCCTCTAATTTATTCAATTCATCTCGGATAAATGCTTGCCACAAAAAAGAAGCCAACTACTAGGTGGGAAATTAAGGCTGAGTAGTGATTGCATAATTATTTCTGTATAGGACATAATAACCTATACAGATAACCTCTCTTAATTTTTTTAATGACCTCTACTTTTAGGTTAACCCGTATGATTTTTCAATAAAAGTCCATATAACTAAAATCTGTGAAGAAATGAAAATAAATGAGTGGTTGAACCTAATTTGCATATCAATGTCGTTTACTGTTTTCAAAACGCTAACCTGAGTCTTAAAAAATCTATTATATCTTTCTGGTCTGTAATTACCAAATAATTGTATTCATCATTCTTAGAGAAATTTTCAAAGAGGTCTCATTACAAAGAAAAGTGTCTAATTTCCCAATTTCTTTTTTTTATTAGAAAATCTCTCTTTACAAAACAGCATCTAATACAAATTTCTGGTAGATAAATGTTACATTGAGCTTTTTCAAAATTATTGTTATTTTTTCATTTCTTCAGATATCTGAAGAACTCATTAATGCAACACCCTATGGGCCATAGGAAATATTGAAGACATCAAAAACAATGCCTGATGTGTCCCAGGATGTAACTCTGTCTTTCAGGTTCAAAGGCGATACTAATGATGTGTGCATATGCAGTTTAAAAGACCGAAACACAGGCAAGAGTGTATCTCCTCACACTCTGTCCCCGTGAAAGCAGAGCTTTGATTCATAGCTGCAAATAGTTTGCTAAGCCCGCAGGTGTGTGAGCGTCAGCCACTTAGACTCCACTCAGCCTGAAGCCTTTGTTCAGAGGTAGCTCCTTCATCCTCACAGATGCCTGATCTGCTAGTTCTCAGCGGTCCACAGCTGTGCCACATTGTTTAAAATGGAGCCTCGGGGCTTCCTTAAACTGTTTGTTCTGTCTTCCTTGATTGAGGTGGTCCACTTGCGCTCACTGCCCAGGAGCTGCTCAGGCATGCTGCTGTCACTCACCCCACATCATCTCCGGATGAGCCACGTCTGGAGACTGGCCGTGTGCCATGACTGGGGTTTTCCTAGTGATGAGCAGAAGTTGCACTGGTGGAATTACTCAAGAGACCCAGTTTGCAGGTTTCTTGCCATCTTTTAAGTGGTTTTTTGATGGTATTACTCCCTTCGCCCTTAGCCAAGTCTAGATCTATTGCTGTGTTGGCACTGCATGGGCATTCTTGATACAGTGTAGTATTTTTTTTTTCCTGGCAATTAAGGGAGTGTTGGATTTTGTGCTACAAAGGCAGACAACTTTCATTTTAGCTTGCCATTAAAAATCCTTGGATATTGGGGGTCTTGTGTGACCCACACTAGTAGATACTATTGGTCTTTTTTTTGTTGTTGTTAATTTATTTGTTTTGAAAGAGAGAGAGTGCCAGCGGGGGACAGGCAGAGAGACGGGGACAGAGAGAATCCCAAGCAGGCTCCATGTTGTCAGCGCAGAGCCCGACTCAGGGCTTGAACTTACCAACCCATGAGATCTTGACCTGAGCCGAAATTGAGAGCTGGAAGCTTAACCGACTGAGCCACCCAGGCTCCCTGATAATATTGGTCTTTTAAGTCCATCGTAGATCCATTTGTAACTTGACTCATGAAGTTGCCCATGATCACGTCATAGGTGTGGGGGTTTTATAAGGACCACCCAAAAAGGCAGGACAAAGATAATTTTTGTTTGTGCATGTTCGTAGGTATTGCCATGAAACATGAGTTACTCCATTCTAGAATCTTATCGTAGTCCAATGGCTATCTACATTCTATATTCTCTCCATGGGCAATTACATCATATAACAGTATGCTGAAAACAAGGTAGAAATTTCTACTTTTTTCATGAAAGCTAAACATTTGGGCACCACAGTCACCATGAGATACTTTATCACAACTCAACAAAGGCTGTATTCAACTAGAACTCATATGTACCATAGCCTAAATGTCACAAATCCTTAATACATCTACCTTTTGAAAAATTCTCTATCGTAATTAATGTTTAATAATTTTAAAAAATACATGTGAGGGGCGCCTGGGTGGCTCGGTCGGTTAAAGCGTCTGACTTCGGCTCAGGTCATGATCTCACGGTCCGTGAGTTCGAGCCCTGCGTCGGGCTCTGTGCTGACCACTCAGAGCCTGGAGCCTGTTTCCGATTCTGTGTCTCCCTCTCTCTCTGCCCCTCCCCTGTTCATGCTCTGTCTCTCTCTGTCTCACAAATAAATAAATGTTAAAAAAAAATTTTAAAATACATGTGAATGTCTCAAACTTACAGCATTAAAAAAAAATTCATGGACATATAGGCCAGCCTTGTACTTATATAGAGTTACTGTACCAGAAAAGTATTATAAATCAAAATAATGCAGATAAAAATTATTTTTAACAGATAATTGAAATATAATTCATGAACTGTATAATTTACCCATTTAAACATGTATAATTCAATTATTTTTGAAGACTACCATTTTCTCTTTTTTTAAGTTTACTTATTTATTTTGAGACAGAGAAAAAGAGAGCTAGTGGGAAAGGGGCAGAGAGAGAGAGGGAGGGAGAGTGAGAGAACCCCAAGCAGCCTCCACACTCTCAGTACAGAGCCAGACATGGGGCTCAAATTTCCAAACCATGAGATCATGACCTGAATCAAAGTTAAAAGTCGGACACTTGACTGACTAAGCCACCCAGGAGCCCCGTGACTTTTTTTAATCAGTAATTTTTAATATATTCAGAGTTGTACAATCATTGCCACAGTAAATTTTAGAACATTTTCATCACCCAAAAAGCAACCACTATTTTCTGTAACCATCAAGCTTTCCATACCCTCCCTGTAAGTCCTAAACAACCACTATTCTACTTTTTGTCTTTATAAGTTATTTTATATATTTTCCTAATCTGGACATTTCATATAAATGGAATAATATAATAAGTGGTCTTTGGTGACTGCTTCTTTCATTTCACATGATGTTTTCAAGTTTCATCCATTGATGTAGCATGCGGCAAAACTGCTCTTCTTTTAATGGCTGAGTAATATTCCATTGTATGAATAGACTACTTTCATTTATCCATTCATCAGTTCAGAGGTAATGGGTTGTTTCCATATTTTGGCTATTCTGAATAATGCTGCTTAGAACATTCATGAAAAGTTTGGGTGTAGAGATGTTTTCATTAGTCTTTGGTCATTCCTAGCAGTGGAATTTCTGGGTCAAATGGCAATTCTACGTTTTACTTTTTATAAAGGTATCAGACTGTTTTCCAAAGTGGCTGTATAATTTTACATTCCCACCAGCAGTGCAAGAGGGTCCTGATTTCTTCACATCTTCATCAACACTTCTCGTTATTTTCTTTTTTATTATACCCTTCCTCATGGATGTAAAGTGGTATTTCATTGCAGGTGGTTTGGGGATTTTTTTTTTTGTTTTTTGGTTTGACAATTTTATTCTATTCTACATTATTCAGTGCTCACCATAAGTGTAGTTACCATCATTCATCATACAAAGTTATTGCAATGTTATTGACTCTATTTCCCGTGCTGTACTTTTCATCCCTGGAAAGTTTGTACCTCTCACTCATTGTGTTTTGATGTGCATTTTCCTAATGACAAACGATGTCGAGCCTCTTTATGTAGACTTATTGGCCATTTTCTATGCCTTTTTTGGAGAAATGTCCTTCAGATCCTCTGTCCATTTTTTTTTCAATTGTAAGAGTAGTTTATATATTCTAGAGATAGCCCCTTATTGGATACGACTTTCAAATATTATATCCCATTCTGTGTGCTGTCTTTTAATCTCCTTGATATTGTACTTTGAAGCAAAAAAAGTTTTTAATTCTGATGAAATCCAATTTATCTATAATTTTTTGTTGTTGTTTGTGCTTTTGGCGTCATATATAGGAATCCCTTACCAAATCCAAAGTCATGATGATGTAATTCTAAGTTTACTTCAGAAGATTCTATACATTTAGCCTTTATGTTCAGGAAATTGATTCATGTTGAGCTAATTTATATGTATGGCATGAGGTAAAATTCCAACCAATTTCATTCATTTGTATGTGGATATCTATTTGTCCCAATACCATTTGTTGAAATCAAATAACATTTAAAACATAGCATCTAGGGGCACCTGGGTGGCTCAGTTGGTTGAGCATCCAACTCTTGATTTCAGCTCAGGTCATGATTCCAGGGTCATAGGATTGAGCCCCACAGTGGGCTCCATGCTGAGCGTGGAACCTGCTTAAGATTCTCTCTCTATCCCCCTGCCCCTCTCCCCAACTGGCACACTCTCTCTCCCACTCTCTCTAAAATTAAAAAAAATATAGCACATAATTTTCTCATAGAAAAAAATTACTGTATAAGGTTGAAAATCCTGATAAGGACCTGGCATCCAAATTCATTTAGACATCATAATCCTAGGCTTAATCACCAACTTTATATAAAACACATAGACCTGTTAGTATAATTTAGTATAAATATTTCAACTAAATACTGGCAACATAGTTACCATGTTCAATCTCATAAAATTTTATTTAATAGGCTACAGTGTCATAACATATTATATAGAAGTTCTTTCCCTTTTTGTATTTAGTGGTTTAGTTTTACTGCAATACATCAGTTAATTGAACGAAGGGTGTGCTGGGATGTGAAGCTTTCAAAGATAGGTTTTGAGAGAAAAATGTTGGAAAACAATTTATTTCAAACTCATGAATGGCTTTGTATGAAAATGAAGCAAGGATATCTATTTGCCTGGCCTGTTTTTTTCATTATAGATTTCCCAGCATAAAGGTGGGTATCAAAGATCAAGCTCTTTGCAACTGTGGTGGCTTCAAAATATAGAGTTCACTTGCTTTTTTTGAATTGTTACCAAATATTGGGCATTTTTCCTTGGATCATGATGTCATATGAACTTATATTGACTAGTCCTTATTTATATGAAAATTTCTATCACTTACTCCCTAACCATATTATTACATTTCAATGTCATGGGCCTCAAAACCTTAGCCTAAATAATAGCCAAACAGGAAGGCACTAAATTTCTGGGTTTAATCGTAAACTTAACATATTAAAATTTTTTTCCTTCTTATCCATAATACCTGCATGTAGTTTTTGAAATTCAAACCAGCACTAGAGTTCATTACCTTCCTAATATGAGCAATTTTTGTTTGTCTGTTTGTTTACTCTTAAATCTAAGGCTCGGGGTGCCTGGGTGACTCAGTTGAGCGTCTGACTTCGGCTCAGGTCATGATCTCACAGCTCGTGAGTTTGAGCCCTGCGTTGGGCTCTGTGCTGACAGCTCAGAGCCTGGAGCCTGCTTCAGATTCTGTGTCTCCCTCTCTCTCTCTGCCCCTAACCCACTCGCATTCTGTCTCTGTCTCTCTCAAAAATAAATAAACATTAAAAAAATTTTTTTTAATATAAGGCTCAAAATAGCCATTTGCAATCCAATGAATGATTCCTTGGTACTTTAAATATAATTTATATCTTGACCATTCATTGCCTAATTTTTAGACAATACATCATGATACTGTAATCCATTAAGTACAACTTTATAAGATGGAACTTGGTAACTGTGTTGCCCAGTATTAACTTTAAAAAAATTACACTAAATTATACAAAAGAATAAATTATTAATTTATCAATTTTACTGAAGTAAAATTAATAAACAATAACATGCATAGATTTTAGCTGTAGAATTTTTTTTAAAACTTCAGATTCTTTGAGAACAATGACTTGGTTATAGTGTTTGCTTGAGTTCCAGGTTTCAACAAAGCGTTCCTTTCTGTTTTTGGGGGGTGCTGAATGTCTTGAGTTGTGCCTGTGTTCACATTTGAGACCAGTGTTTCTCAAACTTCGATGAGCATTTAAGGGTAGACTTTGATGAGTTCTCACAAATGTAAATATTCACTGACAAATGGAATCACCAGCACAATCAAGATGTAGAAGGTTTTCACCAATCCAATGCTTTCCTCAAGCCCCTTTGCAAACTCCACTCCCACACCTGACCCCAGAGTACCACTGACCTGCTTTCTGTTACTATAGGCTACTTTTGCCTTTTCTATGATTTAACATCAATGGATTTAACATCAATGGATTTAACATCAATTATACAATATGTACTTTTTTGTGTCTGGCTTCTTTAACTCAGCAAAATGTTTTTGAGATTCATACATGTTGAGTGCATGAGTAACTTGGTTCCTTTTTACTGCTGAGCGGTATATTCCATTTTATTCAAATTTATTTACCCAATTTATTGATCCCCTCACCTGCTGCTGGACATTTGAGTCATTTCTAATTTTTGGCTATAATAAATAAAAGTGTTATAGTATTTGTGTATATGTCTTTGTGTGAATATATTTTCATTCCTTTTAGGTAAATACTCAGGATTGGGATTGTTGGGTCATATGGTAACTGTATATGTAACTTTATTAAAAACAAAAACAAAAAACTCTGCCAAAATCTTTTCCAAAGTAGTTGTGTCATTTTACACTCTCACCAGCCGTATATGAGTTCCAATTATTCCACCTTATGGGCTATAGAGAATATATTTCTGTGTTTCTGCAAAATTGGGGCTTTTAAAAAAGGTGAGATCCTGAGCTGAGAACTAGCTTTGGGAAGTTAATTTACAACTATTTGGTAGTGAGAGAACTCCAGAGAGAATTATCTAACTCTGGATGTGTATGTTTACATTTAAGGGAAAATAAAGCCTATGATTTTGAAGACATCTCTAGATTATAAAAGCTTGAGACAAAGGGGCTTATCTGGTCATTGAACAGATTAATTTGCATTTCAAAAAGTTAGAATGAGAGCCAAGGATACTTTCCAACTCATCTCTAAGGAGAAAAGACTTTTCTCTCTCTCCTGTGATAGAAGGAGAGATAGCTGACTTTACTCTGTAAACAGGCAGAGAAAATCCATGTTTATCTATCTCTTGTATAGGAAATTTTTCCATCTGGCTTTCATTGCATTGCAACATCAGTAATCAATGAGGCAAGAAGGCCCGCTAGAGTTATTATTATGTAAATAATAAACAAATCTGTCTTCTGATCCAGAACACTATGTGTGTGCAAGAAAAAATTAATTATGATTAATATTCAAAACTCAATCTGAATCCTTACCAACACCTATTATCAAGATTTTCAACTTTAGTCATTCCAGTGGGTGTGCAGTAACATCTCATTCCAGATTTTATTTCTCTAAGGACTAATGATATTGAGCATCATTTCCTATGCATATCTCCTCCGTGTCATTTCTGTTAAAATATTTTGTCTCTTTTTGTTGGGTCTTTTTCTTCTTCTTACTGAATTGTGGGAGTTCTTTATATATTCAAGGTATGTGTCCTTTTTTATATATGTGCACTGTGAATATTTTCTTCTCCAGTCTGTGACTTGTGTTTCGATTTTCTTAATAGCATCATTCAGACAGCAAACATTTTTAGTTCTGATGGAATAAGAATGAGCATATGTATCGATGAAGCAAAATTGAGTCCAGTAGACCCACACATTTATGGTCATACATTTTCAACAATGGTGCCAAAGTAGTTCTATTAGGGAAAAAAGTAGACTTTTCAACAAATGATGGTGGAACAACTGGATATCCAATTGGGAAAAATAAAACAAAACAAACAAACAAACAAAATAAAAAACCCATATGTCTTATAGTACACCATATATAGAAATTAATTCAGAACACAATATAGACCTAACCATAGAGTTAAAGCCATGAAACCTCTAAAAGTAAACAGAAAATCTTTACAAGCTTTGGGTAAGCTAAGATTTTCTTAGATAAGACACAAAAAGCATAAAGCAGTGTATTTTTAAAACACTTAAATACTAAGCCCATGAAGAAATTAAACTGTTATTTTCTCTAATTATAAAATCTTACACATTCAAATAAATATTTCCCATATGGTGAATCATCCCATTGCTGGTAGATGACTGGAGGGTCTGTTGGACAACAGAAGACCATATGGCTATGTATTGGCTAAATGGAGATTACTTTTCTGCCTTCTACACAGGCTGAGAGCAGTGGGTGTCTTCCAAGGAACTAGAGTTCTTGATCCCAATCTTTGGGTTTAGTCTACCTCTTAACTACACTTATTATTTCCTCCTTTCTCTGGGGTAATGGTTTGCTTTAGGGTTGGCCTAGTTTCCATTAGGCTTTAAACATGTCCTAATTAATTTTCTCAGCTGTAGTTATACTGAGATTGTTCTCATGTGTGACTTCCAAGGGATGCTGCAGTCGTGAGAGGGGGAAACATGGCCTTGCTGAGAGGAGAAAAAAAATGACAGCATTGAGCATGAGCTCAGTTATTATCAAGAAGAGATTACCAAGAGATGCCCTATCTGATTGAAGGTTGCTATTGGGAAAACATTATCATCAACATTCTTTCCCTTTTTCCTTATACACATTTTAAAAATTATTTTATTTTCATTATGAAATGTTATAGACATACAGACAAGTACTAAAAATAATCTCATAATGCCTTTGTACCTACATGATACTTTTAACAGATATATTTGAAATTGTGGTTGCCTCCTCCCATTCAGGGGCTTGGTATTCTTCTCACTCACTGTGTTCATAAGATTTCTTAATTTCCAAAGCTGAATACAACTTGTTCTCCCAGCTTTCTTCTTGGTTGTTTTCAGCACTGGGGTCTGTGATCCCATTTCTCTCTGTGCTGAATTTGAATTATCTCCTAGTCATTGACAGTAAACACTCCTGTCTTTTACACATTTGAAATCAATAACTCTTATCAGTAAATAGTATTAAATAGTATCAGCCCTAGTATTAAAAAAAAAGTAAAAAGGAAGATATGTTGAGGGGAGTCTAGCATGCAGTATATAAAAAATGAGAGAAAACCCTGGTGCAGATTGATGCAGCCAGAGGAAGAGATAGCCTGATCAATAAAGAATGGACTACCCCTTAATTTCCTTGTCTTCAGCACAGATTTATAAAACTTCAAGCTAGATTCTATAACCCATTTCCAGGAAAAAGGAAAAAGAGCACAACAAAAACCTCTTTGAAAGCTAACTCTGCTAAGCTCTGCCTGTTACCTTTCATCTCTTTAAATCTGAAGCTCTTTGCATAGACACTTTGGAGTTTTAAAAATCAAAGCACCAAAAGGGAAATCCACCATCTGAAACTGCACCATGCCTTCTTACATTTGCTTCGTCGCTACACTAGGAGGAAATACATCAGTCTCTCACAGTATACATTTTACTCCTAGTTTTGTGCCTGTGCAATTTTAGAAAGTCTATAAACTCTTTCAGGTTTAATACCAGTCAAAGATTGTGTACTTATAACCAAAGAATATTAACAGATGTGTAAAATATCCAAGAGAAGAAATAATGTAAAAATACAAAATTGATACTGTCTTTTGAGTACACTTTTATGAATTTTTCTAATATAGATAAAATCTTATTACAATAATATTGGGTATATCTTAAATACTTTCAGTGTATTGGAATTAAGTGACATGGAATTTTATTTGAAATAAATGGGACTTGGGACTTGAAATCGTTTGTAATCAAAAGATATTTTTGGAACGGTCCTAGATCTGTATTAAAATATCTTTTATTCCTCAAACCTAGGTTGTGTTGTCAAACAGTATGCAGAAAAGATATTTTGTGCAACCCAAGGGAAGTAAACTCAAATGTAAAGGTTATGAACAATACTGAAGCTGGATTATCTAAAAATGATGACTGTTTAATAACATAAGGTTAATGACCAACAATAACAACAACAAAAAATGAACCAGCAACCAACAAAAGAAAAATGCAAATTACCAAGGCCAATAAAGAAATGTTTTAGCCTCACTAGTATGTCCAAAAAAATCTAACTAAAGCAACAAGATATCATTTGTCAACTGTTCAATCAGAAAAGACCCAGACATAGGCATTGAGGATGCTTTAGAGGGAGTCAAAGTGAACTGCTAATATTGGCTACTTCCAATGGATGGAATAGAAAAGGAAAGAGTAAATTAATTCTGTATTAGAGATTTCTGAAATTTCCTAAGACAACATGTATTTGCCATGTAACTTAAAAAAGAGCCACATGCTAGAAAAGTAACAAAAAATACCAACACATTCACACATACACTCACAAGCCTCCATGTTGGGCCTTCTTAAACACTGCTGTTTAAACTGCTCATTTCTATAGCGAAATTTGCAAGCTCAAATAATTTTTTTAATGTACATATATTCTTTGATGCAGAAAAATTTACTTCTAGAAATTTATCCCACCAACAGTAATTATAATTATAGGTGAAAGTAACTATGGGAAAGTTTATAAGAGAGCTTTCATAAGAGCAAAATGTTGGAAATAACCTAAATAAATCATGAGGTATCTGTGTGATCAAATGCTGCACAACAATTACAAAATAAGCTATAAAAGAATACTTAATGGCATTGGCATGTTCATGATATATGGTTAAATAAAGAGGTAAATTGTAGGGGCACCTGGGTGGCTCAGTCAGTTAAGTGTCAGACCCTTGGTTTCATCTCAGGTCACGATCTCAAAGTTCACGGGTTTGAGCCTCACATGGGGTTCTGCATTGACAGGGTGGAACCTGCTTGAGATACTCTCTCTCCCTCTCTCTCTCTCTGCCCCTCCCCCACTTGTGCTCACTTACACTCTCTCTTTCTCTCTCTCTCAAAAAATAAACAAACATGGGGCACCTGGGTGGCTCAGTTGGTTAAGCATCCAATTTCAGCCCGGGTCATGATCTGGCAGTTCATGAATTCGAGCCCTGTGTCGGGCTCTGTGCTGATGGCTCAGACCCTGGACCTTGCTTCGGATTCTGTGTCCCCTTCTCTCTATGCCCCTCCCCCACTCACACTCTGTCTCTCTGTTTGTCTCTCAAAAATAAATAAATGTTAAAAATTTTAAAGAAAATAAAAAGAAGTAAACTGTAGGGGCACCTGGGTGGCTCAGTCAGTTAGGCCTCTGACTTAGGGTCAGGTCATGATCTCATGGTTTGTGGGTTCAAGCCCCACGTTGGGGTCTGCACTGACAGCTTGGAGCCTGGAGCCTGCTTCAGATTCTCTGCCTCCCTCTCTCTCTCCCTGCCCCTTCCCTGCTTGTATTCTCTCTCTCAAAAATAAATAAGTAAAGATTTCTTTTAAAAAGGAAGTAAATTGTAAAACAGGATTGCAGCTGAGCCAATTGTTGTTTAAAATTACACAGTTATGGAGAAGGAAGCCAAGATGTCGGAATAGCATGGAAGTTTTTTGTGTCTCGTGTCCATGAAATACAGCCAGACCAACACTAAACCATCCTGCACATCTAGAAAACTGATTGGAGGATTAACACAGCAATCTGCACAACCTGAACCACAGAATTCAGCAGGTACACGGTGAGGAGAGGTAAAGTTGGGGAGTGAGAAGCCCCAGCAGGCAGGGAGCCGCTTTTATGGGCGGAGAGAGGACAGAGATGAGGGGTGATAAGAATACAGGAAAAGCACCCCTCCCCAAAAGCAGCTGAAGAGAAAGTGGAAAATTGGAAACAGCCACAGGGACTAAACTAAAAAGGGAGAAAGGAGAAAGGAGAGGGTTTAGATTCCATTAAGACTGTAAACAAGGGGAGCACAGAGTCTGCAACTCCACAGCTCAATACCTGGGGGTGCTCTGGTGGGAAGGGCAAATCCCCAGGAGCAGAGCGGGGTCTGGGAGGTTCTTGGGTCAAATGAGGAAAAGCAGTTCCACTGCTGGAAGGACATTTGGTAGACTGTTGAGGCCACCTGGTCTGAGCAGACCCCAGAAAACGGCCACATTCGCTGGTGCTGGAACAAGGTCATTGAGGGTGAAGCCTGGTGCCAGATGTGTGTCGTGAGTTTCCATAATCCCTGAAACACTGCTGCTACACTATCTCATGAACTTTTTCTGGGGCGGCTGGGACCTGGCCACAGTCTCAGGGCACTGGCAGCAGCAGGGTCCAGCAGGCATTCCTGGGTACAGCTGACATTTGGCCATTGCTCGCTGAGCCCTCCTGCAGAGGGGCAGGAACAGGTCAAAGCCAGTCCTTCAGAAGTAAGGGGTTGGGGAAAACAGCCCCATCTGAGACAAAACTTGGGAGAGAGGTACTGCCTGGGGCTTGGTCACAGATAGTGAAAAAGCGGGGAGTGGATGAAAGCTGAAGACAGAGGACAGGTGCATGACTGCTGATCAGAGAGAACAGAGTTCTGATATTAGAGACTGGGTAGCTGTGACGCCATTTTCACCGCTCCCGCACATGTGCACCTACCAGCGCCACCACACTCCACCCAAGTAGGCTAGCAGCGCCATCTAGTGGAGAACGGAGCCATAACACTAAGCTCCGCCCAACTGGGCCAACCTCGCTCTTCAAGAACACAAGTTTCACCGCCCGCTTAGTTTATGGACTAAAAAGCGCATCATAGTCTGACTTCTAGGGGAAAATCAAGTAATTTCAGTCATATTTCAATCTGTTAGCAGGTCCATGTATTCAATTTTCTTTCTTTTTTTTCCTCTTTTTCACTTCTTTTCTTTTTCTTGAATACAGAAAGAGAAAATCATTTTTATTTTCCATTTTTATTAAAAATATTTTTCTTTAATATTTTTTACTATATTTTTTACTTTTGTGTAAATTTTTTTCAAATTCTATTTTACTTCCATCATTTTATTTTAGTCTACTTCAGTGTATTCATTTTTTAAAATTCTCAAAGGATTTCTTTTTATTTATTTTTTTTCCCACTTTTTTCTCTAATCTATCAAACCACTCTCAACACCCAGACCAAAACACACCTAGGATCTAAATCATTTATTCGATTTTTGTATGTGTGTGTGTGTTTTTAATTTTTTAATTTTGTTTCTAATTTTAGTTTTTTATTTTAATTTTTCTAGCTCATTAATTCATTTTCTCCCTTCAAAATGATGAAAGGAAGAAATTCACCCCAAAGGAAAGCGCATGAAGAAATGACAGCCAGGGATTTAACCAACACAGATATAAGCAAGATGTCTGAACCAGAATTTAAAATCACGATAATAAGAATACTAGCTGGAGTCAAAAATAGATTAGAATCCCTTTCTGCAGAGATAAAAGAAGTAAAAACTAGTCAGGATGAAATAAAAAATGCTATAACTGAGCTGCAATCATGGATGGATGCCGCCACAGCAAGGATAGATGAGGCAGAACACAGAATCAGCAGTATAGAGGACAAACTTATGGAGAATAATGAAGCAGAAAAAAAGAGGGAGATTAAGGCAAAAGAGCACTATTTAAGAATTAGAGAAATCAGTCTTATTAAAAAGGAACATCAGAATCATAGGGGTCCCAGAAGAGGAAGAGAGAGAAATAGTGGTAGAAGGGTTATGTGAGCAAATCATAGCAGAAAACTTTCCTAACCTGGGGAAAGACACAGACATCAAAATCCAGGAAGCACAGAGGACCCCATTAGATTCAACAAAAACCGACCATCAACAAGGCATATCATAATCAAATTCACAAAATATTCAGGCAAGAAGAGATTCTTGAGAGCAGCAAGGGAAAAAAGTCCCTAACCTACAAGGGAAGACAGATCAGGTTTGCAGCAGTCCTATCCACAGGAACTTGGCAGGCCAGAAAGGAGTAGCAGGATATATTCAATGTGCTGAATCAGAAAAATATGCAGCCAAGAATTCTTTATCCAGCAAGGCTGTCATTCAAAATAAGAGAAATATAGTTTCCCAGACAAAAAAAATTAAAGGAGTTTATGACTACTAACCAGCCCTGCAAGAAATTTTAAGGGGGACTCTCTGAGGGGAGAAAAGATGAAAATATAAATAAATACATACATACATAAATACGTACATGCATACATACATACATATATACATACATACATACCAAAAGTAACAAAGATTAGGACCAGAGAACACCACCAGAAACTCCAACTCTACAAGCATCATAATGGCAATAGATTCATATCTTTCAGTCCTCACTCTAAACGTCAATGGACTCAATGCTCCAATCAAAAGACATAGGGTAACAGAATGGATAAGAAAACAAGATCCATCTATATGCTGTTTACAAGGGACCCACTTTAGACCTAAAGACATCTTCAGATTGAAAGTAAGGGGATGGAGAACCATCTATCATGCTAATGGTCAGCAAAAGAAACCAGAGTAGCCATGCTTATATCAGACAATCTAGATTTTAAATAAAAACTGTATCGAGAGATTCAGAAGGGCATTATATCATAATCAAGGGGTCTATCCACCAAGAAAACCTAACAATTGTAAACATTTATGTGCCAAATGTGGAGCACCCAAATATATAAATCAATCACAAACATAAAGAAATTCATTGATAGTAATACCATAAGAGTAGGAGACTTCAACACCCCACTCACAGCAATGGAAAGATCATCTAATCAAAAAATCAACAAGGAAACAATGGCTTTGAATGACACACTGGACCTGAGGGACTTAACAGATATATTCAGAACATTTCATTCTAAAGCAGCAGAATATACATTCTTCTCCAGTGCACAAGGAATGTTCTTCAAAATAGACCACATACTGGGACACAAATCAGCCCTCAGCAAGTGCAAAAAGATCAAGGTCATACCGTGCATATTTTCAGTCTACAACGCTATGAAACTCGAAATCAACCACAAGAAAAAATTTGGAAAGGTAAAAAATACTTGGAGGCTGAAGAACATCCTACTAAAGAATGAATGGGCTAACCAAGAAGTTAAAGAGGAAATTAAAAAGTATATGGAAATCAATGAAAATGATAACACCACAACCCAAAACCTCTGGGAGGCAGCAAAGATGGTCATAAGAAGAAAGTATATAGAAATCCAGGTCTTTCTAAAGAAGGAAGAAAGATCTCAGATGCACAACCTAACCTTATGCCTTAAAGAACTGGAAAAAGAACAGCAAATAAAACCCAAAAACAGCAGAAGACAGGAAATAATAAAGATTAGAGAATTAATGCTATCAAAACCAAAAAAAAAAAAAAAAAAAAAAAAACAGTAGAACAGATCAATGAAACCGGAAGCTAGTTCTTTGAAAGAATTAACAAAATTGATAAACCACTAGACAGTTTGGTCAAAAAGAAAAAGGAAAGGACCCAAATACATAAAATCAAGAATGAAAGAGGAGAGATCACAACCAACACAGCAGAAATAAAAACAATAATAAGAGAATATTATGAGCAATTATATGCCAATAAAATGGGCAATCTGGAAGAAATGGACAAATTCCTACAAACATATACATTACCAAAACTGAAACAGGAAGAAATAGAAAATTTGAACAGACCCATAACCAGTAAAGAAATTGAATTAGTAATCAAAAATCTCCAAAAAACAAGAGTCCAGGGCCAGATGGCTTTCCAGGGGAATTCTACCAAACATTTAAGGAAGAGTTAACACGTACTCTCTTGAAGCTGTTCCAAAAAATAGAAATGGAAGGAAAACTTCCAAACACTTTCAATGAAGCCAGCATTACCTTGATTCCAAAACCAGACAGAGACCCCACTAAAAAGGAGAACTATAGACCAATTTCCCTGGTCAACATGGATGCAAAAATCCTCGACAAGATATTAGCCAACCAGATTCAACAATACATTAAAAAAATTATTCACCATGACCAAGTGGGATTTATACCAGGGATGCAGGGCTGGTTCAATATCCGCAAAACAATTAACATGATCATCACATCAATACAAGAAAGGGCGAGAACCATATGATCCTCTCAATAGATGCAGAAAAAGCATATGACAAAATACAGCATCCTTTCTTGATAAAAACCCTCAAGAAAGTAGGGATAGAAGGAGCATACCTCAAGATCAGAAAAGCCATTTATGAATGACCCAATGCTAATATCATCCTCAATGGGGAAAAATTGAGATCTTTCCCCCATCCTCAATGGGGAAAAATTGAGATCTTTCCTAAGGTCAGGAACAAGACAGGGATGTCAACTCTTGCCACTGTTATTCAACATAGTATTGGAAGTCTTAGCCTTTGCAATCAGACAACACAAAGAAATAAAAGGCACCCAAATCAGCCAGGAGGAGATCAAACTTTCACTCTTCGCAGATGACATGATACTCTATATGGAAAACCCAAAAGATTCCACCAAAAAACTTCTAGAATTGATTCATGGATTCAGCAAAGTTGCAGGATATAAAATCAATGCACAGAAATTGGTTGCATTCCTATACATCAACAATGAAGCAACAGAAAGAGAAATGAAGGAATTGATCCCATTTGCAATTGCACCAAAAGCCATAAAATACCTAGGAATAAATCTAACCAAAGAGGTGACAAATCTATACACTGAAAACTATAGAAAGCTTATGAAAGAAATTGAAGAAGACACAAAGAAATGGAAAAAGATTCCATGCTCCTGGATAGGAAGAACAAATATTGTTAAAATGTCGATACTACCCAAAGCAATCTACATAGTCAATGTAATCCCTATCAAAATAACACCAGCATTCTTCACAGAGCTAGAACAAACAATTCTAAAATTTGTATGGAACCAGAAAAGACCCCGAATAGCCAAAGCAATCTTGAAAAAAAAAAAAGCAGGAGGCATCACAATCCCAGACTTCAAGCTATACTACAAAGCTGTAATCATCAAGACAGTATGGTACTGGGACAAGAACAGACACTCAGATCAATGGAACAGAATAGAGAACCCAGAAATGGACCCACAAACGTATGGCCAACTAATCTTTGACAAAGCAGGAAAGAATATCCAATGGAATAAAGACAGTCTCTTCAGTAAGTGGTGCTGGGAAAACTGGACAGTGACATGCAGAAAAATGAACCTGGACCACTTTCTTACACCATACACAAAAGTAAACTCAAAATGTATGAAAGACCTATATGTAAGACAGGAAGACACCAAAATCCTCGAGGAGAAAGCAGGCAATAACCTCTTTGATCTTGGTTGCATCAACTTCTTACTCAACACGTCTCCAGAGGCAAGGGAAACAAAAGCAAAAATGAATTCCTGGGACCTCATCAAAATAAAAACTTCTGCACCGTGAAGGAAACAATCAGCAAAACTAAAAGACAACCGACAGAATGGGAGAAGATATTTGCAAATGACATATCAGATAAAGGGTTAGTATCCAAAATCTATAAAGAACTTCTCAAACTCAACACCCAAAAAACAAATAATCCAGTGAAGAAATGGACAAGAGACATGAACTTTTCCAAAGAAGACACCCAGATGACTAATAGACACATGAAAAAATGTTCAGCATCACTCATCATCAGGGAAATACAAATCAAAATCACAATGAAATACCACCTCACATCTGTCAGAATGGTTAAAATTAACAACTCAGGCAACAACAGATGTTGGCAAGGATGCAGAAATAGAGGAACCTTTTTGCACTGCTTGTAGAATGCAAACTGGTGCAGTCACTCTGAAGAACAGTACGGAGGTTCCTCAAAAAACTAAAAATAGAACTACCCTACAACCCAGCAATTGCACTACTAGGTATTTATCCAAGGGATACAGGTGTGCTGTTTCAAAGGGACACATGCACGCCAATATTTATAGCAGCACTATCAACAATAGCCAAAGTATGGAAAGAGCCCAAATGTTCATCAATGGATGAATGGATAAAGAAGATGTGGTATATATATACAACAGAGTATTACTCGGCAATCAAAAAGAATGAAATCTTGCCATTTACAACTACATGGATGGAACTGGAGGGTATTATGCTAAGTGAAATTAGTCAGTCAGAGAAAGACAAATATCATATGACTTCACTCATATGAGGATTTTAAGAGACAAAAAAGATGAACATAAAGGAAGGGAAACAAAAATAATATAAAAACAGGGAAGGGGACAAAACAAGAGACTCATGAATATGGAGAACAAACTGAGGGTTACTGGAGGGGTTGTGGGAAGGGGGATGGGCTAAATGGGTAAGGGGCACTAAGGAATCTACTCCTGAAATCATTGTTGCACCATATGCTAACTAATTTGGATGTAAATTTTTTAAAAATTTAATAATTAAAAAATTTAATAAATTTTTATTAAAAATTTAATAATAAAAAAATTAATAAATAAAAATAAAAAATAAATAAAATTACACAGTTATGAGTTTCTATATATCATATATATGTTGGCATTATGGATTTATATCTCAATATTAACAGTGGTTATGTCTCATTGTTAAGGGGAAATGGATAGTTTTATTGTACCAACACAATCTGGAAAGTATTCGAATCACTCTTAAGATTTAAAAAAAAAATGAACCAGGGAGAGAACGGTAAGATTTTTCTGTCACATGTATATGCAAAGGAAAATTAATAGACTTAAAGGAGAAAAAGGAAATATGATAGACAGAATTGTAAGATACCCCCAATGAATCAAATTCTTGTATAATCCTGTCTCCTTGAATTTGAAAAAATCTGTAACTTGCCTCTGGCCAATAGAAAATAGCAGAGGTGTTAGCATAGTCACTCCATGACTTTTTTTTTACCTTATAGAAGAATCTTTCTCAGTAGACCAGAGCAAAAGCTTCTCTTGCTAGCTCTGAAGAAATCAGCTGCCATGTTGTAAGAGGTCTTATAAAAGGGCCATGTGGCAAGAAGTGTGGAGGCCTCCAGAACCTGAAAGTGGCCCTCTGTTGACAGACAGCAAGAAATTATGTCCTCAGTTTTACAACCACAAGGTACTGAAATCTGCAACAACTACATGAGCTCAGGGAGGAATTCAGTTTGGCTGACTTCCTGATCGCAGCCTTGTGAGAGACTCTGAGCAAAAGACCTGGACAGACTTCTGACCCACGGAAACAGGGAGATAAAAAGTATATGCTATTTTAAGCCACTGAATGTGTGATAATTCTTTTCACAGCAACAGAAAACTAATATAGGAACTAATGTAAAAATTTGTCACAGAATCTAATTTAACTCAGTGACTTATTCACTCTTTAATCCATTCATTCAACAAATATTTGCTGAATGTCTACAAATACCATGCTCCATGCTAGCATTAAATACATAATGTCTGCAATGGAGGAGATTACAGATGGAGGGTGAAATGGGCAGAAAAACACAGTCAAACACAGTGCACTATAATGAATGTGAATAAGAGCCATATGCAGGGGACCCAAGTCACATCATAAGGAGCCCACATTATGGTTAAGACCACAGTCTTTGGATCTTGACTGACTTGAATTTGAATCCCAGCCCAATTGCATACTAAATTTACAACCCTGGGCCAGTTGCTTACATGAGGGCTTTACTTTTCCCATTCATAAAATGGTTATAATAAGACCTCCATCATGGAGTAATTGTATAGACTACCTTAAATAATACATTATAACTACTTAGTACATAATAAGTGCCCAGTGAATATGAGTTATAGTTATTATTTTGTCTAGAAGAGATGATGCCTGAACTAAATTCAAGAAGAGGAGTAATCTGCTGAGGGTTAAGTAAAGTTAGGAGATTCCAAGAGAAGGGAAAAGATTTTAAAATAATAA
Source organism: Felis catus (assembly GCF_018350175.1). NCBI lineage: Eukaryota > Metazoa > Chordata > Mammalia > Carnivora > Felidae > Felis > Felis catus. Next base: position 13,163,125 of record NC_058368.1, on the reverse strand, counting down.
CATAACACATTTGGGGAACTGTTAGCACTTTAGTATGAAATATATCTATTGAATATTTACATATGCCAGTCACCAGTTTTAAAGGTGAGGATACAGATATGGTCAATTTTGTCTTTAAAGCATTCATTCACTCTATGGAGAAATATACATACATACATGCACACACACACACACACACACACACACATACACACACACAAATGTAATACAAAGCAGATTGTGGTAGGCATTACCACTGTTCACATATACAGTTCTTTTCCACTTCTGAGCACATGGGAAGTCTATACCTCCCCATCTCTTTAAAATTAAACATGACTATCTGACTTGATTTAGTCAATTAAATACGAGCAAAAATAACATGGCACTCCTGTATGGAAGTATTTATTTCTGATACTCAGCTCTCTTCCCCACTCTGCTCTTGCCTCACTGACTGCAAAAGCCTAAAGAATACTAAAGCCATCTGGATCACAGAGCCATTTCCCAGAGAACAGGTGTCCTAGAGTTTTGTCCAGATCTCTTGTGGACTTTGGGGTATGCCACAAACTGTTGTCATGTTAAGTCATCAGGTGTTTGGTTCTTACCTCAGCATAACCTTGCCTATTTTTACAGATACATATATTGTTGCCACAAACAGGTGATTCCATAACAAAGAAAATGAAAAGATGTGGTGGGCTTAGTGGAGGGCTTGGATGGTTGTGGTGAGTAAACTGATACTGGAAGCTACAAAGATGGTAACCCACGGTAAAAGCAGTTAGAAAATTCTAGTCAAAACTAACTTTTTAGGGAGATCATGAACATAATTAAGTCATAGTAATATGGGAAGAGATTGAAACACAGAGGAAGTAGTGAGTGTTGGCTGCAGTTGACTATGCTTGACATGGTACTCTGAGAAATAAATGAGCTGAAAAAGGGAAGACAAATTTGCAAAAGGCCAGGAGCAGATTGCTCCAAAATAAGCCACCTTGGCATGAACATTAAGTTGAGTTAAAAGCAATCAAAACCTAGCAGATTCAGGAAAAGCTCTTTACCATTCCCTTAACTGCCTAAAAAGAACTTAGACTGAGAATCTGCTCCAGGAAGAGAGTGATCTCCACAGATAACTACATTATAATATAAACTAGGGGTGGTAAACAAAGAGGAATTTAGGAAAGTCTGTTGGTTAAAATTCCTCTCTATGTCCCATTGTGTCTGTGTGGTCCAGCAAGCATTTGTTTACCAAACATTTACTCTTTTTCATCTTCTTATGAATTGCATTTCTTCCTTTGAAGTCCCAGACTTGTACACCCTTCTCCTTAGTTCAGAATGATATAGGTACCTCATTTTTCTTGACTGTCTTTGGAATTTCATGTGTGTTTGGATTCCCCATCATATGAAACTAAATTTTATTTTTGTCTGTTACTCTGTCTCATGTCAATTCAACTCTTAGTCCAGTTAGGAGGAATTTGAAGGTATAGGAAGTTTCTTCCTTGCCAACACAAGCATAATATTTTTACAAATGGAGAGGTCTAGAAATTCAGAGAATTTTTCTATTGCTTCTTAACTGCAAACAGAAAAAAAAAAATGAGAAGAACTTTTAGAAAAGATGGCCCATTAAAACTGAACCTTGTACTGGAAGTAAATTAAGGATTTGTCATCAGATCTATTTTGAAGATCTTTGGATAAATTAAAGTAATTCAGGGCAAATATCAAATTTTCCCTGATGTAGTATCTAGTAAGTCTTCCCAATTGGTTAAGATGGCTCAGGGAAAAGAACCTAGAGTTTTTCCATGTGCCTGACAGTCTCAGGTAGCTATATTTCACTCAAGGAGAGGTCGGAGTAGTAGCTCACGAGGTTAAAAAAGTAAATCAACCAGTTATATACAAATATAAATCTTAGGTTCTTACCTGTTCAATTCCAGGCAGTTTTATACACCAAGAGCCACACACACAGTCCTCAAGACTTGAATCTTAGTTTTTGATTCAATTTGAAAACTGGGTGATTTGAAAACTAAGATTCAAGTCTTGAGGATTGTGTGTGTGGCTTTTGGTGTATAAAACTGCCTGGAATTGAACAGGTAAGAATCTAAGATTTTGAGAGAATCATATAGCAAAAGAATCATGTAGGCTGGACTAAAAATGACTGATTTTTAAATTTTTATTTTTTTTAATTTTTTTAACGTTTATTCATTTTTCAGAAACAGAGAGAGACAGAGCACGAGTGAGGTAGGGCCAGAGAGAGAGAGGGAAACACAGAATCTGAAGCAGGCTCCAGGCTCTGAGCTGTCAGCACAGAGCCTGACACGGGGCTCGAACTCACAAACTGCGAAATCATGACCTGAGCCAAAGTTGGACACTCAACCGACTGAGCCACACAGGCACCCCAAAATGACTGATTTTTAAAACTAAAAATGATCTTTAGGCCCTCAGAAATCAATGGGAAGGGAGTGAGCTGAGAAAATGCTGCAGCACCCAAAGAAGGCATTCTCCAGCAACTGCTCTACAATGATAATGGAATAGAAAGTCTCATAGGGGGAAGAGCCAAGAGCTAAAGAAAATGATAGACTGATGAGTAGCATACAGACCCTAATCATACACGACATTCTCTATTCCCAAGGTTGAGAGTTGTTGCAACATTTGCCCAGGGGGATTTCAGTGGTGCAGTGTACCAGGGATGAATGTGTATCTTTATTCTTCCTCCATCTTACTGCTATTGTGGTTATACTATTATAACACGTTATAACATGTTATACTGTAGTATATAGGTATGTGGGAGAGATACAACTTACCTAATTAGTTTATAGAACTGTGCAATAAGAGGAGATATGCCACAGCCAAAGTGACCAAACGCCTCACTCAGAGACCTAGATTTGGAGTGGGATACAGTTATTTGGTTGAACTTTTGAGCCATAATCCCTTAGGGAGGAGTAAATACTTTTGCATGTCAGAAGGAAATTGAACTCACTGTGTGTTGTGTGATAGGATTAGGTAGTCATCAGGGCTATCCACCAGATATTTCCAGCTCTCCTTCAGGCACATGGTTGGAAATAAGTGCTTTGCCCTCTTGAAATTGAATGTGGCATCTGACTTGCCTTAGTCAATGAAATTTTGTCAGAAGTGCTACAAGTTATTTCTAGCCAAAAGTTTTTAAAACCAGTATGCAATTCCATCCTCTCTCTTTCTGTCTGCTTTGGCAACGGTGCTCCAGATAAAGTCCACTTCAGCAATCTGGGTCCCAGAGTGAGGGTGATGTGAAGCAGAACTCACAGCTTACCTGCAGAAGATGCTTGGTATGAATTAATTCTTGCTATATCAAGCCAATAAGACTGCAGGATTTGTTTTTTAACCCAGCCTAACCATCCTGTTAAGACTGATCCATTAACGATGGCACAAGGTGCCTCGTGATTTCATCCCTGCCTACTTCTCAAGCCATACCCCCAGTCATTCCCTGATACACATGATATTCCACCAGCCCTAGTACACTAGTTTTAAAATAAAATCACTATATAGTGTAGAGCATGGATTGGAGGAGAAAAGAAACTAAAGAATCAGTCAGATTTATAGAAATTGACAACCCCTCACAAGTACACAAAGGACAGTGTAAAGAGTCAGAACATAAAAGGTTGAGGACAAAATAAAGGTATTTAAAAGCTGAGTGGAGGAAGCTATTGAAAAGGCAGGAGAGAGGCAGAAGACAACCTATCAGAGAAATTCTGCAGAAATCGAAGGAGAAACATTTCAAAACTATAAAGTCTACAGCATCAAGCCTGACAAAAAGATGAGATAGGATGATGAGATGAGGGTTAAGAAGAAATAATGGGATTGGACAATTAACAAGCCTGGGTTGTCTTCAAGAAGTTTCTATGAAGGAGGGGATCAATAAAAGTACTGAGGAGACTTGGAGACAGAATGGGAAGAGGGAGGGAAAATTCCAGTAAGACAAACATAAGCTTGCTCCTGGCAGTCACTGTCTCATTCTTCACAGTAAGCACATCATCCTCTCAGGTTGCTTTACCCCCAAGCCCCAGGGACTCAATCCAAAAAGTGAGGTCTAGATCACACTGGGCCCAATCCAGGTGTATGATGGTTAATCTTGGTGCTAAATCTCTGTAAGAACCAGTGTGGAGTTAAAATCTAAGCTACGTCAAGCCTGAGAGTGTACAAGCCTAAATCCCTGAATAAGTCTCTCTAAGTGGCTGTCTCTGAGGGTACCTTAATGTGGTGGAAGAAGTCAATATTTATTATGCTTCTTAGATCTGACATTCCATTTAATCCTCACTACAGCTCTACAAGATGTGCATTAAAGTCCCCATTGAGTGGGGACAAAATCTCAGAGTGTTTAGATGACTAACTCAAGGTCAAACTGTTGTAGGCAACACACAATATCTTCTTGACTCCAAAGTCCAGGCCGGTGTCATACTTCTCAACTTGGGGTGTGGTCACCACTGGGTACACATAACCCCTCACCATGACATAGAGGAAGAAATAAGGTAAACACGACAAATTTTTTTTTAAATAATAAATCTATTATACAGTATAATTTAAAAGTTACATAAAGGGCACCTGGGTGGCTTGGTCAGTTAAGCGTCCAACTCTTGATTTCTGCTCAAGTCATGATTTCATGGTACAGGAGAGTAAGCCCCACGTCAGGCTCTATGCTGACAGTGTGGAGCCTGCTTGGGATTCTCTCTCTGTCCCTCCTCCCACCCTCTCAAAATAAACAAATAAACTTAAAAAAAAAAGTTACACAAGTTTTTAAGATAAAACCTGAGACATCCCATTATCCCTAGACACTGGCCTATTTGCTCCTTTGCCAGGGTGAGAAACACTGTATGTTCATACCATCTAGAAAGACCTAGGCTTACAGACAAGTTTCTAAAACCAGAATCACAAGGAATCAGTGGTGAGAGACACTAGAGCCCATGCATATGGCAAATCTCTCCCTGCAGTACATCCTTCTGAACCCCAGGCTTCCAAGTGCACACAAGGTAACTTGGAAAGTCGAAAAGATTACTCAGAGATATGTAGCTATCCCAATTTTTTGGCCTGGAGAAATGCCAAAAAGCAAGCTTTTCTCCGTATTTCATCTCCACCCCCCCCCCAAAAAAGGATTTGGGCCAAATAAAATATAAACATTATTGATATACATAGACAAATAAATATCTACAATATCTGATTTATTCATTTAGCTTTACACACATATATAAAAACATATTTACAATATATTTAGCAATATTGCATTTGTCTAGTCTTGCAATACTTGAAACAATTTTATTCAAATGTCTCACATGCACCTGTCTGTGTTGCCCCAACCCTCATTTTCTAAAAATGTTTAATTATTTTGAGAGAGAGAGAGAGAGCTAGAGCGAGCAGGAGAGGGGCTGAGAGAGAGGGAGAAAGAGAATCCCAAGCAGACTCTACACTGTCAGCACAGAGCCTAACATGAGGCTCAATCTCATGAACCATAAGATCATGACCTGAGCCGAAATCAAGACACTTAACTGACTGAGACACCCTGGCACCTCATTTGATTCACTCTCACCCTCATTTGATTCACTTTTCAGATTCTAACCGTTTTCCAGAGTCCATCATCTGTTTTACAATCTAAATTGACTGAGAGATAGTTATTTTTAATTTGCGTAGGTGCCATCAGTGAAAATCTCATCCCAAGCCACGAGTACCCAGTGTACTTTTTTCAGGAATATATACTTTTTTATTTGTCTTATAGGCATTTATTTGCATATATATCCACTGTATTGCTCCCAAAATAACCTTTAAAACTTTAAGTCTTCCTTACATTCAAAACTTGAAATTACTTGGTCATACAAACAAGGATATAACCAAGGTTGTGTCAAAATTTTACCTTTTTTTTTTCATCAGTTCTGTCAGCTGAGCTCAAAAAGTTTTCAAAATTAGCATGCCTTAAGGTATTTTCAAGCCTATGGGTCCCAAATGTCTTTATTATTCAAAATAAGTAATTGAGGCAGTACCTTGTAATGTGAAACTCCTCTTTCCCCTGAGTGATAATTGTTTAAGGTAGAAGAAAAACTCACCATGTAGTCCAACATAAATGGTAACTATTGATGCCAGTGCAAAAACCTGCCTCTAGAACCCAAGACTTCAAAGGGGAGTCACTAATTAACTATTAACAATTCAAAAATAGGTTATACCTTCATGGCATGAAGAAATCAGCCATAGAGTAATAATAAATTTTTCTTTCTCTTGCCTCAATTTGTCCCTCTCCTAGCTTGACTATATTTGATTTCTATTCATAATTCAATTCCAGAACAACTGATATCACTTGCTGAGTCTATTGCAAGCCCCAGATGAATTGTGATTGGTAGTTTGGGTTTATGTCAACATAGCCTTTCTCGAAGATAATTGCTTATGAATGAGGGAGAATCTATTTCCATGTGACTAAAAACCAAACTGAGATCAACAAACTTAGAGCCCCTTGAGCATATCACTTAAAAATCAAATAAAATTACATTCAGGGGTCTTCATTAAAGGTTGACATTCTTTGAGTGATATTTACTTAATAACATTATCTGACATTCCCTGAGCTGATGTTTCTCAAATACCTCTGAGCAGTTCTTTCAATGCCTAATAAAAATGTTCTATGCTGCTCACTTCCATGTTTATATTTCCAAGCCCTGATTTTCATCCATGCTTCACTCCAATCTGCCCCTTGAATATCATTTCAAACCCTAGGATGTCCCACTATCACCTAAAATTCCTTCATGTAGAGAGTTTTCTAAAGGATATCTTTGCATCATCTCACCTTGGGAAGAGAAAATAAAAGTTACACAATACATTTGACTTAGAGTATATGCGTCTGAGTAAATTAATTGCTTTGTAGTGATCAGAAAGAACAGGTCATAAAATAGCTCCAGTCCTTTTTATTACTAAATTTTGTGCCCCACAGCAAGATTTTGAAAGCTGAGCTAATTATAATTGCATACTTGTTTTTCTGACCACGTTATAAGTGCGTATCAAGTGAGAACTAAATATTTCCTTCTGCTGTTTGAATACCCCTCAGTGAGTACTGCCTTGTGTGTTTATAAATGTACAGTTGTGGGGATGTGTGTACCTTTGTGTGTTTGTGTCTGAGTATGTTTGCATGTGTATATATATCTTGTGTTGATATGTACATGTCTGTGTGCATCAAAGATTCAACCCAATTCACTCACATAATGAACACTTATAGTTGGCATATCCTCTTCCTCTTCAGATATAGCCCTGCCCTTCCATCAGTCCACCATCAATCCCTTCTGTCCACAGGAGGAATATCCTGGATTAAGTCAATCCCATCTTGGAATCAGAGAGAAACAATAGGGCAAACAGACTATGGAAGCCATCTTTTTCTCTGTCTACCACATTTAAATGAAAGAAAAGATACAGACTCTTTGTACTATATATAAACATAAAGCTTCCCCCCCACACACATCTTTAGAACTATAATGCTTTTAAAAAGTGCTAAAAGGTATTTTAAGGTCAAGATATCAAAATGAGACAAAGAAAATGAAGAAAAATAACTTCTGAAGTTGGGGCGCCTGGGTGGCTCGGTTGGTTAAGCATCAGACTTTGGCTCCAAGTCATGATCTCACAGTAAGTTCGAGGCCCATATTGGGTTCTGTGCTGACAGCTCAGAGTCTGGAGCCTGCTTCATATTCTGTTTCCCTCTCTCTCTGCCCTTCCCCTGCTCACACACTGTCTTTCTCTCTCTCTCTCAAAAACGAATAAACAGTAAAAAAATTTTTTTTTAATTCTTATGTCTGCAAGCATAGGTATTTATATATTCAGGAGAAAAAATATTCAACTTACTTTTTTAAACCATTATCTAAAAACATCATTATAAGCTAGTAATGGATTTGGAAAAAAGAAGTCCCTTTTTGTTTTTATTTATTTTTAATATTTATTTAAATATTAAATATAAATAAATGTTAAATAAATATTAAATTATTTATTTAAATTTATTTAATATTAAATATTAAATACCCATTCCTATAACCAACTTTGGGACTGTGTGCAATATTCTTCACAGACTTCCCCTCTGACACACAACCTTTTCTCCTGTCACCAGTCATTGTTCTTCTTCATCCCTCATATACAACACAGTCCCAGTTACCCTCCATGGTTCTTTTACAATGTCTTCCTCTCCATACTCACAGCCCTCCGTTCAGTCCAGACCCATCTCCTGACAGCCTTATGATCACAACACCCTCCTTACTGATCTCCCTGACCCCACAATCTTTCTCTCAGTCCATCTTGCCCATGGCACCAGATTAATCTTCCTAAATGCTCCATATCCTTATTCTGCACTGGTGCCAACTCACTGGTTATCAACAAATCAGGCTGCGTTTAAATGAGGGCCACTGAATAGAGAGGGGAAGAGAAGAATGTTTCTGAGCCTTCTTGGCTAACAGACAAGGACATTTTCATGGGGGTAGAGAGAACCAGTGTCTCAGCCTGGTCTACCCTTATCCGTCAGTCAGCAATCTTCAGAAACATACCGACTTTGCAGAGGACCTCATGGTCTATTTCCATTTTTGTGTCTGCTGTCTTCCTAAAAATATGATAAACCTCCTAAGAATAGGAACCATACCATATGCAGTGAGTATATCCTCTACAGTGATCGGGGGGTACACGACTGGGCTCCTCTCTTCTCTGTCAACTCTGCCACCTTGGACAAGACAGGAGATTTTTTTTTCTGAGCCTTATTCCTTTTATGTAAATGAGACCAAGAATACCTGTCTCAAACTAGTTTCAATAGTTCCATTAGCCAATGCAGCTAATGCGCTTACTGTCGTACCTGGCACACAGTAGGTACTGAGTTAAGTGTAGTAACTATGATTTTTGGCTGAATGGAATGCAGCTACATCGGCTAAAACCTTTGAAGACGTCTGCTGTGAGCATTCCCTGCTCTGAAATTCTGCCTGTGAGACAAAGAAGCAAGTGGCACAAACAACAAAGGCCTTAAAACCAGTCGCCATGGCCAGAATTTAATCTGATATTTGAATTCGAGATGACAAGGCTTGTAAGCAAAGCGGCTGGTTCTCAAGAAACCCCCAGCCCCCGCCCACAGAGATCCCTGCCACAGGAGATAGCGGAACTGAGAATGAGCTATTTGTGTAAATCTCTGTGCCCTTATTCCAAAGCACTGGAATCAGTTTATCTTGAAGTGCATCCTAATTTCGTCATTCTGTTCTCTCTGACAACCATCCCAGATAGTGAGCCATCTCTCTGGAGGAAAGGTTCAAGCTCAGCACCCTAATAATAAACCATCACTGTGCCCCGAAAGGGGGGAAAGTTTCAGTCTCTCTTTCCCCCTTTCTGAAAAGGTCATTAAAAAAAAGTTATTGTTTCTTGTTTCTCTGTTACCACTAGATGGTACTAGCCAGCTGCTTGTCATCTTTTTTATTTTGTTTTTTGTTTACTGACTGAACATTAAACCAAGAGACTGATCACAATAACAAGCTTTTTAGAAGTGAGACTTAGGGAGACCTTGGTCAGTCACCAGAAAGTCACTCAGGTGCCATTTCTTAGATGTGTCAGCACTTCCCTTTGGCATTCATTTATATAAAGTCCTTTTTTGCCCTCTCCTGGATAATGGAAATATTTAGTAATCATACAGATGACTCATGTCACATGTGCCCCTGTGTTTGGGACCTTACGAATGCCTGGGAGAGATGTGGAACACAATGACTTTGACTTGAAGGCAGCCAGAGTGAAAATTGGATTTTCCACTATTCTCAGGAGTCCTGTCCTACTGCCTCTTTATTTAGGATATCTTATTCTTGTCTCAGCTCCCAGCACATCCCTGATGCCTTAGGCTTTCCATACAGACATTTGGACCTTCTCTTTTCCGGATGGGAAAGACAGCAGTAGCCATCGCAATAAGCAAGTCATGGGAAATACTGGAAGAGACTGGAGAGTATGACCCTGACATCTGACCTTCTTCTTTCCCAAGCTGGTTTAAGAGAATTAGGGGGCACACCCCACCCTATCCCCACACTCTCTTTAAGACAATAGATGCCACTAAAGCCCAGCCTCACCTGGGATGGATGGATTGTAGGAAGTGGGAAAAGGGGTCCAGGTACTTGATATTGCAATTTACAATTAGGCTATGAGAATTAACAGGGAACCAATGGTGGGGGAGTGTGCCATGTTAAACCAAGATTAGTCACAAGTAATCATTTGGGGATGGGTATCAATCAGAAATTGTAGGGTTCGTGCAAAACATTTTAACTGAAGCAACATTTACCTCTGATGCAGACCTAACTTTCCATTCCAGCAAAACCTCTATTTAACTGTAGGAAGTTGGAACAATGGCTCAATCTTTCTGAGACTCAGTTTCTCTACCTGGAAAAAAATGCATCTTTTGGGTAAGATTGTCAGACAAAGAGAAATTAAGTCAGTAAAGCTCCTGGCATTTAGCAGGAATTCCCCAAACGTCCCTCCCTCCTTTAAACAGCTATAATGGCAAGTAGCCCTTAACTACCACCCAAGTCTCTCCTGAGGCTAGAGACTGAGTGCCCAGGAACTGGTCCCCAGTCACTGAAATTAGTGTAAGATGTAAGAAAACCTTGAATGCCAAAACTTTGCTTAACTTTTCATAACAATAGCAGTGGCTTTCACACCTCCTGTTC